>NC_088806.1:23433264-24100547 GCF_011386835.1 Chrysemys picta bellii | reverse complement strand
TATTAAAACAGTTAAACAGCTTCAGCCTCCTTGTTTCTTCTCTTCCTACAAGCAACTCCCTTCCACCAGAGGTGAGCACCAAGAGGAGAAGTTTCCTTTGGGGAGACATTTGCAAATTCTCCATGATTTTCCATCAAGCCAACCTGCACTGGAACTCATCATTCCTTGCAGCAGGAATTCCAAGGCAAATGCAAGAACTTTTAGTCGGTCACCACAGCGGAGGTTTCCAAAATGCCAGCTACACTTAGAAACCTTCGGGACACATTCTATATAATAGTGTCTGTGTTCATGTGTAGGTTTTATTCTGGTGAGTCTTGTTTGTGGTTGGTGGAGCTCCAGTGCATCACACCATACATAATCCGATGTGCTTTTTTTGTTATTGTTATTCTTGCTTTGTTTCAAATAGTTGGGGATTTGTGGAGACTGCATGAGAACGGGAAGTGTAACCCTACTGGAGGGATACAAATCTTCTGTGCATATACAGCAATTCACATAGGGTGAAATTCATGCCCGGCGAGTGGGCTATGTATCATTTAAACCCTCTAAACAGGGATTAAGTGAGATGTAAACGGTGCATAAACCTTATGTTGGCCATCAGCGTGGGGTGAATTTCACCCATATGCAGTAGGCAGGAGCGCCGGCAACCTTTTTGGCGCCCTAGGCGGTGGCAGGTCCCGCCCCCAAAATGGCGTCCCCGACGGAGGTGGCAGAAGGTCCCGCCCCCGAAATACCGCCGACGACCACGGCGGCCGGATGTTGGGCCGCCACAGTCACTGCCCCCCAAATGTCAGCACCCTAGGCGACCGCCTAGGTCGCCTAATGGGTTGCGCTGGCCCTAGCAGTAGGGGCAATTATGAAATATATTCATTTAAACAGCCTTATCATTCCACTATGTCCCTTAAAGCAGATGCCAGACTTTGTGGTCACTTTTCAGAACAGTCTTTTGACAAGCTATTCTGCGATGGCTGGAGGTAGAAGAACAACTATGACTCACAGTGGTGATGTGCTTTTGTTAGTTTGTCTGGTTAGCAGTCTTGCTCTCTTTCCTGGATTTGTAGGAACAAAGCACCAGAGATCAGATCAGATATTAAACTGGAACTGCACCTGATTTTAGGCAAGAAGCCATCATCTCCAAAATGCCTGATTTGTAACTGAATATTTTGCAGGTCAGTCATCGCTGATAGTGGAAGATCCCAGTGTCAACAGCCAGATTTGGATTCAAGCTCTCCCACAGTACAGGAGATAGGGTTACCACCTGGGCACCTCCTCTGATAATTCCAGACTTTAAAAAAAACAAAGGTAGACTCTGCCTTTTTCAAAGAAAAACATATTTTTAATGCACTGTATACATATGTCACCATCAATATATGATTAATTGCACGTGTGCTGTGACAGAGACACTGGCAACGGGAACGTATGTCTAAAGACACATAAAAATGAAGAGACATGCAGTGACACGCTATCATTAAGGAATCATAATTTCCTTCCTATATTCCCACAACAGCTGTCACTAATGTCTTGAAGACAGGCCATGTTCTAAAACACCATGTCAAACACCTTCTCAGACAAAAAGGAAAGGAGGGCATGTTAACTCGGTGAACAGAAGGAAGAGTATTTTGACGGCTTGAATGAATTCAACCTTCCCATACAACACCCACATCCTTTCCTATAAGTCGACTTGATAAAGATCTTTAGAGCTGCACGATCCTGATATATGGAGCTAAGTAATGATTACTACTATTAGGGTAGTGCCTAGAGGTTCTGAGTGAGATCAGAGCCCCACTGTGCTTGGTGCTGTACGTGCACACACGTCAATAGTAAGGCCTGGTCTACACCTAAAACTTAGGTTGACAAAGCTACATCGATTAAGCCTGTGAAATAATTGAATGCCCTGTGTTAAGTAGTTAGGTTGATCTAACCCCCACTGTGAACACAGATAGATCGACGGAAGAATTCTAGACACTGCCTCTCACAGGCGGCTTAACTACATTGACAGGAAAACCCCTTCTGTCAGCGTAGGAGGTGTCTACACTAAGGTGCTACAGCAGCACAGCTTGTAGTGCAGGCATACTTTAAGACAGAGTCCGTGTCTGAGAAGCTTAGAATCTGAGTAGGAAAGACAGAGAAAGGAATTATTATTGTACCCATTTTACAGAGGGGAAAGATTGATTAAGGCTGGAATTTTCCCAAAGACCCCAAGGCAATTGAACACCCAACTCTCCTTGATGTTCTATGGGATTTGGGCACCTAACCCTTTTAGGTCCCTTTGAAAATGCCAGTCTAAATGAACTGCACAAGATCACAGAGGAAATATGGGGCAGAGGCAGCTACTGAACCTTGTACTGAGTCTCACTGCAGTGCCTTAGCCACACGCGCATCCAGCCTCTCCCCACGTCTACAAATTCAGCTGCTTCTCAACCTACCCATCGTTGTTTGGTTGATACCATTCATGCAGTCAGCAGAAAGTGGGTCTGGAGGAAGGATTTGAAGGAGGAGAGAATAGTTGGCTCGTGGAAGGCATTTCAAATATTGGGATTAGGGTTAACTCTAAATTCACACACATTTCCCATTATCCACTTTGGAAAACAAGGCAGAGAGAGATGACGTGATTTGCTCAAGGTCACACAAGAAATCTGGGGCAGAACTAAACACAGATCTCCTGTCTCCTAGTCCAGTGTCTCCATTACAAGACCACCCTTCCTCTCTCAGCTTCAAGGCTATATTTGTTATACAGGTGGTCAGACTAGATGACCACAATGGTCCCTTCTGGCCTGGGAATCTGTGTGCACAGAGAAAGGAATGTCTTTCTGTTACAGCCACTAGGCAATTAAGAACCAGATGCCGAGAAGCGCTGAGCACCCACAAACCCCACTGAAGCCTTCAGCTCTGAGGTTTGGGTTCAGCCTATTATAGAGAGGGAGCAGAGGCAAAGTTCTGGTCCAGGTCCAAACATCTCCATGGTTCAGTGGTAACTGGGTCAAGCGTTTGGGTTCAGATCCCTCTTTACTTTAAGCTAAGGCTGGTTGAAACTTTTCCATTTCTGACAAAAAATGTCCATCACAAATTTGCTTTTGGATGTAAAATGTTGGGGGAAACATCAGCAGAGCTTTCACTAATTTTATTTTCCAGCCGGCTTTTCTACCAACTATACAGGAGGTTCATTTTTTTTTTCAAAATGTTGACAAAAAGGGTAAAAGGCTCATCTCTTAAAAACCCAGGGATGAATTAAGTTGTACAAACATTAACAAATCCACAGGAGGATTGAGTTTAGGTTAAGTTGTGGGAGGTTAATAGTGGTTGAACAGAGGGACAAAGGATAGGCTTGTTAACGCATTGCACTAGAACTCAGGAGATCTGGTTCAATGCCAAGCTCTGTCACAGATTCTCTGTATGCCCATGGGCAAGTCGCAGCCCCCTTTCTGTGCTTCAGTACTCCATGTGCAATATGGGGATGATAACAATAGAACCCAATCTCATGCATGTTGGGACACTCTCAGGCCTTGTCTTCCCTAGGAAAAAAAGGTGCATTCTTACATCATGCTAGCTAACACATGGTAAACAACAAGAGGAAATTCCTAGTGAAGACAATAATGTCAACATGTGTTAGCATGTCACGTTAAACTCTAGGCCCTCTTGGAGTCTTTATCTCAACCTGCTAACATATGAAAGCTACAAACTGCCTTGTCTTCATTAGGATTTTACCTGATGTTAGTTACAGCATGTTAGGCTAACATGAGTTAAGAACACATCTTGTTTCTAGTGTACACTCTCATGGAACGTCTACACTGCAAAAAAGGTGTGTTCTTAACTGAGATAAGCTTATTCAGGTTACAATAGCAATAAGGGCATGGCAACTCAGCTTTTAACTCAAGTTGGCAGCTCGAGTTAAAGCTTAACTTGAGCTACTAACTTGAGTTAAAAAGTAGAGTTGCCATGTCTTCATTGATATTTTAGCCAGAGATAGCTAACTTGCGTTAGCTAACTCAAGATGAGAGTACACTTTTATTTTACAGTGTAGACATATCAGAGACTAGAGCAATGGGGCTACATAAATACCTAAAAACATAAGCAGTTTACTCATTCTAATTTTCAAGGCATTTTTCAAATCACTTGTAGTTCTTATTGCAAGGCAGGTTGGAACAATTTCATCAAGCTCAAGAAAAAGACAATTAATCAGGACCCAAAGCCACTCAGTACAAAGCCTGGTTTAAACAAAACCAAACCAAACCAGTGCAGAGCTGTTGGCACTTGCCAACTCCTCTAGATTAAACTTCTTTTCACTTCCAGGTGCACACACAGGACAAGTTTTGTTAATTAAACCTGCCACTGGCCTTATTATGCATTCAATTAAAAAACTTGATGCCTTGATTTTATGCAGCCTGCGGGATGTGATGGTGACAGACGCACAGGCCTGTGTTGTTACAGTGCATAAGATCTGATGGAACTGTGTGTGGGGGGGTGAGCTTTAAAATATGGCTAAGTGTGATATATGCTAATTGGATACCCTCTGTATTTTTTTAAGCTATAACTGATGGCTGTATTTATCATACATGAGGCATGTGGAATGTAAAGTGAAGGTCTGCCTAAAGGTGGGGGGAAGTGCACTTGTCACATATGGAAACCATATAGATTTTTGCAGTATTCAGGATCAACTCTGGCACGGTTAAGGGGTGGGGAGAATGGCATCTAGACGCCCTGGTGGTGGGTGCTGTATAAAAAGATTAAGCAGACAGACAGAGGCACCAAGGATTCTATAAAGACACCACAATCCCACAGTTTTAATTTGGTTGAAGAGTAGTCTTGTTGTTAAGGCATCAAAGTGGGACTCCACAGCTCTGGGTTCAGGTCCTGCCTCTGCTACAGACTCCTTGTATGACCCTGGGTAAGTCACTTAACGTCTCTATTCCTCTGTTGCCCATTTATAAAGTGAAGATCATACTTCCCTTCTTCCAGTCTTTGTTTTGCCTATTTGGGTGGCAAGCTCTTTGGGGTGGGGTTTGTCTCTTCCTATGCATTTGTGTAACACCTAGCACAATGGGGCTCCTATCTGAGCCGGGGTACAATAATTATTTTTGTAATGTATGAAATTATGAACTGTTGTGACTGTTCTACATGCACTGCACCTTTAAATTTTTACAATGTCTGCCTGGCTGCAGACATTTTGTGAGGTCTGTTACTGGGAAGCAAACAGACCGACCGACCTCATATGTGCCGGATGGCTGAGTACACTCCTTGGGCCAGATTTACAAAGGTGCCTAAAGATGCAGATAGTGGGATTTACAAAATGCCTAACTCCCATTGGCTTTTGATAAATAATAATTGTGCCCAAACCAGAATGCCTGATCCAAACCCCCCAACTCTGGCCAGATTGAGATAAACTATCAGTAAAATCTTGCTATTTCCACAAAGACTGAGAAACAACTGGTCATGTCCAATGGCTGATTAATCAAGGACCCTGACAAATAAGGATCTAGGCCCATATGCAAGGAAGCTGTTTGTTTCCCCTGATGAACACTGGCATTGTTGCCAGCTGAGAGACCAGCTAACTGGTGTGCCCAGCTCTGTAACTGCTCTCACTCCATGGGAGAGAGCCTTGATCCTCAGCCTTGGAAGGGTTAAGGTCCTGGGTGCTAATCTGGGTCCACACACATTATAAACACAGCACTTTGCATTTGCATCTAGCCTCTTTCATACAAGGCTCTCAAAGCCCTTTACCAATGTGAATGAATTTAGCGTCTCTATGAAGTATCATTTCCCAGTTTTTCAGATGAGGAAACTGAGGCACAAACAGGGGATGGGACTTACCAAAGACCACAGAGTGAGTCGGTGGCAGGGAAGGGAATAGAACCCAGATGCCGTAAGTCTTAAGCCAGGAGACCATTTTTGCACAGCTCTCACCTGCTGTACCTGGTACATGACTCCAGCCAGTGCTATCAGTTCTCCACTTTCAGGCACCGTAAATTTATCCGGACAAATTAAAACAAACAAACATGGTTTTATAAAACCAATAACATATCAGTTCAGAACAAGCACGCAGAAATGAACTGGGCAGACGGCAAGATTTTCTGGCCTAACATATACAGACGACACCTTTCCACCACCCCTCTGGGAGGTGACTGGATGGCCATCATTCCATCACGCTGTCACACTCCTCAGGGGGTGTCAGAAACATCTTGTTTCTTTTCATTGGGGCAGAAGGGCTCAGCACTTACAATGGGCCCTTTATCAGACTGGCCTTATGTTTTCTGTGTCAGACGTGGGCTCCTAGGATTCAGAGCACCATGGATACATGTAATTAATGCAGGCACAGGCAACTGGGGTGGGGAGATCGCTGCTTGCTCCATTGCCACCTCCCGGTCTGAAGACAGTTTATTAGCTAGAATCCATTTGCCTTCCTAGCATCCCCATGTTTCTGTTTATTCAGATAAGATGGCCGTTCTGCAGTAAAGCTGGCTGCCAGGAGGTTAGCCTCATATTATTCTCTGACTCTGGAGAATATACACATAGGCTTGGAAGGATTAGATTTTAATCGGGTAATATCAATGTCCATATTGATTTCATCGTACAACACATCAACTGATGAAAAAATATTTCCACTGATAATATTCAAAATGTACAGAAGGCACAGTCAGAGGGGTGCTGCTTGCAAACTTATTAGAGTTTGGTTTCAGGCTAAAATGTTGACATATGATATTGACCGTTTGTGTCTGAACGGTTATTAAGCTTTAACTTTTTGAATCTCAGTGCCTACTGTCATGAAATAATTATTGTCTGACCCCCCATTACTGTCTGACCTCCCCCATAATTTCTTACAACAGTGAAAATTTAAATCCATCATAAATTTAAAAAAAAAGTGCTGAAAACCTAGATTTAAAAAAAATAGACCCTCAGTGTCCTTAATTGATACTGAATTACTCTTTCTAAAAGCAGAGAGGCAATCACTTAATTAGCAAGGAAAAATTACCATCATCAGAACAAATTCACAGTTACTGAATTTAACAGTAACAAGTCACTTAAAACTCCATAGCATCATTTCCTAGCCATTTCCTCCTTGATATACCTATTTCTGTTCCCCTTGTGATGCATCATGTTAAATAACCAAGTGGAGTAAGGTCATGACTGGAACAGTGCTACCTCCTTTTAGCTAGGGTGACCAGACAGCAAGTGTGAAAAATCGGGACAGGTGGTGTGTGTGTGTGGGGGGGTAATAGAAACCTATATAAGAAAAAGACCCAAAAATCGGGACTGTCCCTATAAAATCGGGACATCTGGTCACCCTACTTTTAGCTTCCTTGTTACAGTAAAGGAAAAATTATACTAATTCTTCACCCTCCGCTTTTTTCATCCAAGGATCTCAAAGCACTTTACATATATTAATTAAGCCTCAACACCCCTGCAAGATAGGGAAATATTCCCACTTTACATATGGGGGAAATGAGGCACAGAATGATTAAGTGACTTCCTCAAGGTCCCACATGGAGTCACTGGGAGAGCTAAGATTAGGGAGGAAATTTTCAAAAGCACGTAAGTCCCATTTTCATTAGACTTAGGAGTCTGAGTCTCATTGAAAGTCAATTAAACCTAGGCTCCTAACTCATCTTTTAAAATGGAACTTAAGTGGTTTGGAAAATTTTACCCTGAACTCCAAAGTCCTATCTCCTGTTTTAACCATTAGACCACACTCATATGCCGCTTCATGTATTTTTTTCTTTAGGGAAAATGAGATGGCACACTGAAGTCTTTCACTCTAGCAAAACTTACACAGAAGCCAAAGGGACTTTTTTGTTTGAGAAAAAACTTCAGGATGGAGCCGATAAGCAGAAGTGAAACAAGCTTTGTTCCTGTGGCTTATAGTATCAGCAGAAGTTCTGGCAAGAAATATTTCTCTCCTATTCTTTCTTTCATGCTATTTGTTTGAGTACACTGCTTTCTCTTTCTCTCCCTCTCCACCAGATGGCAAAGCTGCTCTATAATTGACATCCTGAAACATACTAGTTGTATTCATCACTTGCAGTCTTGGGCTACATCTACACTACAGGGGGGAGTCGATTTAAGATACGCAAATTCAGCTACGTGAATAGCGTAGCTGAATTCGACGTATCACAGCCGACTTACCCCGCTGTGAGGACGGCGGCAAAATCGACCTCTATGGCTTCCTGTCGACGGCGCTTACTCCCACCTCCGCTGGTGGAGTAAGAGCGTCGATTCGGGGATCGATTGTCGCGTCCCAACGGGACGCGATAAATCGATCCCCAAGAGGTCGATTTCTACCCGCCGATTCAGGCGGGTAGTGTAGACCTAGCCTTGAAATCAAGATACGCTTTAACCCAAACAGAAATTATGGTCTCAATGCAGAAATTATTGGGTGAGTTTCTTTGGCCTGTGTTATGCAGGAGGTCAGACTAGATTATCATAATGGTCTCCTGTGGCCTTAAAAGTCTATCCATCTATGAAAGCGATGGTACAATAAATTGTTCTGGCAGCAGATAGTACAGAGATGGGGTCCATATAAGTACCTAGATACATTAGATAGGACAAGACAGACAGTCAGTAATAGCTCTTGCAAACACCTTAAGTATGTGTCACATTTCTCCAGGAAAGCCAGGTTCATTTTGTGCTGATGTTTTAGAATTTTGATGTTGGTCCACGGTGGTCTGGTTTCTTGTTCTTTTACACACTGCAAGAATTAGGGGGTGAGGGGCATTTGAATTTATACAAATGCCAAAAAGATGGATCATAATCAAATGCTTGAGTCACTCTTGACATTATTTTAAAGACACATCCTAAATAATCTCTTGACATTAGATTATAAATTCTGTGGGGCAGGAAACTTGTCATTTGGTTCTGTGTTTGACAAGCACCTAGCACAGTGGAATCCTGGTCCATGATTCCTAGGCATTACAGTAACACAAATAATAATAAACAAAAATTCAGTATAGCCCACTGTCACACAGTGTTAGCGACAGCACCCTGGTCACTTAGATAATCGTGTAACAGAGAAGATGCCAGGCTTAATTGGAGGCAATTAACCTATTATGGAGATTGTTGACACTTGGGGCAATGATTGGGCTAATAAGGTAATTCGTTAAATAAGGGAAGATATAGAATTGGCAGGAACAGGAAGTGAGTGGGGGTGAGTAGAGAGAAGCTGTGTGGAAGTCTCCTCTGTATACTTGTGGTATGTTCTGCTAGGTGTTGAAACTGAAGGTTAAATACACACATGGTGAAAGGGAACCAGCCTGGGTGTTTTTGTGACTGAGAGACCACAAAAAACAGGCGAGGCAGCACAATTTACGGAGTAGCTGAAGAAGCACCCTTTGACACCCACTCACAGCAGACTAGGTGACTGAAAAGCTCAAGACGTAGAGGTGTTTTCTAAAAAGCAAATGATTCAAAATAAAATATTGGAGGTGAAGAAATACCAAGGAAGGCTTCAATGTGCTGAGAAAAAAAATCTATTTTCAACTGATTTCTTGATCAGATCCATTGATTTCAGTATTGCAATATCAGATTTTAAATTGTGGCCCGGATTGCAGCCCCCTTAATCTCATCAGTGAGCTGTTACTTCCAGGAGTGGTTGCCTTGCTTCCTCACCACTAGGATTCCATCTTAGGCTACGTGGTTTAGGGAAATGACTTTACCAGGTATTGACTAGCTGGGATTTGACCAAATGACCCATTAGAGGCCAATACTCTAACCAGAGAGGCACCATCAACATGATCCTTGGGTCTCCTCCATAATGGCTTGGCAATAAAGTTAACGGTTGTTTTTCCCTTATTGATTGACAGGCATCTCTAGTGACACATCAGCTTCTGAGACAGGTCCACTGGCAAAGCTCCTTTTGGACCACAATAGATTTGCTTCCCACTAATTAGCACACAGGGAAGCCCTAACTCTTCCAATTTTTCCCCTGACAGAACTCATCTATTGCCAGCAGAGAGGCTGCTCTCTCTCCCTTTCTGTCAGGTCACATTGCCTCCTGGAATTTAACTAGTGCTCCTTCAAGATCTGGCATCCCTTTCGCATGGCAGTAAGAAAAACAATATCATCATATCAGGCAAGACCTTGACAAACAGTAGGAAGACATATATACATTGGAGCATTACTCTGTTAGAAGAGGGCTAGACTGTACTCTTGACTTAATCAAGCAGGGTGGAGAAAGGCCATCCAACTCTCTGCTCAGCAAAATAAAACCTACATGGTCCAGTCGGGAACAGTCTTTCTTCTCTGAATATTCCCCCTCTGCAAGCAAAGGAGCAGGGAGGGAATGGGGCTTTGACTCTGCCCCTTGAATACAATAGTCAATAATAATACCGAGATCTTATATGATGCTTTTTGCCCATAGAGCTCAAAGCACTTTACAAAGGAATTCAGTATAATCTCCACTGTACAGATGGGGAAACTGAAGCATGGGGCAGTGAAGTGACTTGTCCAAGGTCACCCAGCAGGCCAGGAGCAGATATGGGAATAGAATCCAGGTCTCCTGAATCCCAGTCCAGTGCTCTACCCAATAAGTAACACTGCCTCGGCTGTCCCCTTTTAAGAGCTGCAATATCATCCTTCCCTTGGGGATCAGGGGAAAAACTGAGGTGTCTGTGAGGCATGCTGACTTCTGGTGCTACTCCTGGTGTCAGACAACATATAGAATACATATAAAGGTGTTAGGCACTGTACAAAATAAAATGTGGTCTCTATCCTGGCACGTTTAAAATCTGAAAAATCTTAACAAAAGAGTAAATCAAAATATTTTAAACAACAATAATTAACTTTTCTCAAAACAAATGTGTGGAAAATTTGTTTCTTTTGAAATTTTCTGGTTTTCACAGTAAACCTTTTTTATTAAAAATCAGTTTTTCATTTAAAAGAAGAACATTTCTACCAAAAAAACTGCACAAAAGGAATTAGTATTTCTTTCAAAAATTTGCAGCAAAGTATTTGACTTTTTCCAGCCAGCTATTTACATGCTACGTAAATAAAAAAAAAAAAAAAAAGAGGTTAATACACACCAACAGTCATTACTTCCTTTATAATAACTAATGCTTGAAATATTTATTTCTCTGTGAGAACTAATTCTCTCTGTACGCACAAGTATTAGTCATAAATAGCCTATGTGAAAAATGAATTTCCTACGTGAATGGTTTGGAACTGCATTTAAATGTGCTGAATGCTAAATTACTCACGGAGACAAGGTGGGTGAGCGAATATCTTTTATTGGAACAACTTTGATTGGAGAAAGACAAGACCTGAAGAGCTCTGTGGAGCTCGAAAGCTTGCCTCTTTCACCAACAGATGTTGGTCCAATAAAAGATATTCGCTCACCCACCTTGTGTGTCTCATATTCTACTACCAACACAGCTGCTACACCACTGCAAATTACTCACAGTTGCATTGTAATCACTGTAATAGAAATGGCTGTGCATGCGCTTTCTTAAAGAGCGAAATTAGATGCTGATGAGGTTCGCCGAGATCCAAGCTCCAATTATAGCTACCCAGCAATAGGGTGCAAAGCTGCTCTGATGCTGGCTATCAGAGGATCACCGGAGCATGAAATAGAGCTGATGTAATAGCTCCTGTGCCATCTCTCTCCCTGCAACCAGAAGAGGGACATGGCTGGAGGCAGTCGGGGTGGCCAGGGCTTTGCGGTACCCTGGTGATACCCAATGATCACAATGCCCCATTGAGCTCAGTGGCCGCTGGCACAACTTAGTACAGCCTGTAGGCTGAGCAACCCCAGGATCATGGGAGCGTAAAAGTGGCTTAAAAACACCTTTGCAACCTCCTTCCTGAGAGCACAGAGTTCTCCTTTGCCAGAGCTAAGGATTAAGGCAAATCAAGTGGTTTTCTACCAGAAGCCTTCTGCTCCAAGCGATCTGCTTTCCTCCTCACATTGAATAAGCCTGTGCTGACAAAGAATAACTTGAGGCGGCAACAGCAAAAGAATGAGCATCATTCATCCCAACCTACTATAAAGAAAATACCTAGACTTCTGCTTCCCTATCCTGTTTGCACCGGGCTTCTCCGAAGAGCAGTGTTTTTGGCGGTAGAGTCTCAGCATTCATTTGGCACAGGCAGTCCTGTGACAGACCCAAATAATGGCCTAGTCAATTACTGCAGCAAGTGGAAAATCAGTCTGCATGCGCCTTTAATCATGAAACAAGGTCTGGAGAGGGAGTCATTTGCCAACGTGTTTCTCTCCACTCTTTTGATTTTTCCCAGCAAGCACAGACTCGAGAAAGAATCACAGAACAGCCTAAACCTTAGTCCACACACAGTCACACAGGGCACAATGGTTTGATTCTATGTAGTCAATTTAATGCCAGGGGAAAAGTGCCAACAGGACAGCCATGGAGATGAAAGCCCATGTTAATACAGAAAACAGGTGCAATGCAGGCAGCACAAGCTTCAGCTCCCTCTCTTTATCTGACCCAGACCTGACTTGGATGAGACAACCTCATTAGGGGCAAGAGGGGAGCTTAGTTATATACAACTTGTCACCTCTACAGGCCAGGTCCTCAGTAGGTGTAAATCAACATAAATCCATAGACTTCAAACGGAGATGAGGATCTGTCTCAAAAGGTTTCTACTTGAAATCCAACCCATGTACTGCATGGCCAGATGTTACAAGGCTCCTGGTGGGTTGTTGGTCTCAGCAGTTTTCTGTATTCTGAACTCCATGTTATGAAAATCATCCCCTCATTGTTGGCCAGCAAAGAGGCCCAGGATGGAATGGGTTATGAAGGCAGAATTACTTTCTTACCCTTAGAAGTCGCCAGAGTGGAAGTAAATTGGTGGGAGGGTGACTTGCATTGCCACTTTCCCCACCATGCCGACTCCATGGATAAGTGGAGGACCTGAGTGTCCAGCTAGCACCTTGGAATACCAATGCCCACTGCAAGTTATGACTAACCTCTCTTGAAGCCAATGGAAGATGCTTATATGGAAGTTAATTCCTATCTCTCAGTGGGAGAATTAGCCCCTGGATGTTGTTTCTCTAAGGAAAGACATTTGCACAGAACTCAAAAGTTGAAAAGGCCCCAAGAAGCACGAAGCTGCATTGCAATTAGTTGTCACAATTAAATTAGCATCTGCAATCAACAGTTAAAAACCAGCCAAACCTAAGCTAGACTATTACTCAAAGCCCTTCCTTAGGCAAAGGTCATCTGTCTAGGGGGATGAGTGGGCATCTCCTTTTCTGCAACCCTCAGCATTAAAGAGGAAGGAAGGGAATGCTCATTTGAACAAACATGTATTCATGATACAGAGCTCACCTGATTGACAGCTCAGTGTGGTGTTAAGCACCACGTGAACCCCAAGCAGATGTCATGAACAGTTAGCTACGCAAATGCTGGGCATAAAGAGAGGTGGTAATTTTAACCCTTTGTCTGCCCACACTCTCCCTTAGGCATGAACATTTGGCAGAATAGCCCTTCCCAAACCATATGCTAAGGTTGGACAGTTGCCTCTGATTTTAAGCCCCTGTTTCTTTGGTCATGTGAGAGCCCTTTGTCCAGACAAATGTTGATATTAGGCTGTGTTCTCCTCTGTTATACTGATGTAAGTCCATACATCTCCACAGAATTGCACCAGCCCAAAACTGATGTGATGGAGTCGGGAATCAGGTCCTTTGTTGTATAAACAAACAGAGTAGGGAGGGAGATACACCTGTAGCCTAAATACAACAGGACACTCATGTCAGGCAAATTACAAAAGCCCTTTCTGGGGGGCTATTGGGGACAACAGACTCATGGCAGCGTAATACAATGCCCCTGGCGGTAGTTTGAATTGAACCTGGATCCAAAAATATTAGCCTCCTTGGCCTGAACTAACTCCCCTCTACCCCCTCCCTCTCCAGGGACCGGCTTCCTTAGCTCAAAGCTGTAGCATATTCATAGACCATTATACATGGATTAGTCACTAGGGAGTCAGAGAGCACACTGTGTAAGCGTATGTTAGATCTGCATTGGCACTAGTGCAGGAAAAGACAGGAGGTGTTTTCACCTCTCTGCATTCAAGGGTTGCAGGAGCCAATGCAACCGCCCAACATGGGCTAGGACGTCTCTGGTGGCTACCCTCATTATTTCCCCTGCTACAGTGTCCCCTATGGGGTCTACGGGGCTGCAGGTCCAGCCTGGCCACACACCTATCCAATCATGCCCCTCCTTCCACTTTGCCCTAGAATGCCCCTTGCACACAAGGCTACTGCAGAACTGGTGCAGAGCTGGTGGAGCTGACCCCACACCTGGGCACAGAAGTCCCCTGCACTGAAGGTATTCTATGGCAGGGTCTTACACCTGATCTATCGTGCAAAGGGGCACAGAGCAATAATGCGTCAGGCCCTGGCTGTCTACTGCTCCCTCTCCGACAGCCTGAATAGCAGGCTCATGTACCTAAACCTATACCACAAGGCTATGGAATCGTGGCCAGACACATTGCAAGCACAGCGCCATGTCAAAATCGTCTACTATCCTGACCGTTCATGGGGAGACACTTACCACTGCAGGCATCATAGATGCACTGCCTGACACGGATACTCTACAGTTAGCCAAGATCAGGTTCGCTGCTTTGAAAGATTGATCCAAGGCAAGCCCACTATTGGCAGCATCCACACGATTACAACGAGACAGGGTGTTTTAATGATGCCAGGCTGAGAAGCAAAAGAACCAGCTCTGAGAATGACTTGTATGCAACATTATTTTGTTAATACTCTGCCTGAGTAGGTGGAATTTCTTGGCCTTTTATGCTTGGATTGTACTGGGATAGAGAAGCAAATGGTGGTGGTGACAAATGAGGCATTTTCAAACCATGGCCATGAGTACATGTGGCTTCACTATGGGCCTGATCCAAAGCCCATTTGAAGTGAATGGAAATCTTTCCACTAACTACACTGGGCTATGGATCAGGCCCCATGTAGCTACTAGCTGTGGACATAGTGGGACAGCCACTTACCAGAAAGGCTACTTTGAGCTAAATTGCAAAAATGAAAGGAAAAGGACTAAATGGAAGCTAGGCAAAAGTTTTGCATAATAAAATGCAACCATCCATTATAAAAATTCCAAATTTTACAGGCATGGACTATTAGTTCAATTTGGAGTCAAGAGATCAATGCCCCTGCTCTCTCCAGATACACTCACCCCATCCCTTCCCTCCCAGGGATTCCTGCTACCACAGGAAATATCTTTTGCCTCTGTTGCACATGAGAGAAACTGACTCAGATAATATTCAACAATCTTGTTGCTTGCTACTGCTCCCACTATTTTATCAGTCCCCTACTACTGCTATATCGTCCTCATTGCAGCGGGTCAAAAAATTTCTGATGGAGAAAACGTTCCATCGGAAAGTGCAGTTTTGTCAAAATCACAACTTTTTGAAGGAGTGTGTGGATCTTAACAAAATTTCATTTTGACCAAACAAACAAAAAAAAGAAAAAGCGGCATTTCAGTAAGTTCGAAACATTCCATTCTGACCTTGTCAGAACATTTTGAACTTTTGTTTCTACACAAATTTTTCCATCTCAAAATGTTAGTATATTATAGTATCAGAGGGGTAGCCGTGTTAGTCTGGATCTGTAAAAAGCAACAGAGAGTCCGTGGCACCTTTAAGACTAACAGATGTGTTGGAGCATAAGCTTTCGTGGGTGACGAAGTGGGTATTCGCCCATGAAAGCTTATGCTCCAACACATCTGTTAGTCTTAAAGGTGCCACAGGACTCTCTGTTGCTTAGTATATTATAGATGATCATACAATTTTAGGACAATTAAAAATCACCACAAAACATGCCAACAGGCACAAAACAAGATATTTTTGAAAAATTTGTTTCAAAGGAAATTTTAATTTCTTTTAGTTTTGTAGAAATTCAAAAAAAAAAAAAGATCTGGAAATTGGAGTTTCCTATGGAACAGAAATTCTGTTTCGACCAACTTTAGTTATCACCTAAAGAAATACCACTGCTCAAGGCACAGCAATGCTATTTCACTAAGAGAAATTTCCCCTGAACACCAAAACTTCTTTCTTTTGAGTCTTAAGATCCAGTTACAAAGAAACAAATAATTGGTACTTAAAAATAGAAGCAAACAACAAAACCCCACCTTAAGTTAGAATCTGCCCCAGTCTTCTAGGCTCCAAATGTGCAGCTCTGCTTCAGTCAAACCCTTTTAGCTGCTATTACAGAATTTCCTTGATTGCCTCTGTACACCTCACTGGACCTTTCTAGCTATACCACCTAAACACCTGTGTGAGATCTGATCAGGAAGTTAACTCTTTGCTTACTGGAATTCAGGTCATGCACCCTGTTGCAATTATGCATTGCTTCCAGAGACTATTTGAAAATGGCCATTTCACAGATAAGATCCTGATTCTAGGTACAGGACTTTAAGCTTAGGGGTACACCCACTGAAAGCACACTTGCACATCTCACTTTGTCACCCCTAAAATGTGTCCAGCCCTAGGCAGAAATGTGGTAGCTGTTTAACAGTCATTAGGTTTAGGGCAGGGAATTAAAGAACTCTTGTGCTTGACTTCAATGGGACTAACTCACAGGCTGAAAGTTAAATCCCAAGCTGAATTGGATGGGAATTTAGATGAATAAATAAAACTAATTCATTTGGCTTGTTTTGTTTGTGGCTCAGACTGGCTTGGGGGTTATTTTTTCTATGCTGAAAGTTGTATTTAATCTCAAAGGACTGAAATTCACTCCTAATAAGCAGTGATCCATTATCCACCACTAACAAAGCACCTTATAGTATTCAAAGAGCAGGCATTTGGCTCACACTCCTATTCCAGCTAAATGGACTAATGCAGTCTCATTATAGGTCTGACAGCATGGTTGAAAACCTCATCTTCAATCTCATACTTGGCCTGAGAGTCCTGTATCTTGCTTCATCTTTTCTTCTCTCTGTTTTGTAATAAATAATTGGCAGGTTTCCAGCTAGGAGAAAGTCAATGAAAACAAGCCATTTTAGTCCGGCATTCAGATCACCTCTTCCCTCTTCACTCGACCTGTTGTAAACATTTCCTTCAGCACTGTTCAAAATCAATAGGCGAGTGTGCTAAAATACTGGATAAATGGCACCAAATATCCCCGGTATTCTATAGGCAGAACATCAGGTAAGGAAGAATTTAAGAAAGCCCATTTTTAAAGCCACAAGGTTAACCTCTGTTAAACAGCTACTACATTTCACCCCAGAGGAGGCTGTTTTTCAGTAATGGTGATGAAGTGAGAGGCAAGCTGACAGGCAAAGGATATCTCAATCTTTCCTGTCCCATGGTACAGCAGAAAAAGAGTTGGGAACGCTTTCCCATAAAGCCCTGAAGAAAGAAAAGCAATGTAAAGAAGGGCAGGATCTAAACCCCTGGATCCAAAGACCCACCACAACTTTAGGGTTGTTGAAATTCAGACCCAGCCTTTTTGACTAGACACTCCCACCCACCTCCACCCCCATCCCCACCCCCACAATCTCTAATATTACGTGCACAGTTGGTTTATTTTTGCTATAAAATATTTTCACTGAAAAGGCAAATTCACAACATTAGCTTTAGCAGCATTTTGTTTACTTTTAGTTTTAATTCCAATGGTCATTAATAGCGCTAATAATACATTTCTGATTCTAGTAATAATCAATAAGAGTGAATCATTCTAATTATTTTAGGGATGCCAGGTTGGGAGACACCTTCATTCTGAGCAATTTTGTGTTAATAAAAAATGTTTTCTAAAAAGCTTCCAAATCCTTTGCAAAAATGTACTGAAATCTTTGAACCCGCAAATCAGCCATGTCCTCCCACCCCTATATTGTACCCTCAAAATCCCACTGTGCAGAAACCAGTGGATACAATTCTTCAGCCTTTGGCAGAGAGTTTAGAAGCAGTAAAATAATGGAATAGAGAGATTGGGATTTCCAGAGGAGCAGTCGGTGTCAATTACATTCTAGCTCTGGGTAACTGATAAAGCCCTGTTTGAAATACGACATCCAGTTTTGTCACTGTCATAATAAAGATATGACATATTTAAAAGATGGTAGAGCTGGGAGAAATTAGAAGGATAGAGTGACTCGAGCATCATAGTCACTGAAAGAGGCTGGAAAAATTATCTCTGTGTTCGCTAAACAAGAGAAAACTAAGGCTATGTCTACACTACAAGCACTACAGCAGCACAATTCTTCCACTGACCTAGCTGTGTCTACATTGGGGCTTAGGTCACGCTAACTACACCACTCCAGCCATGACATTTTTCACAGCCCTGAGTGACATAGCTAGATCATTCTAATATAAGTGTAGACCAGGCCTGAGAGGGGACAGTTTTAGAGGCATGCAAAATCCTGAAGAGAACAGGCAAGCTGGAGGAGTCTATTTCAAGTACTGTCAAACAGGAGAACAAGGGAACACCAGCTTGACCCAAGTAAGATACAATCACTACAGGAACTCAGGATGGATTTATTTTAATTTGCAGAGTGAGCTCGCAAGCTAAGCAACAGGAACAACTATTAATTAGGGGATGATATCCCCCTTTCCTTACTCTGGCGAGAAGCTATTCACACAAATAACTCCATTGCCTTCTCAATGGGGCTCACAATCATAAGAGTTTAGGAAAATATCATCTGAACTCCAACTCATTGGAGTTGCATTGAGCAAACTTCTCTCAGCCAAGAAAAAAAAAAGGAAATCATCTTTGTACGTGTCATACTCTAATCGATCAGGAAATTGACTGATTGGCTCTTGCTGCTTGAGACTCATCGATACGCAGTGAATGCATAATTCCGAAAGCAAAGATGAAATACAATATTAACATCAAACACAAGAGGGAACTAGAGCACCAGAATATGGTGTCGGTGAGAAAGCATACAAGACATTTAAAGCCTTTTTGAAAACCATCTGATCCATAACCAGACTTTTCAAATAATTTGGAATCCTTACCTAGATAGAATGGTATAAAATAAACTGTTCCTTCCATTGTAGTCCTTTTGCCTCAGTTCCTTAGCACAGACCCCACCTCCATAAGCAGTTCCATTAACTTCAATGAGACTCCATATGGATGCTGGGGTCCATCCTAATAGATTACATATCAGAATCAACCTGTGTGTGCGAAGTCCTGCTAGGTATGGACCCGACTCAGGAAAGTACTTCAGCACATGCTTAACTTGAAGCATGTATTTAAGTTCCATGGGACCTGAATCAGGAAGCTATATGAAAGTTAAAAAAAAAAAAGTGTGATCCAATTTTTTTTGTTTAAATGAAGATATTATTTATCCTATTTATTGACAAACCTGCTTTAAAAAGGCAGTGTTAACACACCAGTATAACTGGAATAAGAATCTGGCCTCTTATTTTGATGTCTATAGCACTCTCTGTGTTTATTTTTGTGGCTTATATGGGAAAGCTCTATTGGATTTTATGGCAAAAACCAGAGGGGTTGGACTGTCCTTTAAATTTAATAAGAAATTTTATTCCTCCTGTGAACTGCTATAGGATGATTCAAAAATCTGATTCCAAGTTTATCCTTCTCTATTAAATTCTTTAGGGTTTACTGTAATTTCTATAGAATCCTGTTATGTTTCTATAGAACCCTCCTGTTTGCCTCTCTGTTCTAAGAACTACAGTGGACTTTTCCATAAGAACATGGACTGACGGGCACTTAAGTAACTCTCGGGAGAAGTTCCTTGTTGCTTTTCTCTGAGGTTCAAGTCTCTCATGCTTCATTATTACTAGATATACACTGAAAGTAGTGGCTAGAGACTTCAGCTGGGGCTGGGCCCCATTACGGCAGGTACTGTACAAATGTATAGTAATTGACACTCCCTGCTCCAAAGATCATCTTCATTATTAAACAGATGTTTGGGGTCTCATTTTGATTTCCCTGCCACTGCTATGAAATCAGCATCACCCTGTGTTGACTTTAGTGGGATTTATGTTAAATTACAGTGGAGTAAGTGAGATCAGATTCTAGTTCAAAGACAACTAAATAAAAGCATTAATCTCAAAGCCAAACTCTGTATTCTCTAAAATGAGGAGTATACAGTGCAGAAAAGTTCTCTGGAGTCAGATAGAATGAGAAACAGATGGAGAATAATACAACTGCAAGTCACTTTACACTGAAATACACTCTGCAAATGAAGATACAAAGTCACACATTTATTTCTACGTTGTGTGTGGAACATGGCATCAAGTCTTACATTAAGCCTAGATCTGAAAAACACGTAGAATCATAGGACTGGAAGGGACCTCGAGAAGTCATCTAGTCCAGTCCCCTGCACTTGTGGCAGGACTAATTATCTAGACCGTTCCTGACAGGTGTTTGTCCAACCTGCTCTTAAAAATCTCCAATGGTGGAGATTCCACAACCTCTGTAGGCAATTTATTCCAGTGTTTAACCACCCTGACAGTTAGGAAGTTCTTCCTGATGTCCAACCTAAGCCACCCTTGCTGCAATTTAAGCCCATTGCTTCTTATCCTATCCTCAGAGGTCAAGGAGAGCAAATTTTCTTCCTCCTTCTTGTAACAACCTTTTACATACTTGAAAACTGTTATATCCCCTCTCAGTCTTCTCTTTTCCAGACTAAACAAACCCAATTTTTTCAATCTTCCCTCACAGGTCATGTTTTCCAGACCTTTAATCATTTTTGTTGCTCTTCTCTGGACTCTCTCCAATTTGTCCACATCTTTCCTGAAATGTGACCCCCAGAACTGGACACAATACTCCAGTTGAGGCCTAAACAACACGGAGTAGAGCAGAAGAATTACTTCTTGTGCCTTGTTTACAACACTCCCGCTAATACATCCCAGAATTATGTTCATTTTTTTGCAACCGCGTTACATTATTGACTCATATTTAGCATATTTAGCACTATGACCCCCAGATCCCTTTCCACATTACTCCTTCCTAGGTAGTCATTTCCCATTTTGTATGTGTGCAACTGATTGTTCCTTCCTAAGTGGAGTACTTTGCATTTGTCCTTATTGAATTCCATCCTATTTACTTCAGATCATTTCTCCAGTTTGTCCAGATCATTTTGAATTTTAATCCTATCCTCCAAAGCACTTGCAACCCCTCCCAGCTTGGTACCATTCCTTAGAATCATGAACTCTATCATTTCATGATCACTTTCACCCGAGCTGCCTTCCACTTTCAAATTCTCAACCAGTCCCTCCCTATTTGTCAAAAATCAAATCTAAAACAGCCTCTTCCCTGGTAGCTGTCTCCACCTTCTGAAATAAAACATTGTCTCCAATACATTCCAAGAACTTATTGGATAATCTGTGCCCCGCTCTGTTATTTTCCCAACAGATGTCTGTTGAAGTCCCGCATCACCACCAAGTCCTGTTAGCTGTTTAAAAAAAACCTCATCCACCTCTTCTACCTAGTTAGGTGGTCGGTAGTGGACCCCGACCATGATATCACCCTTGTTTTTTATCCCTTGTATCCTTACCCAGAGACTTTCAACAAGTCTGTCTCCTATTTCCATCTCAACCTCAGTCCAAGTGTGTACATTTTTAATATATAAGGCAACACCTCCTCCCTTTCTTCCCTGCCTGTCCTTCCTGAGCAAGCTGTACCCTTCTGTACCAATATTCCAGTCCTGTGTATTATCCCACCAGGTCTCTGTGATGCCAACTATGTCATAGCTGTGTTTATTTACTAGCATTTCGAGTTCTTCCTGCTTATTCCCACATGCATAAGTTTTTCTAGAATCTGGGCCTTAGTTTGTGAATCTGAATAAAGCTTTTTGCCACTGAAAAGTGCTATGTTTGTGCTGACTACTATTTTAAAAGATTAATGCCCTGGCCAGAGAGACAGAATGTGTTTTAGCCAGTGCGTTGCTTAGTCAGATTAAAACAGTAGCAATTGAAATCGGTGCATCTTGCGGATTTAGGTTCTGTGCGCTGTAAACACAAAATTTCATTAGAATGGGGACTAAAATATTGTGTGGGACTGGTGCTGACTGTCTTCACATGGGAGAATGTCATTCCCTGACAGGATAACAGAGCCAGTAAATCATGTTTAGCCTATAATACAATGTAGATTTAGATGATCCATTTAAATATGATCTGATCCTCAATATTTGGTGGCTCAAGTGAAACTATTCTTTATATCACATAATTCAGATCATATTTAAATGGTTCAAAGTTATATCCATATTTTCTTCCCCAATAACCCTAATTATAATTTTATGTTTGTATACTAAGGGAAGGTCCTCTGTGTACACGTAAATATACACACACATGCGCAACAGACATACTCATTTTTAAATAATCCCTCTTCTGTGTAACAAGATATGTGCTACTATAGGGCAGTTTAAAGCTCAAAATCATACTGTATCTTTAAAAACGGCTGACCAGTGTTACTAACCGCTTCTGGTTACTAAAACTGAAACATATGAAAAAAATAGAATTTGCATGGACCTTTCTCCATTATTGCTGTTTTATTTTACTTTTTTCCCCATTTCACTTAGGTTGCCCAGTGAAACTAGATTAGTCATTTTTGCTATCATTTATAGTCAGACTTTCACAGTCTATTTCTCCTGCATTTACACAATGTTATCGTACCCAAAACTGCAGAGGAAAATTTTAAGAAACTCATGAAAACCGGCCAAAGTTATCCCTGGTGTCACTCCACTGACTTCAGTTTATTACTAATCTCACTGATGCTAGTACAACCCTACAGATTTCGATGGCCTCAATACCAGGGACATATAACGTCTAATAATTCTGTTCCTGTAAGAGTTAGTTGTTGTTAGTTGTTGATTTGCTTTCGTTTTTTGTTTATCTTCCCTACCTTTGTTGTTTTAAATCTGCAAAATCTATTATTCCCCTAAACAATTTGACAGGTATCCCTTCAAGCATGTATGAATGTGGCCAAACACATCAAAACAAAAATAATAAAACAGAAAGCTACCGTAAAAATAAAAGCCTTTGCAGAAATTCTGCAAACTTTGTATTACCTTCTGCCAATCAGCATATTTTGCTGTGTGTGTGGGAGGGAGGAAATCCCAACAGCTTTGTATTGTAACTAGTTATTTCTTGGCGCACACCCAAGCAAATAATAAGACAGTAATAATAATGAACCAGATACATACACCTATAAGAGAGACAGACACAAAAATACAGCTTATGGGGTAGCTCATGTACAAGATACTTTTTAGTTCAGATGTTCTTTTTAGAACTCTGGTGCAAATTATTTAATCGATTGCCAGACTGTCATTCTGCTACAGGAACTAGTTAACCATGCATCTCAACCTAGTAGCGTGACCAGATGTCCCGATTTTATAGGGACAGTCCCAATTTTTGGGTATTACCCCTCCACCCCCGTCCCAATTTTTCACACTTGCTGTCTGGTCACCCTACAACCTAGCATAAATGGATTTGATCCTGACATTCTAACTGGTGGCTTCAAGGAAAAGATTTAGAGGGCCTGATCCCGCTTTCAGTAAGAGTTTTGCCATAACATTTCAATAGGAACAATATTAGGCCCACAGAAAGCTAAAGGGTATACCTCCTAGCAAAAATATTACACTCTGCAGAGGATGGATGGAGAACATTCAGTTCCATAATCAGAGGGGTAGCCGTGTTAGTCTGAATCTGTAAAAAGCAACAGAGGGTCCTGTGGCACCTTTGAGACTAACAGAAGTACTGGGAGCATAAGCTTTCGTGGGTAAGAACCTCACTTCTTCAGATGCAAGACTGCATCTGAAGAAGTGAGGTTCTTACCCACGAAAGCTTATGCTCCCAGTACTTCTGTTAGTCTCAAAGGTGCCACAGGACCCTCTGTTGCTTTATTCAGTTCCATAAGAATGCTACAGATACAAATGGGCCAGAAATAGAGCAAACTCAGTACTTTTTTGGCATGCTATTTCTATAGCTTGTCTTTAGGGCTTCCTTGGAGTAAGTTACAGTACTGAAGACCAAAATCATTTGGGTTGGAACTTTCGTAGGAGCCTATGGGAGTTGGGCACGCAACTCCCATTACATCTGGGCATTGATCTCCTTTATTCCCCTTTGAAAATCAGAGCTGTGTTTATTTACTCAACAGACACAGTATGGGCTTCCCGCCCACACTACCCGACCTCTCACCCTGACCCAGAAGTTTGTTCATTCTTTATGACCCATTCAATCCTGGGCCTGTCCGTTAAACCTGCTAAACACGGTTGCCAGCTGTTACCAAATGCCGTAATTCTGTTCTCACTTACGCTGGTACAATTCCACTCACTCCAATGGAACTGCAGTCATGTAACCTTGAGGAGAATTCGGCTCAAGAGGAACAAGACTCAAATCAGCAAATCATTTCACACAGAGACGCACTAGAAACGAAAGACTCCAGCTGCCCTGACTCACACAGAACTTGTCCATTGCCTTCAAGCCAAAAATAGGTCAACCTGCCTGCCAAAGCCTTTTTAAATATTTTATTAACGATTATGATTATTTATTAACCAGGAAGGGGGTGGAGTTGAAAGTTATGCAAGCTCAGAGCTGGACTAGCCGGCAGGGAAGTTCAAAATGATCCTGGTCATCTCCTACCCTGAATATTCTGCATACGCCTCTTCACTGATCTTTCTTCTCTCATGTCAATGTGTCTGAAGGGAATATTAGTAGTTGACTCATAACTGACTTCAGTAGTTAAATCTATGATTTGCATCTTGACTGGCTTGCTCTGAACCCCAACCCTGACCAGGATCTGTCTGTCTGTTTCTCTTTGGGGGCAAATGGAGAGATTGTGGGATTTTATTTTTAATCCGGAATATATCTCCCCAACTTGAAGTAAACCCAGGCAAGTACAATCAAGCTCTTCCTTCTTTGTGGCCTGTGCGGACAATCTGGGCCAGATTCTCAGCTGGTGTCTATTGAAGCCAATGGAACTATGACAATTTACACTAGCAGAGAACTGGCCCTTTCCTATGTATTTCTGTTGCAGTGCCTGGGGCCATGGGCTCTGTGGCACCAAATGGTTTGATCTTTAAAGACGAGTCCTGAGAACCTAATGAAGCCTGAGACTCAAGACAAAATCCTGAGGTTAAGCAGGTACAATCCTTCTAATACCTTCTGGACAAAATATGGATTCCTGTTCTCTGATAGCAAACTAGAAGTTATTTTTATTTTTAAATACTCTGGAGGGACTCAAATATTATGGTGACTGGGGAGATGGGCATAGACAGATAGATGCCAGGAAAAGGAAGAAAAGTCTCCCCACTAAGCAGAACCCTATTCACTTATCATTTCAGCCCCGTTATTGGAACACAGAGATGTATAAGATCTGGACAAAGTTGTTTTAGGCTTTAAGACTTTTAATGTTGGGTGTTGGTCCTGCTTTGAGCAGGGGGTTGGACTAGATGACCTTCTGAGTTCCCTTCCAACCCTGATATTCTATGATTTTATGACTTCTATGGCTAGCCAACTACAAAAGCAGTTTCTCCTCTCTTGGTGTTCACACCTCAACTGCTAGAAGAGGGCCTCATTCCCCCTGATTGAACGAACCTCGGTATCTCTAGCCTGACTCACTCTTGCGTGCATATTTATACCTGCCTCTGGAAATTTCCACTACATGCATCCGACGAAGTGGGTATTCACCCACGAAAGCTCATGCTCCAATACGTCTGTTAGTCTATAACGTGCCACAGGACTCTTTGCTGCTTTTACAGATCCAGACTAACAGGGCTACCCCTCTGATTCAGGAATGTCGTTCAACCGCATTCCCCAAACAGCAGTACTTGCTCTGAACTTGTCTAGGTGAGCCTGTAAGTTGCTAGCAGTGTGAGCCGCCATACATGTCACCCACAAAGAAAAAGTCAGAATTCCAGAGAGAGCTGGCTGAAATTTGCTGAATTTCAATTCCCTCCCTCCCCAAACACACAACAAAAAAGCAAATTTTGACTAATTTTTCACAAATTTTTTTTGCTGCTTTTCAACCAGCTAATCAATTTTTTAATGTTGACTAAATTTTCTATCAACATGTAATTTTGATGGAAAAAATGCAAAAGAAGTTTTCGATGATTATTTTTTGTTTGCGTTTTTTCAACCAGCTCCGGTGTGTGTGTGTGTGTGTGTGTGTGTGTGTGTGTGTGTGTGTGTGTGTGTGTGTGTGTGTGTTCAAAAGCTTGGTCCTGCAAACACTTTAACAAATTGTTAACATAACACACACACACACACTTAATCCCTTACAATATTTGTGTCAGTAAAATTACTCCAGTGTGCAAGTGGTTGCAGGATCAGGACCCAAAAGGCCTAAAAGCACATCTTATTACACATTACTGTTTAATTTACTGTTTTTTGGATCCGGTTTAGACTGCAGGAGCTTTGGGGAGAGGAACAACTTTTTGTTCTGTTTTCGTGCAGTGCTTAGCACAACAGGATCCTGGTCCAAGACTGGAGCTCTGAGGGGCTGCAGCAATGCAAATAAATAATAATAATAATTATTGGCTGCAATAGTTTTAGCCATGTTGGTCCCAGGATATTAGAGAGACAAGATGGGGGGAGGTAATATCTTTTATTGGACTAACTTCTGTGGGTTAGAGAGACAAGCTTCCAGGAAGCGCAAAAGCTTGTCTCTCTCACCAACAGAAGTTGATCCAATAAAAGATATTACCTCCCCCACCTGGTCTGTCTAATAATAATAATTATTATTATTATTCAAAAGCGGACTCTTGTATGAGCTTTTTCTGAAAGTACTGGAACCTTTTTAGGAGGAGGAAGTTGTGAACGAGGAAGACAGTCTCTCCCCCCCCCTCACCCCCCGCTTGCTCCCTTTATGTCTCCTGCTCTTGTGGTGTTTATTTCACCGTATTTCTATTGTTAGTCAGTAAACCACTCTACTAGAGCAGAAAGGTGGGTAGTCTTGACCTAAATTCTTTAAGAGCATGATCTTGCTCCTATTGAAGTTTACAGCAAAACTCCCACTGACTTCATGTGGCTATTTCAGAGGACTTCCACCCAAAATAAATAAAATATAAATGGTTCTGTAGCATTCTGTTGAAGGAAGTGATATAAAGAGACCCCTTTAATGCACTTTTCCTGTAGGAGGTGAACGGATAATATTTGTGATTCACTGAGGACCACTGCTATAACATGGTAATAGAAAAGCATTTTAGCATGGGACACGCATCGGCTCATATTCTGCACAGGCATACACATGTGCATTGTGAGTGGTAAATCAATAGAATTACTCTCATTGCATAACATTAGCACTTGCATAAGTCTTATAGAGAAAAGAGCTGGTGGAGAAATGAAATGGGGGGTGTGTGTGAAAATTTTCAAACATTTTGAAATTGTTTTAATTTCACAAGTTTTGGAATGGTGCGATTTCTCATACGTTAGGAATTTTTCACCACCAACCTATCTATATATATAGAAAAGTGTCAGGATCAAAAAATGTTCAGCTTTTCAGTTGTTGTTTCTACCTTTTCCCTTCTTCTGTTTTGTCACTGAAGAAAGGGGAGGGGAGAGAAGAGGGAAGGAAAAACCAAAAACATGAAAAATCAAACCACTGGAAATATTTTTGTTTTCAAGTTTCATTAAAAAAGTATCTGAAAAATTTAGAAAACAGAAAATATTTTCATTTTGGGGATGGGTGGGTGGGGAAAACATGAAACAATGTTTTTGAAAAATTTCAACCAGCTCACAGAGTATGTTTATCCTACAATCATGGGGTATGATTGCAGTTCCAGGGGAGTACCAAGGGGAGATGGGTACCAGAATTCTCTCTCTCCCCCCACCCCCCAAGAAATATCTGAATTGGTGCTACCCTTATTGACTTCAGTGGGAATGCGTGTGGGTGCAGCAATCCATCTACAGGAAGTGAATTGCAGGATTAGGCCTTAGACTATAAATGCTGTAGTGCAGGGTCTGTCATTGACTATACGTTTGTGCTGTGTTTATCACAATGGGGCCCTGACCCAGTTAAAGCCTCTGGGAGCTACTGCAATAACAAATTATTATTATTTCAAGGTCAAGTAATACATCTGGAGCAAAGAAAATCAAGCAGTACCTGGAGCATATCCAGATCCAGTTAAGAAATACAATAATCTGTGCAGATCTCTGCTGGCTAACGCCAACTCTCGCACTTGTTATATTTGCTTATCAGACTTTTCTAGACAGCTGTTTGCAGTATTTATTTCGCTGTGGGAGTCGGGGAGTTTGGGTAATAGAAAGGATTGAAGCTAACTTGGGCTTTTACATCTCATCTGTTACAGCCACAGATCTAGTACAAATGGAATATTTGTGCAACACCTTGCACAATGGGGACCAGGTCCATGACGAGGGCTCCTAGGTACTACGGTAAAACTGATGATAATCCTTAATTTGAATGGTGATTCCACCATTAAAGCTGCTGCTGAAACTAGCAGCCTGATTCTTGCCTCACTCAGAGCAGAGTAAAATCCTGGTCCCATTGAAGTCAATGGCCAAGGACCCATTGATTTCAACAGGACCAGGATTTCATTCACTGGCATGAAGGAAGTTCCTCCTGATTTACATCAGCCCAGCCTCCTTGTTTTAGGAACATCACAGAGGTTCCAAGTGATATCAGAACAAATACTGAGTTGAGCAAGTGGTATTTTGTATATTGTCGACTTGTGCTTTAATTTTGATGGGACTTTAGCCCGGCTGTCACTGTGAGAACACAGACGCCAGTTTAACGCTGATGGGCTGATCACAAAATGCTGCTTTCTCTCACCCTGACTTTGGCTAAAGCATTAAGGGAAGCACACTGCTGGGAACTCTCCTGCTTTGGCAAGGAGATGGAGCGGGATCTAAAGGGTCATTTTCCATCTCTTACTTCACTGATTCTGTGACTTGGAAGAGCTGCGCATGGGACATGAAATTAACAAGAACATTTCTTTTCAATTCCTTTTTGAAAATGTTATTAATGATGCTCGGAACAATCCTGCCAACCCCAAACATTTAAAAATCATGAGTCATTCCCCCTTTCAAAATCCCCCATGACATTGGCTTTACAAAATCACAAAATTTATAAAAATAATAAGTATGGGGTTCTTTCTATTTGCCTTCTCCTTTAAGGGGCCAACCTTTCAGGCTTTTTCTCTGCAACCAGGAGAGCTAAAATCTTACTCTTATTTTTAAATGAAAGCTGAGAGTCTTACATAATAACATGATTCCCTCCAGAAGCTAGGACTTTAAGAAAAACACTATATATCACAAGGGTTGGCAATACTGGCCCCTTTGTTGTTTATGGGTGGGAAAGAAGGGGTGGCAAATGTTTGAAGAGGGAGGGACAGAGAAGTTTGAGAGAGTGTGTGTGGGGGGGGCAGGAGGAAATAAGGAAAATTTGAAGGAAAGGCGACAAAGGAGAGATGAGAGGAAGGAGGATTTGCATAGATAGGATATCTCGAGAATAATCTCCCTGGTCCACCTCCCACGCACCCTAAAGTGTGATACCCTGAACTCAAATACAATAGCACACAAACTTCAAAAATACTTCTGCACTAAAGACCAAAACACCCACCTTGTTAAAGACAAAAAAGGGGGGGGGGTTGGAAGAGAAGGAAAGAGTCCTCTACAGGAGCAGGCATTAAAGGAAAAAGGCAAACCCATGCAGAACAGACGTGCAGTATTTGACAAGCAAGGAACGGTAGGCTGTGCAGGATGATTCAAGGGCCTCAAACAGGAGTTAAAATAAGGGGATGGATCACTTGATAATTGCCCTATCCTTTTCATTCCCCCTGAAGCATCTGGCATTAGCCACTGACAGAAGACAAGATACTAGGCCAGATGGACCATTGGTCTGACCTAGTATGGCCGTTCTTATGTTTCTCACCTACAGGGAGAAGCTTAGAAGAAGAGTAAAGCTCCCCCCTTCCAATTCTAAAGCCAAGGGGGAGTTTACTCTGCTCGGTCTGGCTTGAGTAAGCATCCCACTTCCCCCAATAGCTCCCTCTACTCATTGGCCAGTGTGATGAGAGCTTCCCACTCTTGTTTCAATCTGCTTTAACCACTGCCTACAAGTTGTCTACTGTCATGGCTACCACAGCAAAGCCTTCCTCATCCAGTAGTCTTAGGCAGAGCCCCAAAGAGGCTTATGGTGACAAAGTGCACATTCCTGTCTAGCCTGACCCATTCCACTTATTTATGTGGAAGGTCATAGGCATTTCTGCTTAATTCAAGTCCAAGCCATGCAACATATGTGATAACTTCCCATGCTTCTTAAAATAAAATAATTATTAAAATCTTCATTTTGATTAGGTCCAGCAATCGCTGGGTCTAATATGATGATGAATTGGCTACTTTGCATGTGGATCACTGCCCCCTCTTGGCTGGAATCAGAACTGCACAACTGAGGGTCATATGCCCTATAGTGTTAGGAGCAGACAGATGTTCAGGCTGTAGGTATTGTGCTTCAAGAGCAGGAGGGGCTGAAGTCTGCCTGTGAATGCTGGGAATCTCCTAATATGCAGCCTTAAAATGACAACAGCAAGCCCTAAAATGGCCACGGATTTGCTACAATAACAAGAAGCCAGTGTTGTAATTTAGACGTTCAGTTTTTCCAAACAAATATCCCATGACAAAACTTTATTTTTGCAATTTCATGCTTAGATCAAAAAGCAGGAAAAAAGTACTGGGAGTTGACACATTTGAGTGTAGCTGTCCAGTGCAAACAACCAACCATGTAGGGATATTTTGAGGAACTGGCTTTTTAGGTTCACAAAAGCAGCCCCACAAACTGGCATACTGGGTTTGGGTCAAAAACAGCAGTGCTTGTTCAAAGCATTCAGCAACGCACACCGGTTAAATGTCTGCTGCCTGGTATAAAATCCACTGCAGCTTTAAGAGAGGGGAGGGTTTCCAGGAGAGGAAAAGGCAAAGCCTGCCCACAAGGGCTTCTTTTTGCCTTTCTGATCCATTCAGAAATTACTCATTGCAAATTCCTGACTTTTCAAGAGGAGGAAATGCGATTGCATGGCTTTCATTTGCTGCACATGTGTGTCACGGAGTGGGAAAGAGACTTTTAAACTGGGGAGCTAGTCCAGCCCCAGCGATGACTTTGTGAGAGCTGGGGTGGGGAGGGGGGGCTGTTTTACACCAGGAAGCTGTGCTGTATGTTTCCACGCTCAGCTGCTGAGACAGAGAGACACACAGCAATACAACAGCAGCCGCTTGCCTTTCTCGGTGTGTGGATCAGCTGTCTCGCTCTCTTTTTTTTTTTTCCTCCTTTCCGGTGTGTTGTTTTGTGTGTCTTGCGATGGCTGAATGATGGCCCAGTACAACAACTCCACACCACACACCATGGCTGCCAAAGACGATCTCTACAGCAAAGTCACCCCCAGAAGAAACAGACAACACCGAACGGGGACAATCAAACACGGGTCGTCTCTGGATATCCTTTTATCAATGGGATTCCCCAAAGCCAGGGCGTAAGTTGGGACATCTTTACTTCCCCCCTCCCCCCTTTGAGCCCCCCTCCCTCTTTTCTGTGATAAAGGCTAGCTGGTTAAAAAGGGGGGTGGGGGGAGTTTGCAATTTCTGGTTTGCATGTTGATCCAGGATGGAAGGCGTGTGTCTATCTGGTGCGTTGTGGTGGCTATGCAGGAGAACGTGATGCGATGCGCAGCTGTCTGTGCCGGGTGCCCCTCGCTAGGTAATGCAGGTGCGCCTCGCTCCAAATGGCCTTGGCCGATTTCATTTTTCGGAGGATGGGTTTGTTTAGGAACCCGGGGGGGTGGCTTTCGAGGAGAGGCTCCGCTCCGAGCTGCTGAACTGCAGAGGCAGAGCCCATCCACCGCAGTGGTTTGCAGGCTGGGGTGTCAATTTGCAGCGAGGTGGGAGTGGCGCGCGTGGATTGCATATTCATGGCCAGGGAAGCGAACTGGGGCTCTGGAAGGCAGGTGAAGAAAGTAGCACCCATTGCAGCCGGGCGTTGTTATTTTACGGCGACTGTTATTCAGGTGCAACGGGGCTGTGGTGCAACGAAAAAAAAATAAGCTTATTCACAGGGCTGTGAAAACAGTGCCAGGCCTGGCTGCTGAATGGATGCGCCGGGCTACACTGGCCTGTATCCCTAGCGTGGTGAGAAATTGCTTCGGAAGTTTTGGATGTCCAGCTAGACTGGAAACTGGACTTCAGCACTGTGCAATTAGAAACCACATTCCTTAGCCATTATTTTGACAATGATTATTCCTCAGCAGTTATTGTAGCTCGTTCAATCACCTGAGCTCATTTCTGTAATCCACATGCGGGTGAACTCAAACCTTTGGAATCCGACCTCCTGTGTTTTTCTTGCACAATTTAGCAGTAATCTGTTGTAACATTTCTTTGCTGCGCTTAAAAGTCATGAGGCAGCAACCTAAATATAATGTAATACTGACCCTCCCCAGCCCCCTCGTTAAAATGATGGCTACTGAGTGGGGTACTTTAGGCTGTAAAACAGACTAGGGGAATTTGGATGATTGCTTGATCTGCCTAGATTTGCCTTTTGTAGTTGAGATATCAGAACTCAGCTGGCTTTCGACTATTTTCTGTACAGTTTTTTATAGGTACACAGATACACATGATTTTGAGGACAGACATCATCTATGGATTCATATGGCCACCATGGCTTTCACTAGAACATACACACACTCAAAATCCAATGTGCGTTTTCCAGTTGTCCTACTTATGCTCTATATGTGTGTCAATGATCTATAGCCATATATAGAAAGTGGGATGTAGCATTTAAACAGGATGCTTGCAGATTGGCATACTGAGGAAGCAATGACTTAATGCACCCAGATTGGATGGAAATGCACTAGCATATTACTCAGCCTAGATGGGGGAAAGAAATGCTTGATATGAAAGATAAAAACAATTATTACCTCTATGACAGTGATGTCTAGTTTGACAGCCAGCTATTTTACCTTCGGCTGAGTACCTGGTTACCATGCAATTCACATCCTTGCTTAATGAAAGCTTGCTTCATAGTTGCAGTACATAAAAAGGAAACCAAAGCCTAGATAGACCAGCTGGGAGAGTTAAATAAAAAGAACAGGTAGCAAAAATTCCCCCGAACTTAAAGGTTAAGTATAGAACAGGTAGCAAAAACATCCCCGAACTTAAAGGTTAAGTATAGAACAGGTAGCAAAAATACCCCCAAACTTAAAGGTTAAGTATAGAACAGGTAGCAAAAATACCCCCAAACTTAAAGGTTAAGTATCATAAAGTATTTGGACTCGGGGGGGGAAACCAGCTAGTTCTTTACATACAACAGGATACCATAATAGTATATTTAACTGATAAACTTTGTGCTGGAATTGGATGACTCAGTGTATAACATAGCTCTTGGCACTGTATCCCAGTCGGCTGATAATGTTGCAATTAAATGGTTATTAAAATGTCAGTAAGAAGCAAAACAAAAATAAAAGCAGACTGGTAATTGCTGCTGCCCGGGGTGGGCTATTCTGGAATAATCCACAGGTCAGTGGTCAGGATCCCAAAAGTGCAGGGTTTCTAAGCAGTACAGAGCACGTTGTCGGGGTGATTCCCACAAGATTGCTGCTTCCCAGAAGAAGCCTTTTATCCAAATGCGCATTTCTGTGCAAAGGGAGGAGACTAAGGCTGAGATTTTCATATTCAAGTTTCTAGGACTTCAATAGCTCAGACATAGGTGAGGGGTTTGATACAGGAGTGGGTGGGTGAGATTCTGTGGCCTGCGTTGTGCAGGTCGTCAGACTAGACGATCATAATGGTCCCTTCTGACCTTAAAGTCTATGATTCTATACCACATTATAAATGACGAACACAATAAAAATATATAAGGTTTAATATAGTTGCCGTGGCTCTGGGTAGGTCAGTTGACCGATTGTACCTGGGACCACTGGTTCTAAAAGCATGAACCTCTGCTGCCAAGCTCTTAATCAATACTGTAGCAGGCTCATCAACCTGTATAGGTAGGTCTGCACTTCGAGCTGGGGCTGCAATTCCCAGCTCGAGGAGACATATCCTCACTAGCCAGCTCTGGTTGAGCTAACACCCTACTGAGTGCAGCTGTGGGGATACAAGCGGCAGGTGTGACTAGCCACCTTGAGTATGTGTCCATCGGAGACAATAGGCCCATGCTTGGGGCACCCAGCTCGATAGTGTAGACATTCCCTATATGTGGCTCAGCCCTTACTGTAGGAGAACAGAGCGGGACACCGAGTGGGAATGAGTTCCATGGGCGACTGGTGTATTCAGGAGGTTCACAATGGATCCATGAGGCTTCCATCCCACTAGATCAACTCTGCCACTTCCCCTACCGTACACGACCCCACGTTCCCATGGAGAACACCGGGTTGAGCTCAGCACTGAATCATCCAGGGGGCTAAAGAGGAGGCAACATAGAAAGCTACACCACTTCCTGTCCCCCACCTCAGCAGAACCAAGAGGTTGTTGTTTTGTTTTGGCCCTCGGTAGCTATGGCGTACCAGCAGGAGTTAGAATATGGGTATTTATTACTTCACGATGAGCCTCAAATTAGAGGGACTCAGTCCAATTTCTACATAGTGAAATCCTCTCCTGTGTTCCAGACGTGTTTTCTGTGCTGTTAAAACATGTTTGCCTAGTAACAGACAGAGCAACATAGCAGCATTTCAGTAAAGAGGCTCCTATCCCTCCAGGGTTTGCGCTAACGCTGGGAGAATACTGAAAAAAAAAAAAAATTGGAGCCTGAAATAAATTCACTTCTCCCATGTGTGTGCCCCCATCGCGCTAGCTTTTTGCAAATAGTTTAGGCTGAAATTCATCCTTGTCCACAGGAACAGCACAAGGTCTGTGCATCACTTAAGCTCTTTGGGCTTTAGTGGGACTTAAGGAGGATTCAAGTGGTGCTTTGAGCCTTGTGTTGACCTTCTGTGCAGGGATGAATTCCACCCCTAATGAACGTGTTTACCGATGGGAATGTTCCCTGACAGAGCAATTTTTAAGGGCATACTGGAAGAGAGTGGATTTCAAGTATCTAATCACGCTGGAGCCAATCGCATCCAGCCATGGAACAGAATATACTGGTACCAGGCCCACAAGCTACTTGGGGCAGGGACTTCATTTGTACAGCACTCAAGACAATGGCGTCTTGATCCTGGCTCGAGCCTCTGCGTGCGCCTGCAATACAAATATTCATAGTACCACATGTCTAATCAAAACCACGTCCATTTCAAACACTCAGAAGCAAGCTGCAAACCAAGGGATTATTTGGTCAACAATTTTAAATAGCAAATTTGTTGAAGATCCCAATCTGTTCACTCGGTGAACAGTTAAAAAAAAGAGGCATAATTAATTGAATAAGCAATCCCTTACAAATTACTCATCCAGATCTGCTTTTCTCTCTGCAGCGCTTATTTTTTCCCTTTTGAGTACTTATTTAACTGTTTGGGGGAGTAATGAGACAGAAGGCTTTTTGCATACTCTGGCTTTTAACAGATGAAATTCTGCATCCTGGCTTGAGCAATATCTTGAGTAATTAAATGGTCTAGTTCATGGGCTGCAGTTCCTAGGTTCAGCATTGGGACCTCTGAACAATTGTGTACATCTGTGCTGGAATGGATCCAAGAGGGAAGCATGGGGCTGGGCTGTGCAATTGAACACAGATACTGCAATTGAGTTAGCAGCTGTAGGGAAGGAACACTGGAAAAAGACTTCAGCAAACATTCATTTGAAGCCATATCCCACTATCATTCCACATGTGGAATTTTCATTGACTTCACTGCAAATTCTGCTCCAGGATTGAGGGATTGTTATTATTTTATTTGTATTACAGCAGTGCCTAAAAGCCCTGTTGTGTTAGGCATAGAATAGACACATAGTCAAAGACAGTCCCTGTCTCAAAGATCTTTACAGACTACAAAAATGGGAAGTATCGTTATCCCCATTTTACAGATGAGGAACTGAAGCACAGAGAAATTAAGTTACTTGCCGTGGCAGAACGAGGAATTGAACTCACATATCCGAGGCTCAGTCCAGTATCTTAATCACAAGACCATCCTTCTTCTCTAAGAAAAAGAGAACCTGTCCCTTTAGGAAATGAACCCTGTCTTTGAATGCATTTCCTACTGTTTGCAGCATTGGTGCAGCTGTGTTGGTCTCAGGGTATGAGGGATAAGGGTGGTGCAATATCTTTTAGTGGACCAACTTCTCTTGATGAGATAAGCTTTCGAGCTACAAAGAGCTCTTCTTCAGATCTGATATAGCCTCGCCCACCTTGTCTCTCACATATTTTAACGTGGGGGGGGGTTGGGTTTTTTTTTTTTTTTTGGTAAAAATAATGGAATGAAACCGATTGGAGGAAATGAGAAAGGTGAATAAAAAGAGAAATGGAGCAATCATTCAGATAGATTGGCTGTAATACACCATCTTTATTTTGTATAGTGCTTTTAATGCAATCTGTATTATGAAATGCACTACAGATTTAAATAATGTAGTTACAACATGAAATAATAAACAGAAGGAACTAAATCGGAGAAGGGAGGAAATAAAAATGTTCAGAGGAGAGCTGGAAATCTGGATGGTTGACTGGGCAGAGAGTTATAGGGAGATTGTACCATGCATCTCAGAGAAGGCATTTGCACCAAGAATGACAAGAGTGTATGATGGGACAAATTAGATATCTGTGGACAGAAGAAATATTAAAAGACAAAGAGTAAAAATTTTCAAAAGTGCCTAAGTCCCATTTTCAAACATGCCTTAGGAACTTAAGATCATAAGGGCCAGATTTTCATGGGAATTTAGGTGTCTAAAGATGCAGATGGGCACCTAGTGGAATTTTCAAAAGCGCCAAAGCAGGTTAGGTGTCTAACTCCCATGGACTTTAGTCCTTGAAAATCTGGCCTTAAGTGATTTTTGAAAATGAGACTTAGGGACTAAACACTTTTGAAAATTTTGCCCTGGGTCTGCAAGGTCAAATTCAGAGAGGTTTTTAGAAACCAGGGAGGACAGTTTGTCCTGAAATGAATAGGGAGCCCAGGGCGTTGTTTGAGGATAGAGGCTGATGAGGTAGTCTTATTTTGATAGTCAAGGAATATTGAGGGAGGCTAACAGAATGTATGCTATAAGGATGGACAAGCAAAAAAAAACCTTGTTTTTCAGAATTACCTTGACATAGTCTGCATACAGCCCTGACTAGGATGACCAGATGTCCCGATTTTATAGGGACAGTCATGATTTTTGGGTCTTTTTCTTATATGGGCTCCTATTACCCCCCACCCCGTCCCGATTTTTCACATTTGCTGTCTGGTCACCCTAGCCCTGACACCAATACTTCTGAAGCCCTGCATCGCTGTTAATAGATCCACTGCTTACCCTTGGACAATGAAGCAAGGAAACCACACAGTTCAGATTTTAATGTGTCAAAGAAAACTAAAACGATACAGCTATTAGTGCAGAAAGTCACTTAATATTACAGAGGAATTTGAGAAAAATATGATTTTACACTCTCTGTAGCACTTTTCATCCCACTCTGACGACCGTGAAAGGCAGCCGCCTCTGGGTTCAAGCATGGCAGTTATTTAACAGTGCACCCTAATGTTACACCAGTTTTTAGGAAAAGAAATTCAGGATACTGCAGGAAGTTGAAACTGCAAGGAAATTTGGGAAGACACATGACTGCAATCATCTGAGTTGCATTCTGGCCACGACATTAGATGCGACATCCCTAATCATTTCTGAAGAGGACCTTTATTCATTACAAGTGGTCACTCTTTGTATGTCTCATTAAAAAGGCAGCGTCTCCCCAGTGTTACCAGACACCGTGCTGGGACATGATTTCTATACTGGGTTAGGCCTCAGACCTGCATTGGGCTCCTTGAATGCACACCCCTGTACTCTGGGGCTCTGGGTGGGCAGACACAGGCATCTCTGGCACAGAGCTCATTGCTGTATCCAGCCCTTAGAGAGAAGAGTGACGCCCATTGAATTGCCATCACAAGTTCTTGCAGTGCTTGCAAAAGAGACCATCTGACTCAAGTGCTGACCAAGCCTGTCCCTGTGATAAGATCACAACCTAAAGTGCTGTGGCTGCAGCAACACTGTATCTTTGCTTGGAGGTATTTTATACATAAACCACAGCTTGACCTGTCTTCACAGTAATCCTGTTTCTTGAGGAGGTGGGAGGGGAGCCAAGAGAGGTGAAACAAAAAGACATTTCTGCAATATTGACAACCAGGACACTTGTGCCTGAGAGACTGGGGAAACTGTTTAAGAATGGTGCATCCTTATGCAAAGATTGCTTATAACAACCATGCCAAGGTCAATGAGTCATTGGGATATTTGCTGTGTAAGTGCCAGTCGTGCAGAATGAAAGCTTCCCGGTGGAAGTTTTTCTTATACACCCGCCTAGTTTGCGGGGCAGGGAAAGAGCTGCATTGCACCTTTGTGCAGTTAGCTCCCCTTACTGGGATCCTGCATTTAAACATACAAATAGCATTATGTGATGAGTTCCCGGCCTAGAGACAAGTCAGTGGAAGTACACTGATCCCTGTGATCCTGCATCTCAGAACTCCATGGTGCAGGGCTGTCAAACATTTACAATATCCCGGGAGGCATTAGCAACTAGCCAGGGACCTTAGCCCATTTTGATATCAAAATAAATGCAAGCAATGTAACATTTGCTTGTTCTTGTCCTTCTCACTGGTGATTTGTCTTGTGGGCAAAGGGCTGATCCTGTTGCCAATGACTTTCACCAGAAACTGGAGCAGCTTCAGAAGATAAGTAGATGGGGATCAGGGAGAGGTGCCATGGTTCTATCTCAAACACACCAGCCAATAGGACAAAACTTTAAAAAGAGAGCAATTTTGTTTGGTCAAATAGATTTTGTTTGTTTATTTGTGTCCCATCCCGTCCTCGCCCCCCACCCCACCCGACTGTCAAATGTCTCTGGGACTGGGGGGTCTAGTGCACTCTTTCATGCCAGGCCAATGTCATGTAAGTCAACGCTCGTCACTGGGGGGATCATTATGGAAATACTGACAAAAGGTTAACTCTGCGGCTGAGCAAACCTAGGAGCTTAGAGGCAAAGTTGAAGATATGTAGCTCTGATAAACAGCGAGACCCTTAATAGCTTGACACTGAAAGAGGTTTTAACCATATTTCACTTACACTCTTCCCGTCACCGTTATTACAAGCAATTTAAAGCAAGTGTCATTTCTTCCTTTTACATATTATTAAGTAGGCATTGCAGTTCATGATAGTTCAGAATTAATCATTTGCGAATAGTGACTGCTAAATAATTTCTGCTGGAGAGGAGGGAGTGCATTAGACATATTTTTCCTCTCTCGATTCTTAAAAGCACAAGACTTATTATCTTCTCCACCCCCATCCCAACGAAATATAAACAATTCTTACTCCACTGGGATCTGATCCAGTTCCCATTAATGCCTGATTCAGCAAAACACTTAAGCCCATCCTTAACTTTTGAACATGAGTAGTTGAGAGCAAAGTGCTCTGTGTTTTCCTCATGATTACGGAAGGGATGTTTTCAGTAACATTGGGGACACCTGTGATGCATAAAGCAGCAGTATATTTATTTTCCTAAACTCTGCCTTATTTTGGGGGGAAGAACAGGATTTTTGCTGCCAAATTCTATTTCTCCTGTTTTGCACTAATATAAAACATTATTGTTTTATTTATATTGCAGTAGCAACTTAGGACCCCTAATCATGGACCAGGACCTATATATATAGTGCTAGGCGCTATACAAACACCAAACAAAAAGAGGTTGCCTGCCTCAAAGAGCTTGCAATCTAAACAGATGACAAGAAACAACAGGTGGATGCAGACAGTCAGACACAGGGAGAGCTCAGGAGACAGCGTTGGTCGGCAGATAGATATTGATCTCAGCATTGTCTCCAATAAGAGGTTTTATTCCTGATTCTTCTCATTAATAATATTTTGGTGAAATTCACCCCTGTCACTGTGTAGAGGGCTGGTGCAAAGTTCTAGGCACCGCTGTTTTGAGGATAAAGTGGAACTTAAGTAGTGCATACGGCCCTCTGTACAGAGGTGAATTCCATCCTATGTAAGTGTAATACTAGCTAATAGTTAGCACTTTTCATCTTCATAGAAGGTCAAAAATAAATGAAGTGAGCTTCCCAGACCCCATGTAAGGTGAGTGAGTGTTCTCTCCATTTTACAAATGGAGAAATTAAATCAGAGAGGTGCATTGACTTGTTTAAAGCCACAGAGATAGACTTAATTAATTAATGTTTGTCAAGTTTTTTGAATAAAGGGTACTATAGAATTACACAGTATTATTCTGATTTCTCTAGCAAGAACCACATTCCTCTCCACATACGATTTTTTTAAGCTTATTCTCCACAAAAAAATATTTCCCTTCATCGCATGCTTGAAATGAGTGTGGTTGGTAATTAATAGTAAACATCAGATTACAGTATATTACCAGTGGATAAACTGCAATAATTTCTCTGAGTCAGAATTCAGACCGTTCTGAAACATGGGGTGGGAGGGGTGAGGGTGGAGGTGGGAGGGGAGGGGGGGCGCGATTCTCATTTAGGCTGGCAGAGTATATGGAGCCTTACAATCAGCCTAAATGTCAATCACATATACACCCAGTATGTTATCTTCACACTCCCTTTAACGCTCCTTTATGCTGCTGGAAGGATGTAAAATAGCCTTCCTGTCTATGAGTATCTGTTCAAAGGGCCAAGTCCTCAGCTGGTGTAAACTGACATAGGGCCATTGACTTCAATGGAGAAATGCTAATATAGATCAGCTGAGGAGTTTGCTCAGAAATAGCCTGGTTCTCATTTGCACCAAGGCCCCTTTATGCCACTCTGCCAGTGGGTTCTTTTGCACCAGTCTGGCAAGGCAAAGAGGTTTTAGAGTACATACGACTCTGTCCCCAAGTCTTTGGGAGAAAAGCTATACCTTCGGTATTTCCCCCCTCTCTCCTCGCAATATATTTTTACACCAGCTATGCAGTATCTGTAAATGGTGACTCACTGCTTCTGTGCCTCCCAGGCCATTATCCACACACCTACAAGATGCCCATTACTGCCTTCAATAAGAGCACCTAGGGGCTTGATTACACTTTAAAGAGTCACAGCACGTAACAGAGACTGCAGGGCTGTTTCCCAGACAGTGGCTGTGCAGCTGGTCTCCTGCGTGGTGTGATCATTCTAGTCTGAAATGTGTCAGTGTAAATTTAGCCAAGTGCAGAGGGCTGTGAGCAGCGAGTGACTCAAGATGGCCCCACAGATCTGAGCGCCATGCACTGAAGGAGGCCTGAAACAGAGAGCTCCTGTTATGGTGTCACGGTGCAATGGTACGCTGTTCCATTGCAACAGTGAAGTCGGGTGGCAGCTGGCATCCTAATGTCCCACAGATCCATGTCCGCTCACCTTCCATCCTGTTCAACTACACTTAGGGTGACCAGAGGTCCCGTTTTTAAAGGGACATTCCCATTTTCGGGGACTTTTTCTTATATAGGCGCCTATTACCCCCCACTCCCTGTCCCGTTTTTTCACAGTTGCTATCTGGTCACCCGACCCTACATTTTCTTGTCATCGGAGTGGCACCTATACACCTATGCAACCTATAGCCACGATGCTGCAACTGTATCATCTGCAATGGCAGACTCCCATGCCAGGGTGAACCACCCATGGAAGTCAGCGGGGCTCCATACAGCATAGGTGCTGGGGTGCGGCAGCCCCCAAGGCTTGAAGTGGTTTCCGTCATAGACAGGGTTTACAGTTTGGTTCAATGGCTCACAGCACGCCCTCTACACACATTGTTCCAGCACCCCTGCCATTCAGGGGCACAAGATTCTTCTTATCTGGAGCCAGCTGCAGGATCAGGGCCTATCACACCACAGTGGGACCTGCCCTTCCAGGGTTTTTTGTGCTTCATTTTGATTTTACAAAATTGGTCCAATTTTGCACACACACAAAAAAAATCTGCAGTATTTGCTGTTTTCTCCTAATGTCTGCTCTCACAAAAACACAACCCTTATTGGAATTTTCAATTTCAAAATCAAACTTGGTTGCACTGATCATTTGCAATGAGGCTTAGTAGATATCTTCTCCCAAGAGAAATATGAATTAACTTCATGAACGCTCTCGGCTTTTGGGGTCAATGCTCCTGGTTGATTTCATTGAAGATTCCTGCTCAAAAGCTGATGCATGGCAACCAGGATCAATGTATTTGAAATTCTTCCCAACAATCTGAAAAGGACAGTGATGTCTCAGAGCACTGCAAGTTGTTTTGGTGTAAAAGTTGTCGTATAGGGACATGGCTTTTAACTCCATTTAAAATGCAAGGCAGTGGGGGAGCTTTTGCAGGGATAGTACTTCAGTGATTTAGTCATAGATACATAGGGTACCTGAGCAGTGCCTCTTGCTGGGGCTTCCTTTGTCAGTCAACCTTAAAACAGGGTCATCGGAGTTCCTTTGTCAATCAACGTTGGACTCCTGCTGGGTTTCTTTTGTTGTTCTCTCAGGAACAACCTGTGACTGCTGTTGATTTCTCTGCCTTGTGTTTGGTTTTTGGATGGGCCATGCTGGTGCTAACTGGGTTTTAAAAGAAGTGAGTCAAGAGTGCCAAACTAAGTGGGAAAATAGACTGGACAAACAAACAGTTCTTTAAGAGGCATGTGTAAGAACCGGTGGCTGGAATTTCCTGCATGGAACTGTGCAGCCATGTTGTAGCTTTCCCTGTCTGTGTGCACACGGTGGAAGAGAGTGCTGGAGCTCTCTTAGCACAAGGATTGTGTGGCTGTGTCTATACTAGATGATTAGGGCCCTACCACATTCACGGCCATGAAAAACGCAATACTGTACCATGCCATCCTTACTTCTGTGCTGCTGCCTTCAGAGCTGGGCGGCCGGAGAGTGGCGGCTGCTGACTGAGGGCCTACCTCTGCAGGCAGCAGCGCAGAAGTAAGGGTGGCAATACCATACAATGCCATCCTTACTTCAGCGCTGCTGCTGGCTGCAGCTCTGCCTTCACAGCTGGGCTCCCGGCCAGCAGCCATCACACTCCAGCTCCCCAGCTCTCAAGGAAGCACCGCCGCCAGCCGCAGCGCAGCAGTAAGGGTAGCAGTATTGCGACCTCCCCACCAGAACTCCCTTTTGGGTCACAAACAGTGACATTTCAGATTGAAAGAGCTGAAATAATGAAATTTGCTATTTTAAAAACCCTCTGACCGTGAAATTGACCAGAAAGGACCGTGAATTCAGTAGGGCCCTATAGATGATTCGTCTTTAAATATTTCCCAGCTTCAACAGGAGCGCTAGTGCAGACCCATCATTGCTGTGTTAACGATCTTGTGGTCTCCCCCTGTTTTAAGAGCAGGCCTAGAAGACATGGTGGTTGAATGTTCCCACCACTGCTACCACTAGTCCTGCTCCACCGGTGATCGCAACAGCAGGAGCAAAAGTGTAGGTGAGTTGCTAGGGTTTTTATTGAGAAAAAGGTTCAGCTCATGGAGGTCCAGCTTGTGAGTCTAACACAACTGGCAGCTCTAGGCTGTCCAAAGGGCCCGGGATGATGGTAGGACCAGAGCTTCACCCCCTCCCTTGTGGTCAGTGGGGCTGAGCCAGTGTGGAGAACATGAGGGGAATATACTCTACAGCAGAAGCACATGGTTGCTGCCCTGGAGGGCTCTTTCCTGCACCCTGCAGAGGGATCCAGGGTGAGTCAAATGGGATTCCTTCTGGGATTGCAGTGCACTCACTCCCTTCACAGGCTAGCCCAATACAGTTCTGTGGCTTAAAAGCTACAATATAGCCCTCTGTGTACAAGGCCTGACCCAGTGCCCACTGAAGTGAGTGGAAAGACTTCCATGAACCTCAGGAGGTGTCGGATCAAGCCGCAACGGCTATTTGCCCCTTCATTAATTGCCTGAGACCCAGAGAGAGTGGAGAAGATGCAGTCATAGCGGGGGTTTCTGTTTTTAATTCTTTCTGACATTTAGAAGGTCAGTGGAAAAGCTTGTCAAATAAAACAGGAAGTTACTCTGACATGTAAGCAGTTGAGCACGGGATGAAAATCAGCCAAGGCAGCCACAAGCCCTTGTCTCTGAGCACCCATCTTTCACACACTAAGACCAAATAGCACCTGAAGCGGGAAATCACCATTTGAAATATCTCCCACAAATGATCTTGTACTGTTTTTCATGACCATGACTAACTTTTACTCCACCGACTAAAGGAAATTATCCTCCCTGCGGACTGAGACTTCTGAGCAGACTTAGGGGAAGAATAGTCCCATGGCTAGAGTGCTTGCTTGGGCCTCAAAAGACCTGGGGGCAATTCCCAGCTCCACCACAGACTTCTTTTATGACCCTGAGCAAGTCACTTAGTCTCTCTGTGCCTCAGCTGACCATCTGTAAAATGGGGGTAATAGCACTGCCCATTCTCACAGGGATGTGATGAGGATAAATACGCTAAAGATTGTGAGGTGTTCAGATACTGCGGTGATGGGCATTCATAAAAATAACATAGATAAGGCACTAGCCTAGGACAAATTCACACATCCTGAGCACTGTAATTAAGCCAAACCTAATCCCTGACATAGAAGCAGCATTCTTGATGGAAGAATTGTTCTGTTGACCTAGCAAGTGTCACTCAGGGAGGTGGATTACATACATCAATGGAAAAATCACTGCTGTCAATACAGAAAGTGTCTACCCTACGGTGGTGCAGCTGTAGCACCCATAATGTCAACATACCCAAGGTGAAATTCACAGAGGACCAGCAAAGGCCCATGCATTACTTGAGTGGGTCCCAGCACAGGGGTGAATTTCACCCGTGGGTGTTTTTTTGTTTTTGTTTTGTTTTGAGTCAGAATTGATTAAATCCAGGACAAGATTTTCAGAAGTTACTAGTGGTTTGGGATGACCAGTGTGAGGTTCCTTACAGGGGCCTGATATCCAGAGAGCGGCTGCTCAGTGCTTTCTGAAAACCAGGTCCCTTTCAGTTGCCCCAAGTTGGGCACCCAAACCAAATAATCACTTGTGAAAATCTTGGCCCATGGATGCTCAGCTCCTCTGGAAATCAGGGCGCTTACTCCAGGCATCTGAGGTAAAAAGATTTTGGCAGAAGGGTACATCTACACTACAGGGGGGAGTCGATTTAAGATACGCAAATTCAGCTACGTGAATAGCGTAGCTGAATTCGACGTATCACAGCCGACTTACCCCGTTGTGAGGACGGCGGCAAAATTGACTTCTGCGGCTTTTTGTCGGCGGCGCTTACTCCCACCTCTGCTGGTGGAGTTAGAGCCCCGAGAGGTCGATTTCTACCCGCCAATTCAGGCGGGTAGTATAGACCTAGCCTAAGTGACTTGCCCAAGGCCATGCAGCAAGTCAACTGCAGAGCTGGGTCTATATCTCAGCAGTCTGAAATCACTCTTAGGCTGCAAACACCACAAAAATGGCCTCTCACATGATACTTTAGATTCTAATCCAACCTTTGAACTCAGACGCGCAGAGGCAATAGCATAAATCGAAAGATGTTTTGTTAACTGAATATTTCAGAACTTTAAAATATGTTTGGTTTGAGTGTCATTTTAGGAACGGACAGAGGGTTTTTATGGTTTCACAGGTTGGGTGTAACTGTGGTGAGGAAGGAATCTCATATTTTCCAAGCCAGTTCTCTTGACCTTAGATGTAACAAGTTAGTTTTGAATTTGTGTTGTATGCAGCCGGCTCTTCTATTGAACATCCTTCCAATCATATGAATATTTGAAACAACCGAACAATTAATCTGAGATCATGAAAGTGGGATTGAATGTTGTGACTAGATAATGATCCCTTTGCTGCAAAGTAAATGTCAAAGCAGGAGACAATTTTTCAATCACAATATAAAATTCACTGGAAATTCTTGCTACTGTACCCTATTTTTCTTTTATTAAATGAGACGAATATTAAGACCAGGCTGTCCTCTGAAAACATCCAGGAAACACTGGCTATGCCCATTCCAACATCTATACCGGTCTGCATGAAGGTCATCCGTGTTCAGAGGGCTGGTGCATGGCAAATGCACCACATAAATTTCACTTGAGCTTTGAAGATTTAAGAGGGACGAGGGTGGAACATTTAGAGCCTGGTGTGGATTTTCAATAGAGCGTGAGCTTCGTCAAAAACTGCTTGGGATTCCACTGTGATCCAACCCAGAGGAGGGAATTGCTATGAATTTAGGAGCCAGTCTGGCGAAAGCACTTAAGTACATTGCTTAACTTTAAACACACGAGTAGCCCCACTGGCTTCAACTGGGACTACTTGCATGCTTAGGTGCTTTCTGGATGGGGGGGTCTTTCAAAAACCTTTATTTTTAAAATCTGTAGCACAGTCAGAATTTCTGCTGATTCTACATCACTGTCAGTGTTCCAGTTAACCAGCTTGGATCCAGCATTAGAATGGCTACGTTCGGTTATCTGGATTAGGTCTCTAATTCCATTTCCTCTTGGTTTTCGTCAGCTAGTTGGTTTTTTTAATGTGTACCATGCGTCCTGTTTGTTGTGATATTTTGCACGATTCAGTTATTTGGTTGCATGTGTAACTATCACTCTACCCACAGACCATTCTGTTGCTGGAGACTCTGACCCAATGGACGTACACATGCAAAGATTTGCTTTTCTCTGAGTTTTAATTTCAAACATACATATTATGCTATAATAACTGTATGCACCTGTATAGTCAACTGGAATTTGAGTACCCCAAATGTCAATCCTCTCACCACTGTGAGGCAGGGAATTATTATTATCCCCATTTCACAGATGAGAAAACTGCAGTACAGAAAGACAAACCCTATGTTTTTGAAAATGACTTTTTTGCATGTGTGTGTGTGTGTGTGTGTCCCATTTTAAACACTGATTTTTAGAGGTGCTGAGCATCTAGAATCTCTATTCTGGGCATCACCTGTGAAAATCAGGCCACTTAGGTATCTAAAATTAAGGCACCTAAAATTAAAGGCTACTTTTGAAGAGCTGACCCTGAGTAACCTGTCCAGAGCCAGGCAGCAAGTAAGTGGCAGAGTTAGGTATAAAGCCCAGGAGTAAAGTTTTCAAAAACACCATGAGTGGACTTATGCATTTCAATGCTGAGCGTCATGGCACCTAACTTTTAGACACCTAGAAAAAAATCATAAGGACAGCACTATGATCCACAAAGCCAAATTAGACGCCTAGGCTCCATACATAATGAATGGGGAGAGAAAGGGCCCCTAAGAATGTGATCCACAAAATACAGCATTGACGGGGAGGGAGGGGGTGACAAGAGGGAAGCACACACCCCTATTTCAGAGATAGGCGCCTAAGTCCAGGCTGCAGGGAGCTGCCTAGCTCTGCTCAACGATCCATGAATGGGAACCTACGCCCTGGAGTCAGATGGCTGAGGTGCCTAAGGAAAGACTCTAACCTTGCCCAAAGCCACACAGTGAGCCCTCACTAGAGCCGGGATCTCTGAAGCTCCTGGCTTCTTCAGGAACACTGTGTTTAATCTGGTCTCGGTAATTCTCCTAAAATCTTGTCAGTTTCCCTCACACGGAACAGCAGATTATCGTGGGGCAGATTCTGCTATAAACTTGAATTCGCTTCACTGAAAGCCATGGAGTCACTCTGGATTCCCACGGCTTTAACCAAGAGCAGAATTTAGCTTCATCCTCTATTCTACGTGGCACAAAATGACCACCACAAGACTTGCTTTTGTATTATTAGTGCCTACAATCTTCTACCCATATTTCATGGAGGGGAGGGGGTCTAAAACCTATTAAGAAAAGCTTTTTTCTTTTTTTTTAAAGAAGTAGATTGTATTATAGTAAATGAGAAGTGATAGCCAGAGGAAGCTGTTTGTTCTCGTTATCAGCTCTAACTCTGATCTCTTGCAATATGGCACTTTTTAAATCCATCATTGTAACTCTGAGACTATGTTAGAAAAGGTCGGCTGTTTTTCTCTCTCTCTCTCTCTCTCATATCAGCGTAGGCTTCCCCAGCCCATAGTTTCCTGTAGCAACACAAATTTCCAACAGATTTTTGTCTTTAATTTTAATCAGATCATTCTCGCATGTGCAGGGAAGTATGAAATACCCCAAAATGATCGCGTTGGCCGCTGCTGTTACTGTAACTGCATCATTATCGCTTCTCATTTAAGGGCCTGATTCAGAGCTCACAGAAGTGAATGGGAATCTAAGCCGAGATCTTTCTCCCCCACTTGCTCGCTAGTCACATCTAGGTCATCTGTAAACTCAGCCAGTGCAGTAAAGCTGAATAGCCCCGCTGCCGTTAGTGGTGTAACTGGCATTTGTGCTGAGCTCTAACAATAGACAAGGACATGCAGGGATTTACACCAATTGCTTAGAGTTCGGCATGGAAGCATCTGGACCATTTGGGGTTAGTCCTGAGTGTAGAGAAGAGCGTTTGGCAATCAGGAGATGACGGCAGCATGTGTAGACAAACCCAGCTTTGATTGAACTAGCTCACTAAAAGGAGCAGCAAAGCCGTGGCCTGGACTAGCTGCCTGAGTAGATACCCCGGGTCACAGCCAACTAGTGCATGCTGCTCCCCCTACATAATTTTTAGCAAGGTAGCTGGGGTATCCCTACACGTGCTACAGTTGTGCTTCCTGATTGCAATGTAGACATACCCACAGCTTCCCATTCAGCAAAGTCCTTAAGCACATGTCTAACTGCAGGCATGTGCTTAGGTCCCACTGATTGCAGGGAATAGGGGGATAGGACTTAAGCCCTCTGCTTTGCCTTACCAAATCAGAATAGGGTGACCAGATAGCAAGTGTAAAAAATCGGGACGGGGGTAGGGGGTGGGGGGGGGTAATAGGAGCCTATATAAGAAAAAGCCCCCAAAATCGGGACTGTCCCTATAAAATCGGGACATCTGGTCACCCTAAGTCAGAATGGCAATGTTTGCCACCCACTCTGCACAGGTGTAAGTGATTAAGCAAGGGGAAGCAGGCTCTGTATTTTACAAAACGGCATGCCTTAAAATCTGTAAAGATGCTATGTAAAATGTTCAGAAAGCACCTAAACGACTTCGGTGCCTAAATCCCATTGACTTTCCAGTGATGCCTAAGTCACTGAAGCACTTTTGAAAATTTCACCTAACTCCCCAAAACTGCAGCCTAGTTCCATCTGTGCCCTTCCTCGCCGATGAAATAATTCTCTCCCCTCTGCCCTACCATTAGAGACCATTCAGTATAAATGTAATGGCACCGGAGAGACTTCTTATCTCATCAGTGCTAACAATTTCCTAGCACATTGCACAAACGTGCTGTAGATTTGCCTGTGTTGCTGTGTGTATTTTTAATCCTCTCGCTGAACCCTGTATTCCTAAGGTAGCTTAAGACAATGAAACAGTTGAATCCTGTCCAGAAGCGCAGTCTTCCTTCCTTTTCCTCCGGTCCCTCTCCCAGACATGTGTATCTGATCACAAGAGGCTGACAGACAGCAACGCTACTGACCTTGAGCTCAGAACATGTCTGCCCAGCACAGGAAATGTGTAATAGAGCAGTGGCTAAGAACTGAACAAAGGTCACAACCCTAAGATGAATAACTGTAAATCTACATAACCGATCAGCTGTATTTTTAGCCTTCTAACTGTAGAATTAGGGACGGACAATGGACCCAGATGCATTGAGAGTGTACTTACGTACGCACCATAGTGAAAGGTGACCTGCACAGGGAGTGTTAAAAGGTGGGCTTTCTTACCCTCCCCCTTCTTCATCATAGATTAAACCCCGCCTGAAAGTTGGGTTTGTTTGTTTTTAAAAGTGATTTTCTGGTTATTTGGCTCAGCCCCCAGACAAACCTAGGCCAGCACTGGAAGAAGCCCTAACTTGTACCCCTTCTTCAGTGACCTCTGTGGGCTATTACAGGGGGTACAACGGACGCAGGGCATAAGGGACACCCCATCCATATCTTCGACACCCTGGCCCACCCCTTCCTCTGGGCTGCTAGCTGCGCTGGGAAACTCCAATAGGCCCCTCTCCCAGGGCTGTTATATCTAGCCTCCAGCCCCTTCGCATCAGTCTAGCTGACTATAGGCAGGCCTGTTGAGAGAAACTGGTTCAGCCCACAGAGTGAATATGTGGGGGCATTATAATTGTACAAACACAACCTGCTTTACAACATAGTAGGTCTATTTAGGCTTTAATGTGTCTTCCTGATCCCAGATTACAAGGTATGGTTGCGTGCCCAATAATATTTTACATTTATATAGTGCCTTGTAGCTTACAGGGCTATGCAAATTATAGACTATGCATGCAACAGCCACTTCTGGGAAGAAGGTTATCAAGCAATCAGTGCAAAGGACACTGCACAGACGGGGGAGGAAAATGGTTTGGACACCAGAGCACTCCTCATGCCCCTAATCTTATGCAAAGTGCTTTACATTTAGTGTCTGCGTATTGCCCACAGGACCTTTTGATATTGTGGTTTTCTCTGAAAGAGTCGCACCACTGCATGGTTGCACACAATTGGAAGGGCAAAGGGCTAAGCTGACCCTGGCAGGATACGAACCAGCGATTTCAGGAAGTGAAATGGCTTGATTCTGATCGCACGTTTACACCAGTGTAAGTCAAGAGTGACTCCACTGAACGCAGTGGGGTTCCAGGTTTACACCATTGTAACTCCCTTGAATTCAGTGATGTCTCTCCTGATCTACAGCAATGTGAGAGAGAGCAGTTAGTCCTTATATGTTTCAAACCCTGTGTTACTAAACCATCCCTCCAACACACCCCCCAACTAAACCCCAAGTGCTGTTATTAGTGTACTACAGTTATTTCCTTCTACAGTCCTCTGGGGGATTAAGAAAGTACACTGAGTGGCCCTGGAATAAAAAGGTTAACATCCCCCTCCCCTTGCCAAATCTACCCAAGTCTCTTCTGATCCATTACTGTGTGTGCTGCTGATGTATATTACAAATCAATGGATATTAGGAAACGCTGCTGTACATGGCATAGGCTTGACTCTTTTAGATGTGTTTAGCAAATGTTGTATATTATTCTAAGTCTATATTTTGCCAGCACCAAATACATTGACCAACGTGTCTAATCCATTATAATCCTAGCCTTCAACTGATATTAACATTCAGTAGTACAGATGGGGCCACATGCTTTCCTGCTATAACTCCATTAAAAGTGCTACCCCAGAGATGGATCTGGCCCATGGCAGTTCATAGAGACATGACAAAGGCAATACGAAAAGCCACATCAAAATCAATGAGCGTGCAGTTATGGACTGTAATCACATCATAACCAACATAATTTAGAGGAGTCTGATCTTATTGATCTGAAAAGGAAATGGAGGGAATTTAAGGAAGGAAGTTACTGTAGGAGTCCGGAGAAATATAGATTTGTGTGAACAACAAAATAACCAGTAGAAGAAAATGATCCTTATGTTTTAGAATGCTACGTGCATGTGTATGATAAACAACTGAAATGTTCAGCGTGAGATTTCAACATGTAGAGACTAAGTTGCCAAATAGCTGCTTGTTGGGGATCTTTCCTCACTAGACAATGTGCATCAGGGCTGCTGGAACAACTTGTATAGTGGGCATGCTGAGGCCATTGAACTGAACTGCGAACCTTGTATATAATGGAAACCACTTCAAGTCCGGGGGTGCGGCAGCACCCCTAATTACAGCACCTATGATCTGCATCCAGAATGCCTTCATGTTCTGATGCATTTTTATGTCACTTAGGCCCAATGTACATTACAGCCAGTCAGGGTTAGCAAGAACTGTCTAAACATGGTCCCTTATCAGCAGGGTGCTAGTGCAGTTTCCTGTGGGCAATATCAACAGGGAAGGACTGGATTATAAATCAGTTTACAAAATCATTCAGTAGTTTGGACACTTGACGGTATTAAATCCCAGACACCTAATTCCCTTGGGCTCCTCTGAAAATACCAGCCTTAGCTCCTTAGTACCTAATAGGTAACATAATACACGGTTCTTTACAGGTATATAAAACAAGGTCCCTGAGTCAAGCTTTTTAAAATCAGGGGGCAAAATCCAGATGTCTTTTTTATACACTACAGTACTCCCAGTTACAACAGTGTAAATGCAAAATGAGGGCATTGGAGTTACCTTGGATTCACACATACGTCAATGAGTGCAGAATCTGGCCCTCAGTTTTGTACACTGCTTAGTCAGGAACAATGCCAGTGCAGTGAACAGGAGTGGGCATGAGTAAAAATTATGAAGGACCTCGGAGTTTGTCCTGGAGTTAATCTGATCTAATCTACAGTTTGAGAGCCAGATCTTGCAATCAGTGAGAGTTTGGCCGTTGACTTTCCTTTGGACCATGATTCAGTCCCAAATGGAAAGACCATGATCTCTACAAAAATAAAATGGATTGATCCCTAATAAACGAATATGCAGGCCTTTAAAGGCACAATAGGATATCGTATCAGCAGCGTGGGTGGCAAAACTACTCACTTCCACTTGATGGTTCTCTTGCCTGTTTGTACAGCTCACGAGATGGCACTCTGCGTGCCTCTGACATTTTATAATAGTTTCTGTTCCAAAAGCTGCAACTTGTCTTCTGAACATATACTCAGTTGGCATTGACAGGCGTCACTCCATTGAAGTCAATGGAACCACACCCATGACTTCAATTGAGCTACTTCTATTTATACCAGCTGAGGGTCTGGCCCTTTATGTTCAGAGCTATTTTTAATCATAGCAGGGATGTGAAAATGCTGTTTTTATGTACCGTGCAAGTGACTGCTAAGTACCAAAGTGATGTCTCACTCCTAAGTGACGTAAGAACCCAAGCGCCACGAAAAAGTCAATGGGATACTGCAGAGTACCTAAGACACTTTTGAAAATTGGATTTAGGCTTCTAAATCACTTAGGTACTTTTGAAAATTTACCCCATGTCTGAGTCCCAGTCCCATCTTTTGTATTTGTTTATTGCATGACTACTGCACACAGCTTGAGGTGAGACATAATTTGCCTGATAAACTAATACCGGTGGGTAGAGTGCATGCAATCTTTACAGACTGTTGGATTAGATACACAGTCTCCTGCAGATTTGATAATGGATTAACACCTGATTTTTTTTGCCTAGCACTAGCACAAAGCTGCTTCCAAGATTTTGTTGAAGGTTGGTCTTCGCTAGAGATGGCAAAATCAGTTCTTGAATCCAAACCCTTTTGCATTAGTGGAGGAAGATTCAGATTTGGATTTCCCAGGGGCAATTCTGTCTCTACAGTTTTGGTTCCAAAATTACAAGGGTGCTTTTTCTGGATACGGGCAAAATCCAGGTGATCTCACAATATTTCTACCATTTGATATGGTAGAAATCATGCAAGATTTCAGTACTGTCTTAATCCATAACCAAATAGGAAACCTAAACATGATTCAGCCTGGAACCTGATTCTCCCCTCTAATCTAGATCCAGACACCACCTCTTTGACCCACCCCTGGACAAAGGGAGTTATTGGTTTAAACTTCTTCAAAGGTTTGGGGCAGGATTTTCAGGGCAAATGTGGAGAAGAAAACACCACCCGTTATAGGATTGGCACAAGCCCCATAACAGCGCAGAGGCAAATCTGTTTGCGTAGTATGAATGAATCTTTATTCTACCACCAAATGTGCACCAGATGCTGGGATTAAAATTAAAACCTTCCCCAAGTATCCTTGGAAGGCTGAATGGAATCTAAACATGGGCCACTTCAAAGCCGTTCAGTGCCTGAAGGCTACTTTTAAGTGATCTCGGGTCACTCTTCTCTTAGCAGGTGCAGCTGTTACATTCTACAGGAGACAAGCCCAATGGTATTTGAATAGCCTCGCACAAATGGGTCATTTTTCAGTTCCGGGGCTAAACTGGAACTACCAAGTGTCATAAGGGCAGTTTACAACCTCCTCTCTCCACCTCCTGCAATCACACATCCTGTGCATATCTCTTACAATGGGTTTGGGGGTTTTCTTTTTTTTTTTTTTTTTAAGACTACAAATACAACTCGGGTAAATACTGAAGGAAGATATTAAGTAATCTGTTGGCTTCTGTTGCACTGAATTGCTGGAATGATAGATCAAAGACAAATATTCCACCCTGCTGAATGTTCACGTTGAGAGATAAATCTCAATACTCTCCGAACGAAAGACATCTATGAATTGTTAATGGGAATGTTTCGCATTTACATAGCATCCTTTATTGAGGATGCTCAGAGCATTTTATACAAAGAAGCATTAAGAAAAACTACAGCACATTTGTGAGGAAAGTACCTAGTATTTTCCTCGTTTACTAGAGGGGCAGCTTGTGCAGACAGGTGGGGAAAAAATGCAGCTTCCCAGATCTCGCCCTTCTCCCAGGCCCAAATGGAAGTTGGGCCTCCAGAATTCTAAGTCCTGCTCTAAACATGGAACCCACAGCTTCTAACCCAGAGAAAAACTCATTTCTAGCGCCTGCCCTTTCCCATAGGATGCCACTCACCCAGTCGGCACTGCTTCCATGGAGGACAATGGCTAAGAATGTTGCTCAGAGATCACAGCAATAGAAGAGGGCATGACTGTAAAAATGCAAAGCAGCATGGGAGGCTTTAGGGTTGTCAGAGCAAAAGGCATGCTGTGAGCGGGACAGGGTTATAGCACTTCGGAAGGCAGCGAAAAAGGTTCTGTTTTGCATCTCTCAGGCTCTGCTGACGGAGAACAGGGCGAAGGTGATTTTAAGCCACCTGGATTCTGAGCAGATGCAAGGACCAAAATAATTCCCAGTGTAAATTCTAGCATGTCCCTGCCTGCCCCTGACCAGCCTTGTTTTGCCCCAGTCCTGCTGTCTAGCACACACCCTACCCTGGGGCCTGCGAGTACAGGACAAGAGGCTGCTTACATCTGCCCTGTGCTGAGGGAATTCTCCTTCACAGCACCGGTACACTGCCAGAGTCAGGCCAGAATTGCCTCTGATGCGCCTGTGCAGTTCATGGGAAAGTGCACTTAAGATCAGCAGCGACTCCTGGTCTGCAGGTGGAACCTGCTTGCCCCTTCCCTGCCCACCATTGCATAAGGGAGAGGGGCCGAGGCCACACCTGCGTCTGCCCTGACATGCCCCCTCTTCAGGTCAGGAGTGCTGCAGTCAGAGCTCCACCTGGCCTTCCCCCACCTCACAGGTGACCTCCAGGACGTATGTCGCAGAATGTAGACACGCTGTGTAGACGGGGGAAATGGTTCCTTACTTCTGCTGCACCTGCACCGGGAAGACATAATTTAGCCCTTAGTAGGTTGCGTGGGGTAAAGGCACACAGTCAGCTCTGTATGATTTAATCTAGGCAGGACTTCCTTCATTCTTGGCAAGATTCGTTACCAAACCTTCCCTCTGCTCCGGAGGGGGGTGAGTGCCTATAATTGCAGCTGAACCCCATGTAGCATACTGTCCAACCAAGCAAGCAACGCTACCGCAAGACAGCAGAGCAGCTCCCTCATTGCATTCTTTCCATGGGACTTAATGCCCTGGCTTAATATTTGCAAAATGCTTTGAAATCCTTGGTTGAAAGACGCTGGACAAGAGTTACCTTCTAGACCAAAAAGTTGGCCACCCTAATACTCAGAGCCCAATCAGTTAGCGCCTTGAGCTCCCTTTTCAGCTTGCTTGTTATTTGCAGCAATCAGTTACAGATTGTGCATCTCCTATGTAAATGTTGCCAAATCATTATTTATATACTGGCGGACTTGGCAGGCAGCTGAAAACTCCAGTAGGTAGCCAAGGTCTGTGCAAGCAGTGCACGTAGGAGGGGAGACGGGGAAGAAGTTGAACCTGAATCTCACTGCAGGAACAACACTGATTCATGAAAGAAAATCTCTTTCAGAAATATTTGGCCCTCCATCCTGACCTAATAGTCACCTGTGCAACCCTTCTGGCTCCTGAGCCAGGAGTTCCTGGGTGACCACGTGTTCCTGAAAACCAAGCATGTCCCCCGTTTTAAGGGCTTGTCCTGATCTCCACGTCAGTTTTAAAGTGTTTTGTCTAGTTTTTTTGTGAACTATGCTGATTGGCTCTTGGAAGGAGCCATAAGCCAGCTGGGGAAAATGACAGGCAGTTAGCCAAGCACTTGTGCACGTCAGGGATCAACTCCTATGAGACCCATCACACGTTGACACCCTACCCCACCCAGGCGCCTTCCAAGGAGCCTGCCTGAGTTGCACAAGTCCTCTTGCCAACTCCATACAGATATGCACACATGCAGAGCAGGGAGATAGTGAGAGGAGCAAGTCCCCTTTCTCTTCCTTTCTTCCATGCACTCAGACCTGTGCCTCCCCACCCCCATCTTTCCCCCTTGATAACTGGCTTTTCACTTGGCAAATCTAACCAGCCCATCTAGGGTGACCAGATGGCAAGTGTGAAGAATCGGGATGGGGGTGGGGGGTAATAGGTGCCTATTGTAAGAAAAAGCCCCAAAGATCGGGACTGTCCCTATAAAATCAGGACATTTGGTCACCCTAAGCGCATCACAGCCACATGGGGCAATCTACTAGACCATGTTTGTTCTCAGGCTGAGTTAGGCCCAACCCGAAACCGCAGATCTGCATTTTGGGGGCTCAGAAACCTGGACTTGCATCTGCATCTTAATTTTAATATAGCTCACTACTGTTATAATGGGCTGAAGCAAAAATCTCAGGCCCAAATTTTGATGTTCAGACGTCACACCGAAATTTTACATCTTGAGCCCTATCAACGGCTCTAGAGAGGAAGGTTGGTCAATCTTGTGGTTAGCACACTGGACTGGGAATCAGGAGATCTGAGTTCAGTTCCTGGTTCCACCACATGCTCCTTATATGATGTTGATCAAGACAAGTCTCTGTGCCTCAGTTCCCCATCTGTAAATTGGAGATAATAATAACTTCCATACTCTGTCTTCACTGTAAGCTTTTTGGGGCAGGGCTCTCTCGTACTGTACGAATGTGAAGCATCCAACACTTTGGAGCCCTGATATCAGTTGGGTACTACCGTAATACCAATACATAATTATGCTGTTGGTCATAGGTTTTATGGGCTGCAGATGGCATAATCCTTATTTCTATATAATAATGAATCAGATCATGGTTTCTTGACTATAGGGTTGTTCTGCACAGAATGTTAGTGAGAATTTATGGTTTGTTCATGTAGAAATAGACAAGTGTTCTAAGCAAAAAAAAAATCACATCCTATTAGATGTGATCAGATTTAAAATCCATACTAAGCTACCATCTGCCACTTACAACTGGAAATTAAAGCAACACACTTGAGGTTCAGAAAGCTCCATGGGTGTGACTCCTTCTCAGGTTATGCCTTCCCACTAAGCAGAGATTTGTTCTGGTGAAACACTAGGAAAAAGAAGCGGAGTTCAAAGCATACCTTAGGTATTTTGACAATGCAAGATCCTCTACAAAACTTCTGAAGACTGAGCAGCAGTTGGGTTTGTTTGGGCGTTTATTTGTGTCATTGGTAACTGTCAGTTTTGGGGTCTATAATTACTCTCTCTGTACCATGTATTTATAGAGGGGGAAAACAGTGTTTAAAAGGTCATGCTTTTCTCCTTGTTAACAAAATGATTACAGCAGATGCTGTCTGCTTTTGGTTGGCTCCCTTTGGCGACCTGGTAGAATTGGTTCTGACTAACATGAAACAAGCTGCATGGTTCATATGAATCCTGATACCACACAGGAAGTTGTTCATCTTTTGACGGAGATGATTCTCACAAGATATCAAGCCTGAACTTCCAAATGAAATGGGCTTGGAAAAGTTATTATTTGTTTGTGGTTGTACTCGCAACATGCTAAGTGGACAATCAAGAAGGAATGATCCCTGCTCCAAGATGCTCTCCATCTAAGGACACGGCAGACATGTAGACTGAGGTCAGGGGAAAAGCAGCAACAAATAAGGAATTTTATACAAGTCAACTGGATTTGTTGTAGGCAGCAGAGCAGAAGAGAGTCTTTAAGAGGGACTTGCTTGTGGTGAGCTCAGGGAAGTTGTAGAAAGCATGGGGGGGTGGAAGAAGACACAGAGGTGATTGTATGAGAAGTTGGCAAACAGGCAGGTAAGGGCAGGAACATAATACAAGAGACTCTTGGATGGATCTAAAGAGAGCTGTGGGGTTTGCCCATCATTCCCTGGAGGACTGTCCAACTGAGGAGCAACAACAGGAGGAGATTAAAAGGCATCACCATGGTATTGCACTGCGCATCCTCGCTGCAGCATCTTGGTGATGCCTCATGGCACTGGAATGCAAGATGGTAACATGATGGCCTTGCACCAGCCCAGGCTATTTTGAGAGGAGATCTATGATAGGGATAGGGAAAATAGTTCCAAAAATATAACAACTATATCCTGAACCTTTTTCCATTCCTGGAGATGAACTCTCACCAAAAAAGCCTTCAGGTTCTGCACTGATCAGACAAGTTATTTCACTTCCATTTTACAGCTGGGAAGTGGGTGAGAGGATAGGGAGAAACAGAGACTAAGCCAGCACTTGGTTTCATGAGCTTTCCAGCCCAGGAGTGAAAAGGATCAGATGATTCAGAAAAGCATCCAGGCTTCTGTGCGCTTTCCTGCACCAAACCAAGTGAGCACAAATTCACCTAGGCCAATTTTTCCCAAGTGACTACTGATTTTGAGTGCCCGGCTTGGGACACTGATTGGGCCTGATTTTCAGCAATGCTGAACACCCACAACTCTAGCTGTCTCCGGTTGAGCATGCAGAAGACTGAGGTAGTGGTCTCACGACATCTCTCAAATGGAGTGAAACTCACATAAGCGAAAGACCAGAACAAAGCATAAAAGGTCAGCCAGGTGCTATGCAAATATCCTTTGGTGTCTTAGTGCCCCACAGGGATCATTAAAAAGGGGACAGAGAATAAGATGAGAATATATTATTGCCCTTATATAAATCGATGGTACGCCCACATCTCGAATACTGCATACAGATGTGGTCTCCCCATCTCAAAAAAGATATACTGGCACTAGAAAAGGTTCAGAAAAGGGCAACTAAAATGATTAGGGGTTTGGAACGGGTCCCATATGAGGAGAGATTAAAGAGGCTAGGACTCTTCAGCTTGGAAAAGAGGAGACTAAGGAAGGATATGATAGAGGTATATAAAATCATGAGTGATGTGGAGAAAGTGGATAAGGAAAAGTTATTTACTTATTCCCATAATACAAGAACTAGGGGTCACCAAATGAAATTAATAGGCAGCAGGTTTAAAACAAATACAAGGAAGTTCTTCTTAACGCAGCGCACAGTCAACTTGTGGAACTCCTTACCTGAGGAGGTTGTGAAGGCTAGGACTATAACAGCGTTTAAAAGAGAACTGGATAAATTCATGGTGGTTAAGTCCCTTAATGGCTGTTAGCCAGGATGGGTAAGGACTGGTGTCCCTAGCCTCTGTTTGTCAGAGGATGGAGATGGATGGCAGGAGAGAGATCACTTGACCATTACTTGTTAGGTCCGCTCCCTCTGGGGCACCTGGCATTGGCCACTGTCGGTAGACAGGATACTGGGCTAGATGGACCTTTGGTCCGACCTGGTACGGCCGTTCTTATGTTCTTATGTACAGGTTTGATTTATATTAATGTGGTTACTCATGCTTTGTACGTGGGTTCTACAGCATATGGGATCTCATCCCGGGAGGTGTGAACAGGTTTCAGAGGGTCAGTGCCCTTTCTTTATGGGTAGATGGGAGGGGGGGTTCTGTTGTAACATAGGGGTTCCTGGATGGAAACAGCTGTGAATCATTTCCCTAGTGATAAATGTGGTCTGGATAACAAGACACAATGGATAGAGACTTCTATTTACCCTATCCAGAGCAGAGACTGTCAGTTACTCAACTGCATGGTAGTTTTGTGTTGGGAAGAATGTAAAGTGGGGATTAAGATAATGTCACTGGATTCAATTCAATTATGACCTAAAACAGATTCAAATCCAAGTTTGCAGGAACTAGGCTGGACAAAGCCCTGCTTATTAACGAGATGATAGGTGTCATAAAAACAGTACACTGAAGAGATGAGAACAATGCTCCATTGCCAGTAGAATGATAACATGACCCAGTAGGGTTTTTCCATCTGTAATATAATTCCAAAGATGACACGATAGCTCCTATGGTTACCTTCCTCTTCTTCCTCCAAACCACCCTCCTGCCACCAACCCTGCTGTTTAACTATGTTGATCACATCCCAAATACATTATTTATTATATTGTGTTAAATCCAAGAGGCCCTAACTAGATCAGTGTCTCATTATACATTGTGCAGACATGTATTAAAAGACAACTTCCTCCACCCCACAGTTTATAATCTTAGTTTAAGACAGGACGTGGCAGGTGAGTGAAACACATGGGCAGAAGTAGAAGAGGGTGGAAGGAGTCACAGTAATAGTAGAGGGAACATTTTCTAATGGTTATAATGCAGGGCTGAGAATCAGTGTGTCATTTTTGGCTCTGACACTGACTTACTGTGTGACCTTAGGTGAGTCACTAAACCTGTCATCACCTCCATTTCCCCAGGGACAATAAATATCTGAGAAGGGCACTCTGAGGCATCATTGGATAATGCCTTTGAAGCATTCTGAAATTCTCAGATGAGAGGTGGAACGTAAAAGCAAAACTATAATGGGTAATTTAAAACTAAGGAAAATTAAAATGTGTTCCTATTTGGAGCACTGCTCCTTTAAGTCATTAAACACGTAAGTGCAATATAGACACATTTAAATTAATTATTTAAAGTTATTTCCAGTTGTGCGTGGGAGGTAAGTGGGAGATGAAGTTGTTACTTAGTGGTTAGAGCAGCCTTAGCCTTTACGTTTCTCTGTTTTTCACACAAGTGTTTTTCTAGCTTTTAACTCTTCTATCTGATACAGACTAATCAGCCAGCTTTGATTGAGCCTTTTTCAGTTTATTAGAGCTTGTTCTATACTTAGACAATTGTCGGACTGGTTCACGCACCTTGAAAATGTCAGCTTGCAACAACACAAAAGCAGTTTCATTCTTTTCCGTCAAAGAAATGAAAAAAAGGCTGGGGAAGGCTAATTTCTCTGGAGATGACTTCTGGGTTAATTGCTTTGTGCAGGTTTCAGGGCAAGGATTAAAATATGAATTATCATGGGATTCTGGAGCTATTTCATAATACTTGCCCCACCTGTAACCACAGCACAAAAATGGTTTTCCATGCCTTAACCAGAGTCACGTGAAAGTTCCTTAATGAATCCAAGATTCACAACTGATCTGCCTCTCCGTCTATCACACACCTAATCACGCAGCTAAACAAAATTCCAGCTCCGAGACCCATGGTGAATTCCCAAAACTTAATTATTGACTTTTCCCTTGTGTCGTGTTTATGTCTCCCTTTTAAATACAAGGAGCCGTATTGTCTGCTAGGGCAAATTCTCAACACAGAATTCAGCCCATTATTTTTCAAGAGAATAAAGGCCAAATTCTGGTCCCACTGTAGTCGTTAGGAGTTTTGCTACTGAGTTCAGTGCATTCCAGATTTAACCTCTTGGACTACCAGGAAAATGGTTTTCTGACATGATGTGATCAGAGAGGACCACAAGGCAACCTTAATCACTGTTGCAACTGGTTTACATACTGCATAGGAAGTGTACACACACACACACACACACACACTCCAGAAATATGAACATAGTTTCTCTAAATGATTATTCATTTGCTTTCATCTGTATTTGCTTATGGAGCTCCACCAACCTGCTTCTGTATTTACCCATCATATGTTGCTCTTCTTCTTGAGGTCCATTTAGAAATATGTTACTGCGCCCCAATATAGCATGATCATAGACAAAATGTCTTTATACTTTAGACTAGAAGAGGCTCATAAATGCAGGAAAAAAATTGAGAAAATGTTTCCAAGTGTTTTCACAAAAAAAATTTCAGCGAAATTTTGAAAATGCTAACGTTTTTACCCAGCTCTGCATTAGGCCCAACAAATATAAAATAAATGCAACCATTTGTCTTTTTGTATCTATCTTTCTCCAGAGACGTTAAAAGTATGTAGCACTGGACAAGCAAATACAAATGCTGGTCTCATCCCACATCACTAATTACTATTGTATTCATTTATATTGTGATAGGACTTAGAGTCTCCAATCACAGCTCAAGTCCTAAGTGTGCACTGTACATCCATGTAAGGAAAAGACGGTCCCAGCCCCGAAGAGATTACAGTCTCAGTAAATGATGAATGATAACAGGGGAATACAAACTAACAGATGGGGAAAGCAAAAGGAAGAATGAGATCATTATAAAGAAAGAGCTAGAACTCACTTCATGATGATACACAAACATACAATATGTCATGACAGATCAGACTGTTGGACTGCCTCTGTCTATCCATAAAGCTTTATAGAAAGATAAAACCCCAACTCTCCAGTAACGTGCTACCTAGCCAGTTGGGCAGTAATGTTCATTTCCTTCTAGAACCCTGCAGGTTACTGCACTGAAGCACCAAGGGCATGTAACTTTTAACTTGCACAGCCATTTTTAACGAGCGATCAGTGCAATGCGGTTGCAAAACGTCACTGGCAGCTGGGATTTTCAAAGGAGCCTGAAGAAGTAAGACAGTCAAATTTCAATGGGATTTTGGCATCAAAAACTCCCAGGGGCTCCTTTGTAAATCCCAACTCATGGCAGTTGGGGATGCATGGGCATCTCGTGGAGAGTGAAAATCCCCCTTCATACAGCACTCATGAGAAAGACTCAAAGATTTTGAACACAGAAAGATAAGCAGCGGAAAGATGTTGACAAATTCAAGGGAATTCAGAGAAGAGCAACTAAAATGATTGGATGAAAAGAACTGAATGGGTTTAACTTGGCTAAATGGGATATGAAAACCATCCTCAACTAGCTGTAAGATACCAGTGACACACATTGGCACAGTGGCTGGTCCGCATAGACAGTAACAACCAGTGAATGGAGATGCTCCTTTAGCTTAAGAGGTCTGTACTATGATTCCAAAGATCCATGTTGAGGCCCTACTGATATTCCATGCAGGGTGGTCTTTAAGAGCACCAAGGAGGGAAATGCAGTTCTTTAAGGTTTATTTAGGAGCAATAGTGTGAAAATGAACAAAGGCAAATTATGTTCCAAGGTTTGTTGGACAAAGGCATACTTTCCCATGGGAACTGCTGGAGGCTCCATTCCTTGAACCTTTTAAAACTAGACTGGACAAAGCAACTGAGAATATACTGTTGGGAAGAATCCTGTGTGGTATGGGAGTTGGATAGGGTGAGTAATAGGGAAAAGACTTTTCTAAAGATAATACACTTTTTTTCAGTCATTTTCCAAAAATCCAGCCATATTATCTGGCTCTATTTGTTTTATAATCTTGTGTCTATGAGAAATGAAATCTCTGTTGCAAAGTTGTTTTCCCTTTCTTCCTCGGAATGTTTTTACAGTATAGATTAGGTTAGGGTGAGTGGAACTGATTCAGGAAAAAATAAACATCTCTCCCCCATCCCCAAACTTTCAGCCATTTCTGGAACCAATTTCAAACAAAACTTAACATTTTTGGCTCTTATTTTTTGTTCATTTTCGATTTTGGCGGGGACTAGAGCTGGAATTGCCAAAGTACAACGTAAAAAAAAAAAAAGCTGTTCTCAATATTTCCAGCCAAGAAGAGCTAAAAATCTTGCCTGTTCTTGCTTGATTTCCAGCATGCTCTTGCAGATTCAAGAGTTTCTCATAGTTTAGTTAAGGAAGGTAGGGATTAAATCACAGGACTGGGAGGCAGTCCCCTTGGTTCTATCTGCAGTTTTTTTCACTCACTGTGAACAAGTCACTTCAGGCTATATTCACAGAGGAATTTAGACATTGCAATACCTAACTTGCCACCCAGTAAAATCTACAGCCTCGAGTTAGACGCTGAGGCTGCCCATAAGATGCAGAGGGAGAGTTAAGCATCTAAGACTGGGATGCACAGAAGCCAGCAAGCTAAGTGAGGAGCCACCTAAGCTAACTAATAGGAAATGCTGGGGAGATGAGTATGACATAAATCTGGCCCCTCAAAGAGAGTTAAGTGCCTAAATCCAAGCCAGAGGACGGTGCCTATCTCCACTTGGGATTCACAGCCGTGATCCCTTACTTGGAGTTAGGGGCCTAAGCCATTTCTTGCAAGAAACCAGGGGTGGAAGGAGGCGGGAGGGAGAAAGAGAGAAGGAGGCCTCCTTTAAAATGTTTCACCCAGTGGTTAGAGCTCTCACCTGGGATGTGGGAGGCCCAGATTCTGCTCCCCCCTCTGGCTGATGTGGAGAAAGGATTTGGACTTGGGTTTTCCACCTCTCAGGAGAATGCTCCAGCCACTGGGCTATGGGATATTCCGGTGTGGGGCTCTCTCTCAACCTCCACTGTTGAAACTGTTCCACTGTGTATAAATAACTAAATAATTAAATATGCATTTGGCCAGAGAGAGGGAGAATGACTCTGTAGCCCAGTGGTTATAATACTCCCCTGAGAATTGAACTGGAGTCTCCTAGTTGAGTGCCCTAATAATAGGGCTAAAGTTTATAAGGGAAGACCTCTCTCACCCTGACTGTTTTATGTAGGGTTAGGCATGCTAAGAGCATGCCTACTGGATCATGCCCTGTATGGGGAGGTCTAGTTTGAGGATTCCGCTGGGCTTAGGCATGAGCTCAGTGCCTGGGCACCTAGACTGAGGCAGCTGTGCACACATTCACTGACAGAAAGTGAGACACATCAGGAACTTTAATGGTGGAAAGTCAGGTGCCAAGGGATTTCAGGCACCCCCAGGATTAGGTGGCAGCTGAGCAGGAATTTTGTGACACCTAGATGCTGGATTTAGGCATCTGAAGTGACAGTTAGGTGCCTAAGTCCTTTTGTGGATCCATCCCTTCCCTATGCCTCAGTTTCTCCATCTGTAAAATGGGAATAACTAATTACAGATACTTCTCCGCCTTTATAAAGTGCTTTTGAGTTTCTTGGCAGCATTATGCACATGGAAATTAGCATATTATTATCCAAACTGAACCAGTACTTCAAATCCTTTGATGTTCACCCCACCCTAAGAGGAGTAAGTATGGTGGATAAGAATATACTTGTAACTTTTAAGCTCATACATTTCTGCCAAGACACCTGTGGGTGTTTATCCTTTTGTAGTACATATGAATATCTATCTCACACACATAAAGGGGGGGAAAAATCACAAGATGGTGGTTAAATAAAGCTTGTGTAATTACCTACAATTTTCCACTATGAGTCACAGTAATTTACATGTAATCTAATACTGAGAAGTTCCAAGTTTATGTTACTTTCTATTATAGTCAAGTAAGCATCTGATAAGAATTAGTGTTGTACACTGGCATGTGATCCCCGCTTAGGGGATGCATTCTCTGCACTGAAAGAGTTAACAATTTACTAGAATAATTGTCATCAGACCAAAATACATATTAGACCGCCGAGCAAAAGAACAATGCAGCTATTGTATTATAACCACAGAATTTGGCACATAGATAAGCTTGAAAGGGAATCATGTTTTGTTTATTACGGAAGTGATGAAATCCACTGAAAGGTTATTGTTTGACTTTAGAAGCAAACCCTATCTCCTTTGTAGATGGCGGGGGTTGCAATCTTTGCATAAGAGGAAGGGCAGAAATTATTCCATGTCACTAACTTTTGTCCAGCAGGGATGTGCTTGAGAATGCTTTCCATGCCTATTTTTGTTTTGCCAAAAACCCAATTTTCCATTAAACAAAAAAAATTCAAAAGAAAATGTTCAACGAGTCCTGCTCTATAGCAGTGTTGTACACAACTTAATGGCTGGGAGAGCCATTTAGCTATCCGATGGAGTCTCCAGGAGCCACAAACGTAACCTCATAATGATCACAGCATGATGCTGCATCTGTACAGCTCCATTGCCCAGTATAATTCTGTCCCTTATGGGGGAAGCCATGCTGCTGACGGGAAGTTACGCCCAGCCTTGTTGCAAAAGACTGATAACTGCACACTCTAGCCTGTCCTCGGTGAGCAAAGTCTTTCTGGAAGTGGCAGGCGAGATACTCTGCAACCCTACCACTTGTGGACAGAGATCCAAATGAGCAGATACTGCTCTCACTGGTGTCTGTTGGGGCTGTGCCCACTGATCCCACGGCTGAATTTGGTTCAGAAACTTTACTGATCTCACTGGGCTGAGAGTGGCAGTTGAACTGGGAAAGAGAAAGGTATAAGGAGTCATTTCAGGGTCTGGCTGCCTATCTGTATGTGTAGAGGGTTTGGGTCCCCTTGAGGGCTATGTGTAACTTTCTTTAGAGGCTTAATAAAATGCACAGATGTTGATGTGTGTGTGTGTGTTGGGGGGGAGAAATAGGAGGAGGTTTTAAAGAGAGAAACTGCCATATGTTTTGGACATTCAAGCAGTGCACATTGCTGGACTATATATGGGCCTGATCAAAAGCCCAGTGAAGTCAATGGAAAGAGTCCCCTTGATTTCAGTAGGCTCTGGATGAGGACTTGAGGTAGGCGTTATCAAAGGGGCCTAGAGAATTTGGCCCCCAACGCCTATCAAAGATCAATGGGAATCGGACACTTACAGGCCCCTTTGAAAATCTCAGTTTAACGACTGTTACCTTATCTTCCCCCATCTATTTGTTGCATCTTGTTTTAAGGTAGGTTGGTACGCTTTTCATGGCAGGCATTATGTCAGCGTGTGCCCTTGGTACTATGTTTAATATGACGACTGCTATCTTAGCTGACATACCAGGGACTGAACCAGGGACTTCTAGAGCTGAAAGCAGGAGCTGTTACAGCTTGCCAACGCTCCCTTGGGCCTGTACCAGTCCCGCTTGCTCTGTGGATCTGCACAGATGAGGGACCTGTCACACGCACACACCCACTTGTTGGGCTCTGATCATGGTAGTGATGGGCACTACTGAAATACAAGTAGTAATCACCACAGTCTAGATCACAGAACCCAGAGCAATTCTTCCCCCTGCTGAGCTCCTGACATTCAGAGCTACAGCAAACCCCAAACATCACAAGACTGTAATTAATTAATTAATTGTTTGCATAGCACTTTGAAGATGCATAGGGCTATAAATGCTTCATAGTATAAGGGGTACTAAAACGAATGCTTAAATAGCACTTTTCAGCTTCAAAGAGTTTTACAGCCATTAACTCACTAAGCATCTGAGGGCTTTCTGTGTTTAGCCAGTGTTGGCTCAGATTTTGTGTCTATTGGTCAGCTTGTGGGAGACAGCAGGGTCCTGTAGATAGGGACTGGGAGTCAGGAGACCTAGGCGAATGCGAGCTATGGGTGAGGGGAGCTGCACCTCGGAGGTTCCTGCCCTGAGAATGACTTCCAAACAGCTAGGGGAGTTTGGCTTAAATAAGGAGTGATGAATTGAAGGCGGGCTGCTCTTCATATTTTCACTTTTAAATCCTTAAACAAGAGGCTTTAGAGGAAGGATGATCTTGTGATTAAGGGTATGTCTGTACTAGACAAGTTACAGCATCACAGCTGTAGTGCGGTCACTTCCTAGAGCGATGGAAGGAGTTCTTCTTTCCCTGTAGTAAATCCACCGCTCCAAGATACAGTAGCTAGGTCAACGGAAGAATTCTTCCAACAACCTAGCAGTGTCTACACCAAGACTCAGATGTGCTTAACTACATCTCTCAGGGGAGCGAAATTTCCATGCCCCTGAGTGACGGTAGCTAGGTTGACCTAACTTTGTCATGTAGAGCAGCCCAAAGGGCCTGAGCTGAGATTCAAAAGACCTGGGTATGATTTCTAGCTCTGCTGCGGACTCCCTGTGTGATCCTGGGCAAGTCACTTCGTCTCTCTGTGCCTCAGTTCCCCATCTGTGAAATGGGGAGAAAAATACTTCCGTTTTCCCAGCCTTGTCTGTTTAGATGGTGAATTCTTTGGTGCAGGGCCTGCCTTGTACTTGGCATATGTGCAGCCCCAGCACAATGAGTCCTGATCTCAGATGGGGGCCTCTAGTCACTACTGTATTACAGATAAGGAGTGTTGAATATTTTATATTATAATAAAATTCAACGATTGACTGACAATCTCATCCACATAAAACCATGTTTATCTTCAGCAAATACAAGCCCACCTTACCCCTATACATGCACCATGTACGTATGAATTCAAGTGGCCTTGATTTGGGGGAATAGAGGTAGAACAGTGATGGTATCTGTAATGCACCGAGCCCCTCTCACAAAATTATTAGACTCTCTCAAATGTTTCCCCTTTTGCCTAACCAGTAACAGATTTGCAGGATATTGGAACATGCTGGCTAACCACATCCCAACCACTAATCCTACCATATTTCCCACATTCCTATGTAGAATTGCTACAGAATTCTGGGGGAACTGAAGAGTTGGACCATCCACTTCCCAATACAATATTGCCAAGCCTAAGTGTTCAGATATCACAAATCAGGAGCCAGAAACTCATGAGACTGGCTTAAAGTTCATGAGAATTGGGGGTTTTTCCAATTTCCCTTCTTGGTTCTGAGCCTACAGGGTACATTCAGGTCACGTTTTTAAGATTTTCTGTCCAGTCATGAAGACTGAGAACTTACTTTTTCTGAACAATAAATACCAAGGTTCTTATATAATCACTTGACTCCAGATGCTGGGGCTTTAAGAAAACACAGCCAATATCACATTTGTGATGAAAATCACCAAAGCTGGCAACACGACAAATAGCACATAAAGGAGCTTTTAAAATACTCTAAAGGATTTCACATCCTTGACACATTGCTGGGTATTTTTTTAATCCATAATTTCATCCGAGTGACTTCCCCTATAAATTATATGCTTAAAAAGTTATTCGTGTCACCTGCAAAACTAAAACATCCCATTTCAGAAGCAATTTTGAATTATTCCTACCCACCTCCCAGTCTTCAGATCAAAGGATATTTGCAAGCAAATGGTTTTTTTTGTTTGTTTTTGTTTATTTCTTTGTTTGTTTCCTTAGGGCTTGTGTGGAGTAACTTAATTAGAACATGGCTGTTCCATCTTGTAATGTAGACATAACCTAACCATGATTTTAACTGTGTCAAAGAACTGCTATATTGCAGGCAGATCCCTTACCATGGTGGTTTTTGTAGCATAGACAGGCCCTAGGATTCCATCCATTCCTACTGTTGATTCCTCAGATGACAATTTTCTATGACTTTGAATTCATTTAGGACTTGATTTTGCAAAGTGCTGAGCACCCTCCATGAGGGCTAAAGGCACTCTGGATGTCAGAGGATTTAAGAACATAAGAACGGCCCTACTGGGTTAGACCAATCTAGCCCAGTATCCTGTCTTCCGACAGTGGCCAGTGCCAGGTGCCCCAGAGGGAATGAACAGAGCAGGTAATCATCAAGTGATCCATTTCATCTTCAACTGGAAACATCAAGGCCCCCAACACTTCCACACTTGGATATGTAAGGTAAAGCAGCTAAATCCAAACAAAGGTGCCTTAATAAAAGTAGCCTGGTTTTCAAAGATATAGGGCACCTGCTGCTCCCATTAGAGTCATGGGTTCTTATCAGTACCTTTGAGAAGAAAAAAAACAACAGCCACTTTTAATTAGGCTCCTGCTAATGAATGTGGGTGCCTGGCTTTAGTGACCCAAGTTTGAAAATTTCAGCCTAATGAATTAAATCTGGCAGTGCTTCTGTGAGGCATGGTGGGATAGAAAACGATCATCATCCCACATACACATGGACACAAAGGCTCAGACCCCACACTGTGGCCACTTTCAACTGTGCCAGCCGTGAAAAAGCAGCCCTAAAAAGCTGGCAGAGCTGGCCCTGGAAGTATCACCTCAGTTTAAGCAGCTGATCTAAAGGCCTTTCAAGCCAATGAGAGTCTTTCTTCTGGCTTCAATGGTCTTCGGAAGAAGCCTTTAGTAACATATACTAATACACCTCTCTCTTATATAGCACTTTTCATCCCTAGATCACAAAGCACTTTAACAAAGGAGGTCAACATCATTATCCCTGTTTTACAGATAGGGAAACTGAGGAACAAAGAAGGGAAATGAGTTGCCCAAAGTCCCCCAGCAGAAGAGCTGGGAATAGAACCCAGGTCTCAAGTCCCCTTCCAGGGCACTATCTAGTAAGCCACACTGCCTCCCCAGAGTCATCTTTGCACCTATCTCTCCCTGAATTGTGCTTAGCTTTCTTGGGTTGCAGCTGAGGATCTCAGCCACTGAATAACTATCAACTATCCCCTGCCACCGCCGCCTCTCTTTCTCTGCCTCTTTTTGAGATCTCACAGACAGGGGACTACAATTTCATGGGCGGAGGGAAGGATGTGCCATGGGAATTCAGGGGATTTCATGTGTAAATGAATTCCTGAACAACAAAGATCCTGCAGTCATGCAAACATTGCTGGCAATAAACAATAAAACAGGAGGAGGAATATGGTTTATAATCAGAATAGTCTCTACAGTTTTTCATAAAGCATCAGTCCCTCTTTAAGCATGTCATTTGTAAGGAAAGAGCCTAAAATCTAAATAATGCATTAAAAAAGGAGCAATATAACTTAATGATTATAATGTACTTCAAAATAACTTAAAATTCATATATTTCATAACAGCATCTGAATGGGAATAGTTTTAATTGCTATTGCGCATTCAGCAAAGGCAGCACAAGAGTACAAAGTATTCTTTTTGTAGGTCCTACATAAACAGAAATTATAAATCTTTATTTTTAAGTTTATTATCAAGAGTATTGTTTGTGCGTATATCTATCTAAATAGAACGTATACATATGTATATAGAGAATTTGTGTGTGTGTGTGTGAGAGAGAGAGAGAGAGAGAACGAATAACAGATATTTCCACTAAATTGTAACCATTTTAAGATCAATTTTAAACTACTAAATTCCATCTCGCAGTGTCCCCAAGGTCACTGATATAAATAGGTTACACATAAAATAGGAAATGTCACTGTACTCTGGCTTACTTATATAAACATGAAAAGTGGATTGTCATTGAATATTTCAGAAACACATTAAGAAAAATAAAACCACTTTGGTGGTTATTAATAGTGTCACATTAAACATTACTAGGTTTACGGTTTTTACTATAAAGCACACTCACATAGCAATAGCATGCAAGTTCTCCCAGCTTTGAGCAATGTGGATATAACATGTCTCATGCAGTTCTGAGCCATATGGTACTGTAAATGTATTTCAAGGAGCTATTTGAGGGTGTCATCCTTCAGAAATGCTCCAGCACACCATAGAAGGAATGATTATTGCCCACAGGTCAGCTAGCTTTACAACATTGTGCCTTTCATTGATATTGGACGGTGTATCTAAGGGGACTTGGCAAGTTAATGATCTAGAAATGCAAGTCATATTTCAAAACAGAAAAGAAAAAAAGCTTTTCTACAGGGGACATTTTAGCAGCGTATAAAGAAATCATGAGTCAGATGTAAAAGATGGTTGCATGGCTTGAACTAGCAGAACTTCCTCTTTAGCTCAGTAGATAGTTTGGAGAGCACATTGTGTAAAACTCACCTCTCACTGATTGCTTTTTCTTTTCTGTATTTATTAATGCACAAGTATTATTATTATTATCATAATTACAGCCATGCCAAGAGGCCCGCATGTGCCAGGCGCTGTACAAACGCACAGCAAAAGCAGCTCTGCCAAGAAGACTTTATCCTCTAAACATACAAGACAAAGGGTTGGAGAAAGGGACAGAATGTACCAGCAAAAGATTGAGAACCAAGTCACAGAGACATTAAGTGACTTATCCATGGTCACATATGAAGCCTGTGGCAGAGCTGCATATTAAGGGCCTGATCCAGCTGCCTTTGAAGCCAGTGCAAAGACTCCCATGGGAGCAGGAGCAGGCCATAAATACAGATCTCTAAGTCCCAACCCAGTTCCTTAGCCATAACACCGTTCTTCCTTCCCCCTAAGCCCTGACTACTTGGGAGGCATAGGTTCAGTTCCCTGTCCCAGCACAGATTTACTCTGCGTCACTGTGCCCTCAGTTTCCCCTCTGTAAAATGGCGATAAGAAGCCTTCCCTATCATACAGGGGTTCTGCGAGGATAAATACAATAAAGACTGTGAAGGGCTCAGATATGATAGTAATGGGAGCTATGCAAGTACCTAAAATGGACAGATCATTTTAGGCATTTTTTTTTTAAAGAAACCTTTCTGGGTTAATTTAGTGCTGGTGAAACGTGTGGCGTTGCAGCTCTAGAGATGGAAGCTCTCAGTTGATCTCCAGAACAGGAACTGCCTGGGCCAGATTGCCTCATGCCGCCCTGTCAAGCACCTCATGAAAGGGCTTTTCATTCTCTCTGGCCCAATCACTGACACTGCCCACAACGTGGGCTTTGCACCAGTTGTGTCTGTTTATGTGATGGGAACTGAATAAAGTTCCCTCCATCTCCCCTTGGGGCATAAGGCATTAACTAGTCTAGCCTGCACGTTACATGAGCAATTCCTAACTGCCTCCAGATTGACTGCTACTAAGGAACCAACTCTGCTTGAAATGTTATTGAAATATCTGACGGTGGGAAGAAAGCAAGCCTGCCATAAAGCAATAAAGAGCCACCCAGAATTGGTTTTCCTTTTCTCCTTCCCTGTTGTCCTGCGGCTTCATGCTAATTGCAAGTACAGAAAATATCTGGCCTCTGGGACGGATTCTGCTTCCCGTGACACAGATGGAGTTACTGGGGATTTACACTAGTGTAGCCGAAATCAGAATCTGGTCCTTCTTCTGCAGCAGCTCTGCACACTGTGCTGTTTTAATGTCACTTTAACTGAAAAAAAAATAAAACCCTAATACGTGACACAGTAAGATACCACCGCCGTGTGCTTGTTTCTACCCCTGCTCAGTGACCTAAATACCTTAAACACACTTGATAGGTTGGGCCAGGAACATTGCTTCTTCTGGTGCTAGGGTTCCTGATGGAAAGCAGTGACTCAGCTAACACCCCCCCCCCCATTGCCCCCGCCAGAGCTGTAGATAGCCTTGGACCTCTAAGCTATTTGCTCTCAAGCTTTAACCTCTTGCCTGGCTGGGCATGTTTGGAAGTTAAGGCCTTCGTCCTGCAATCTTATCCATGTGGATGAACCCTTACTCTTACATTGAAGGGGTCTGCTCATACAGATCAGATCAGATTGCATACGATGCTCTTTTTTAAGGGGATACAGAATACTCATTGATAACAATAAGAGTCAGTGGCAGGATCGCTAAATGTTGATCAAAGATATAAGGCAGCCTTTGATTCACTAATTAATTATACACAGCCCAGACACTGTCACTTGATTTAATTGCACTTCTGTATTTTTAAGTGAATGCAGCAAGAGGAGGATGACAGCATGGGATTTTCTAACACTCAGCGTTCGCCTCGGTCTACCCACATCAAAGCCAATGGGAGCAAAGTCAGGCTCATGCGGAACCATTCTGAAAATCCCACCCTACCTATGCGATTCAGTGCGGTGAACAATCTTGCTATATTTCCTAATTTTTCTTGTAGGGTGCGGCTATGTGTGTGCGCACCTCAATCTGTCTGCACAGAAGTCAGTACAGGATCAGGCCCATTGTTTACAAATACCCCAAAACCTGGCATAAGAAGGGAGAGCTATTGCAGCATTCTGCTTTGTCTCCTGCAAACGGCATGCGTCCTGATTACGCCATGCATGTCAGCATGACTTCACACCATTTTAATTGCGTCTGGCATTGAAACCAGGTCCGTCTGTCCGTCCCCACCCTGAGCTTTGCAGAGTTAAACAATGCAATGAGAGAGTTACATTGTAAACAGTGACAGAGGACGAAACAAAGTGGCTTAGGAAATTGGGAAGAGGGGTTTGTTTTCAGCTGTGATTTGAAATGAGAGCGCGCCAAGGATGCCGAGGGATACATGGCAACTCTTGTAGATGGCGGGAGCTGCAGAGTTGAAAGTTCTTGTAAGTTTATCATGATTAACTTATTATATAGCACTGTCATCTGAGGAGCTCAGAGGGAGAGAAGCACAAAGGCAGTAGGAAATCCATGGATGTGACCTGGATTTCTAAGAGAATAGGGAGGATTGAGGCTGAGGTGACATGATCTCAATTTCCTGTACTGGGGTGCATTGGAGTCTGCAGATCTGGGGAGGCCATCAAGTGCAGCATTGCCAACGCTCATGATTTTATCACAAATGTTGCGATATTTGGTGATTTTCTTAAAACCCTAGCTCCTGGAGTCATGGGACTGCCTGAGAATCTGCTACCATTGCTGATGTCTAGTGCTTCAGTGTAGCTTATGCACTTCTGTACTGATATACACCTCTACCTCGATATAACGCTGTCCTCGGTAGCCAAAAAAATCTTACCGCGTTATAGGTAAAACCGCGTTATATCGAACTTGCTTTGATCCACCAGAGTGCGCAGCCCTGCCCCCCTGGAGCACTGCTTTACTGCGTTATATCCGAATTCGTGTTACATTGGGTCGCGTTATATCGGGGTAGAGGTGTACCTGCGATTACACTAACTAGGGCTTTTAGCGGTATAAATATGTCTGCAAAAAAATCACATCCCTAACTGACATACCTGTAGCAAGTATAGACCATGAAAACATAAACGTAGGTTTCTAGCTCTCCTCATTGCGGAACAAGCTTGAAAATGAGACAGAAGTGACCCTACCAGCTGAAAAACCAGACAGCGAATAAAAAGAACCAACCTTCATCTCATTTTATTTTTTAAATCTCACGCTCTTTAAAAGCCAATCTAATGATTTTGGTGGGGACTGACTCATGATTTTTGAATGCTTAGGATTGGCCATAGTGCAGCTATGCTGGTCTCCAAACTGTAAACAGCAGCTTCAACATGCAGTGCACACCGTGCCGGTATCTGAACTCAATAAATAGGGCTGTTCAGGGGTAAAAATAGGCCTGCATCTTTCAATTCCAAAGAAATGCATTGGGCAGAGCTTCTTGGAAGTATGGGGTTGACAGAGATTTTGCTTAAAATAAAAAAAAATCGCATAGGGACTGTCCCTCCTTTATAGGCACATTTGGTCTTCATGATGTACTGCAAATTTATTTAGCATCTACTCCTTAGAATGCTACGGCAATGGCTTTTGTTTTTAATTGATATTCTCTCTTCTTCCCCACCCCTCTTAAAATACCTCCTGAATATTTATTGCAAAGGAAGTCAGCATCAGTCTAGACACTTTACAGTAGTCATAGCAGCATGCATAGCAAAGCAGTCTCTCAAAACCAGGAGAGTTTTAGGCTCTCTGTTATATGCAAGAGCCATCAGTGTAGAAAGTGGTAGGGCCTAGATGCAGCACAGGTGGTGTTTTGTGATGCTGCATTGTGCTTTTCTTGAGTACCACTGCTGATGTGCAGACCTTGCTAATGCTGCAGTTAGTGACACACTCTGAACATGCCATCAGCCACCATCTGGATAGCAAGCCATTTAAATGCAACCATGATAGATGGCAAGCTGGCCTGCAAGGAACGGGCATTGCAAATCCTAGATTGCTTAGTCAGCGTGATGCAAAGAGCTGTGCCCCCAGGCTGAACTGGGATGCAGTTACACTGCTAGCATTTCATTTTCATGCAAGGAATAATTTGCACTTCTTAGAAAGCTGTCGGGCTATTGAACACTCATGCAAAATAGCGAGATCTGGATCAGTTGTAAAACTTCTGTATGACGAATAATTTTAGAAATACTCTCCCACGTCTGTTAGTTCTACTCTAGAGCGGGGGAGAACTATGCTATGGCAACCAGATTATGCTAGCGTGACTGAAGAGAATAAGTTGGCAAGGCCTTTGACTCTCTCACCCCGGACTTGGCTTCAGAGCCAACCCTGGTAGTGGGGTGAGGTGCTAAGCAGCCTGGAAAGTGATATTCTTCCAGAGAGATGCTAAAGTGGGGTGCTTTCTATCCATCTTGGGCAGTTGTACAGAATAAAATGATAATAATGCTTCACACTTAGATAACACCTGTCATCTGAGCCTCTCTCTAGGCAAAGATCTTCACAAAAGTGAGGCCTCAATCTCACAATCTTTACTTGCTGGCGAAGACCTCAACCGAACAGTTTATATCAGGACAGCAGGATGTGGCCAGTAGATATTTTTATACTTTTATTACTAGGTCAGTTTGAGCATGAGTGACTTGGACAGAGAGTGTGAGCTGGAAATCGAACGCAGATCTCCCGACTCTTCATCCTTTGCTCGACCAGCCTTGTGGCCTCCCAGAAGTTCAGGGTACACCAGTGATATTAGCCGGGGGAGCGGACGAATAAAGAACAGAGCTGGCTTCTGGGACTTGCACAATCTGAGATCAAGCGGGTTCCAAATTTGAAGGACAATCCCAAATGTAAGATGTGACTGCCGATGTCCGAGCGCCTTCATAGCCAGATTTTCACAAAAGCTCTGCTCCCGTTTAGGCAATTCAGTGAAGTGACCAGATTTTCAGTAGTGCTCAGTAGCTCCCATCGCTCCCAGTCAGAGATGCTGGGTACTGAGCATTTACAGGGCCTCTCTAACCTGCAACAGTTACCTCAAGTTATTGCCCTCGAGCTAGCCTTGCTGTAGGGAGAGCCACCACGTGGCTGAATGGCGCCTGGCACGCAGAGCAGCCTGAGAGCAGCACAGAATGGCTGGATTAGCTCAGTGACTGGATTAGCATCTGAGGAGTTGTTGTAGCTCAGGCGGCTGCATGCCCACTGCATTGCTTGCTTGGGCAGCAGGAGCACGTCAGCTTCCACCCACTCCCAGACAGCCAGTTAGCTCGAGCTTACAGCACCACTTCACTAGAGTTTAGAGATCGCTGTGTGTGGACAGGAATTCGGGTTGGGGCAAAACTCTCCTTATAGTTTGAATTTACGCTACATTGAAGACAAGCCCTTTAAAACCTGGCCCTGGTTGGGTTTATTCCTAAAAAGATGGAGAAGAGACTGAAAGGGTTCGCAGGAGAGAGTGAGATGGTCTGGTAATTTTGTAGTATGATGGTAGCGCCCAACTGAGATCAGAATCCCACTATGCTAGGTGCTGTACAGACATACAAGAAACAGCCTCTATCCTCAAGAGTTTACAATCTAAACAAAGGAGGGAGAAATAGAAATATGGAAAGGTGAAGTGACCCACCCAAGGTCACACAGAAGGTCACTGGCAGAACTGGGATTAGCATCCATGTCACCAGTCCAGCCCCCCCAGTGACTGGACCACACAGCCTTTCACAGTACAGCCCTTGTCTGGGGGTGGGAAGTGGGTCATGGGGAAATAGATGCGTACAGGGAAAAACTGCATCCAAGATGCCCCTGTATATGAGGAGTGGGGGTAGTAAAGGGCTTGTGTTGGTTATTTAAAAGTAATACTACAATTTTAAAATTAACAGTAAAGAAATGGGAGCAATTCCAATCTAGCAAATACACATTGATTTGGTTGTTTATCACACCAATTCTAGAGGTCTTTATCCAGATCATACATGGTTTTTACCCTGGCAAGTGTTCATTTTAAAATCCTTAGAAGTTTGCCTGAGTGAAGAATGAATAAGGCACGATCTGAGAAAACACCGAAGCACGTGCTTATGTCCATCCCTTTTCAAAAAAGCACTTAAGCATCTGCTTAATTTTAAGATTATGCTTAAATCCCAGCAAAGTCAATAGGATTTAAGCTCATGCCGAAGTTAAGGGCACGCGTATGCACCCTCCTTGAACAAAGGTGCTTTCTGAATCCAGGCCTGATTAAGGGCTTTCCAGATGAGGCCTGTTTCCGCCTCCTAGTTCGCCATTTATGGGCTCCATCCTACAAACCCTTATTTCCATATGGAGTCTCTCCTCTTCTGAGTCATCCAGTTCAAGTCAATGAGATCACATCCATGAGTAAAGACAACTCATGCTACCAGTAAGACTTATCAAGATCTCATCCTACTTCATCTCTGGCTTTGATAAAACCAGAAAAGCATTTGGAGAAAAATGTTCTCCGCATTTCTGAAGAGTTTCTCACCGTGTTTTGGGATCCTTCTTTATCTCAGTGTTTCTCAGTATTGTTCCTTATCACCGTTCCTTATTTCCTGTTCTCTTTTAGACTTCATATATATTATATATCCCCCCTCCCCCACTGGCCTTGTCTTAACCCCTCCCACAGTTAACTCTCAGACATTTAGGAAACTTAGAACCAAGATATGCCTTCAACGGTGTAAATCTGAAAAAACATCATTGAACTCAGCCAACTTACACGGATGAAACTGAAATTAGACTCTGGCCCACAATTTAAAACTTCCAGTTTGCAGATGTACACAATGGAATTCATTTTTACACTCATAGATTACACTTTTACATTTATAGACTCTACCATCAAACGATCTTAAGGCTGGTGGCGTGGTGGGAAAAAGAGACAGACATTGCTATAGTAATGTTTTGCTCAAAACTTGGTCTTCTACATTATCAAAGTCAAAGGGTAAGTTTTTTAAAAGGATTCAGCACTGCATAAATCTACTTCGGCTGGTATTCAAAGGGAGTGGAGTTAAGCCAATGGGGGGCCCCAGCCAAAAAGTTTTGATACATCGGTGTTTTACTGGTGCCTTCCTAACATCTTGGGTCAAGCAAAGGTAATAACATCTGAAGACAGGAGAACATCAATACCATATCCATTTAAATCTACCAGTGGAATTTAGGGAGACAGAATGTAGTTACCTAAATTGAACTTTGGCCCAAATCCTGCCTTACTCTTCTGGAAATTTCCATGCGAGCTTTAACTTTTTTATTGAAGTGCATATATAAAAAAATGAGAGGCCAAGACTGCAGTTTGATGTCTCAGCCAAAGGATGTACATTGTAATACTAAAATGCTCCCAACCCCCAGCGTTATGCCATGGCATTGATTCAGTACTGACTCAGAGGGAAGTGTGCCTCACACTTTGAGTCACTTAAGCACTCTGGGTTTTCTCAGAGTTCTCCCTTTCAAGTATTGGGCTGGTCTGAACCTACTTAGTTTGCAGGATCCCAACAAGATCACAGCCTCAGGAGGTATTATTTAAAAAAACAAAGTAAAAAAGTTCCTGAACAGAGTTCTCCAGAGCAGAGTTTCTGCTTTGACAGCTAAACCAACTGTATTAGCATCCCATCGTTCTTCCCTCCACCTTCCTTAATTTCTCAGACTTCCTTCCGTTGCATTGTGTGTGTCATTTTAGCTGTGAGATTGTGGTTAGCCTCCTTTGGGGGCATGTACTTCCCTATTTCCATCTTGTGGGTTTGCCTTTTCAGCAATGTTGCAAGTGCTTTCCTACATATCCCTCATAATAAACAGATGCTTCCACAAGAAGTGGAATGGAACCACTTTGGACCAAAATAAGGACTTGATCTGCATGTTTCTAGGTTCTTTGCACTCCTACACAAATCTGGGGGGGAGGGGATGAGTCTTACATGGACAAGGAGTACAGTATAAGTTCAAAAAAGAACTGGATTAGTTCATGGAGGTTAGATCCATCGATATCTGCTAGCCAAGATAGTCAGAGAGGCAACCCCATGCTCAGGGCAACCCTAAATGTCTGACTGCCAGAAGATAGGGGTTGATCAATCCATAATTACCCTGTTCTGTACATTCCCCCTGAAGCTCTGGTATGGGCCACTGTTGGAGACAGAAAACTGGGAAAACTGGACAATGGTCTGACCCAGTAAGGCAGCACTTGTGTTCTTATGATCAGGCCTACAGTCCATTTTTCACACGTATGCATCTTAATAATTTATCCATGTCCTGCATTTAGATCCTCAATTATGCTACCTTTCAAGGTACTAATCTGTCTATTATGTTTCACCCATTACATTATTTTTGTCCAACAGCACATATAACATCTGAACATCAATAAATAAATTAGGATGGCCTATTTGTAAACTGGATCCGTAGTCTCCAATTACTTTGTATCTTGTTGGGTTAAATCTACATTATAAACAAACATGCCCATCCAGAGTGTGGGGAACTTTAATGTTATATTTTGTTGCTCATACGTTTTGCAAACTTCCTGGCAAAGTCTGGCCTTTGTTTTGTTTCTGCAAAGCCAGGGCAAATGTTTAAACGTTTTCACTTGAGATGGCTTGAGCCAAAGTCCTCGATTCAGACCCTTTGACTCCAATCTGTGGGGAAGTTTGGATCTGGATCAGAACTGTGTGTCACAGGGCTCATCTCTAACTTCAGATTCAATATACAGTAGACTGACCCTTTATTTTCAGCCTCTAACTATTCACATCGCTGCTGATCTCTTCTCTCCATTGATTTCTTCTTAGTTGAGCTGGGAAGACCTCCCCATAACTGGTTTGTTAGTCTCTGTGGAATGAAAGTGAATTCTCAGCACGACACATGGTGGGGTGGGGTTAGGAGAAATTAACCCACGGTGTCTCCCACTGCTGCTGTGGAAGTAACACCCCAAAACCTCGATGCATCACACTGAGAATTCACCCCAGGAAGTTACTAAGGCGGCAGCTTTTAAACTTGCAGTTCCTGGTGTAACTCTGTGCAACCGACTTCATAGAACAGCATCTGTCTGACAAATTGAGCAACTGTACCGCCCCCAAGTTTCCTGTTTTGAAACCCTGAGATGCTGGAAAATGTTAACAGCAACACTTTAAAATGCTACTTCGTGCATATATTTTTTCTCTTCAAGACGTCTGATACACAAAAACTCCATTCAGAAAGAGCAACTTGGGCTACGCTAGGAAATGGTGATGGGGGAGGGGGGAAAGTGTCTCCTTCTCCCGGAACTCTCTGGGCGAGATTGTAGTCTCACTCACTGTGTTTAGCAAAATCTACTCCTCTCTAGGTTTTAGGTAGAGCCTAGGGCCAGGTGTCAGGAGACCTCTCTCCTTCACTCTTCCAGGACTCACTGTGTGATTCTGGGCAAGTCACTACCTCTCTGAGTCTTACTCCCCCCATCTGTAAAATGGGGATAACTACATCAGGCAATACAAGTGGGGCATGCTGCATCATAGTTCTTATTTGTGTTGCTGTAATGTCTCGTGACCCCGATCAGGGAATGGGGCCCTATTTCACCAGGCACTATACACACCCCAAACAAAAAGACGATCTCTGGCCCAAAGAGCCAACAGTCCACATATACGATGGGAAACTGCAGATGAATGCAGAGACAGAGAGACAAGAGCGCAAAATAACAGAGACACAATTATGGTTAGTACGTTAAATAGCAGCTGCCACAGCCAGCAAGCCCACCCATCTCCTCACTCTGAGAAGCTTCATAATAGATCCATGATCTGTCAGAAAGCTACCTATGATGGGATCCTGCTCTAGCAATAAAAGGCCCTTGCTATAAGGGACAGAGATGGTGCAAATCTCTGTTCCATTCCAGGTCATTTCTGTACGGGGAACACAGGAGTAAGAGAGAAAGCATCACATTTGTCAAACCCGGTAAAGGAACTTCATTTATTTCCAATCAATATGACAACCACTTCCTTTTCTGGCTATCACTGTCACTCCAGATGGTGCATTTGAGCACATTTCAACCTCTAACTTGGCTCTTGCAAAGACATTGTCTTCCTGGTTAGCTAAAACTGTATTAGTATTTGTGGGGGGAAAACTCGATCCCTCACACTGTTGAGAAAAAAACTGAATAGTGAAAGCTTGCTCAAGTCTCAGCTGCGGTGCAAAATACTAGATGGTGTTTAAAGCCACTATTACATCAAATACAGTATGTATAGTATGAGTTCTAATTCTACTGACTACCCCCCTGCCCACAGAGGAATAACATTTGATTCACTCCATTATTACAACCTGTACCTCTGAAAGCACTTGTACCATCAAATATAACAGCTTGATGAGTCTTATTAAAATTCAGATTCCTGTAAATGAGTTAACAGAGGTAGGCGTTACCTAATTTCTCTTATAGTGTACATTTAATGTCACCTACCAATGTTAAACTATTGGTATATCTAGCATTCCTTTTCTCAATGCCTGCCTGAGAACCTTTGGCAGTTCAGCCACAACTAGCCTAAGTATTGTCAACTTGCGCGATTTTTTCATGAGTCTTGATATGTGAGGTGTTTCTTAAAGTCCAACACCTCGAGTCATGTTATTTCCAGAGAATTTTAACTTTCATTAAAAAAATAGTAGTAGTTACTGCTGGCCTCATGGTTGCAGAAAAAAGCTTGGGAAAAAATGTCAACTCAAAAAAACAGGAAACAAAAAGAATCCAAAATGTATTTAATAAAACAAAACACTTGAGGTGGGCAATACTGTATCATAAAGGCCCCTTGTTGTGGTGTTAGCATTACAGTGCACTTCACAGCCCCAGCCTAGCTCAGAACCCTGGTGTGCTAGGTGCTGCACAATCTAGATAGACTAGGAGAAAGGAAGGGTTGTTTCCTCCATTTTAGAGGCATTAAGAGGAACAGAGGTACATGGAGATTTTTATGGAGCTATGCCATCGTACAACAGTTGAGAAATTGGCTGTAAATAACTTGACCAAGGTCACACAAGGAGTGTGTGGTAGAGCTGGGAACTGAATCCAGATCTTTTAAGGTCCAGGCCCCTACTTATCCAGAGGCCCACACTGTCATTTTGTTTTAAACAAGATAATTTTTTTAAATGAATGTCTCTCTCTTTACAAACATAAAATGGCTGCTAGATTCCTCTAATTGTGCAGAATGCTTTTTTTTTTTTTAAGCTGTACTTCCCTCTTTGGGGTTTGATTTAACAAGCTGGCAAAGCAAAGAATTAAGGGGATGTCTTGGTGCACATGTGTTAAAGAAGAAAAACATCCTGCAGCACATATGAGTCTTCTGCCTTCAAGAGGTTATGTAACTAAAAAAATTTAAAAAAATAATAATAAAAAAGAGCGTGCGCACGCGCACACAGCCCCCAACTCTTCTGCACTTAAAACAAAAATAGTCACATGGCAGGATTGCATTTTGGGCAGCTGGATCACCCCCTCAAGAAAACATCATTAATTATGGCAACTCTAAATTCACAAGGTGAACAGTGTGCTTACCAATCCTCTTTCTGGTTGGGTTTCCCACTTCTCTCTCTTTTCTATTAATTGCCTTTGGTATTAATGAGTACTGAGATATGGCAGCCACTGCTCAGGGGAAAGGAAGGGAAAAAAACCTCAATCTTACTGTGTTGTCATATACGTTCTATAAATATTTATTTGACCTAGGGGATAAAATCTTCCAGTCTATCTGCAGCCTGTGCAGCCACTCTGCAATAATGTTCATTTGAAAGTTTCTGTATTTCAGAGAGGGGGGGGGGATCTTAGCAGAGCTGTGGCCTGTTTATGGTATTTGCTGACCTAAATTAGGGAGATTTTCCCAAATTGTGTGTGTATTTTTAATGGGTCTCATGATTTAGCAGCGGAAAATACACCCCAGCCTTGTGACTGCTGTAGCAGCAACTAGAGTCATTGGGCCAAACACTAGGGAGGAGTGTGAGTCCCACATTTTGTGTTAAAAGTAGCAGCAGAATAAGCTAGGATAAGGGAGTGAAATGTACTTGTCTGACCAAAACAGTATGTTACAGGATGGGAGTTACTTGCCTGCAGTAACACCTATGTAGTTTAGTTCTTAAAATGCATGCAGAAGAGGAAAATCTAGCAGGAACTTGTTCCTCTCCTCCCCCTGGCACCCAATAGGAACTGAATCCTTAGTGATTTCTGTGCGCATTCCACCTATTTACAGTGGTTAGATCATCCAAACAGGCAACAGAAACAATATCATGTGATTTAGGTGACCAATTACACAGAGCGAATTCTGAATATTGAATAGTCTCAAAGGATCAGCCTCTTCAAACTGTTTGCAAAAACCCATCATGCCCGAATATGTCTGGGAAAAAATTAGGAGGTGTTGAAAAATTATTCCGGAATTTTAGCATTCTCCCCCATAAAATAATCAAGAAATTAGACTGCCTGAAAGAATCAGAGACAGATATTTCACTTTCAAAGTTGCTCTTGAATGTGCAACTATTTATTGAATGCAGTAATTAGTCAGACAAATGTGTCCATTTCCCCACCTTTGCTAGTAAAAACTATTTGGTGAACAATTCTGAAAAATGAATATTCATAAAAAAAAAACCTTGAAGGACAATTTGAAAACAGAAAAAAGGCCCAAATCCGGCAAATTAATTGTTTGCAAAGGATACCCAATGACTCTCCTTTACTCACTGGTCATCACCAGGGTTTGAACCCCAGGACTTCTGCACCAAAGCTAAGACCTCTGCCACTTAAAGTAAAGGAATACTGCTATTATCTGTCTGCAGTAGTAGTAGGTGGTTATGGCTGTAGGTGGAGAAACCACTATGGAGGACACAGCATACAGTTTACGAGCACGTTCCAATCTGTTCTACTGCTGAGCTTAATCTTGAAAAGGTCTGTATCCTGTTATAAATCCCCTGAGCCAGCAGCATTGTATTTTCTATTCTTTGACCATAAACCACAGCAGGCTGGAAAGTTAAACTTTAAATATAGATATATATTTAAAAGCAAAAATAAAAATATTTTATAATCACAACAAAAACACTCCACTTCATAGCACGCTTCTTTTAAACAGCCCCATTTGGCATAAATTATGACTCCATAATTCTTTCCCTGCCATGTCGGGCAGCTTCAAACCAAATCTAATGTTGAAAAGAGCCAGATTTTTCCATCATGTTTAATGCAGTTTCCAACAAATCCTTATTTACGCAGCTAAATATTTTATGGACCAGAGATTTAGGGGCTACTTAAAATGATGAATTCTTCCCCCTGAGGAGCTTTGTTCACAGATAAGAAGTTTGTACAGGCATGAGGCACCATCATAAAATAGGAGATTTAGTTTTTCCCCCGTACTGATGCTTATGCTCATTCACAAATCCCTCAGTGCTTGCGTGGGCTGATGGCTTCATTGTAGCTGGCTCAGAAGTAGAGAATATTGGTAGCATATTTGTGCTTTTGTCCACAGGCACACACGGTGGACCAAGCTCTTTTTGACAAACATGCAGCTCACAGTATCACCGAGGGCAAAATGTGACCCTCTTCTCACAATGTTAGAAGAATAGTGGATAGTTATGGGGAAATTCACGAAGCTCTATATAGCATCCAGTGGGGACAGTTTAATTATATCCTAAACATCAATTTTGGATAAGCAATAAACTCTCTGGAACTGTAGGTTCAAATCCCACCTGGGTTTACTCAGCCCTTCATCTTTCTGAGCTCTGTGTATTTTAATGGGTGGAGGGGAGGGGCAGGATGATGTTCAGGAGGAGAGGTTAAGACAGGAAGTCTCCACTGTTCTGCTGTACCTGAAGGGCTAGAGTGGAGTGGAGGAGACAGGGGTGTTTATTTAAATAAGTTAACTGAGAAATGATAATGAAGTCAATAGGTTTGAGCATGTGTTTAAGTCCTTTGCTGGAGCAGGGCCGGCACCTTGCAGGACTGACCCCTAAATAGACAAGACAGACAAAAGGTGGGAGATAGGGATGATTATTATCCCCATTTCACAGATGGGGAACTGAGACACAGAGGTTAAGTGGTTATGCCAACGTCACAAAAGGGCATCTGTGGCAGAGCAAGAAATTGAGCACAGATCTGCACCCCAGTTTAGTGCCTTAACCACAACACCATCCTTCCTCTGGATTTGAACATCCTGTCCCCACCCCCAGTTTTGGATATTGTTCTTTTCTGGCTCAGGAAATACAGTTGCTTTTATTGTTCTATAAAATGCAAAGCAGGCAGAATTTGTTCTCCATAGAGAAAGACACATTGCTGTTCCAAAAATAGCAGTTTCTCCTTTTTCCTTTTCCATTGTGCAATTTCATTCTGAAGATTAAAAGGCCATTTCCACAAGTACATGTTAGCTCCTAATTCGTTACCCTGCAAGCTGCCGCCCCATTGATAGCAAATGTGTGCTCTCTTTTAAACAGGGCTCCAGTAAGAAAGCGGAGCAATTAGTGAGAGGAGAAAAGATTTCAATATGCTGTTATTGAGACTGAAGTTTCTCTTTATGGTTAATGCATCATTCCCTTAAAGTCATTTCCCTTGAAGTAAATGGGTTTTGGCCATTATGCTTTATGTTTATTGACATGTATCTCCAAGCTGAATTGACGTTCCCCCCCGTTACTGTTTTCTCCACCATGAAAATTACAGGAAGCCAAAATCCTTTTACAGTAATGAGTTAAGTTGTGTAGTACACAAGGCTATATGTTTTTCCATTAAACAGCTGTGGGCTGAAATGGGTATTGTGTGCTGTTTACTTATTAACTGCGAATGTGTTATTCAGCTGTCCCTGTGCAGCAATACCATTTATGCTGTGGACCTGCAACATCTTACAAGCTCGGTGTGCAGAGTTTGGGTGGGAGACTTCCTAGGAACATTTAGGTGTCGTTTTACTGGTGATTTAGAAGGGGGTGCTCATCCTTTTGACCTGATACCAAATCGCTGTCTTAGCAAGGTTTTAATGGGCACACAGATGATTGGAGAGCCCAAAGATTTATGATGGTTGAAGATCTCATGACACTTTCAGGAGAGATGTTAAGAGATTAACAAATTCTAGCTTGCCCACTCTCAGTCCCCTCTGTAATTTCATTTGGATGCAGTATCCTCCTCACGTCCTGCTCCGAACCATTGTACTGTGTCCTTATTAAACACGTGTTCCTATCTCACCTCAGAGGTGGCTGCATGTGGTGGTGGATGAAGTGACTCCTGGTGTTAAGTCTGTTAAAAGCCACAAGGCTCAAAGGATTAGTAATGCTCTGTGAAGCCTTTTCACCTGTAGGTCTCCAGGCTGAGTCCAGCTCCAGTTAGTAAGGACCTGAAATTATCATCTGATGGCTGTTTAGTGACCTGTCAGAATTGAGGTGGATTCAGTCTAGGTCCTATCCTGAAGTAGCCATTTCACAAAACCACCCAATTGAAACCGGCCTCCACATCAGACAACAAATTTCAACCCCATGTGCCTACAGTTAAGCACCTAATGAGGTGACTTGACTATGGATTTCAGTGATTTTCAGAGGGGATGAATACAGTCCACCGGCTCCCACTGCAGGTGGTCAGCAGATGTAAAAATCAGGTGATTTATTTAGGTGACTGCATATAAATGTACATACCTAACTGTCAGCACCCAGCTTTGAAGATGTCGGCCTGAGTGCTAACGGGGCTGCGGAGACTAAGCACCCTGAGGAATGTCCCTTCCATGTCTGAGTTGATGGCTAACGAACAGGGCATTTGGGGGAAATTCTTTACTGTCCCTGTTTTGTGGTGACAGAGGGCATCAGCCTGAAGCACAGTTACCTTTCTCTTGCACTAAATAGCATGAAAAGAAACAGTTTCTCTATCTCAAATGCCATAACAAAAATTTACCTTATGCAATTTCCTTCCTTGTACTGAAAATTAAACTGGGCTGCGGGGGTGGAAGTGGGGGCGGGGGGATGCTCCCTGACAGAAAAATGTTAGTCTGGGCTAAACGCACCCTTGTTGATGAGCAACTTCAGAAGGTAAATGCCTTTTTCCCCCTCCCACCTCTCCAGTTCTAACGTCTTTCTGGGTCCCTTGAGTACAAAAGGCAGCAGAGAGAGAGCTGCTGTCTATTCTAACAGAGCTTTATTGTACCACTCATTCCAAGAAAACATTCATAGGTTCATGTAGAGAATGAGGCAAGCGGGGTGGGTGGCAGCACCCTATGTCCTGCTACACAATGCATGATGCCTGGAACTATCTGCTCTGGGGTCTGGAGAGACTAAATCAGGGGCATGAGCCAGCCTGTCAGCCCACACTATACACTGGAGAAATGGCTCATTTCAAAGCAAGTGGGGCTTTGCAGGAAGTAAATTTTTAATGTAAATGGAGATTTGCTGCTGTGGATACAATACAACTTAAATGCATTAGATGCACCAGGTCTATGGTGTGGAGAGAGTGACGTTTCAACAGCATTTTAAAGGGTGTAAACCAGTAGTTCTTAACCTTTTCAGACAACTGTACCCCTTTCGGGAGTCTGATTTGTCTTGCGTACCTCAAGTTTCACCTCACTTAAAAACGACTTGTTTACAAAATCAAACATAAAAATACAGAAGTGTCACAGCACACTGTTACTGAACAATGGCTGACTCTCTCATTCATACCAGAGAATTATAAAATAAATAAATTTTAAATTATAATAAAAAATTATAAAATAAATCAATTGGGATATAAATATTGTACTTACATTTCAGTGTATAGTATATAGAGCAGTATAAACAAGTCATTGTCTGTATGAAATTTTAGTCTGTACTGACTTCGCTTGAGCTTTTACTGTAGCCTGTTGTAAAACTAGGCCAATATCTAGATGAGTTGATGTACCCCTGAAATCCTCTGTGTGCCCCCAGGGATACTTGTACACCTAGTTGAGAACCACTAATGTAAACAAGCAAGGAGAGAGAGGAGAGGGGTTGATCTGAGGCAGTTTGACTGGGAGTGAGTGGAAGAAACAGAGCTAAGGAAACTCTAGGGCCAGAAAGTTAGCTGGTATAAATGGGGAAAGCTCCATTGAAGTTTACACCAGCTGAGGACTGGCACCCCCCAGGCTCTGCATCCCCAGGGCTTAGCGACCTGTGCAATAGTCTTCCAAAGAAAGCAATGGCAGCTTCACTGTGTGAGTCATTTAGAGCTATGCTAGACAAAGTGCATCTAGGTAGAACACACCAGGGACACAATGACGCTATGCAATGTTATGTCCTAATAGGAGGCATGAGCTGGGAATGTCCCAGTGTTCCACTCATTGCAATGGAATGCTGGCAGATAAGGGCAGCACAAACATTGAGTAGGAAGTGTTTTCATAATCACACATTTGCAACACTGGCCTTTCTGCGTCAGTACCTTTTGCCTTCCTCTTAATTTCTCAAAATGAGGGCACGTATTTGTGGGGAGAAGCAACTGAATAGATGGAATGTAGCCGACTCGGTGATTTGAGTCTCTCTCATTCATGCATGTCCGTGCTAGTGTATTAGGAAGACTTGGCACTTGTGCAGCGCTATTCCTGCACGGATATCCGTGTGCTTTCAAAAACCTTAACTAAGGATAGATAGGGAAACTGAGGCATAGCAAGTCTTCACAGGGAGCCATTGGCAGAACTAAGAGTACAATGCTGGAGAGCACGGACTCCATTTCCCTGCTCTAAACACTAGACTAATTCCCTCCCAGAAGTGCTGACTCCAGGCCCTTTGCACTCATTTCAAACCAGTATGTCCTCCAACCCAACTGTACATTCTCTCAGAAGATAATAATGCAGGATATTCTTATTGATTCTATCAGCTCGGCCTACATGCACTGTCAGCTTAAAGATGTCAGGAAGTCTTCACTTTACAATAAGCCATAACATAATATTTAACAAGTTTGAGGGTATCAGCTAGCAGCTGAATAGAGCTTTTCCTGTCATGAGGCAAATTTTTACTGCATAGAGTTCTGAGACAGATTATACTCTCCATAGACGAGTACGAAGCCAGCCGCTTAGACCAGTTTAACAGCTGGCAAATAAAACCAGCCACTTCCTGTGTTGGTCCCAGCCCCGTGTTCCTGGACCTGCTGAAGAGGTGAGGGCAGCAAGCAGAATTGTTACCTTCACAGAAGCCGTACATGTAGCTGAATGCTTCTGCTGCTTGATCCTGGGAAAGATGCCACTGTACGTGTATGATTGACTGTTCAAGGCTTCAAAGCCCTGAATTTCAAGTATATAGACTCCCTGCTGGAACCACTGGGGTTCACCTTTCAGTGGGATCCGTTCAGTCCCCTTTCTCCTGATGAGACAGTTATATTGGGTCCCAGGATATGGCATTTTGGAGGCATCCTTAGAAATTGAGGCAGTCTCTGCTGCACACGGCGCTTTTTGTAAGAGCCGTGGTTTTGTCCCAGTGCCCTGCATCAAACTTTCTCCTTCCCCATGATGTTGTAAAGCAGGTTGTGTGCTGTGCAGCACATGCCAGACTGGATCAGACGAATGGTGTATCTAGGGCTACGTCCTCACTACGGGGGGAGGGGACGGTCGATTTAAGATACGCAAATTCAGCTACGCAAATAGCATAGCTGAATTCGACGTATCCGAGCCAACTTACCCCGCTGTGAGGACGGCGGCAAATCGACCTCCGCGGCTCCCCCGTCGACGGCGCTTACTCCTACCTGCGCCGGTGGAGTACAAGCGTCGATTTGGGGATCGATTGTCGCGTCCCAACGAGACACGATAATTCGATCCCCGAGAGAGATATTTCTACCCGCCGATTCAGGCGAATAGTGAAGACGTAGCCTCAGTCTAGTATCCTGTCTCCAACAGTGGGGCGGAACCAGTTGCTTCAGAGAAAGACACCCTGCAGTAGGAGTTATGAGATAACCTGCTCCCCGGGGAAGTTTCCTCCTGACCGCCAATTATGAGAGGTCAGCTTATGCCCTGAAACGTGAGGTTTCTATCCTTTCCAAAGTTCTTCTTCATGTTTTAATATACACAATTATATCCATATAAACATCTAATCCTTTTTTGAATCCTAATGAGTTCTTGACCTCATTGACGTACTGTAGCAATGAGTTCTGTAGACTAATTGACCACCCCAGGTATAGTTGCTTTTCAGTGCATTATATCGATATTTGGGAAAACATCTTTGGATAAACTGGTGCTATCCAACATTAAATTGCAGTGTATTGATTTCCTCCTGTATTTTCCTGGTACATTTTTATTTATTCTTTGTTAGAATAACAGGGAATATTTATGCACTTAAAAGGGAAAAATCAAGACAGGAACGTGATCAATTTAACAGGAGCTGCACACATTTAGCAGTTTTTCCATAGGTTATTCCAGGCTGAAAATATTTGCTTTGTGCCCCCTGGTGGTGGTTGCTTTTCTCTGCTCCTCTTAAAGCTGAATGAGATGGCTGTATTTTCATATCCATCCACTTTGATTTTCATGCTGATCAAAAGGCCAATAAGTAGGTCATTTTAAAATCCTGTTAGCAATGGATCTGAAACAAAGGGGCTTATCTATAATGAAGCACACCAAGTGAAAGAGAAAGAAAACAGACACTGCATGCTGTCTTTTGTAAATTGATCAAGCAACATTTAATTTTATTGAGTCTGTAATAAGGTGCATTTAGAATAGATCCAGATTCCATGTATGTTCACATTTAGATAAGTCCTGCTTACAAATGGTGCTGATATGACATGTAAAGCGCCATGGGGCAGCTAAGAGATTGAGCAGGAAGACATTTTTGTAAGCAGTGGGAAACCATATTCCCTGTGTTTGTAAATAAAACACTGCAGCCCTTTCACAATGAAAGCCTGAAGAGAGAATATACCTCCTAAGCAGGATATGCTTGCAATGAGGCAATATGTGAATGCCATGTTGCCAACCCCTCACCTTCCAGAATCATGAGACAGATCCCAGAAAGTCACAAGATTGGCTAAAAACAATTATGAGTTTTTTTAAAAAAAAATAAGTTTGGAGTTCTTTTTGTTTGACTCCTAGTTTTTAAGCCTTTGGGGTGTGCTCGGGTCACTTTTTCAAACGTTTCTGTGCAACCATGAGCACTAGAAACGCTTTTCTTAAAATGAAAACGGAGATTCTCACATAATCACGCATCTCCAGAAGCCGGGCCATCAAGTACGACATTAACTCTCACAAGGCTGACAATAAAATTGGAAGATCTGGCATTCAACACTGTGACTGGGTTTAGACGGTCTCAACAGGGCACGCCTCTGCCCGTGCTCTAACCTTGCTGAGAAAGCTACTCCACCGTTGACTGTTCTTGGTGCCACAGTTGACATTAACTGTGCCACTCAGGTTAGCTAAGGCCGGAGTCTCACTCAAGCCCTCATTCAAGCCAAGCAAGGGTACCACTGCTCAGAGGAGCTGAGTTCTCTCTTCTCTTGTAGGAATCCAGCTCACCTGACCAGAGGAAGTAGTGGGTAGGAAGGAGCAAAACTTCAGCCTGGAAGTAATGGCTGGACCTGCATCAGCTGAGCAGACTGCCCATGTTTGGATGGCCCTTGCCACTACCACCTTGAACAGGACATGGCGCAGTGGGTGGGGCATCAGTTCGGGGGGGGTGTCTATGGACCTGGATTGCCTTCATCTACCTGTGCTTTACTCCACAAATAGTCTCATTGAGTTAAATCGGAGCATTCATAGGGGAATGCATTATTCAATGGGAGTTAGGACATCAGACTCTGGCCTTTAGTTATTGCCTGTGTCTGCAAATCCAGAACCACAGTTACCAGGGTTTCTGATGGCTGCAGAGTCCAGTTCAAGCAGCAGATGTTACTATCCATTTTCTGTCTACCCGTTAATACTAACAATGGAATATTCTTTACCTCCCCCTCCTCAGACAAAAAGCACTGGCATCCACTGGCGGAAGAAGTGTCCAAGCAGCATGTGACTGGTTGGTATGAAGTAATAAATAATTTTTAAAAGGGGATAAGATTTATTTACCATATTTTACAGATTGTAATGTGAAATGTTATTTATGGAAGCTCCACATTATTGTTTGTTGATACCACGGCAGTACCTAGGGGACACTAGCAAGATCAATGTCTCCTTGTGTTGGGCACCATAAGACACATGGTCAGAGACAGTCCCCGCCCCAAAATATTGACCATCTCAATAGGCAAGGTCAACTTAGGTGAGAGAAAGGAAGTTTTATCGCCCTCACTTCACAGTTGTGGAACGGAGAGAGTTTGAGCTCTTAATTTTCAAAGGTAACAAAGGTTTTTGGGTGCCTCGGTTTTGAGTGTCCACACTGAGAACAAGTTAAAGGGCATGATTTTCAGAGAGTACTGCAACTTCTGCCTTCTGGAAATCAGGCCCCTTTAATATATTTCAAATTGGGTACCCAAAATTATGAAGCACCTTTAACACAAAGTCACCCAAAGAGGCTATGGCAGAACCAAAGACTGACCTCAGGTCTACTGAGTCCCAGTCCAGGGTCTTAACTGAAAGAACAGACTTCCTCCCTACTTAGTAATAATAACTGGGCCACACTGGACATATAGACAGCAGAATTGTACATTTCCATGCCTGGTCCCTGGGAGATCAGTGGCCCCCAGGCTAGTAACATATGGGGAGTGGGGAAGAACTCAAATTTTGGTTCTTTCTGCTACAAAAATATGGGTCTTTTTATTTAATCTCTTACTCAAGGTTTCTGCCGTTCTTAAATAGCCACCTCTTCCCTCCTCTCTCTCAGGTTGTTCTCTCATGTGGGGGACCCATTCCTTGATGACCCCCTGCCTCGGGAATATGTCCTCTACCTGCGCCCCACCGGCCCCTTGGCTCAGAAGCTCTCGGATTTCTGGCAGCAGTCGAAGCAGATCTGTGGGAAGAACAAGGCTCATAACATCTTCCCACACATTACTCTTTGCCAGTTCTTCATGGTGAGCCAGTGCTTCTCATTCAGTTGTCCTGGGCATCTTGTTTGGCAGCAACCATTACCAGGTTCAGGCAGGTTGAGTTACATATTTCTCCAGTGATCGTAAAATGCTTTGTGCTCGAGGGAATTCAGGGAATATTATTACTGGGTTCGCTTGACGCACATCAGGCTGGGAAGCAAAATGGTTGTTAAACAAGTCCATTACAAGCCACCACTGTCTTAACAGAATAATATCACTGGAGACTAGGCCACTGAATTCCTCTGAAAAATATGTTTGCTCATTTTTCATTAGGGTTCTAGGAGATGGTGTCCTGCTGAAAGCCAATGATGCATTGCACTTCTATACAGTGTTTTATCCAGAGATCTTTTTAAGCATTAATTAAGCTTCGCAGTTCCCCCTGTTGAAGCAGAGAAGTGTCACTCTACACATTTTACAGATGGGGAAACAACCACAGAGAGGTGACATGACTTGCCCGTGGTCACACAGTAAATGAATGGCAGAGCTCAAAAGAGAATTCACGAGTCCCTTGTACTAAATCAGTATCAGTCACAGACTGGCGCCAGTATGGTCTTAACGATTGTCACATGCAGCGCTAACGGTCTCATCACCATAGCATCACTAGGCAAAATATACACAGATGCTCCTCCAGGAGTCCAGTGTTTGATTCTTAGGGCAGCCATATCACAATCTTATTCTTTGCTTGGCTGGCCGTTCCCCAAAGAAAATCAAATCCATAACCACTTCTAATCTCCCCAGCTCTCCTTCAGTACCAATGTGGAATAACCCCTATTAAAATATGCTAATAGCTCAAAACTCAAATCCTCCCAGCTAACCATGGACACATTAACCATAAAAGAGATTACTGAACAGACATCTTTAGCCTGCTTCATGTATCTTCATGATAAACGCCAGCTACCCAATAGAGCAAGGTCCTTTCTACAATAAGCGTTGACTCAAAATTATAAAGGAGCTGGGGAATTGTTGGCAGACAACAAACAATCCACTTGAAGTGCACTTTAAAAAGTATGTTAGCCAAAAACATTTTGTGGGTAACACATACAAATAGTGAACTCCTTGATTTATCCTACTGACTGTACCATGCAAGAAAAAAGGGAGAAGATGCTAAACATTTCCTTTTGCTCTGACGGGTGGGACAATATCTGGTATCGTATGTGCAGAACATCCAGTTCTGGTTTTGGATTTCGTTCAGAACAAAATTCTAAAGAGATATTGTTGGTCACCTGGGTATTTGCTTAAAGCTGGACTCACTCCACATAGCAAATATTGGAGTTGTGACAGTTCCAATGCAAACCTGTCTCGGATAGTCTTTGAATGTCAAAATATGTTCATGTTTTGGAAGAAAGTGTTTGGTGCTCTAAGGCGACCGGGGTAGAGATTTCCCCCACCTCAAGCCTCTGTGTTTTGAACATTCTAGGAGATCCACCTTGTTTAAGTAATGCCAGGAAATGGATTGCTGCAGCACTTAGTGACTGAAAGAGTCATCTGATGGAAAGGGAAATCTGCTATCCCCCGCCCCGCACACACATTCTTTGACTGGCTGACTGAGCTAACCTAAAAAAAACTAACACTAACCTATAGAGGCACAAGCGCCAACTATGAATGGAGCTCTTCTGAGCTTTACAGAGAGACTCCAGCTATATTGGGCTTTTGATGCTTCTTTTTGGGGGGAAGGATGCATGGGATGTTAGGGAATTATTTATCTTATAAACACTCAGGAGTATTTATCTATGAATATTTCATACTGTGTTAATGTTAAAGCTGTACTCCTGCTGTGTTTTCTTTGTCATTGTATTTGACTAGATAAGAATGGCTATGGTAAAACTTCTGAAAAATAAAATGGAAGAGCAAGACACCTGACATATCTCTTGTAGGAATCATAAGAAAGAGATAGGGGATTAGTTCTTCCTCCTAGAGGGTCACTAACTTTGGAAGCCTACTAAATTGATGGGCATGTTGGAAACATGATAATCACTGGTGCAGGCCTGGCTTGACCTGAGTAATTAGATATGGATGAGGCTTTATTTCTTGGGAGACAAGATTAGGGAGGTAAATGGATCAGCAATCGGAAACAGAATGTCTGTACTAGCTAAAATAAAGGGGAACACCCAGGGAGCCATTTACTATGGACAAGATAACAATGGATAAGATAAGCCTGGAACATAAGATGAAGTAAAGAGTAAGCTGTGTATGGACAGTGCATGCGGTCCTGGGATTGGTTCCTATAAAGTGACCAAGCCAATCCCAAAATGTAATGTATAGTAAATGCAATGTAATGGTAAACATATGTAAAGGAAGAGGTTTGCCCTGTAATTTTGGGTGTGTGGTACGCCTACACCCACCTCCTATTTTTGAATCTAATCAACTCAACATAGCTTTGTTGTATGCCAAATAAAGGAGCCTGAGTGACAAGATGAGAGATGAGATGAGTTCTTAGGGAACCAAATGGAAGAGGTCTCAGGGGAACCCCAACAACTAGGCCATGCAACAAATGCAACAGGAGAGTGAATACCTCTGAAGTTGGTTAGCTGAAATATTTGAATGCAAATCCATGGAAGAGTTTTTGTTGTATTCACCCAGCTCTTGCTTGTTTCCTTTTGTTTGAGGTATATGCTAGTTCTTTACATTCTTCTACTTTGATGAAAGCCCAAGGTGTAAAACCGTTCAGGTCCATCACCCTGAACCCTTCCTTTCTTCTCTGAGTACACTCCAAGGGTATATACGGTCCCAGTGAACGAATTCCTGACCCCTAAGGAACATTTGTCCTGCTTCCATTGGCAGTGCGAAGACAGCAAGATTGATGCACTCAACGAAGCCCTGCAGGCCACAGTGATGCGATGGAAATGCAAATTCCCTGCTCCCCTGCCTTTAGAACTCTACACGTCTTCGAACTTCATTGGGCTTTTCGTCAAGGAGGACAGCGCTGAGGTCCTCAAGAAGTTTGCGGCGGACTTTGCTACAGAAGCTGCTTCTAAAGTGGGTGAGTACACAGGAAAGAAATGTCAAAGGCAAGCTATAGGAGCTCCAAGTGTTGTATCTTGACTAGTGCCAAATATTCATGGTAAGTCGTGGTAAAATGCACCCACTGTGTTGCCAAAGTCTGGCCAGAAGGTCCTGATAAAAACTTAGGATGGGCTGTTTGGGAATCAGAGTCCAATCCTTAAGGAAGAGATGCCCACACCACAACTGGCCTCCTTGTTAGCAGTTTAGACTGGGTGGGGAAGAGAGACTAGACTGTTTTCCCCCAGAAGTGGTCTTTTCCAAATCAGGGTTGAGGCACTTTTAGTGGGGCAGTGTCACTCCCTGCACAGTATCCCTTTTGTGGTAAATAGTAAGGGCCAGAGTCTCAGCTGGTGTAAATTGGCAAAACTGGGGGGAGGGATAGCTCAGTGGTTTGAGCATTGGCCTGCTAAACCTAGGGTTGTGAGTTCAGTCCTTGAGGGGGCCACTTAGGGATCTGGGGCAAAATCAGTACTTGGTCCTGCTGGACTCGATGACCTTTCAAGGTCCCTTCCAGTTCTAGGAGATAGGATATCTCAAATTATTTATTTATTTAACTCCACACAAGTCACCAGCTGAGGATCTGACACTAAATAAATTAATTTGATTCCCAAGACTGGTCCTCACACTAAATTTACCCTCCCCAAAACATGCTCTTCTTACAATTGCATTCCCCTTCTGTCAAGATATTTCATTCAGGCTAAGAAAGAGCTTGATCATAAAGGATGTCCTTTTAAGTAAGTGACCATTAAAACAAATAGCGTATTTTGTCCAGTGAATAACTGTAGTGTAATCCAAGATGCCAGGGACTAAGATATACGCTTTATTTAGCCTATCACTTATCCCGTAATGGCTGTTTCAACGGGCATCGTTTTCAGGGCAGCACACTAACCGTCGTCTTTGGTAGGCCTGACATTTTACAGTGAATAGCCAATGACAAAACACTAGGCTAACAGGAGGCACGCTGAGAAAGATGCTTTTTTTAATGCTGTCCACTGAAAAGCAGTGACATCTAGTAGCTAGAGCCTGAGTTGGGAGTCAGGACTCCTGAATTCTATTCTCGACTCTGAGGGGAGAGATGTAAGGAATACCGTCCCCAATACAGGAAGGTAATTAGCCCAGTGACATCAGTAAGACGAATCGTGCTTAAAGTTAGTCAGGCGCCCAAGTGCCTTGCTGAATCAGGAGCCTAGTTAGTGTCTGTGTTATCTACCCTCCTGGCACCCTCCGTGCGATTGTATTGCCCAGTTTGGTGCATGGTCTGGGAAGGTGGGAATTTTGCCTTCTTTGAAGTATTCAGCCTTGGCCACTGTCTGAGATAGGACGCTAGATGGCCCATTGTTCTGCTCTGCTTTAGTGATTCCTATGTTCCTAGGTGCCCCAGAGAGCATTTTCAGATACAAAAGTTTTGATGCCATTCAGAAATAGGGCTTTCAAGCTCAGGGAAGTGATGTTGGATTTTTAAGCGAGGCTCCGGGGCTAGGAAGACGAGCGAGGAATACCCCACCACGTGTTCTGGGGTTTCAGTGCCTCTTCACAGAACCTATTGTTTTCAGTTCAAAGAGCACATCACATTTGTTCTGAAGTGTTATCTCCTGGAAGGGAAGTTGACATTTGACAGTTCTTTAACCTTTCAAACAGACGTTTTGTCTATGAGACTAGAATTTCCTGCTCAGCTCACTACCACAAGCTGCGCTGGCACACGCTTTTTCCCCCACCAAGGACAGAACGTGCGTTTAGTTTTCTTACAGCATTTCTGCTTCCCGGAAGCAAGCCCAGCTCTCTGTGAAGATGTGTAAAATACCTCAGCAACCAAAGGGAAACCCCTTTCAGCCTTTGTACGTCCAGAGGAAATTCACCATACCGTGTTGGGGACCAGATTCTCTGGCCTGCTTACCAGCACTTAGCTAATGCAAAGGGAGGAGAAACCTGCCTAATCCTCTGCTGGAGTGTCCCATGGCACATGGGAGTGGCCAGCAGGCACAGAACCAGCAAAACTGACTCCGGTGCCTCCTTGCCCTGGTGCAGGGAGCACGACAGGGGGATGGAGTGGGAGTGGCCACAGCTCAATGTGCTCTGGCGATCCCCGGCAGCTATACAGCCCCTGAGGGAACAACAACAAGGTTGAAGCAGAGCATCAAAGAGCTGTAACCAGCTCCCAGCCATCCCACCCTCCCCACCCTTGCTGCACCCAGCATCAACTGGGCACAGCAAAAGATGGTCCTAGATTTTCATAGGCTTACACCACCTGGGTTAAAATGCATCAAAACAGCAGTTCCGTACGTATGGGGAAGGGATTAGAACTTGTGACTCTCAGGAGTATGTTGCTGCTGGTCCAGCACCCCATAGTGGCCGGAAGTAGAGCTGCAAGCCCCCATCCAGAACTCAGAACAGCCGCCATTTAGGTGCTATAGTTAAAACAACAACAACAAAGTAGATATACTTGGCCTTGTAGAATGCAGGCTGTCCTGAGTCCCCAGGAGTTTCACCTGACAGTGACCTAGAGACACACTCACTTTCAGGAGAGGGAGGAAATGGCTGTAAACTTTAAACACCTGCTTTTTTTTTTTTGATCAATTTAACACAGCACAAATGGCTGCCCTCACTGCTTCTAGTCTAACCAGAAAAAGGAACGAGCACCAACAATCTCAAGGCAGCCTGTTCCCATGAGATTTGTTCCCTCTTAGACCAAATATTCCTCTGAGCTAATTCTTAAGGGTGCATTGCTAGCACACTGCTATGTCGCGTACCCATATTTGATGTCCCAGGCCCTTTTCAGAGATCACCCCGTAACGTGTCCTTTTTTGCTGAATAAGAGATTCAAATGGGTTGGGCAAGCACCTGATATTTTGGGTTTGGAACCAAGTCTCCAAATGTCTGCCATTTGGTCTGTCCCTAATTTTTAGATGTGGTTGAATCAGGGAAAAATAAGTTATTTTTACAATGTATTCCAGTTTGAACTGTTCTGTTTATTATGATTTATATAAAACATAAGAACAGCCAGACTGAGTCAGACCAAAGGTCCATCTAGCCCCGTATCCTGTTTGCCGAAAGTAGACAATGCCAGGTGCCCCTGAGGGAATGAACTAGTAGGTAATCATCAAGTGATCCATCCCCTGTCGCTCATTCCCAGCTTCTAGCATTTCCTCATTTCTTCACCTGTGTGCTCACCTTTTTTAATCCCTTCATTATGTAGTTCTCTCAGTAGCTTCACCTCTTATCCTGGGAATACTCCTCGACTCACCTTAAACTCTGTTTGGCTTATTTTAAAATACTTCAGTACTGTGGGTGAAGTCCTGACCTCACCGAAGTCTATGGCAAAATTCCTATTGACTTCAGTGGAGCCAGGACGTCAAGCTGTGTTAACCTGAATATTTCAACTTCAACATGAACTCTAACATTCCCAGGTTTGTGTTCTCCACCTGTGGGAGGAAAAAAGGCACAGAGTGGGAGAGGGGGAAATGTAATGGATGCATAAGATGACAGACAGAACAGATAGAAACAGGGCCGGCTCCAGGGTTTTTGCCGCCCCAAGCAGCAAAAAGAAAAAGAAAAAAAAGCCGCGATCAGCGGCACTTCGGCTCTACCGCCGTCACTTCAGTCTTCGGCAGCAATTTGGCAGCTGGTCCTTCACTCCAAGAGGGATTGAGGGACCCGCAGACGAATTGCCGCCGAAGAGCCGGACGTGCCGCCCCTCTCCGTTGGCCGCCCCGAGCACCTGCTTGCTGGGCTGGTGCCTGGAGCCGGCCCTGGAGAAAATACAGAGTGGAGAGTCCAGGAATGAAAAGATCTAGTGTGGGGGAATTAAAAAGAAAAACAAACCACTGACATGCATCCGACGAAGTGGGCATTCACCCACGAAAGCTATGCTCCAATACATCTGTTAGTCTTAAAGGTGCTACAGGACCCTCTGTTGCTTTTTACAGATCCAGACTAACACGGCTACCCCTCTGATACTTGAAACCACTGACTGTTTTTCAAAATATTGAGCACCCATGTTAGAGGTAATCAAATAGGAGTTTGAGAGTGCTCATCACCTTTGAGCATCAGACCTGCACCATATGCAGGAGCCCTCTCTGATCAGCCTATTTTTGGAGAGATCGTGAACCCCTTAGGTAGGGGGAAAGGCTGCCCTTTAGCGGGAAAATGACATTTTTCAATCAAAACAGCCTTGCAAACCCAAACGGTTTAAAAATGTCAGGAATTCCCATCTCCCAATCAAAAATATTAGTTTTCTGAATTCAAAATTGAGATTTTAAAGTTTGGCATGTATGTCAAGTCTGAACCTGGGACCTCCACAGCTAAAAGCATGATCCTCTGTAGCTTGAGCCAAAGGACTGCTAAACCCTGGAGCTGCAGGCAGTCGCACATTCGTCTCCTCTGTACCTCGGGCACAGGGGCTGGGGAAGCATAACGCAGACTCAACAGGCAGTGGGTTATACAAGATTTCATGAAGCACCCCTGTCCTCCCTGGTACCAAATGCTCCTCTAATCTAATTCCTAAGGGTCAGACTCAGATCAATGGTGCATTACCAGTGCGCAGCGCTATAGGTTTGATTTCAGAGACCAGACTGCCATTTGTCTTCCCTTTGCTAACTGAAAGGTTTTGCTCAATTCTCCTGCACTAATGGGGTGAATGCCTTTGAAAATGGAGCAAGAGTCTGCTGTTCAATGTGACAGTCGCTTGCTGTTGATCGCATCTTTCATTTCAGATGTGCATGTAGAACCCCATAAGAAACAGCTGCATGTGACATTGGCCTACCACTTCCAAACCAGCCACTTGCCCACGCTGGAGAAATTAGCACAGAACATCGACGTCAAGCTAGGATGCGACTGGGTCGCCGCAATCTTCTCTCGAGATATAAGATTTGCTAACCACGAGGTAATTTTTGGAGTTCATCTCAGTTTTAAAGAAAGCAATCAAATATAATTGCAATTGGCTGCTGTTGATTTGTCTCTCAGCATTGCTGCAAAGCTCCAAACTGAGATCAGGCCCCGCTCAGTTACAAAGGCACATCCTAGGCCCTGTCCCAAGGTGTTTACAGAGATTCAGCCTGTTCCCCAAGGCATCTGTGCCAGAGCCAGAATCCAGATATACTCTCAGAATTTAAGCCCAGAAGGGAGCATCAGATCATCCAGTCTGACCTATTGTACATCACAGGCCACCAGCACCACCCACCACCTGCACACTAATTCCCACAGCTGAAATTTGACCAAAGTATCACAGCCCACAGAAAACTAGATTATGATGTGCCACAGGGAGAGAATCGGAGAGACCAAATTATATGCCCAGCACTTGGATTGATTGCAGTAGAAGTAGCAAATGCTCAGAAACTCTGAAAATCACGTACTTTTATTAAGTGTGCAGCTTTAGGCATGCCCAAGCGTGGAAGTTTTGGCTTTGGGATATTAAGGGACAGTGACTAGTTTCCATCTTCCTCTGAAGATGCTGGCTACTGCCAGAAACAGGATACTAGAATCAATGGAGCAACATTCGGCTCTGGGCATGACAAGTCACATTTCCTTATGGAGCATACAAGGTACATAAAAAGGACAGAGTTGCTCATTAGATGTTTGCTTTGCGATGAAAGTTATTAGTGCATAAGTCAGACAACAAGCCTTTTGTTGAAGTGGAGGATGACTGTGGGTATTTACAAGGAAAGTTACTGATCAACATTTGACTCCACTTGAGTTAGCAAAGAAGGTTACTTGCCATTCTGTCTCATGACCTACAATACATTCTAGCTCCCAGCTGGCAGAAGGGAACAGCACAATCGCATTCAAAGCAATTTTCCCCCCCCATAAGAACATTTTTTGTTCAGTTTTACAGGGCTTTTTGCCCTTTTGTAAACATGTAACAAAACAAAACAAAAATTGTGTAAATCCCATCCATGCTCTCTTGAACATTACATGTTATATTTGTACACTCACACCCCGATACATGCACCTGTGTGCACATCTAATACACAAACAAGCATGAACACACAAAATGGGATATATATTTTCATCACATCACAGTGCAACAGACAGAAGTAGAATTCTAATTACTCGCTACTTCTCTGCCTACTTTGAAACCTGGGCCCATTCATCTTAAGAAATAATTGTAAAATGAGATGGTCTAGGCAGTACACTCCTCAGCGCCTTTAATATTGTTTTCTGAATGTCCTCGTAAAGAGCAGAATATCATGAGTTCAAATGTATTAGCTCAGTGACAAAGGGTCATTGCCCCACTTTCAAAGCCAATAAAGAGTGGGGAAGAAAAATGCTTTTTAACTGGAACATAAGTAAACACATAGAAGAAGATCCTTGGGAACCTTGTGTGTGTAAATACCAAGTCCCCAGTTCAACTGTGGACCAAAGCACGTGTTTAACTTTTAAGTACTTGAGTAGGCCCAAGTCAACAGAATGCTTCAAGTTAAGCACATGCTTAAAATTTTTTACTGAATCGGAGAACAAGGAAGGGGAGGGATTATTTAGGATGGCACAAGGAGCAGCATGACTAGGAGCAAGGGAATGAAGGGGGCAAATGGAAACTGAATACTGAAAACTTCCCAATAACGAGGATTGAATACTTTCCCGATGGGATGTGGCAGACAGCACACTCTAAAGATGATTTTTGTAGATTTATAAGGCCAGAAGGGACCATTGTAATCATCTACTCTGACCTCCTGTTAAAAACTAGACTGGATAAAGCACTAGAACTAGGTAATACAATGCAGAAAGCTGAGACTGCAGCAGTTGGAGTGTGGGACTGGGTGATCTCACAAGGCTTTTCCATCTTTAATGCCTATCATTTATTTCTGTATTCTCCTTTGCTCTCTCTTTTACTGGTGTAAGAAGGGTTAATTGTCTAGTTGGGTGAAGATAGTAGACAGCAGGGGAGAGGCATATGCGAGTTCATTTCTTCGGCCTTCTCGCATAGCCCAGGATTCTGTAATGCCCTTCTCACATGCTCTCTCTTTCTCCTCCGTCTCCCCAGACACTGCAAGTGATCTATCCCTACATCCCACAGAATGACGACGAGCTTGAGCTGGTTCCAGGGGATTTCATTTTTATGTCCCCGGTGGAGCAAACCACCACCAGCGAGGGCTGGATTTATGGCACTTCCCTAGCGACCGGCTGTTCTGGGCTGTTGCCTGAGAATTACATCACGAAGGCAGACGAATGCGGGACCTGGGTGTTTCATGGGTAAGCAATGCTCAGGCCAGTTTCTGGCTGCAGGAAGCGACAGTGGAATTCAGCTACTGGGATTCACCTAATGCAAATGATAGTAGAGTAAACAAGGTCTCTCTTTGTCACTGATGTTGGGAGGAACATACAGCCACAGAAACACACACCTGAACAAAAGGAAAAGCAGGCTCTACAGGGCCAGAGAGAGATGGCAGCCATAAAGGCACATCCTTGCAGTAAGAGGGGTGGGGAATTATGAAGTGTGCTGTCCCATAAAGAAGTTCTCAGTGGCAAGACCAGGAGCATGAGCCATAATGTTCCTTGCAGCTCCCTTTGTAATGGAATGATACAGAGCGCGCATTCCTGCAAGACCATCTCTCTGGGGAGGTTAGTGCCATTGTGTGTGATGCCTGAGGATAAGGACCAAGGATTGGGTTAGATTTCCCAAGGTATTTAGGCAGATAGCTGCCTAGTGGAATTTTCAGAAGCACCTAGGAACTTAACTCCCATTGAAACCAATGCCTGTCTGCATCTTTAGGTGCCTAAATACCTTGGGAAATCTGGCCCTTTGTGACTAGCCCTCACATGGTGAGACAAGATGAGGGAGGGGAGAGAAGGAAAGCATCTTCCTGCCCACTATCCTTCTAACGGGGCATTGCACCCTGGAGAATCCAAGCCACAATCTGGCCTCCAACTTTTAAATGTTTGGTGGGGGAAGTTGCAACATTTTTGGGAGGAAGTTACAAATCAAATGTAGGCATTTAAAACTTCAATGGACACACAAGTCTTCTGGGGAAAGGCGGATAGGGTGGGAGAGTTAACAAGCCAGTGCTGGCCATGGTGTTAGCACAAGAGAGACAGAAGCATGAAACTGACTAGGAATAAAAAAAGAAACCGACCAAAGAAATCTCCAAGTTGAGTGAAATGCAAGAAACAAAACAGAAAGGTTCAGGATGGTTTTTTGTTTGTTTTTTACCCTTTCAGTTTTAGTCACATACTGTGCGGTTAGTAACAGATGAACACCCACAATGGCTAGTTTCATTTTGCATTTGAACCGACATATCAATGCAAATGACTACCACACCTTGCACACAGGACCTGAATTCCCCCAAATCCAAAGGTCGCATTCTCTCAGGTAGGCACCAACATACAACTTCAAAACAGAAGGGCTCACATTTTGCAGGTGTCTTATGTTGCTCTAATCCATATTTTACCAAGTTCTCCCCATGAGACGAGGGCTGCTGACGTATGGTTTCCACATTGCAGTCAGATGGGGCAAACCTTTCTAGATCTCTGTGCAGGTATTTACATCCCTCTAATATCACCATACCTCCCAAGTAGTTATGAAGTCATCTTCACAACACCCCCATGAGTGGAGGAAACATCTCTGGTAACCAAGGCATAGAGCACTGAAATGATTTGACCAAGGTTAATCAGAAAGTCTGTGGCTGAGGTGGGAATGTCCCATACAGTCTAGTGCCCTAACAAGACCATCCTTTCTCCACTAAAACCTCACCGACTGCAATGGGCTTGTCGTCTGTGTTCGCACACTGACGCTATTCTATAGCAAACTGGCCTATTTTATTCTGAAATCTACATTTTTCCTCAAGGTTCCTGGAGGAGTTTTGGGCCCGGACACCAATACATTAAAAAAATATTATTATTATTATATTACAGTAACTAAAAGGGAAGCAAAAGTTTGGCAATTCCAGCAGTTCTTTGTCTCCAGGAAAGGGAAGAAAGGAAATGCCCCTTTCCCTGATTACCATTAAAGAACATAAATAATGAATCAAAGCAATATGGAGCATTTATCAAAAACATTCTTACTTACTCAGAAACAGACCGATTTTACATAACAGATTCCCACAGTGCATATTAGGTAATAAAGTGCCATTTAGAAGAAAGCAAACTTAGGACAAGTTAAGCTCACGTCCCAAATGCAATGTACAGCAGGCTGGATTTTCATAATAATTGGAAAGCCTCTAGGCATTCAGACTATCTTTTCATGCACACGAGCCCTGGGTTTCAGCATTGCCAATGAAAGTCAACATAGATAGAAATACTCACTGCAACACTACGGATCCGCCCTTGGGAAAAAATGGGAACCCAGTTCACTGAGTTATGATCCATGTGTCAGGCATTCAGAGGCGGTCAGGTTCCAAGGGGTTTGAAACAGGTGGCATGTCGACAGAACCGGGGCTCACGCCGAGAATACTGAGCAGCCCTGGAGTTGGATAAAAGTGATAATGACAGTGAATATTTTCCTGCTGATCACAATAAACATACTTTTTGATCATATAGCCTGTACCATCCCAAATGGATTCTGAAGCGCCTTCAACAAATTCATTGTACACATCATCATTGAAAAGTAGCCATTGCTGGGGTGTTAGCCAGCATCCTGGTAGATAGCCAGATGCACCACACAGCAATCAGGAGAGGACAAATTTTAACCTAGGACATCGAAGCAAGCCCCGTGTCCTACAAAATAGGATCTTTAGTGTCCAGACATGACCTGGTTTTGAAGGTCTCCTCTGAAAGACCCTTCCCTCTTTTCCTCCCCTCCCTTACTCTGCCAATATCGTAAACGACAAAAGCTGGAAGAGATTGATTCAGCTCTGCAGGACTTGCATTTTATTAATTATTAATTAATTAATGTATTTATATCATGGTAGTGCATCGGAGCCCTTGTCACGGACCAGGACCCCATTGTGCTAGGCGCTGTACAAACACAGAACAAAAAGGTGGTCCCCTGCCCTAAAGAGCTCACAATCTTCTAGAGAGTCCACTGCAGAGTTCCGTAGAACATTAGGCCACCCCCCTTCTGCCTGGCTAGTTTGCCTAATAAAGTGCAATAGGATGTGCTTAGAGCAGGCCAGCTGGGCTGTGTAATGGGAGGCTCCATGGATGGAAGCTTCTCTATGCCCAAAGGCTGCAGAATGACAGTGGGATCACTTCTCAGCTGCCAGGGCAGCAATTCCTGAGGACCTCTATGCCCCATGGTTGGGGACCCCTTCACCCACACAGCCCTGTAAAATTGTGGTATGTCCACGGGCGGTGGGTATCGAAGATCAGGGGAGGCTAAGCCTCCCCTAACCCAGGCTGTGGCCCCACCCACATTCTTCCCAGGAGCCCCGCCCTCACTCCCCCTCTCCCCTGAGGCCGATGGGGGCTGAGCTCCAGCTGGTGGCCTGGAACTTGGGGCAGGGCCGATGCTCCAACACCAGTTTTACACCAAGGTCACGCCCGCGACTTTGGGAGTGACGGCCAATTTTACACTAGTATAAAGGAGATGGTGAAGTAGTGGGGATGCTCACCCGGGATTCAGAAAACCCAGGCTCAATGCCTTGTTCCGCCGACATCCCGTGTGACCCTGGGCAAACCACTTAGTCTTTGTGTGTCTCAGTTCCCTTATCTGTACAATAAAGATAATAGCACTTCCCCACCTCACAGGCATGTTGTGGAGGCGAATGCATTCAAATTTAGGTGGTGGCGGTACTCGGTTACAACAGGAGCCATATAAGAACTGAAGAAATAATGGAATCGGTCTCCTTTGGTTTTGCTTTAATATGTTTTGCTGGTGTGCCCCCCAAAGTAAGGAATGTAGAAGAAAGCTTGGAGTTTGCAATAAATATAACCTAATAGCTGTTCTGTTACCGACGCCACAGCATGTTTGAATCATACAGAGGAGGAAAACATAGGAAACAAGGACCACATCCCTCATGTAGTGTGAATTGGTCTAGCTGTACAGACCTCGGTGGAGCTACCCTGATTTACACCAGCTCAGGGTCTGGCCATAAGTATTGCAATAACAAAGTGCTTCCCATCCTGCATTATTTAAAGACTTAGGTCCTTTCCTTCTAACCGTGCTATTGTGCTGTAACAACTTGGCACCAATCTAAGCCACACCCCAAAAAAATAACTGGTCCCAAGTCCTTTCTGGAGGAGAGTTGTCTGCAGGCTATTCCCTAAGCACCCATTCGTCTCTGTGAATTACTGCACTGCCAACTCAGAGTCAGAAACTCCCTGCCCGCAGCAGTGTCTGGAGACTGGAAGGGAAGTGGGAAACCCAGCAAAGCTAGTTATAGGCAGCTTCCCCACAGGAGCCACAAAACCAGACACAGCACTGTGGGTCTCTCTCATATGTGAACTTAAAGGGACAGGACTGTAGAAACCCGCCCCTTGTCGTTCTGTGGACTCAGACCAGCTCAAGTGGAGGCTGCAGAGCTGGAGGCTGTGGTAGGTGCTTGAGCTGCTTGGCTGGAGAGGTTTATCTTGTTTGCAAAGGCAGAAGTACTCTCCTCCCCCAGCCTCATACCAGCAGCACTTGCAAATTGCTGCAGTGGATATTACCTGGCTGTCTATTTCTGCTCTCGCTTAGAGGGCCAAAGCCACTCCTGGTTCCCTTCAACAAGCCGGATTTGGCACAAGGTCCAGGAGGATAGAGAAGAAATCCTCAATTCCCAAGCCACACTCAGTCGCCACGTGGGCTTCAGTAGCCCCTTCCACTCCTGCAGTCCCATTCTACAGCTTGCAACGGCTGGTGGATCCACTGGCTGTTGCTCCCATCTCCTCTAAACTCCAGTGAGTGGGGACATTGAAGGAACACTCCCTTCCCCTCCCACCTCCCCCAAAAGCCTGTAGGGGATTTACCATCAGCAAAACTGGTAGAGACCCCTTTGGCCAGCCTTTCCTCAGATCCTGCCTTCCAGGGCTATATAGGAAAGGACACACTTTGCCCCCAGGGAAGAATCAACGCTGCTGGCAGCGATGTTGTGGGGAAGGCAAGGAGCATAATTGCCTCACCCAGAAGACAATGGATATTTTTATCTAGGGTCTTCCAAATAATGAGCTATGTGTGGAAGATGACTAACTTGAATGGGCTCCAGTGGTTTCTATTTTTGAGTCACCAGCAGAGCAAGGGAGACATCGGCAAAGTCAGATTTATGGCACTTCTCCAACCACAAGATATTGGAGGTTGCAGAGAGGTTCGTTTCTGCGTCATCATAATTCTTACCCATTCCTAGCATCCATGAATGGATGCAACTACGTTGCATGAACTTTAAGGAGGGATAGGTGAAGAAACAGAGTCTAAGAAGCAATGGAGCAATTGCTCAGAGATAAAGGAAAACAGGAGTCTAGACAAGTCACTTTCCATCCGCCTGGGTCAGCATCTTCCCACACTATCAAATGACTAAGGCAGTGGGATATAAATGCTGCTGCTGGCCATCATCAAGGGTTGAGAAAGGACCAGGAATATGCCAGCTGCACACTGCTGCCCATTCCCATGGGGTCTCGGCTGCGCCTTTTGTCAGCACGACCACTGTGGTGTTCAGCACAAAAGGCAAGAAGCTATGGCTTGACAGTCACTTTGAAGGGGATCAGAGGTAGGCTCCAGCACGCAGATTTCCCATACCCTGCAGTTTGGGGGATATTCATGTCACAGTTTCAGGGCAACTGCACTTGTATTCTCCCTCCGTGATCCACCCAGCAGGTGCCACCGAGGCTTCACCTCTCTTGGGCAGAGACCTGCGTCTCTCTCCCTCCTGACTAGGATATTTTAAGGCTGCACGGTTCCTTACCTACATTGTGATATTCCCAGCAAGCCAGACTGCTTAAACAGGCCAGTCTCTGTGCTTTGCTTTCTCTTCCAAGGTTATGAACAACATAATTGCCAGCAATTATAAGTCACAATACAACTCTTTCTAGGCAAGCAGATTAATTTTTAAGATGAAAGCATCACAAAGAAAACTTTTTAAAAACCAATATAAGAATCTACACACAAGCTAAAAAGCTTTCCAGGGATCACACACCCCCACCCCCTCACACACACTCCAGCCTTGGGCTCTGGTAGGTGTCAGTCCTTCAAAACCCACAACTAGATTTTCCCCGTTTACTAGTTCATAACTGTCTCAGATTCTGAGAACCTCGACTGGGCAGTTCAGCCATTTCTTTATGTGATGTGGGCCTTTGATCTCCAACCTCCAGGAACAGCTCATTAGTGGACAATGACTCAGCTCCTCAGGGCATAGCTTCAAAAGGCTGGGTTGTTGCACAACTGGCGATGAGGAATTTTTGTTAACCTTTCCCTAGGTATTTCTGAGGAAGTCCAATTCATACTTATTGTCCCCAAGGTCCATTTTTGTCTGGTACATTTTCAATATAGTCCTTTGAACTCTCCCAAGCCTCATATCACATCCCCCCTCCCATCCAGAGAGGTTACATACAATTCCAGCCCACCATAATACATAAACTTTGCATTTAATACAATTGACCCTGAAGATACTTAAACTTAATTCATAAGGTCTCCCAAGGATATTGCAGTATTATTACCTTATCTGTCACAATTAAGATCCAAGCTTTTGGTTCAGATTATCATCATTAAGATAGGGGCCAGTTGCAAAATTGGATCTGGCTTTCAACCCTGTGCATGGTGTGACCTTCCTGAGCTCATCTGTATGCCACTTCCCTGTGTACCTGTAAGTCTCTCTAAAAAAAGCCCTGCCATGCTGCTTAGAAATTGAATATTATTCTTCCATCTTCCCTAAACTCTGTCTAATTATCTCTCCACTCTTCAACTGTGAGCTCCTCCTGAGAGCAGGGACAATTTCTTGTGTATTTGGAAAGTACCCAACACTTAGTGGGAGTGACTGTAAATTATGGTAATAATAATAATCCCTGCCTTCCTCCTGGCAAGTTCCAGGGTATTCTGAGCTGGGATTTCTACTTCAAGTATGAAGAGTGTGTGAAGGAGAAAGCAGTCTCATGGCAGAATCAAGACTCCACCCCAGAACAGCTCCCTGGTTCTGTTGCTCAGGGTGTGCAGAGGGGCCTTTCTGGAGGCTATCAGAATGCCGTGATCTGGACCGAGGACTATTCTATTGTCTATAGATTCTTTCACCATGCTCACCATCTTAATATCTGAGCACCTTCCAGTCCCGCACTGCAGCCCACACTCCTCTTGTTAAGGGGTTTCTGGGGGGGCACCCAAGTGTAGTGCCCTGCCTGAATGAGGTAACCCTATACATTGCCCCATTGGTAAGCCCAAATATTTATTTTTCTCATAAGGTAAGGGGGCATTAGCACCAAGGACATGATACTTTTTATTGCTTGCTGGCCGGGATGATATGATCCCCTGGCAGATTGCCTACTAGCAAACACAAATGGCCTATTTTCTTTCGTTGGTAGAGAGAGACCCCTTGGAGCAAGTTGAGAGTCTTCTCCTGACATATTTAAAGCAATTAATCCAAGTGCAAAGAGAAGGTGGCTATTTCCGTGTCAAAGCAAATGACGGCACACATTAGCCCACGAGTTATTTTTAACGACTAAGAAAATGCACATCGCAGCAAGATCCCCTGCAATCAATAGAGGGTTGGTTGAATTTCTGTAATTGCCTGTTTTAATTTACTCCCGAGGATGTTGGCCTAAGCCCTTGAACATCTCGCTGCAATGGCTTTATTCTGAGCATGCCCCATTTGATTAGCATATTTAATGAAAAAGAAAAAGGAAGTGATCTAGTCTCTAAGTTTGCAGCGTATCTTGTAAGTAGGGAGATAGATTCTCTTAAGGAGAGGGCAGAATTCATCCCTTTTCTCTCACACCAGTTGTAAAACTGGTGTAAACTCTATTGACTTAAATGCAGTTACTCACAATTTACGCTGGTATAATTCAGATGAGAATCATGTCTAAGATCTCCACTGCTGTTATTGTTTACATGTTATCCTTTCTCTTGCAAGTAGCAAAATTGGATATTCCAGTGATATTCATTGTATCCATCAGTAATGGCCCCTTAAAAGCAGCCTGGTGCACTGGCAAGTTAGTGTCTATACAAGAAGATTTCAAGATTGTCACTCTGCCTGCATGCCACACTGAAGCCTAGAACATTGAGTCAGTGTGAAGCGATGGAAACAGCTACAAACAAGGCTGGGAGCTCTTTCTGCTTAGAATATCACCAGGTTTAATCATGACCAGGAGTCGTGATCTGTTACCATCCAATTTTAAAGTTCTCAGCCATTTTGACTTTATGAATTATACCCGTGCAGTGAACAGCTACAGTAAGACACGTGTCTATGCCATGCCAAGGCCTAGATCATTGCGATATCAGAGGTAACTCAACCAATTACCACTCTTATTCTACAGCTAATTTGCATGCAACAATTTCATTGGTTGTATGAAGAAGACTGCACACTTGGCCCAACTGCCACACCCATATGACCGCATGGGTTAACATGGTATACTGCAGTAGCATCTAAGGGTCATGACCAGGTTGGGCTCCATTGTGCTAGGCACTCTACAATCATATAATAAACGACAGCCCATGCCCCAAAGTTGGCTGAAGACTTCCTCCCAACCTATTTTTTTTTAGGTTGTTCTTGACTGCAGTGGTTCTCAAACGTTTGGGGCTCAGGACCCATTTGCAAAGATCTGTTGCGACCTGGTAAATAGCTTTAGTACAAAAAAATTGGAGTTACTAAATATTTCTTACCCACAATATATGTTACCCACATTAACGTAATAAGCATTAAATAAGTACACCATGCCGATCATGTGGTGGTGGCTACAGCTCCTGTCCCATGGGGTGGCTGGGTATAGCTCCCCGCTCTGGACATTGTGGTGTCTAGGGTCACAGTGCCACTCGCTCAAGTTTGGCCTGGCTAGCCCCTTTTGTGACAGAGGGTCGGCTGGGTCAAACCTGAGTGGAGCCACAATCCCATGCACAGGTCTCAACGCCCAGAGCAGGGAGCCGAGACCAGCCAGACCCGCGGGACCGGAGCCAAAGGAGCTGCTGCTGTTGGGGGAATGCGGCATGGGCTCTGCAACAGCTCCCCCTGCAGGGCTGCCAGCCACCCTTTGACAGAAACCACTTTCCTCACTGGGCCTCCCACGCAGCCCTTGGGCACATTCTGTTGACCCAGTTTGGAGTGACGACCCATGGGTTAAGAAACCCTGTCTCTAATGAACTGTAGAGTTCTTTGGGGCTGTCCCTTACTCTGTGCATGTACAGCACCAAGCACATACTGGAATACAAATAATAATAAAACCACTTATTGCCCTGTCTCAGGCTCTGGGAACATCCTGGTACAACTCTGAGGACAATAATTCAAAGGAACATTTTCTAAGCAAGCGTCTCTTTATTTGTGGCAGATCTTACTCGATTCTGAGCACCAGTTCTTCCCCATCCCCTCTAACCTTCAATGACGGAGCTCTGGAAAGAAGACAGCAAGAAGATCAAGGACATGGGGACACAGGGCCACTCACGATCATCTGCCAGACAATGCACGTAAGGATTCATAACACTGAATAACACAGCTAAATACAACCAAATTGTTGTAATATTAACTAGTAATACAATCAGTATAAATACTAATTAGTAATTAGTTATATTAGTGATTTTTAATTAGGGCACCTAGAGCCTTGGGTAGACCTCTTTATATTATTTAAATTAACATTTATAAATAGGGAACGTCCCCATCATATCAGCTTTACATCCCTTACAACTGAGCAATTTCTGGCTCAATGAATGTGGTTCTCTCAACCTTTTCCAAACTGTGACCCCATTTAACAGCAACAAATAGTTTCAGGACCTCTCCACTTTCCATCTAGCCCAGGGGTGGGCAAACTTTTTGGCCCGATGGCCACACCTGGGTGGGGAAATTGTATGCAGGGCCATGAATGTAGGGCTGGGGCAGGGGATTGGGGTGCGGGAGGGAGGGAGTGTGGGCTGTGGGAGGGGGTGTGGTGTGCAGAAAGGGTCTCAGGGCAAGGGGTTGGGGTGCAGGAAGAGTGTAGGGTTCAGGAGGGGGCACAGAGAAGGGGGCACAGAGCAGGGGGTTGGGGTGCAGGGTGCAGCAGGGGCCTCAGGGCAGGCGGTTGGGGTGCAGAAGGGGTGCAGCAGGGGGCTCAAGGCAGGGGTTGGGGTGCAGGAGGGGTTCGGGCTCTGGCCCGGCGCCGCTTACCTCGAATGGCTCCCTGCCTGTCCTGGCGCTGCACCACTCCTGGAAGTGGCCAGCATGTCCGGCAGCAGCTCCTGGAGGTGGGGTGGGGCAGGTGGCTCCGCCACGTGCTGCCCTCGCCTGCAGGTACCACCCCCAAAGCTTCCATTGACCGCGGTTCCCCATTCCCAGCCAATGGGAGCTGTGGGGGGCAGTGCCTGCAGGCGAGGGCAGCGGACAGAGTCCTCTGCTCCCCCTCCCCCGGGTGCCCTCCCCTGATCTAGCCATACGCCAGGAATGCTGGTCATGTCCCTCAGACTTCTTTGCCACCCCGAGTTTGGGAACTCAGATTAAAGCAGGGTGGAGTCCTGGAAGTGAGGTGTATAGAAAACTTGCCAAGGCAGGAGTCACAGCCTATTTCAAAACATAGGTGGGCTTGCCCATAAGGACTCAGTTGCCTAAGGATTGGGAACAGACTAGAGAGTCATTTGCTGCTAAGATGACTGTTGGAATCCGGCTGGAACTGGCTGGGCTAGGGCCTGGGCTCTAGAACCCTCTGAGATGGGAGGGTCCCAGATTTCAGGCTGGAGCCCAATCCTGAATGTCTACATCACAATTAAACAACCCCTTATCTGAGCCCGAGACAGCTGGCCCAGGCCAGCCGCCAGTGTCTTAACAGCAGTGTAGACATACCCTGTCTACAGACAGTTATATACACATATGCCGCAGCTTGCTGGCTTCCAAGACAAGCCCTTAGAATCAGGTGGCTGTTTGGTGGCATATATTGAATGAGTTGCTTTCGGTCCTGCTCCCAGCGGACAGCTTTCCATGTCACAAAGCTGCCACCAGTGTTGACAGAAATGCAAAGACCTGAATGTGGGGGGGGGAGGTGGGGGGAGACAGAAACTGAACCATGGAGGTGGTCAGGAAGGAGACACATGGGGTAATGTGGGGAGAATCTTGCACTACGACTGCCTGTGCTACACCTGTTCTGTGGATGAAATATGTCTCTCTCTCCAAAGATGTCAATGCAGCAGTACGTTTATTTTAAAATATTCAGAAGCATCCCCCACCCCTCCCAGTAGCTAAAGGGTCACCCTGTCAAGACCACGGGGGCCTAAACATTAGATTGACCAGCTTTGCAATTGGTTTGTATTATCTGCACACAACATTGTGCCATCTTCCCATTCTGCCTGTCTGCTCTCTTTTTGCCAGAGTAATGAAACTTAAGAATCCTGAAGCTTTCACTGTGCTAGTGAAACTCACTCCCCATACTTGGCACTGTAATCTAGTCTCACTTGGGGTACATCAGGTACTGTTAAAGTAAACCCAGGTGAACAGGTTCTGCGTGGTTTTAATGGAAATCTCCAGCAGCTAGTTTCACACCAACAGCTCGTTCTCTCCATCTGATTGGACTGGCTGTGCTGGGGAGCTCAGGTTACAATTCTCTGCTGGCTTTAAGGGGATATTACAGATCACAAGCTCTGAAGATAACATCTGTCCCCAGAATACCTATAGAACAAGGATACATAGGGCCTTCTTCTTTCATGTACACCACATTTACACTGATATAAATAATTTACTTCAGTGGAGTGACCATTGCCCCTTGTTCATACTAGGATTAATTCAAGAATTAGGTCCTCACTCTTAAATAAATTGGAACTAAGAAAAAGGCACTTGGATTCTCACCATGGCCAAACTTCCTGTCACTTTGCTTTCAGCCCCTGAGAGTAACCAGCCAGCCAGGGCTTCAAAAACGATGTCTTTTTGTCTGCCGGCATGGGGAGAGAATGGATGTTGTGTTTGGAAAGTACTGGTTGTCCCAGTGTTTTGATGCCAAAGGTGAGTCAGTTGCTGCAGGATCGGTTAATCCCTAGCTTTTGGGGTAGAGTCGGGGTAATAACCGCACAAGAAAAGTTTAACTGGATTGTCTCCTGGGCAAACTCCGCTGGAATGTAACTCATAGGGTGAGGCTGATTGAGATACCATTTTAACAGCACTCTGAAGTGGTTAGGAAAGGGACAGTGTGAAATACCAACAGATCTGCTCCTTCTCTGCAGTCTTGAATTAGGCCTTTGATTAAGTAGGGTTGTATCATAGTGGGGTTAGGCACTCAGTGGATCTAGCCCATCCACATCTATATTAATCTGTGGTTGCAGCCACTGCAAACTACCAACTTGGGGTGGGGATGTGGTGGATGAATAGCATGCTTGACCACATTGGTCTGCCCTGCAGGTGGGGTGGGAAATCATCTGAAGCTAAGATCTCACTGAAACAATAAAACCTCTCCATAATCATTCTTATTTGTAAGCTAAAGCCATTCCTACACCAGGGATTTTCCCTGATTCTAGCCATTGGCAATCCAGCCATTGGGGCCCAATGCAAACTCTTAGGGCATGTCTACACTTACCTCTGGAGCCATCGATCCAGCGGGGGTCGATTTATCGCGTCTAGTGAAGACGCAATAAATCGACCGTGAGTGCTCTCCCATTGACTCCAGTACTCCACTGGAGCGAGAAATGCAGACAGACAAAGCCACTCTTTGCACTGGTAGCTCTTAATCCTAATTGTAACCAGGGTAAATGGCACGAGAGCAAATCTCAGCTTAGAACGGTTTGCCTTGTCTACATTAGGATTTGCAGCAATGCCATTAGGTGATCCCTGGTGGCTAAAATTGGGGCAACTCCCCAATATAGACAAAGCCTCAGTATTCCTGATAGTAATAAGTTATCCACAGTAATTCCAGGCATAGTTAGTACTTGAGCTGGTTGGGATTTTTTCAATTAATTTTTTTTTTTCATCAGAACATGTCGATTCGTTGAAACCAACCCTGTTTGCGGGAAAGGGTCAGCTCTACCTTTCGAAAAAAGTTTGGAAAAAACTTGAAAATGTCAAAACCTCCCATTCCTGACATTTTTGAAACAAAAATTCATCCCCATTTTTTGGTTTCAAATTACTTTTCATGTAGAAAATTAAGCTAAGTATAGTTAAAAATATTAAAATTTTAGAAGGTCCAAAATAAAATCAAACATTTTGAAATGATCAAAATGAAACATTTCAATTGGCCCAAACTGAAATTGTTCTCAGATTGCCATGGAAATCCTGAAAATGTTCATGAAATAGTTCCTCCTGATTCAGAACAGGAAAAATTTTGAATTCTGAAAAGTGCTCCCACAACGTGAAAACCCTTTCCCGCTCAGTTCTGGTTAACATCTGTTGTGTGCAAGTTGTTGTGAATGAAGGGTTGTAATGGGCATGATACTGAGTGCTTTTCTCAGTCATCCACTAATTCCAGCACCTGCTTCTAAACTTTCCCCTAACAGGAAGGTATATGCGTACAAACCTGAATATGCCTCACAGCTTACCTCAAAGAAGTGGTGGTTTCAGGGATTATGAAAAAGATGCACCAATCACCGTGTTTGGTTGCACACAAGCAAGACTTGTTGGTAAGCTCTCGTCGGCTGAGACAATAGTTTGTGCAAGAAGCATTTATATCTCCTCCCCCACGTCCCAGAAAAGAAAGAGCAGTGCAATACGGAAAAATTCAATCAGGTGCCAGAAGCTAAAAGAGTTTAGACACGTTGAGAGCCTTCAGAAAGTTTCTTCAATTTAATTAGAAAAGAACTTCCTTTAAAGTCAGCCTGGCCCCATTCAGCTGCCATTGCGGCAGGAAGAACAATGCACAAAATCAAAGCAATTAGGCATGCAGCTGCGTTGCACATAAAAGTGCCCTGTAAATTTGCCACACTGTGGAAGATGGTTGATAATGATGGTAGTAAAAGTATTACAGTTAACATGACAGTTGCTGTATGCAAAATATGTTCCTGACTTGATTTTGACAAGCTTAATTTTTGATCTGTAGTTTGCAGCACAAACACGGTTTTATCTCCCCAGTGGGGTTTCATATTTACACTGTCAAGTATAGTTCAAGTCAAATCAGGCATATCCCCGATTCTGTTCTTGGCCTGTTTCATAAGGGGAATATGTAGCCTTCTACCACTCTACTTTTACAGAGTGAGAGTAAGTTATTTGGTGAGTTCAGAAACAACCCCTGAAAATGTTACAGATTTTGGTTTGTCCAACTTGAGACACCTTTAAGGATCGGATTTTCAGAGCACTTTCTGAACATCAGGCCTCTTTAAAGTGTCTCATGTTGGGAACCCAAAATTACTGCACACTTTGAAAAATGTAGGCCTTTTAAATAAAACCGGATCGGGATATAATAATAGTATGGTCAGACTGCAGGGGCAGTTCTCAAGGAAGGTCAGTAAAACCTGCATTCATAATATACACAACAGAAGGGCTAATTCGGAAGCAATGAGAACACTTCACTGGCACCATTCACAGGGGTCTCTGTGTGTGAAATGTATACATGACCAACACTACCTTACATAAAAGAGCTTGTTAGCACTGTTACAGCATGCCTGCCATCTACAGGCAAAAGCTCTGTTCTGCACAAATGCTAGCATGACCTTGAAGAATCCCAGAGCTATCATTTCAAACAATCCTCTGACCTGGTTAGTAAAACAGCAGCTCAGAATCAAGTGGCGAAAGATTTTCATACATGCATCTCCTTCAGCTGCACACTCCACTTTCCCCACAGGTTCGAAAACCAGTTAAACATACATACAGTTATAATTAAACATTTAACAAGATTAATAACCCTTGTATTCTCCTTCCCTTTGTCTGCCCTGTCTATAGGGCCGGCGCTTCCACTAGGCGACCCTAGGCGGTCGCCTAGGGCAGCAGGATTTGGGGGACGGCATTTTGCTGCCCTCGGCGGCAGGGGGTCCTTCCGCTCCAGATGTTCGGCGGAAATTCAGCAGCGGGTCCTTCACTCACTCTGGAACCCGCCGCCAAAGTGCCCGAAGACGTGGAGCAGAAGGGCCCCTGCCACCGAAGACCCCAGGCCCCCTGAATGCTCAGAGGAGGAGTGCTGCCGCCTAGGGTGGCAAAAACCCAGGCGCTGCTCCTGCCAGTCTATTTAAATTGTAAGCTTTTTATAGGGCAGGGACTGTCTCTTACTATGTGAATGTACATGTACAGCACCTTGCACAATGGATTCCCAATCTCATTTGGGTCCCTGAGGCACTACCGTAATATAAATAATCATAAATTCTCATCTTACTTCCACTGGTTTTACACCAGATTAACTAAATAAGACCATGGAGCCATGGTAATTTACACCAGATGAGGCTCTGGACTACTGAGTTAAGTGGAGTTATTCCTGATTTACATGAGTATAAATGAAATGAGACTCAAGCCTGTTATATTTTTTCCCATGCATAAAGAGCAAATCTATGTTTTCAGTGTAAGATTGCAATCTAAAATAGAGAAATCTACAAGAACAAATAAGAATCAAGTCTCCAGGAGAGAGCACAGTGTTGGTGTGTCTGTCCTGAAACAGGCTACAGCCATTCTGAGTGCAAAATGGCTGCTGTCTCTCTGTACACTGACTGAGTTCTTAGAAATTGAAGAGGACAGTGCACAGAAAAAGGTACCACTGTTTCACAGCTGTCTATGACACAAAGCATAGTATACTACTGAAATAAAATCTGATGGATAAATAGGTCTACAAAACAATAACCAATCCAACTGGAGAACTTCATTAGTTTCCTGCTATGTTACAACTTCACTGAAGCATGCATGCTGCAATTACTGTGATGTCTACTATAACGTTTGTATCAGTGATGCTAAATTTTTGCTTGCAGGTGAAGCCTTGCTGGAAAGTAACACTGTTATTGAACATGTCTACTGTTCCCCGTCACTGCGCTGCGTACAGACAGCGCACAATATTCTGAAAGGTAAGAAGCAGACAAGGGGGAGAGTCTGGATTGTTCCTGTTTTCCAGGGAAGCCAGCAATAGAAACCCCATTTGTTTAATGGAAGGCCTCAAAAATAGCACGGCTCTTTCCTGCAGTATATAGCTTACGTTACAAGGGACATGGATCCTCATGCTTTGGGGTATGAAGCCACCGCCAGCTGAGGCAGGAAATGGATTTTCTTTCCTCACCTCCATTGCATAGCATTGTACAATAGTCAGGCACAATATGAGGCTTCTACTGAAGTCAGGATACCAGCTAGATGGATCAATGGCCTGTTTTCATATGGCCGTTCCTGTGTCCAAGCGCCCTGATTAACATTACATTCTCAGGCTAACAGATTTCACTGCCCTAGATGAGTGGTTCTCAACCAGAGGTACATGTACCGCTGGGGGTACACAGAGACCTTCCCGGGGGTACATCAACTCATCTAGATATTTGCCTAGTTTTACAACAGGCTACATAAAAAGCACTGGCCAAGTCAGTACTTGGTTTTACAGTTCTATATACTGAACGCTGAAATGTAAGTACAATATTTATATTCAAATTGCTTTATTTTATAATGATATGATAAAAATGAGAAAGTAAGCAAATTTTCAGTAACACTGCAATGTGACGCTTTTGTATTTTTAGCTCTGATTTTGTAAGCGAGTAGTTTTTAAGTGAGGTGAAATTTGGGCGTACGCAAGACAAATCAGGTGCCTGAAAGGGGTACAGTAGTCAGGAAAGGTTGAGAGCCACTGCCCTAGACCATGTGTGAGCTATTGAGTACATAGCAGCATACAGACTATTCCAGGGCACATTCCTGGGGGACAGGTTTCGTGGGCAACATTCATTGGTATATGCTTTTCAACTAAGCAAAGCCCTCTGCAAATAGTTGCCTTCCCTTGATTATTCTCTTAGTAGGCATAGATTGTGCATATTGCTTCGATTGTGAACTCCTCAGGACAGGGTCTGTCTCTTTGTTATATGTTTGAACAAGTGCCTACCACGCTGGGGCACTGGTCTCTAGGTGCTACTATAATATTAACACTGCCTTTGTAGTTTATATGTGAGCCTGTAAAGAGGTGGGTGTGTGGGGGGGGGGGGTGATTACCCATTTCCAGGTGCCCAAACATATGATTTTTAAATCTTTTGTATGGTGCACTATATGTATATGTTTAGTGTTCGGTACATCCTTTTTAACTTCACCATCCCAATGCGAACACTCTGTGATGTAAGGAAATGTGAGCTCCCCCTGCTGGTTCTGCAGCTATTAACTAATACTAATTTCTTTCACCGGTAAACATGCTGATGTCATCCAGAAAGATGCTGCTGCACAGACTGGGCTGGGAAGCAAAGGCTAACATGTTAGTTTCCTTGGCCAATGGTAGCGTAAGGTGTGCACGGAGCTGCCATCGTCTTCTCTTCAGAATCATCAGCATGCTTATCGGCTCTGAACCCTTCGAAACGTACAATCCAAAGAGTGCTCCATACAAAATACAGAGTTGTGTCTAGATGAGGGGCACTTCTTTAGTTCTGTGCACCTACGAGACACATGCCCATACCTGCCATTCATATATATGGTCAACTAGCTACATGCACAAGCAAAATACTGGAGTTGTGCACATCTGGCCCTGACTCCCAACCTGTAGAAGAACTTGTTGATTTCTAATCAAAATACCACCAAAAAGAAAAACCCCAATCCTAAATCCTCTTGTCCCCAGTCCCACCCCCTGTTTCCAGGGATTCCCTCCCTCCTTTTTTTTTTTCTTTCAGGTTTGCAACAAGAAAATAACCTAAAGATTCGAGTAGAGCCGGGCTTATTTGAGTGGACAAAATGGGTCTCTGGTACCACATTACCTGCCTGGATACCCGCAGTGGATTTAGCTGCAGCCAATCTGTGTGTTGATACAACCTACAGGTAGCAGAACTTGCCATGTCACTCTCACAGAGTTTCCTTAGCAATGAATAATCTTGAATTTAATGCATAGGAGAGAAAGGAACGAAACACCAGGGACCCAAACCTAAGCTCTCTCTGGCTGAGTGGTTGACTACTTTTGTACTGTCCCTGGGGCTGCTGGGAGCTTATTGAGTTCCCAGCCTAAATTAGAGCAGGCTCAGGTCTGCTCTAATTTGCATTAGCCAGTAATGGTGCCCTAGAAGCCAGGGCTCACCAGAGAATTGCTGCACTCTAGGTATGTCCTTGATAAACTGTGCCCCCTGAGCTAAGGTTCCCCCATTCCCCTGGAATCCTCATGTGCCCCATTAGTGCAGCTGAGCCGTGCAAAGTGGGGCATTTCATGGGCCAGGGTGTAGCCCTGCATTTTTATTTTTTTTAACCATGTTTCAAAGCTTTGGGATTTGGGCTCTGGATCTGAACACTGCAGTCCAGGCTTATCTCTGCTTCAAAAGGTAATAAAAGAGCTAGTTGAACTGAGTCAGTTCTCTGTGGTGGACATTTATAGCCTGGGCTAACTTGTGACCTCAGTCACACCCAACTAGCCCACTGATGCAAATCTTGGATATGGATTTGGGTTTCTGATTGCATGATTGGGGCCCTTAATTATACACTTGGCAACATGCTGAGGAACATGTTAGCATCCACCAGTAATTTCAAGGCATCCTTGGGACAGACCCTTGTCCTCTTTCCACTCCTAGTGCCGTCATCATCTTCCCGGCTCAGGTAGCCCAGCCCTATCCAGCCAGCTAGCACCAATCACTCACTCTTTCGTCCTAGCCACCTCTCCACAGGACTCTGGTCTCAAGACTCCTGCCTTTGTCCACCCCTATGATGCCTCCATTTTAGGGCCAGGCTCCTCCAGGAGCTAAACCAATTTACACTAGTGGAAGGTCTGGCCCTTAATGTTCAATTTTCCTCTGATGTTTGTCCTTCCTTCCTGGACTACTATTTCATTGTGACTGGGAAGGCAGCCAAAGTCCACAAGAATTGTAAGTTAATGGTTAATCAACATGAGAAACTCCTGCAGTGGCCCCCTGCTTTTTAATCATTCCCACGTTTGACATTGCCAGGTATGAAGTGCCCATATAAGTCTTCAGTTTCCCTTCCGAAAAGTGAGCATTAAATGTTACTGGGACAAATGCAGAACACACATGGGTTTTTTTAACTTTCAATATTATTGCAAATGAAACTCTTATTGGAGAAGGCTCTTTTCTCTCATGACCCTCTCCCATAAGTAGCAGGAGACGAGGCTTTAAAGCCAACTCCAGTTTCTTTTTTTATCTGTATGTGTACAAAATACAGCTGAGTGGTTAATACTGCTTAATAGTAAGCACTGATCATTGTGCCTTCCATCAGAGAAGCTCAGACATTAACTTCTGAACCCTCGCAAATGCTCCTCTGAGTGAAGTATTCTCCATGAGAGGTGGAATGAACGGTGTTGTCTCCCCACCCAGTGAAAAATTTCAACAACAGGTTTTTTTAAAATAATCGTTTTCATCAGAATTTTTGAGGTTTTCATCTAAAAGCCTGAAAACAAACATTGTTTCTACTTTTCAGCAACCAAAAGCTGAACATTTTCAGTTTAAAATGTTTCGGTTGGGGTTTTCAGCAAAAACTCAGCAATTACTGACGAAACCAGAAATGTTTTCATTAAAATTTTCATTTAATTGAAAAACCATTTCCCCCTCAAATAAACATTTTGATGGAAAGTTTCTGATCATTTCTAATCAGAGGAAACTGACACATCCTTTTTAAAAATTGGCACACCATGAGTTTTCCTTTCAGTCTTCTGGAACTTCCCCAGTGCTCCAAGACTTATTGAAAAATCAACAATTGATGGTCCAGTGAGCTCCTCGGCCAGTTCTTTTAAAACTCTATAAAACCCCTTTGGTGCCAGCAGCTTCTGCTGTTGAATACTATTGCATTTAGCCTCAAGTTCTCAGCAACTGCTAACCACAGCTCCATCTCACACCAAGGGAGTTGCTGCTTGAAATGTAAGGATACTGACTCATGCACAGTGCCTACCTGTGTTGTAAACAGTTGGAAGGCATACAGAGATGCTAAATAAAACAGTTTGGTAGGAATAGTCCCACATATCGCGCAAGGAATTAAGGAATAGACAAGATGACCTGCTGGGTTTTCCCTGCTTCCAAATCTATGATTCATTTATGCTAAGGGTATGTCTACACTACCCGCCGGATCGGCAGGCAGCGATCAATCCAGAGGGGATTGATTTATCGTGTCTAGTCTAGATGTGATAAATCAACCCCTGAGCGCTCTCCCGTCAACTCCTGTACTCCACCGCCGCGAGAGGCACAGGCAGAGTTGACGGAGGAGTGGCAGCAGTCGACTCACTGTGGTGAAGACACCGCGGTAAGTCCATCTGAGTATGTCGACTTCAGCTACGTTATTCATGTAGCTGAAGTTGCATAACTTAGATCGATCCCCTCCTCCAGTGTAGACCAGGCCTAAACAGCTTCTGAAAAATCCCATACAGCAATAGATTCTAGGGAAAGGTCATGTGGTCCTGGTCAGCACTCAGTCACATTGGTGAAATCTCAGAATTATTGTGAATTCTCATCAACAGTAAACCATCTGTTTTAGAAAGAAGGGAAGGATCTTAAATGCAAACTAAAAGGTCTCCGCTAAAATCATTCCCACCTTATAAATAATGTAACACGGGAAATTTCAACACATGGGGATTTGGTGACAACTTACTTGGCAGCTGCTTTTTGTGGTTTGTGATATCATCAGAAACCCTGAATCCATCTATTACACCAGAGTTACTCTATTTTAGGATGACCTAGTAGAAATAAGCAACCAAAGCAAAAAAAACCCCAAAACCCCTTTCATGCCTAATTTTACCATATAGCTGCTTATATTTTGTCCTCCCTGCCTACAAATTACCTTTTTGGGTCTGTGGAAATATATAGTCATTGTGCATATTGCACCTAAATAGAGATACTGACACTGCACTTATTCCAAAAAGGGTATCATCACATTGCTAGCACTAAGCAAAGCAGTGGAACCACAGGAAAATAGCCAGTTCAGGAAACACAAAGCTTCTGGGAAGACTATAAAGTATGTTCTCCTAGCCAAAAAGGAAACCTGCTCTTGTGTGGTCTGATGGTTAAACTAGAGGACTGGGTGAACGCCTGGAGCCCTAGTCTCCTGCTGTCGGAGATGAGTAATTCCTTCTGACACCAATGGGAGTTTCCTCATATCCTGGGATGGAATGAGGAGACAGGGCTTTTCCTTGTGTCCCAGGGAGAGGAATAGGGCCTTCTGTTCCCCCACCTCAAGGGTACATCCACACTACCCGCCGGATCGGCGAGTTGCGATAGGTCTATCGGGGATCGATTTATCGCATCTCATCTACATGCTCCCCGTCGACTCCGGAACTCCACCAGGGCGAGAGGCGGAAGCGGAGTCGACGGGGGAGCCACGGCCGTCGATCCTGTGCCATGAGGATGGGAGGTAAGTCGATCTAAGATACATCAACTTCAGCTAAACTATTCTCGTAGCTGAAGTTACGTATCTTAGATCTATCCCCCCCCAGTGTAGACCAGGCTCAAGCTCCTCCAATGGCTTGCCTCCAATACCACTTCCATTGAATTCATTGGCCAAAATCACACTGCAAGTCACTTAACAACTCTGGCCTTGTTGCACTGAGCTGGTCTTAAACATTTCCCACCAGTACAGTACCATACTTTTCTAAGGCAGCAGCAGCCCCTGGTGTTTTTACCACCACTTCATCTGATCCTGCTCTGAGCAGGTCTAGACAACACTGTGATTAATAACACCAGCGCCTCATCTATACTAGAGTTCCCACTATTGCTACCACTGGCAGAGCTGTACTGGTGGGAAATTTGAAGAACTCAGTGAAGACAGTCTCTGTTTCATTTTACCCATCTCTAAAACAAGGTCAATATCACTCACAAGCTTTCCTGGGTGCTGGGGAGTTTAATTAATTGCTTTGAGATTCTCTGATCAAAGGACCTATCGAAGTGCAAAGTGTTGTTATTATTACTATTACATGTGACTGCAAGTGTAACATGCTTGTATAAGTATGCTGCTTTCCATCTCTAGTGACTGGTGTACATAGAGGAAAACAGTTAACTACTGCTGCCAGCTAATGGAATTACTCCTTTAGCTCAAGAGATGGAGGTCCGTACTTGGGTGCTTAAAGTCCAAGGTTTAAAGCCTACTGATAACCTATGGAAATGCTCCTTACACAAACAACCAGGTCTAGGGGGTTAAGTTATTTAGAAGAATTAGAGAAACAACAGAGGTTTCTTGTTTAACACACAGGCATTGGCATGCATGTTTTCAACCAGTGTGTTCAGGGTCTAAGTAACTTGCATTTAAAAATCTCTCCTCCTGAAAACTTACTGTGTTCATTTTTCTGTCCGTAGACCTCATATACCAGTCAGCAAGTTAGTGGTTTCAGAATCTTACGACACGTACATAAGTAGAAGCTATCAAGTAACGAAAGAAATCATAAGTGAATGCAAAGGCAAAGGTAAGTTGTTCTGCACCATGGTACAAAGGGATCTAATGCCTCAATAGTGATCCAAAACCACTATTAGGCAGTCTGGGACTGAACAACAATGGCTAGCCGCTGTCTCTGTCAAAACCCCATGTCTGAATCCTCTCAGCCCACAGACATTGGGGATTCAAGACCTGGGTGAAACTGTGTAGTTCAGGCCCATTTCTAGGTAAAATATTCTATCGTCTGTTATTACCAGGTTTGTCTAGAACCGAACCAGTGGTCACATGAGACCCTATTGTTTTAGGGGCCCTACAACCTATACAAGCTGTGCAGGTTTCCCCTGTCTTCTCTGGCCACGGAACAACTCCACTCCAGGCCATTTCCTCCCTCCCATTTCCACCACCAGGACCAGAAGAAGAGTCTTTGTGTGCCCTAGTATGGATGCCTTAGGCTGGTCATCGCTACTGCACAGGCTTGTTTTGCACCTGGACAAAACCAAAACAAACATTTTCAAATAAAATGTTGAAATCAGTTATGGTGAATAGAAACCGAACATTAAAAGCGTTGGGATGGGATATTTCTAGAACCCCAGCTGTTTTACTTGTTTGTGTTTACTGATACTTTCGCAAGCTTTTTTAGAAATAATTTGCCCCAAAAAGCAGGTAGAAGAACCCAGCGTGAAAACATTGGCCTCTAAAGAAGCTGACAATTTGTGCATGCCCAACTTGAGTCTCCTTAAAGGGACCTGATTTTCAGAGGGTAGGTATTGAAGGCTTTCTGAAAATCAAGATCCTTTAAGATACCTCAAGTTGGACACTCACAAACTGAGGCACTCAGAATCACTAGTCATGTTTGAAAATCTTGGCCTTAACCTCTCTGCCTGTTTCTCTATTTGTTAAATAAGAATATAAGAACAGAACAGCCATATTGGGTCAGACCAAAGGTCCATTTAGCCCAGTATCCTGTCTTCCGACAGTGGCCAATGCCAAGTGCTTCAGAGGGAATGAATAGAACAGGTAATCATCAAGTGATCCATCCCCTGTTGCCCATTCCCAGCTTCTGGCAAATAGAGGCTAGGGACACCATCCCTGCCCATTCCGGTTAATAGCCATTCATGGACTTATTCTCCATGAACTTATCTAGCTCTTTTTTTAACCTTGTTATAGTCTTGGCCTTCACAACATCCTCTGGCAAGGAGTTCCACAGGTTGACTGTGCATTGTGTGAAAAAATACTTCCTTTTGTTTATTTTAAACCTGCTGCCTATTAATTTAATTTGGTGACCCCTAGTTCTTGCGTTATGAGGGTAATACACATCTCACATGGATATTTGAGGCATAATGAGTTAATGTTAATAAAGTACTTTTAGAAAATGGAAAGAATTGGGTGTGATTCTTGGATTACTATAGCATTGTTTCCTTTCAGCTTGTTTGATTCAGCAAAGTTATTCTATCAAATAGAGCTGGTTGAGCATTTTTGAAAATCTGGAATTTTGTGAGGAAAAAAAAAACAGCATGAAAATGTTTCTACCAGGTCTACTAGTGAATAGAATTCATGAAAAGATGGCTGAACACAAAACAATTTCTGCTCTTTTTCAGTCGTTCTCATGAATTTCTTTGAGAATTTTACAACTAGCCATATGTTAAGTTAAAAAAAATCATTCTAAAATAAAATACACTCTGGCTAACACTTAAGAACTGAAAAACCAATGGTCAGCACTGACATGGCCAAATTTGAATTTAGGGGGGAAAACAATAAAACCCCACTTTTAACGCTAAAGGCCTGAACCTAGAAGTGCTTCCAGTCAAATGCAGTACTGTTAAAATAATGGTATTACTTAGTGTAGCAAGCACTATGCTCAGTTTAAGGATTTGCAGATTTGAGCCCCAGATTATATTCAGATTTGTAGATTTTAAAGCCGGAAGGGACCATTATTGTGATCATCTCGTCTGACCTCCTATATAACACAAACCAGAGAATTTCACTCACCGATTCCTGCATCAAGTCTAATAACTTGTGATTAAACTGGTACATATCTTGTAGAAAGCCAGTCAGTTGTAGCTGAGGGCTTGTCTACACTTAAAATGCTACATCAGCACAGCTGTGCCACTGTAGCACTTCAATGTACACAATACCTATGCTGAGGGATTCTCCCATCAGCATAGATTATCCACCTCCCCAAGAGGCAGTAGCTAGGTCAAAGGAACAATTCTTCTATCCACCGAGCGCTGGCTATATGGGGATTTAGGTTGGTTTAACTACGCCACTATGGGGTGTGGATTTTTCACACGACTTCGTTATGTTGACCTAATATAGGCCAGACCTTCAAGACTTCAAGTCACAGAGAATCAACCATATCCCTTAGTAAACTGTTCCAATGATTAATTATCCTCACTTACAAAAATCCCTGTGCCTTATTTATTATATAGAAACCTGGGTGCCTAACATTAGCTCCCAAATCCATACCTATCCATGTGAATAAAAGTGGCTTGGTTTTCAGAAGTGCTCACACTGAAATCTCTATTAATCAGGGAGATTTTATTTAGGCGATTGAATAAATTTTAGGCAACTTGGGTTTGAAAATGTTGGCCAGAAGTAGGGCCAACATTTGAAAAATTTCAAATGAAATGAAACATTTTATTTGAATTGAAAAAAAACTTTGGCTGAGATTTTTTTTTTTTCAGAAAACAAATTGAAACAAATATATTTGTATCATTTGAAAAATCAAAAATCTCAAAGCAGGCAAAATCTTTTCACCAAAATTCTTGTGTTATTATTATTATTATTCATAAGCAATATTTTCCCACATATATCAACTGTGTTGTTCTGTATAAAATTAAACCCATCTTTAAAAGTCTCAAACTGATAGGTTTTGCCTTGGACAGTTGTCACTATATAGAGCTTTTTTCTCTAACTCCCAAACAATCAGTGTTTATTCATTTTGTTGCAGGAAATAACATTTTGATAGTGGCTCACGCATCGTCTCTGGAGGCCTGTACTTGTCAACTCCAGGGCCTCTCGCCTCAGAATTCCAAGGACTTTGTACAGATGGTCAGAAAGGTAATTACCTCTGGGTAAAGCTCTTCAGATAAAAAAAAATTAAAATCTCCTTACAAGCCAGAGGAGACTTTGTTCTTAGTGTCTGATAATTCAGTCCATTGTTTGAGCTTTGCAGGCTTCAGAAATCATGTGAGTAGAGAAGATTGGTTTAAGAGGCTTATCTTACAAGTCCGTTTCGCAACAGATAACAGGGGAGTGAGCATACAAAAGAGCTGCATTTCCCAACTGCACTTTTATGCTTATGGGTTGGTGGCAACTTAGGGTCCCCCTTCTTATGCACCTTGTTAGAGTCAGGAACGTGATTTGAAAAATGTCATTGTGGGCATCCAGATTTATTCCCTTTCCTTGACTTCATGTCAGGAGATAGCGTTGTCTGTGTGCCAAGCCTGCAAACACAACCAGGCAGCTGGAAATCCATCTGCTCTCTTTCTTTTTCTCATATCATCACCTTTTATTACACAAGCTGACCCTTGTGTTGATCAGTGAGCCAGAATAGAACCCAGGTCACTCTCCCATAGCTGTACTGACCCTTAATAGCGGTAAGCCAACCAACAAGACCTGGACATAAACACACACAGAGCTATGTGCTGTACGTTATTTAGTGGAGATTGTAAAGTTGGAGTCTGGCCCTCAAATATTTTATATTCACAGTGAAGTGCTTTAAAAAGCACTTGAAATGGAAATTTATCAGTTTTTCTTGCCAAAATGAAAAACTGAAATTTTTTATTTTTATTTATTTTCACATCAGACAAAATATTTAGTTCAGCCTGAAACAAAATATCTTTTTGTATTTGTTTTGAGAAATTTTTTTTACCCTTTTTTGTTTAAAAAAAAAAAATACAGTTGCCTAACCGTCAAAATGAAACATTCTTCAAAACAACAAGTCAACATATTGATGACTTTTTCAAAAAACTTGTCCTCCTTTTTGGGGGGGGGCGGGAGCAGCAAAACAAACTATTTGCTGCGTTTTACCCAAATCCATGCATTTTTAGGGCAATCCACCACTGCATTTTTGAGAGAATAAACTATTAAGTCTGAAAAAATTCACCCAGCTCCCATCTGAGTGTTACTCCTGAATCGTGCTGTGTCTCAGATTAAAAGTATCTTCTGAATTTGAGGTGGAATGTTCAAAAGAGCTCAAATAATTTAGGAACACAAGTCCCATTGACTTGGCTCTTTTGAAAACTTCACCCTTGCTCCAGATCTATTCCTTCTCATTGCCTTTCCGTATTTTAATATTTCCTGACAGATTCCATACTTGGGGTTCTGTTCCTGCGAAGAATTGGGAGAGACAGGTATTTGGCAACTAACAGACCCCCCCATCCTCCCTCTTACACATGGACCAACTGGAGGCTTTAACTGGCGAGAGACCTTACTACAAGAATAGGCAAAGCTAACCTTACAAAAACAAAAAATGGCCTTTCTAAGCATTGGAGAATGTCTCTTATTTCTTGTGTTTAATGACAGTGGAAAAAAAATATTCGTAACATTTTAGGTGAATCATTCACAAAAACATTCTAGCATATCACCTATAGAGTCACATTCATGCAAAAAGTTCTCATATGTAAAACTAGGCGAATATAAGAAAGGGCTTAATTGATGGAAGAATATAACTATATGTCCAGGCTTCTGCACTGCAGGAAATGTCTATGTTATCTAAGGCTACATAGCCTGGATATATTTTTCATCTTGAACTGAACTCAGACAACACCGCCTTCTGCACCATGTTAGTGACAACTAGGACTTTGTGAAAATTGTGAATTTTGGGTCTTTTTCATTTGCAAACTTTTGCAGAACAAATATTTGCAATTTTGTTCTGGGCTATGTTGGCACCTTCCCCATTACTCCCAAATTTTGCTAAATAGCAGTTTCGTGTTCCCCCAAAATAGCTACACTCAGTGTGTTCCATAAGATATCCTGTCTCATCTCCAGGAGGACAGGAGTTCTCTATTCCAATTATAGACTAGCATCAAACTATTCCTTTTCATTACCATATTAGATACCTACATATTACACAGGTGGGTACGTTGCAGATGCCTGAGGTAGACTGAAGCACATGACGTTGATCTGCATCAGAACACAATTTTGAACTTCAAAGCTGTCAGGGGTGAAGTTCTCACATGAAAAATAGGATCATTTTTCCGTGAAGAACTGGAGCAATTTTGCTAAGTGGAAATGAAAAGAGTACTCCAAATTTGAAGGTTTTCTTGGCTGAAATTCACCACTATGCAGAGGACCAGCATAAAATCCTATGCATCACTCAAATCCTGTTTAAGATCTCACAACAGGGCTTTATATGATACTTGGGCCTTTTGCTGATTTCTCTACACAGAGGTGAATTTCACCCCTTTGTGAATATTTCCCACAGCCCTAGTGATGTTCTACAGTAATCAGCCTTCATCAAGGATAATGACAAGGTCAAAAGGATATGCTAATAATTTAGATTTAAGGTGGGGGGGCGTTGTTTTTGTGGGGGATTTTGTTTGTTTTTTCCCCTTCGTTTTCTTTACATTTTAAGTGCCATCTGTCACGCATAGAAACCAGAGCTGAGAAAGAATACACTGTGATGAAAAAAGCAACACACTGAACCCAAGAAGCTGTTACTTATGAGGTGATTTGTTTCCTATTGAGCTAAAATCTCAATCCCATTAAAGTCATGAGGAATTGCCATAGTAGATCAGACCCAATGGTCCTTTTAGTCCGGCATCCTCTCTGACAGTGGCCAGTATCAGCTGCTTCAGGAAAAGATGCAAGGAAGTCTGCAAGGAGCAGTTATAGGATAACCTGCCTCTAGGAAAGTTTCTTCCTGACTCACAATAGTAGGATGTTGGGTTGCATGAGGGTTCCAAAACTATTTTGTAAAAATATTTACTATTTTAGGCCCCAATTCAGGAAAACACTAAAGCACATGCTTATATTGAATAAATGGGAGTTAAGCACTGTCCTGAATAGAGTTGTTTTCCTGGCCATAATTCAGAATATTCTTGTTATCCATATAAATGTCCAGATTTGGGCGGGGGTTGGGAGGAATAATCCTGTTAAATGCTAGGCCTGTCAATAGCAGAATTCCCATTGACATCAGTGGGATTGGGATTTGGCCACACAATCAGTATATCACAGTGACCTAAAATAAGAGAGCCTAATCTTTCATATGTGATGCAGGTAAAAGACCCACCAGATTCAATGGGAATTTCGCCCATGTGGCAACAGCAAGAGCAAATCTTAAGGGTTTTAAGCTCAGCTTGGTCTAGAACAATGTTAACTAGTTTATGATGTGGACCTTGCCAAGGAATATACAGCAGATTCTGTACAGAATTTAAGTCAACAAACAGCTCAACTTGTGCAATATGACCATAACCGTCGTCTATTATTTGTACATTTACAATATATGTAATACATAGTAGGACATCAATAAATGCATTATTATACCAGGGATGTATACTGAAAAGTCAGGGAGATAACTTATGCGATGACAGAAAGAAACTGCCTCAGTATCTAAACTGCATCAGTATCTGTGCAGTTATATTGCTGTCATTTTTTTATTTTAATTATAATTTAAACTATTTTTAGCTGTGTACAGACATTCTGAAGAGTGTTTATTGCTTGTTTTCCTCCATGCTTACTTACCACAAACTTGCAAAGGAGTTTATTTAATTAAATGAATAAACAGACAATCAAACCAAAAATAATTTGGGTTTCACTGTATATTTAAATTCCATTGATAACTTACTGTTTTGTGCTGCACGCTTTCAAGAGGTTGGGTAACATATGCAATATGATGAAAAGCTATCCAGATTTGACCATTGTTAAGCAGCGTTTCAGGAATTTGTTTAGACAGTAGCTGGTAATAGGTATGGAACAAAACCTGTATGCATAGACTGTTGAATATTGTAGTAATTGATCTTTGCATAGAGTTAGTATTCTAAAAAAAAGTGTTCTGTTTGAGAAGGGGAAAAAGGTTGAAACATTCTCTTCTTATAAAAGTATATTTTTGGATGTTTGGTAAAGTATTTTGGCAATTGTTATCTGATCTCACATTTGAGTTTCAGGTATCAGGAATCTCAGAAAAAAAAATTTTGTTTTCTTCCAGTATTTTGTTGTCTAAGGGTTTTGCATTAAGGAAACTGGTGCTGATAAGGTTCTTTGTTAAAAATGCATCTTACATTATTTAAATGCATCACACTGGGAAAACCCTAGATATTTTTAAAATGTTTTTAATTAGAATGTTAAAAAAAAAAAGCATCACTGCTTATATTTTGCTACATTGCTGCTCATTAATGTATATTTAACGTATCTTCAGTGTCTTGTCCCAGGAGAACATCGGCCTGATACAGCTGCAATGAATGGAATTCCTTCCCTTGACTTCATTGCAATGGTATTGGGCCTCACCAGTTCAGTCTGGATCCTTATGGAGTAACAACGGTTCTTAGATTCTCGTGCAACCCCTCAGCTAAGGAACAAGGCTGGAAATCTTGCTAGAACAAATTGTTCTCGAGAAATTCCTAGATTGGGCCTGGTCAGAAATAACATGAGAATTACAGTCATATGGCTGGGGTCTAACGTAGCAGTAGATAAGAGGTGACACCCAGAAGCCACAAGAGGGGGAAAAAGTAGACTATTTTTACATCATTTTTCCATTTTCTGTTTGATTTGATCAAGTGTTTCAGTAGGACTCAATGGATGCCTCCCTGATTTCTTGGGCCCTGAGTCCAGTATATCTTTGCCTTTACCTGAATGTTTTGCCTATACTCCCTCCCTTAAGTGGAACAGTTTGGGTTGCAACAGTCATAAACCTGATCTTGCAAGCTAGGGTGACTAGATGTCCTGATATTAGCTTTGTCTTATATATGCAACTATACCGCCTCCCCACCCCCAGAAAAAAACATGTCCCGATTTGTCACACTTGCTAGCTGATCACCCTACTGCAAACTCACACATGCAGGCATGCCCCTTGCCCTACACAGAGCCCACTGAAGTACACCTCTACCCCAATATAACGCAACCCAGTATAACACGAATTCGGATATAACGCGGTAAAGCAGTGCTCCGGGGGGGAGAGGGGACTGCACACTCTGGCGGATCAAAGCAAGTTCGATATAACACGGTTTCACCTATAACATTGTAAGATTTTTTGGCTCCCGAGCGTTATATCGGGGTAGAGGTGTATATTAAACCTTGCCTAGAACACTTTAGTCTCTGCCAGACAGGATGTGCACAGTTCCCGGTGATTTCAGCAATGTACCACTTTGTCCATTGTGCATCGGATGTGTTGATGCCACATTTTCATGAGTTTCCCTCACTATCAATGCACTGGTAGCTACAGTCAATTGCTTAAGTTCTATAAGTAGTTATCGGGCCAGGTCCTCATCCAGTGTAAATGGATTTTACTCCATTGAAATCAATGGAGCTATGTCCATTTACATCAGTGGAAGTTGTGGCCCCATTATTTCTAGAATGCGATGTTTTCCATTACATTGAATCTGAGCAAATCTAGAATAAATGGCCAACTGATGGCTAGAAAGCATTTTTTCTCTTTTTCCTGTGGAGTTAGTTTCTTCATTATTATTATTATTATTAAAGTGATAATCTATTATAACCAAAGAGTGAGTTATTTAAAAATAGCTCTTTGTGAAGAAAAAAATAATTAACCACTTTGCAAAACAAAAACAACTACAACAAAAAACAAACCAAAAAAAAAAAAAAAGAAGGGAGAAATGATTCCAGAGTGGTATTATCCTAGTATATCATTTTTATCAACAGACCTGGCTCCTACAGATTTTAATACCAGAAGGACTTTGTTGAAATCTGTGTAACTGTGTGTACTGCGTGCATCTATTTTTAAAGAAGGTTTGGGGATGTAGTTGTGCATAGCATTATTGTTAACAGTCTTTCCACTAAACTAGCTGTTAGCATATTATAATGATATTTTTCATTTCAATTGCATAGAACTGTTAGGAGCTAAGGGCCTGATGCAAAGCTCACTGAAGCAACTGGAAAGGCTTCTAATGACTTCAGGGCTTGGGATCAGGTGACACAAGACCTGAACCTGCTAAGTACTATGTGCTCTCAACTGCCATTGAGTTCAGTGGAAGTTGAGGACACTTTACACATACCTGGATTGGCCTTTTGGCCCTGATTCAGGAAACACATTTAAGCATGTGTTTAAATCCTATTGACTTTAATGGACATTAAACAGGTACTTAAAAACATTCCTGAACAGGGACGCACCCCTGAATTGGGGACCAAATGAAGATGAAGTCAGAGAAGTTCAGGTCTGTTTTATTGTGAAAAAAAAAAATCCTTTGTGCAGTGAATTGAGGCATTTGCTGTGAGACCTACCTGCACTACTACATGAGTATATCATTTAAAAACAGTGATGATTGTTCCTTTGAATTTACACTAAATAATGAACATAAACATAGATGAAATGCAGTTCATTTCAGCATCCTCTGGAGCAGTGGCAAACTCTATACACACTACTGTGAACTTTGGTAGCACCCAGAATTTGCATTTAAATTGCAGTCCTGTAGTCGAAGAGGATGGGAAGAAAATCTCAATAGCTCATGTGTGGGGTATGGGGAAAACTTAACATCTGCTTAAGTTAACATTCATTTTAACAAGAGAGATGTAGGATATTTGAGTCAGGCAGTTGCCAAATAATTTTCACATTCAAACCCAGGACTGAAAATTGATTTGCAGTACTTCAATATTTAAAACATATTGAAAGTCAGTAGGAAAATGACTGATTATAATGGAAAGTCTAGTGGTAACAAAAATTGAGCCTAAATGTAGAGGAAATCATTTGATTCTTAAATACATATGAAATTATGCGAAGAGCTGACACATTTAAAGTGAATAATCAAACTGTAAATGCAATTGACTGCATACACTCTAATATGCCACTTAGTCGTCACTGCTGCCTCAAATACCTGAACACATTTATTGATTGAATATTTATGAAATATACATGTAAGAGAATAAAAAAATATATGACCCAGATCCTTTTAACAACTTGTTTTGTTGCCACTAAGAAAGTACTTTCTGAAATTTCTCTCTGTGGACAGTTCTAAAAACTTGATGTCATCAATGGATGCATATTTTTTTTTTCATTTTTAAGCTGTTGTATTGTTATGTTTACTATGTTTTCAGTGTGATCCGATTGTATTTATTTGAGAAAAACATTTGACGTTTTAAAAAAATTGTATGGCCAAAAAAAATCGCTGTAATTACCTGTGACATCTGTATTTGTTTTATTTTATTTTTTTTAATCTTCTATTTCAAGTGCTAACAACTGTTGAAACAACCATGCCATTTTAATTTGCTTGTTACATTAAATGGATTTCTCAAAAGTTAAACCAAATGGCTCACAGATGATTTAATAAAGATGAAACGCGTCCAGAGTCATTCCTTCCTATTTACAGTTTTCCTCTCAAATACGTACGTAGTCCACCCAGCAAGGAGTGAATCTGAAAGCAGAGTGAACCAGGTAAAGCATATGGGTGAAGTATACCCCTGTGGAGAGAGCAGAGGGCTTTGGTGGGATTTGCTATTCCTCTGCCATAGGTCAACTTCACCCTGTATGAATAATTTAGATCAGTGTTTCTCTGACTTTTCAGGTTGGCAATCCCTTTTTCTAAGACAAAAATGTTCATGAGCCCCTTACATTTACTATAAAAGGAAGAGTAAAAAATAGATCAGTGATAAGCCTAGATAAATAACACACAATCCCAGTTTGTTTTCAAAGGACTGAGAGAACCTTGAATGGAAAGGGCTTGATTTGCTTTAGATTGTAATAAAATTTTCAACCCCTCATGCCTCATCTGAATGCCTTTTGTGATCTCATCTTGACCTTACTTTCTTTGGTTGTCTTGCCACTCATTGATGAAACAGTTAGTCTGACAGTTAGGTGCTTACTTCAGGGAGGATGGGGAATTAATTGTTAGTGTAAAATTCTCACTCGGTTCTGTAGGGGTGAAATTCACCCTCATGCAGAGAAAGGGCACAAGGCTTACTTAAGTTCAGTTTTGATTGCCCACTGCACATAATCTCACCCTTTGTGAGAGTTTTGCATCAGTATGGAGGGCTTCATGATTTGGGGCCCAATCCAGCTTCCATTGATTTCAGTGGAATTTGGATCCCCTTTGCACCCACAGTTACTTCAGGAGGAGATTTGGGTGTGCAGGATTGGAATCACCAGTTCTAAACTCAAGAGATCCCTTACTTCACAGGCTGCATCTCCTTCCTTTCTATGATTTTTCCCCCCCAATGTTAATTTTATCACCCACATCCAGTCACACCCTTCTTGGGCTTGTATCTCCCAGGATAACAGACATAGCTTGTTGGTTGAGTTCACCAACAATAAAAACAAACCCCACTTGGTATTCACACACAGCCCCTTCCACAGGAGTAGCTGACCTGGGGACTGAATGCACCTCAGCTTCCAAAGCACCCAAGAGATGTAGAGCAATATGCAGGATCAGGCTCTGGCTCCTCCAAGTTTTCCTTGGACCACCCTGCTACATCTGAGACTTAACCGGTACATCAGACCCCCAAGCAGCACTTTGGGGGCCATGTATTAACATTACGCTACCACTGTCCCATAGTGCTCATTATCTCGGGCAGGGGTGGGCCAACTTTTTGGCCCAAGGGCCACATCTGGGTGGGGAAACTATGTAGGGCCATGAATGTAGGGCTGGGGCAGGGGGTTGGAGTGCGGGAGGGGGTGCAGTGTGCAAGAAGGGGCCCAGGGCAAGGGTTTGGGGTGTGGGATGCGGCAGGGGGCTCAGGGCAGGGAGTTGAGATGTGGGAGGGGTGCAGAGTGCGGGAGGGGGCTCAAGGCAGGGGGTTGGGATGCAGGAGGGGTTTGGGGTGCGGACTCTGGCCCGGCACCACTTACCTCAAGTGGCTCCGGCCTGCCCTGGCCTCGCGCCGTTACCAGAAGTGGCCAGTCTGTTTAGCAGTGGCTCCTGGGGGCAGGATGGGGTAGGCGGCTCCGCCGCGCGCTGCCCTCGCCAGCAGGTACCACCTCCGAAGCTCCCATTGGCCACGGTTCCCTGTTCCTGGCCAATGGGAGCTGCAGGGGGCAGTACCTGCAGGCGAGGGCAGCACACGGAGCCCTCTGCCCCTCCCTCCCCCAGGGGCTGTAGGGATGTGGTGCCGGCCACTTCCGGGAGCGGCCCGGGGCCAGGGCAGGCAGGGAGCCTGCCTTAGCCTCACTGCGCCATGGGGCTGGCAATCCCCTGGGCCAGATTGAAAGTCCTGACGGGCCAGATCCAGCCTGCGGGCTGTAGTTTGCCCTCCCCTGATCTAGGGTATTTATTTGGCCCTCACCACCGTAGTCATCTGAGCACCTCATAGTTTTTAATATGTCTAGCCTCACCACGGCCCGGTGAGGCAGGGCAGTGCTATTATCCCCATTGGACACATAGGGACCTGAGGCTCAAACACACTAAGGGGCAGATTTTTTGAAGCTATTTAGGCACCTGAAGATTCAGAAAGGTGTCTGCTGGTATTTTCAGAAACTCACCATTTTGAAAATCTTTGAATCGGAGAGCTTTTGAAAATCCCACTAGGCATCCTCCTGCCCCTTCTGGCACCTACATAGAGTTAAAAATCTGGACCTAAATTCCAACATCACACAGGGAGCCTGAGGTAGAATAGAGAATTGAAACCAGCTCTCCTGAGGCCTAATCTCCAGACCATCCTTCCTCCACAAGTGCAACCCCTGTCTTTAAGTGGTTTCCATCATATACAGGGTTTATAGTTTGGTTCAACGGCTCTCAGCACCCCCACTATACACATTGGTCCAGCACCCCTGTCTCTCAGGACTTTATATTTCTTTTTATCATTGTCTCGCTCTCCTGCTATGCTCTTTTTCCCACAGAGCACAAATGGGATGCAACCCCTATGACATTTGAGTCTAAGCGGGCATAGAGTCATAGCATCTAGCACCTGTCAACCACAGTTTAATAATTTTAGAACACACATGGGGTCACGCAGCTTTCTCCCTAGTGGTCACGGCAGAGGAAACAACCCAGCGAGAAAGCAAGTGGGAGCAGCAGAAAAAGAAGAGGGAGGGAGTGACCTCAGCGCTGATGAAGTCATGGTAACCCCACTCCCCACCCCGTTGAAAAGGAACCAACTGTAAGTCTGCACTTCTAAAGCGAAGAGGAAGTTTGTGCAGCATAGCAGACAGAGACAGGCTACGTTTACATCAGACAACATGAATCTCACCACCGTGCTCTGTCTCGTGGCTTTGTTACCACTGCAAGGTAAGCGACATTGTTTAACGGTCTTAAAAGCTCTTAAATGGAATTATTTTGTTTACAGAACTTCACTGCACCACATGCCAAAGTGCTTTTTATTATTAGCTGCATTGCACTATTGCCACCAAGCCTTTCAACAGGATCTTCTGTCACCTAAGGGCCACCCAATTCCAATTAATTGTTAAACCTAATGACAATCATTTGCCTTATAAGCCTTGGAAACACAGTGTAGAGGACAGAGAGCCAGGAACTGCTGGATTCTCATCCTAGTTCTGATCCTGACTCACAAAATAGCCTTACATGACTTACATCTCTCTACCTCCGTTTGCCCATCTGTAAAATAGGGCTAATGGCAGCTACCTTCCAGGTGTGCTGGAAGGGTAACCTAGCCTTGTTAATGTTTAGAGAGTGCTTTGAAAACAGCGCACTATATAAATGTTCAGTATTATTATTCCTGCTACAGGATGTAGCCCTGTTTACATATGTTGCTAACCTGCGCCTCATCACTCACACACATCAGCATGTGTGCAAGGATTGCCTGTGGACATGTCAAATAATGACCCGATTTAAACAAACAAAGGCCCATGCAAGTCAATAATTCACACTGAAGGACACTTACAGGTGACATTCCTGATCCTTGCATGATTTTGGCACTGCCTGCAGTATGAACCCCAAAAGGATAGTCTCACCCCACTTCTTTACAATGATTTAAGAGAAGAAATTGCAGTAAGGTCTCATTTCCTGAGACTTTGATAATAGTGCAAAATATACTACTATATGAGTGTACTGTGAATCCGAGTCCAGATTAAAGTAAACAGACAAAGTACACTTTACGTTACATCATCCCTGGGATGGGGTATATCATTATTGCTTGTGTTTGTTAACTAAGTGGTCACCTTTAAAACTGGTCATTTTAATCTTAAATTAAATGGATATGGTTATTTTGATATTTGCAGTGTTCCATAAACTTACTCTAGGGAAAACCCAGGGAATACAGCGAATCCTGAGATCATAGTATTAAGTTATTATCTAAGGCAATTGACCAGCTTTTCGGGCCAACCACTGTACTCTAATTTGCAAAAATCCCATTGTGCATACAATAAGCTTCCCAGATGTCAGTGTAAATTAGGGAGGTTCTACTGTACAAGCAAACCAGTCATAGGCAGGGCCCCCTGTATTCTGCAGTTATTAAATCTGCCACAAAATTCACTCCTTGCTGTAGAATCTCACTGTTCATTTCTTTGTTAATGATATTTCTAGTCTGATGGTTGTAAAGATAATGTTGAAAACATGAACTGAGTTGTAAACCATTGAGATTTCTGTATGAGTCTGCAGGCAGTCTGAAACAATAGCTCAGAGACGTCAGCTGCTCCATTCATCCCAGTCCTGCTGCCTCGTGCTCTCCAGTTTTCCCCAGGAGGAGGAATGGATTGTACTACAGTGTACGCTCTCTGCGTTGTTCCATGGAACTGGGAAATGGGGTGGTCATGGAGACAGAGCTTGTAGCCAGGTTGTAGCCAGGGACCTGGCCTAGGGATATACATTGGGCTTCTCAAAGGTGTAGCTGCCAAGGCCCAGGTGGCTGGGGTGATGAGCCATTGAAACTGGCTACCAGATTCACCCCTTCCCATCCTCAAAAGTAATCAACAAATTTTACATCAATAAATATATGTAATTCTGAGCCACAGCTGAGTGTGTTTGCGTCAGGGTTGGGAGGACGACAGGAATGAAGGGCATTTCATGATGCCTGAATAAATTCACATTACCCCAGCATTGGGGCTGTTGTGAAATTTGGTCCCAGTATGCCTATAGATTTTACTTTAATAAGGTAACTTGATTCCCAACACCTCTATGGAGCATGGTGCAATTCTGATGGATAGGGCAGTCAGAGATTCCCCACCAGCCAGTGCATTAAGAACGTCCACCAGAAAAGAAGAGTTCCATAGGTGGAAGCAAATAAGATAACTCTGCCTCAGGCAGCATTAACACAGGCTGAGATATTCATGGTTCAGCGAGTGGGAGAGGGTGATGGAACAACGTGCAGACACTACCATCACCTTCCCACCAGCCCCGCTTTCTCCCACCTGCAGATCCAAATCCTCATGGACAAGTTTCCATGGGGCTGGGTGAAGGTAGGACAATGCTGCAGAAAGGGCCTCCCATCCCCTGCAGCCGCTCTCTCCGTTATGCCACTGGGGTTTCTGTCCTCCTCGCCCCATTCATGGAGGTAGAAGAGACATGATCTGGTCACTGGTTACTCAAAGGAACCCTCTAAGGAGATACTGTGCAGAACGTGAATGATCTGCGATGCCCAGTCATCTGAAAACCCAGACAATGCCATTGTTCACTTCCGTTTAGAGACAGGTCTCAGTCCTTGTCTGTGGTTGAGGAGCACTTGGGACAACTCGAGGAAGAGAAGCTGGTCAAATCTCCACTCCTCCCTGCAATCCTGAGTTGGCTACTCCCATGGAATAATTCAGCACAGCCTAGAGGCTGCTCTAATTTCCTCCAGGTTCCAGTGGCTCAATGGGGCAACTGGGGATCAATGGAGCACAGAAATAACCCTGACTTCATCCCCTACGCTGTCCATAGGGAGTGGAACAAGATGAGTATCTCCCTATATTATGTCAAGTATCAGGAGGTATCAGATGATTATCTCCCTATATTATGATGACCCTTTTGTGACCAGCTACAAAGGCTTTAGGACCGCTGTGCTGGAGGAACAGGGCAACACTGCCCCCAGAGAAGGAAGGAAATTCGGCCCATGAGTCATGGCTGGTGGACATCCCAGTCTCAGATGGAAAGTCTGTGTGTGTTCAGTTCTGGGGTTTAGTCTTTTTTTTTTTTAAACGTGCTTTCCTATTTAGAGTCTGGTTTCTCTCACTTCAAAGAGTGTGAGCTGACAGACCCCCCACGCCAGTGTCAGTGACAGGAAATAGTAAAGATGCAGAAAGGCCCTGTGGAAAACCACAGACAAGGCGACCTCAGCTACACTAACAAGATGAACCTGGTAATGCACATCTTTATAGATGGAACTACGGAGGGCTCACAAAAGGAATGTTTTCTTTTGCCATTGAGTCTGGGGCAACCACTTCTAAGTGTCACGAAACCTGAAAAACTAGCTTATTGTTGTTTCCCTCATATAATGGATCCTTTTGTGTTTCAAAAACAATTTAATACTGGGAGATGGTATCAAACATAAACAAATATAAGGCTGACCCACTTAAATAGAACATAGATTGCCAGCAAAGAGCCATCTATGGGAGAAACACCAACCGAATCAACTTCTTCCTCAATCATAATTTCTCACGTCACTTTCATTGGGGTAATTTTGGTCTCTGTGCCCTGCAGAGGCATTAAAATGGCTAACGGAAGCACAACATATTCATGGTTGTCACTATCTGCTTGTCTCCTACAAAGGCGTCCATAAAATGGCCCCGGTCATTATAATTAGGAATGTAAATTCGGCAGCAAAAAAAATCACCTCTGTTGAATGACATGAACTGAATGATTTGCCAACGTGTCATTATGGTGCTGAATAATGGGTTGACCACTGAATCGGAAAGAATTAGAATTTACAAACACATCCCAATATATAGATTCTGTGGCCACAAGGGACCATTGTGATCATCTAGTCTGACCTTCTGCACACAGGTCAAGGACTTCCCTGAATTTATTACGGCTTCAAATCCAGTTGCTGTGCTTGAACTAGAGCATCACCACAGGCCTCCCCTCACTTACACTGGTGAGAATCAGGAGTAACTCCACTAAGTCAATGGAATTTCACGGGGGTAAAACAATGTAAGCACGAGAAGAATCAGCCCCACGGTTTCTTTTTATGATCAATGACTAATAGGGCTGTTAAGTGAGGATGGACAATTGGTTTGTATTGGATGAGTCACTCCTTCATGCAAAAGGACAACCTCTGTGCTTCCTGGTTCTGGCCAGGGTAGACAGCAAAATGCTCAAGTACCATGAGAGTTTGCAGCTTTATGGACCCTATAGATCAGACAGTGAGGGCCACATTGATACCAACAACTGAAGCCTTGGGTGTGTATCCAGCTCAATTTACAGTGACCTACCCTGGGGACGAAGTTTGCCTTCCATGAGAGCTCCCAGCTACACGGCTAACCATTTCCCTCTGCCACTCCCGGGGTGGGAGATGAGTAAGGACATGGAGGGGGACATGGCTACAGACCTCCATGTCTACCACCTTCCCTACAGCGAGCCCAATCCTGCTGTCACTGAACTCAGTAAAAAACCTCCTGTTGACTTTAGTAGCAAAGAACCTAAGATTGCCATTTTTGGTTCTTTTAAAAAAATAAAATGCTTCCTATTTGTGCAACCAAGGCAGACCCACTGCCCCAAAGGTTCAGCGCTCCCACACTCTGACAAGCAACTTGCTGTAGGCAGCTACTTTAAAAAGAAAAACTGATTGAAAAATAAATTCCCTTAACTGCCTATTTACTTAGCTCTGGCACAGTTACTGCTGTTCGTAATTTCTCCAACGCATGTTTGTTTGGAGGAGGCCAAAAATAATTTAAGGCCATAAAACATTTTCACAAAGTGCATTATATATCTCAGCGTGATCAATTCTGGCTGGGAAGAGGAACGTACTTTATTGTTTCACTGTAAAATGAGCTGGGAGAATGGAATTTCTTTTTAGTTACATATGTTAGGCCAGATCCTGACTTTAATGGAGCACCGTACCAATTTACTGCAACTGAAGATCTAGACCAGGGGTGGGCAAACTACGGCCCGCGGGCCACATCCAGCCCGCGGGACCGTCCTGCCCGACTCCCGAGCTCCTGGCCCGGGAGGCTATCCCCGGCCCCTCCCTTGCTGTTCCTCCTCGCCCACAGCCTCAGCTCGCTCGTTCAGGGTGGTGGTTGGGGGGCGGGGGTGTGGATAGGGGTCAGGGGGAATAAGGGGTTGAATGGGGGCAGGGATCCTGGGGGGAGGGCCGTCAGGAATGAGAGGAGGGGTTGGATGGGGCGGCGGGGGAACGGGGGCACTCAGGGACAGGGAATGGGGGGGTTGGATGGGGCAGGAGTCCTGGGGGGGGTCAGATAGGAAGTGGGGGCTGGGCCATGACTCCCTCCCCTAGCTGGCCCGCCATACAATTTACAAAACCTGATGCAGCCCTCAGGCCAAACAGTTTGCCCGCCCCTGATCTAGACATTTGAATATAAAAGGATTGATTTTCAGAGGTGCTGAGCACCCATTCAACTGGAGTTGTGAGATCACCACTTCTGAAAATCAGGCACAACGACGGGTAATTGCAAGACAGTGCTTTGACCTTTGAGTCATTTGTTCAAATCTGGCCCAGGCTGGTAACTAAAAACCACTGTGTGTTTAAATGCATGGAGCGCTTATTCATCAAATCCACCTATTTCTGGCTCTTCGATGGCTTGTGTGAAATAAATTGAGGGGTCCAGTTGTGGTGGGCAGGTGCACAACATCACAAAACCACCACCACAAGTGTTGGGAGTCTCAGCAGAGCTTCCAAAGATCAAACGGGTCCTTGCGCTGAACCCTCTTCTCATCCATAGAGGGACTTCAGGCCACCTATGGGAGGGCTGTGGAGAGATGGCCGTGGGATTAAGGCTGCAGGCTAAGACTCTGGAGACTTGAGTTGGGTTCTGAGTTCTGCCACAGACATTGAGGCCAAGATCCTCAAAGGTATTTAGGAAATTGATTTCAATGGAACTTAGGCACCTAAATACCTTTGAATCTGGACCTGAGTGTCTTTGTGCCTTAGCACCCTACCTTCAAAATGGGGATAATAGCACTTCCTTGCCTTACAGCGATGCTGGGAGGATAAATATATATATTAATAACTGTGAGGTGCCCAGATACCTATGGCAGATGAAGACCATAGAGGTACCTAAATTAGATAGAGCGGCACATTTGCGGTACAGGGAAGCGTGAGATGCCATTGTCCATCCTGTCCTTGTTCTGGGGATAGAGGAGTTCACTCCTTAGGTCTGTCGAGCCAGCGCCTCTTGTTGGCATGAGATTCACTCTCGGGGCTTGTCTACGGGGGGAAATTTACCAGTATAACTCCTAGTGGACACTTATTCTAGAACAAGAGTGTCTACATGGGGAGTTATATTGGTATAAATGTACAATTATACCAGTAGAGTTATGCTGGTAAATTTCCCCTCGCAGACAAGCCTTTTTGAAAAATGAATGCTCTCAGTTTGCCTCACATCGCATTTCACAACTGTTTTTCTCTGGCAGGGGATTTTCAAGAGGTTCACACTGAAAGTGTCACTGTGGAGGAGGGGCAGGATTTAAGCCTACAGTGTGATTTCACCGGAGACCACGAATCTGCCTTGGAGTGGTCAAACCCTCGGGGGTTTGTTATTTTTCTAAAAAGCCACCGAGGTAAGTGTCAAAACCTGCACCCATGTTACTTTCCATTTGGTAGGAGAGGGGTCAGTCATCGGTGGTCTTTCCAATCTCCCACCTACTGTAAGATCTGACTCACCTACAGGCCCACCACTTAGAGCTCTTGTACAGTCAGTCGCTTTCCTACAGGAAGCTGATTAAATGGAAACCCCACCAGAGTGGTTTGTAAATGGGGCCTCAGGGAATAAACTGTATTTACAACTAACACCAGCTCAAAAACCCACCACTGAGTGAAAGGACCTATGCGTGCTGTAGATTGTGTCTGATTTAGCTGAGAAAGAAGGTTCAAAGTGTTCCTTGATTAGAATGCGCATTGGTTTTTAACTTATTAAAAAAGCACCTGTTTGATAAGAAGCTGGTGAGTGCTATACAATGGAGACAGCTAACTGATGCGAACACACCCATGTTTACGGCAACCTTGTCCTCCACCCCACACCTGTCTGTCCCCCAGTGCCATCTTGTCACTCCTAGATTGTGAGCTCTGTGGGGCAGGGACTGTCAGTCTTACAGAGCTTAGCATAGAGGACCCTCATCACTCTTAGGGCTGCTAGGTGCACTAAAAACAACAGGGATTTTTCAAAGGGAATCTGGCACCCAACTCCCGTTGAAATTCAGCATGAACTGAGTCCCCAACACCTAATGGTTCCCTTTGAGAATTTCAGCTCAAATCATCATCAATATGATTGCTGAGTGGATAACTGCAAAATTGTATTGAATAAATAATCTGACAAATACATTTGCCAGATAATTTAGTCAATAAATTTTGCAAACATTTGCAAATGGAATACATGGTGAACTTTTAAAATATTGATATTATCATCATTATTATTATTAGCCCAGCTCCTAAATCACGTATATGCTTTTGAAAATTTTGTCCAATTCAATTTACCAATCTCAAAGAGGTGTAATAGTAGGTTAGGATGGAAGATCATACCAAGAGTCTATAAACCCAAATCTTCAGCTGGTGTCAATCTACATGACTTCATTGAAGTCAGTGAAACTACACTGATATTGTCAGGTCTGCTGGAACAATTTGTGTAGTGGGGGTTCTGAGAACCATTGAACCAAACTGTAAACCCTGGATAGAATGGAAACCACTTCAAACCAGGGGGTGTGGCAGCCCCCCTAGTTCCAGCATCTAGGGATATTGCACTAGCCGAGGGTTTTCCTCTATTCCTCTGCAAAGGCATGTGATAATCTCCTTACAGGGTGTATAATATTTAAGTGATATTGAACACAAGGATTAGTGTTTGTAAAGTACTTGATGTGTCTGAAGCACCGTATTTTTGCTTTTTTTCCATGTTAGTGGAGAAACAAAATTTGATGCCATATGTGGGCATTTGCGTTCTCAATCTTATCACCATAAGTCTCTGTTCAAAGAAGCAATGTGACACACAGCTTAACAAATCATTTTCTTATTCCATATGGCAAAAAATTAAACATGACTAACCAGCTAGCTTACACACAACAGTGATTTGAACATTATTTTTCTTTCATATTTAGTCCTTTTCAGAAATTAAAACACCTGTGATTCCATCACTCGCCTAAATATTTTTAAAGCCTTAAAAATCCTCAGCTAAAAAAAAAAAAGAAGTTTCTGAGGTCCTTTAGTCTCCCCCAATGGATGGCCCATTTCCTCAATTTCAGTTCACTTTAAAGGCAGGCTGTTAGTTTCTGTGTTGTGATTGCGGTGAGCAAAGGCGTCGCCGGTTGGAAGGGGAGGGGGGAGGGCAAAAAGTGCCCCTCCCCAAACAACTGGGGGCGGGGGCACATTCAGCAGGGAACTGCAGCAGCAAAAGGAGCAGAACGTGGGTCCCCACGCCAGCAGCTCCTCCGGCGTGGCTGTACGGGTACTGCCCCCAGCCCTGTCTTCCAGTGGGGCTGTACAGACCCCAGGAGATGCAACTGCGTGGAAGGCCTGAAATTGGCATCCTGTGCAGCAGGAGGACAGACCCCTCCCACCCATAACATGGGATGGGGAGGGGACAGGGACAGCACAGAGGCCCAGGCTGGGAGCAGAGAGGAGTCACATGGGGAGGTCATGTGCCCCCCTTTATGTCCCTCCCATGAGTTGACAGCGGGAGAGCTGATGTGACCTGCTCGACTCAATCCCAAGATTCCCACGGGTCACACAGCGGAAAGAGTTTAGGAGTGTCTTGGAAGCCCAAAGAGATATTAATCTGCTGAGAGATCTGGATATTCCAGGAAGGTATCTCGTTAAAGTGCAACTAATTAGGCCAAACTAGGATTAGAGGATCAGACAACTCATTAATACTTCAAGATTTATGGATGTGGAGCAATACATAATTCCACCCCCCTTTTGCAGATCGGGAAACAGGCCCATCATGGCGAGATGGTGCATAAAGTCACACCATGAGTCTGTCTCTAAGAGGGGAATAGATCCCCACTCTCTGGAGTCCTAACCCTATCCTACATGCACTGGATCATGGTACAGCCCCTTCCATGCTGCCTCTTCATAATTCTCCAAACATTTGCTGACATTTACCTGCCCCAGGACCCAAATTCCATTAGTATCTTGAGAACCCCCATAAACCAACATCAATGAATTTAGTCTCACAACCCTCCTCCGTGAGGCAAGGAAGTTTAAGAGGAGGCAGTGTGGTTTAATGGATGGTGCACTAGCCTGGTTCTATTCCCAGTTCTGCCTGCTGCATGGCCTTGGGCAAAGCACTTCAGCTCTCTGTGCCTCTATTTACCCTTCCACCCTTTGTCTGTCTTATCTCTTTAAACTCATTGGAGCAAAGACATGTCCTACTGCGTGTCTGTACAACACCTAGTACAATAAGGCCCCAGTCTAGGTTGGGGGCCTCTAAGTGCTACTGCAATATAAATAATTAACATTAGCCCTATTTGACAGATGGGAAACTGAGGCAAAGAGATTTGCACAAAGTCACACAGGAAGTCTGTGGCAGAGCCAGGGACTGAACTGTAGTTTCCTGAGTGCAAGAAGAATGTTTTACCCACAAGACCCACCTGCCTCTCAAACCAAACTTCTTTCTGAGCTTTGAAACACACAGGAAATGTTATGACCTCCCTTCCCCCTCATGTGCACTATTTTTAATGTATTGCTATAGATCCAGCTAGGAATGATTAGCACTAGAATTGTTCATTAAACACTGAGAGCGAATGAATGAAAAAGAATGTCATTCACACCTGATGAACAAAGCCAATCTCACCTGTTATCACTTTGGTTACCCATGTCGCTCGTATGTACCAATGCACTTATTATGCCATTCTTTTTTCACTTACAGGTTTAAAAGATCAGAGATACAAGCTTATCCACTATTCAAAAAATAAATTATCTATCAGCCTCTCTAATGTCACAGTACAGGATGAAGGCACATACACATGCTTCTACTATGACACACCAGTCAAAACCAAGAAAGTGAATGTTACTGTCTTAGGTGAGTTCCATTAGAGAAGCTAAATTTCCATAGGTTTCTAATAAAATCCAAGCTCCTCCTTTGCTTTTATTTCTGAATGAAGGCTATCCCATTTTATTGTATTCTTTTGTAATATGTTTAAGAGGCCGTGTTGTAGTAACTAAGGCCCCAACGTTATGAGTTATTAACTCATGAGTTGATGAGTTAATAGAATGAGTTCTATTCAAGAATTGCCCAGGTATCAAGACCTTTTAGAAATGATAGAACAGAGGGCTAAGAGAATAAAAATCCAATGCCCCACAGCTAGATTTCTTCAACAGACTGAGGAAATGCAGAATTGGAGCAGCCTTTCACAAGAGCGTGCTGCTGGTACCGGTAACAAGAGCTCCCCTGTTCCTTGTCTGTGAATGAGTTAAAAATTAAATGCATATCAAAAGTGAAAATATTATATTATATGCCAAATAGAGTTGCCAAATAGGGAACTTAATGAACTATAATTGTATTATTCAAATGTGCATAAGAGGGAAGTCAACTATAAGTGGCACCGTATTGGGCAAAATATTATCAACTTTAATGACAGGTTTCAGAGTAGCAGCCGTGTTAGTCTGTATCCGCAAAAAGAACAGGAGTACTTGTGGCACCTTAGAGACTAACAAATTTATTAGAGCATAAGCTGTAGTCCACAAAAGCTTATGCTCTAATAAATTTGTTAGTCTCTAAGGTGCCACAAGTACTCCTGTTCTTTTTAATGACAGGGTTTACCTCATGGGCAATGCTTTTAGGAAAGAAAGGGACTGTGGTCATATTGATTTGTTTTTACTTTAAGTGATAAACTGAGGAAGTCAGGCTAATGCTTGCAATCAAATATGCTTATGCTACCAAGTTAGTGAAATATGCTTGTGCTAAAAGAGGCAGTGAATACAAGGAACTGAAATCAAATAGTAGGTTTATAAGGACACTTGACCACAGGGTGGAATAGCCAGAAATGTAACTATTTGATTCATAATGCAAAGACTCAGCTCAGCATACATACCAAGATTTCACCATTGTTGTTAAAAGGAACAAAAGCAGAAGATTTATACAGGTCTACTAGCCTGTTGAAGAATAACCGTTCTTGAAGTGACATTGTATTGTATAACGAACTATTAAAAGAAGTTTGAAAAGCATCAAAGGCTATGGAGGGACTCTGTGTACATTATATGAACCTTAAACTGAACATCTCAGCAACTAACTAAGTGTTGATAGAGAAATTGCACCCTGAGTAAACATAACTGCAAAGTAGGCCAAGGGATACACCACAAAGGGGGCCATGAAAAGTGATTTGGTTGCTGTGTTGGTGGCTCAAGCAAACCAGCTGGTGCTCAGGATATGTCCCAAAATGGATGCACCAAAGTTATGACCTTTTTTCATATAAGCTGGAGTGAGAAAATGTATTGCACAAAGAGACTGGAAAACTCAAGTCCACTGGGAGAATTCAGCTAACATGTCATTCTCTGATTGAATGGTGAGAGAGGACAACTTTCATTTTGGCTGGACATTTAGAATCTTGAGAAGTATTGGTCACCATCTGATTGAGCCACACCCAGAACCTCCAAGAAGAGGAACAAAGTTGGACCACCCAGCAAAAATAGGATAAAATAGCCTGTCTCCTTCAGCACATCACTTCCTGAAAGCCAAAGACACCTGGAAGGAGGAAGAACTGAGTTCCTGGGCTGGCCACCTAGGAGTCCTCTTAGTTATCACCTATCTCTTTCTATTTTCCAGCAACTCAGGTTACCCACTAGCAGACCAGGAAAAGACTATAGTCATGTCCATTCTTTGCTCCGCCTACTTACACATAGTCAACTCCTGCTGTGGAGATATCTGAGCTGAAAGGTAACAGCTGAGCAAAGATGTGGTGATAAGCAACACACAGACTTTCTTTTGGGTCACATTGCAAAACAGTCAATTTACCACTTCCTGAAACTGGACACCTAATTATTAAAGAAGTGTACATACTCCCATATGCTTTAAAGATGGTCACAGAGTTGCAATGTGTTTCCTTATTTTGTAATAGGTTCCAGTCAAGATTGTTATAACATAGATTTGAAACTGAACAAATTACTGTTACCCAAGATTGCAGACTGCTGCATATGTGTCTACAACAGTTAATGGTTTCATACTGCTTTTCAAGTTCTCGGTGTATACAGACATAAAATGAGATCAAGTGTGCAAGCTTCTTGAACAGCACTCAGTCTATACAGTTTGTCATAAATGCAGAGTTTATGTTAGTTAGGAGTGTTAGCCAGATTCTGGGGTTAATATAATTTGTGGTGAAGTAGGTTAAAAGCGTTGACTACTTTGGTGAATTGATATGTAAGTAATTAACCAAATTACTTTGTGATCTAGCTTTGTATTGTATTTCCTCTGTTGTGTTCACAACACTGGAGTTGATAACCAATTGGCACAAGTGAGGCCCTATTCTGAGAGACTCTTAGTCAAAATTTAAACAAGGTCACCTTCCCAAGATAGTGATTGAGTATAAGTGTTATTCTCTATTGTGGTTATGTAGTTTGATTCTGAAAACATAAATAGTTATATGAACCCTTTTTCTAGTTTGTTAGCCAAATCATAGTTCAATGCTATTTTTTTGTTGCTTTATATAAGAACATAAGAACGGCCATACTGGGTCAGACCAAAGGTCCATCTAGCCCAGTATCCTGTCTTCCGACAGTGGCCAGTGCCAGGTGCCCCAGAGAGAATGAACAGAACAGGTAAACATCAAGTGATCCATCCCATCACCCATTCCCAGATTCTGGCAAACAGAGGCTAGGGACACCATACTTGCGCATCCTGGCTAATAGCCATTGATGGACCTATCCTCCATGAACTTATCTAGTTCTTTTTTGAACCCTGTTATAGTCTTGGCCTTCACAACATCATCTGGCAAAGAGTTCCACAGACTGACTGTGCATTGTGTGAAAAAAATACTTTCTTTTGTTTGTTTTAAACTTGCTGCCTATTAATTTAATTTGGTGCCCCTAGTTCTTGTGTTATGAGAAGGAGTAAATAACACTTCCTTATTTACTTTCTCCACACCAGTCATGATTTTATAGACCTCAATCATATCCCCCATTAGTCGTCTCTTTTCCAAGCTGAAAAGTCCGAGTCTTATTAATCTCTCCTCATATGGCAGCCATTCCATATCCCTAATAATTTTTGTTACTCTTTCCTGAACCTTTCCAATTCCAATATATCTTTTTTGAGATGGTGTGACCACATCTGCACACAGTATTCAAGATGTGGGTGTACCATGGATTTATACAGAGGCAATATGATATTTTGTCTTATTAGCTATCCCTTTCTTAATTTTTCCCAACATTCTGTTCATTTTTTTGACTGCCGCTGCACACTGAGTGGATGTTTTCGGAGAACTATCCACAATGACTCCAAGATCGCTTTCTTGAGTGGTAACAGCTAATTTAGACCCCCATCATTTTATATGTATAGTTGGGATTATGTTTTCCAATGTGCATTACTTTGCATTTATCAACATTGAATTTCATCTGCCATTTTGTGGCCCAGTCACCCAGTTTTGTGAGATCCTTTTGTAGCTCTTTGCCATCTGCCTGGGACTTGACTATCTTGAGTAGTTTTGTATCAGCTGCAAATTTTGCCACCTCACTGTTTACCCCTTTTTCCAGATCATTTATGAATATGTTGAATAGGACTGGTCCCAGTACAGACTCCTGGGGGACACCACTATTAATCTCTCTCCAATCTGAAAACTGACCATTTATTCCTACCCTTTGTTTCCTATCTTTTAACCAGTTACTGATCCACGAGAGGACCTTCCCTCTTATCCCATGACAGTTTACTTTGCTTAAGAGCCTTTGGATAGGGACCTTGTCAAAGGCTTTCTGAAAATTTAAGTACATTATATCCACTGGATCCCCAACATTCTTGTTGAGCCCCTCAAATCCTATACTACTGGTTGCTGTTAAGTTACTACAGCTCTATACAATTAAATTCAACTCGAGTCCTTTTCTTTAGTGAAGCAGCTGAAATTTTTTTAAAAGTAATAGATATGGGTAATCAGTTAAGCAGTTGCTTAATTAATACATATTTTATACCCTATCTTTCTTACAGTGTATTGGAGAGATAGAAGGGGCAACACCATGAAGTGATAACTTCTGTGAAGGATATAAAATAGGGAAGGAGGAGGGCAGCCAGTGGAAAGAAGGATAAATTCCTTTTAGGGGTTCACAGATAACTGCATTACTTGATTAGAAGAGATTAGTGCTTCTTAAGCTTTCTGGGCCCTTGTACTAGCTTGCCAGAATGCCTTTGGGCTTCACAAAACACTGGGGCACTGATTTCTCCTACTTAATGCTGTGATTGACTGCAAAGCTGCCTTGTGGAGCAGCCTCCGTTCCATCATAGGCTAGAGCTACAGAACTGAATGGGAAGCTGGGAATGACAGTGGCCAACAGAGAAAGTCACCAGTAAGATAGTGGTAGGGAGCCTAGAGTATTAGTCTTAAAAGTCTGAAGTACAGTGAGTAAATAAAGTACCCTAAATGCAGCTCGGTGTGGATGGTCAGCCAAATTCTCTGCCCCCTCTCTCTGTCCTTGGGCAATGCAGGATGGAATCTGGCCCTCGCTTCTTTGCTGGGGAGGTTCTAGTGTGGAGGTGTTCCCAGTGAATACAGAGACACCGTCCCTGCTACACTTCATCCCCAGCACAGGGAAAAGGGAATGTCTGGGGGAGAAAGAGGCATAGTCACAACACACTGTGCTCTAGCTATGCTCAGCTGGGGAACAATCTCTTGGAAACTGTTGCCAGGTGGTGCAAGTTCGGACCACCTCTGTATGCTGCTCTAACCAGTGATGGGGCCAGGGAAGGAATCAGGCAGACATGTCCAGTTTTTAGGGTTAGGGACGGCATTGTCATATGCAGTTGTATAGTGCCAAGCAACATGGAGCCCTAATCCTGGCTGGGGCCTTGAGGTGCAACCTTAATTGAAAGAAATAATAATATGGGGTGAGGTACATGCAACCAATCATAAGGCTGAGTGCACAAGACTGTAAGAGCCTAATCTCATCACTTATCTCTTTGTTACAGCTGCTCCCTCCAAGCCACAGTTGGAAGTATCAGATATTAGAACCAATGGCAAAGAAGAAAAGGTTGTACTGAGCTGCTTCACCCAGGGAAGTAAGCCCCCTCCTCAGATTACATGGCTGCTAAATAATGGGCTGGAAGTCTATGGTGAGTTTTAAATGGCCACTGAGTGGTATTTGTTTGTTGGGAATATTCTTATCAGCCATTAATGTACTGTACAAATACCACTGAACCAGCACTAGTCCAGTTTGGAAAGGTCTCAGCACCTGTGTATGGGAGACCTGAGAACTGGATACAAGTGCTAAATGCTGGGGAGACCTCTTTTTAAAGGGAGGGGGTTGACTCAGGACAGCTAACAGTTGCACAGTTTTCACAGCACAGACATAGTAGTTAATCTTCAAACCACCTCTGTGACTAACCCCATTTTCTAGGTGGGGAGCTGAGGAATACAGAGGTTAAGAGCCAGATTCTGAATCCCCTTTTCACACTGAATATAGCACTTACCCATGCCAGTAGTTCCATTGCTTACTGAAGGTTGCACTATCTGTCCTTGAGTGACTCGCTCAAGCCCAAACAACAACCCCATAAAAGCCAACATTGGAACTCAGATCCTGGTTCCTGGCACTCAACCCACCAAATGCCTTCTAATGTCAGTTAATGAAGATCTGTTTTCCCTGGTAGAGCTCTGAGCACATGTATCTAAAGGGAGAGTAAGGAGCTAGTTTGAATTTACTTGTGTGGTTTAAACAACGGTTCTAAATATTGTGATCCAATAATAACTGCCTTGCTAGCGGGAGCAGCAACGCATGCAAGAGGAAATACAGGTCACTTTCAGTATGTGGGGGATAGATATGAAAGAATAGGTGTTAATGGTTTCCTCTCTACTTTACTTGCTATTTTGGAACATGAAGTGAAAATTGTATTTGTATTTTGGGTCATGAAGCAAAGCTTGCAAGTCTTCACCTATAATCTTGGTAAAATATGTTTTCTGAGTTCCTTATTTTAAAGGAAGCTTGGGGGATTAGGAGTTGTGCATCCTAAGTAATAAAGATGTAGATTATATGGACAATGTTACACCATGCAACCCAGAGAGGTCTTTTATATCTTGCATAACTGCTGCATTATTTCAAAGTAATGTACCTTTCTTAGTTTGTTAATCTGATTATGCATTTGTGCATGCAATACTGAGGCCTGGAGAACTTAAAAACTGCTGCTTACCTATGTGCTCTCTTGGCAGTTTGGAGCTTTATATAATAGGGGTGGGCCCCAAGCTGGAGCATTTTATACCTGATGCAATGTGCCCTTTGATCTTAAATCACATGGGCATCTGGGAAATGTAGTTGTGTAACTAAGGATCCATATTGTTCCAGGCTTTTTTGTTTGATACCTGAATAGAGTTTTATAATGCAGGATTTGATATTAAAGAATGATGATGAATTCTCTCATCTGTTTGCCATACATGCAAATTAAATGGATTATAGTTTTGAATGGAAAAAATAAATTTTGTTGTGTGATAAATTTTATGTCCTTCTTTAAAGAAGGCTAGAACCAAGGAATTTCTCTAGTTGAAAATTATAAATACAGAGTTAAGAGGGAAGGCTAGCTCTAGGAAGAGATTTTAGGCTCAAAGTATTAATGATCACTTGTCTTAGCAATTGACAGATACTGTGAATAGATTTCAAGACATTAATGCCTATAATAGAAAATGCCATTTGAGATTATTGTGAAAAATTTGAAAAGAACTGATTTCTTTTGTGTGATAGCACACACATTTAGAATTTAGTCATTTATTCCTTTACATCATTAACTACATCCTTGTTTTTCCACATGATGTTACCTCTTTATTAACAATGCCATCTAATAGCAGCAAACTGGGGGTCAGAAATGCTTGTGTTCTCAGTCTGGCTGTCCCATTAGTTTACTAGATGACTTTAGGCAAGTCACTTAATCTCTTTGTGTCTCTTTCCCCTGCTATAAAATAAGGATGATGAAAGCGACATCACAGAGTTGATGGGAGGATTAATACAGTGTTTTAAAAATTAAAACTGCTGTATCAGGAATTGTTATCGTTTGTGCAAATATTGAGCATGCATATTATATATTTGTAGATTTAACAACTGCGATCTGTGTGAATATGGTAACAAAGCTATCTGGGAACTTCACTGTGGTGACAATGCTGCACTCAGATCTCTGTGTTGACTACAGAACCAAAACTCAGATCCTTGTCCTGCTTCAAAGTTATAGGCCTTTATCTCTTGAGTTTAAAGCCCTTTAGCAGTATATGGCTATGACCCAGTTGATTCCATTCAGGAGAGATCAGAGGTGCTCATGTGAGCACACTACCCATAATGGTGTGGAACTTGCTTATATGCTTATAGTGAATTCAGCTATAGTGAAGTAGAACAGAACTCCTAGGTTTTTTTCAGTGCATGGTAGTGTGTAGATAGGAACTAAGCGATTCTGTCAAAAACATGACTTTGCTCTGTGTGGGCTCTGCTGTGATCCATTTACACAATGTGTAAATGGCATTCATGTGTTGATTTAGCAGACCAAAAGTAAAGCAGATTTGTGACTGGAAGGTTTTTCATTAAATTGCTTTTGATGGTTAAGCACTTAAATGTTTTCTTCAAATGGCTACTTAGGTGACATCAAACACCAGTTTGAACACGATGGAAAGAAATGCAACACAACCAGCAGTCTCGTAGTCCATGCATACAACCAAGATTCAACAGCCAGTTGTGTCATTCGTCATGAAACCCTACGAGGAGAAAGACTGACCGTATCTTTCCAGTTTGAAAATTTCAGTAAGAACAGCTTTTATTTAAGCATTGGTTGACTGGTGGTGATTCCTTTTAACATTTGAGCTTGAAGAATAATACCGCTCTCTTGTATAGTGACTTTCATGAATAGATCTCAAAGCATGTTGCAACACACATCAGTATTATCAACCCCCTTTTACTCATGGGGAAACTGAGGCACAGTAGCAAAGTCACCCAACAAACCAGTGATAAAGCTAGGACTTGAACCTAGGTCTCTTGAGTCCTAAAACAGGGCCTCCATCCACTAGGCCACACTGAATTAGTCTGTTCTTTCTTTGCATAGATATAGATGCCTAACTGAAGGTGTGGTCTACCATTCAGAGAACAATTATCAGAGGGGTAGCCGTGTTAGTCTGAATCTGTAAAAAGCAACAGAGGGTCCTGTGGCACCTTTAAGACTAACAGAAGTATTGGGAGCATAAGCTTTCATGGGTAAGAACCTCACTTCTTCAGGTGCCACAGGACCCTCTGTTGCTTTATTCAGAGAACAAGGTCTCTTCAGTGTCTGGTTTTGAAAGACCGTACTCTCCCGTGGTTAAAGAAGGGACTTGGAACTGGATTCCTAGGTTCTACTACCATCTCTGCCTCTTACTCACCGTGAACCTGATCCAAAGCCCGCTAAAGTCAGCGGGAGTCCTGGGTTCCTGTGTTACATTGGAACATTCACTTCTGCTCCTTAAGTATCAGAGGGGTAGCCGTGTTAGTCTGTATCCACAAAACAACGAGGAGTCCAGTGGCACCTGAAAGACTAACAGATTTATTTGGTCATAAGCTTTTGTGGGTAAAAAAACCTTTATGCCCAAATAAATCTGTGAGTCTTTAAGGTGCCACCGGACTTCTGCTCCTTGTACCTCTGTTTATCATCTGTAAAATGGGCCTAATATTTAGCTACCTCCCATACATACTGTTAGATTCAGTTAACGCTTGTAAAATGCTTGGAGAGCTTCAGATGAAAGAAACTAGGGAAATTCCAAGTATTATTATTGTTTTCCAGCGACTACTACAGGCTCAGCTCCAAATGTGTTAGAAATAAGCACGAGGACCTCTGAGCAGCCTCAGGATTATATGGGTAAGTACAATAATAAAAAGCTACTGATTTAAAAAAAAAATTTTTTTTTCGTTAATATCATTTATCACGGTTCTCTCTTTAATGCATTGGTTATTCCATTAGAATCCACAGAAGCTACCCCGCAATCTATAATACAGACATCACCTGGGAGCATATCTCTAGCAACAAGTACCCAACAGGAAGTTTTTTCTTCTCAGACAACTGTTGGTAGGTTCCATATTTTAAACACTTTTCACTGTTGTAAATTAAACGCTATAAATTGTAGAGTAGTGCTGAATTAAGGCAATCTGGGGCTTAGTGGGGAAAGGTTCGATATCATGGTCAAACTGTTTGGCCAATGTTATTTGTTTATTATTTATATGTGTCTACATGATTGTGAAATAAATCATATAAAATTATTTGTAAAGTTCTTTTGCCCAGAATATGGGCTGCAAAAGAATACTCAGGGATAGTACAGAATACTACTTGCACTGTGTTCAGAATTGGGTTCTTCTTTTCCAGTGATTGCTACAAAGTCCAATCCAAATATTAACACCATCTTCTCTTAAAATCCTCTGCACTCTACTGGGAAGAACTTTAAATTCACTTTTTGTTTATTTCGTATCATTTTGAAAAAAAAAAAAATGGATAGCTGGCCCCATATCAAAACCTAGAGCCAAATATATCTGGAGCTTGGGAAATTTCAGATCTGGATTCCATCTTTCTGGGTTGGGTTTATTTCTAAAATATGTCTTCCGCTTTTCATGTCTTGTTTGGTGGTTATTCCTTTAGGATCCAGCCAACCAAACTTTCCTACCACTGTACCTGAGAAGCCATCTAGTACCAGCTTACCAGCAATACCTACCCAGCAGAGGGAACTACCAGCCAACATAACTATTTGTAAGTACATTTTTTTTCTTAATGACATTAAGGCAATTTGTTAAAATGTCATGTGTGGAGCAGATGGAAATGCTGCTGAGAACAAATTTATATTCCAGCTGTTGCAACGATTCTTGAAACACAAAACACAATGGTTGTTACACACAGGTGAGCATTTTAGAATTGCATCCATCATAGAGGGAGACTGCCCTCTCTACTTCTCTCTTTGTAGTGAAGACAAACATATGGAGACATATGGGGGCAGGTTCTCAGGTGGTATCAATTGTCATAGTTCCATCAATGCATGCTATGATTTTATTAATACCTATCCCTATGGATGCACTAGGTGGCACTGTGCCACAGGCTGACAGGAAATAAGCATGGTCAACACACTTTAAGGCTTAAGCTGTAAAATTATTCAAGTGATAACAGCAGGATTGTCCCCAGATATAAAGAGGGCGGAAGGAGCTTCATTACCACTATATACACTATGAATTGTTTGACAGTGAGAGACTTTCCAACCTTTAAAGGGGTCTCTCTGGCTATGCATAGTTATTTTATGGAAGAGATTTGGAAATGGAAATTAGTCAGTTTAAAAAAAAAAAAAAAAGTTAACACCAATGCAATTTGGCCCAGATCCTCAAAGGTATTTAGCTGCCTAATTCCCATTAATTTCATAGTTAGGCATCTAAACATCTTAAAGAATCCTTGCCTTTGAAAATCTCCCACCGTATGTGTAATGTCATAGATCGACACAGCATATAGACCAATTTTGTTTTACAAACATGAGTTTCATTTATACTGTGAATGTACAGTTATCTTTGTGTATAAGAAAACATTTCTCTTTTCATTTCTACAGGGTCAAAAGTAACACTAACAGTAAATGAGGAAAATTCTAGTACAGAAGCACCAGCAACAAGTAGTGAACCAGCCACTCAGAATGCAAACAGCACCGTTGGTATGTGTGCTAATGAATGTCCTTGTAAGCTATGCAGCCATGTGCTTTAGTGAACAGGGCTGGGAGGCAGGGATGCCCCAGTTCTAATCTGGGGTCTACCACTGATTTATTGTATTACCTTGGGCAAGTCATTTAAGGGCTCCACTGAGACTTTTCAAAGCTGCTTCAGGAATTTCCATGTCCAGTTCCTACCAAGCATCCAAATGCCGTCATGATTTAGAAAACATCAGCCTCTGATTCTGGTTCCCATATTGTAAAATGGGGATCATTAATGTTCACCTGTTGGGCATTTGAGACTCAGCTACAGCAGGTGTTGTACAGTGCTTTGAAGGTGGAAAAGTCTAAGTATTGTTATAATTAATATTAGCTAAAGAATACCATGTCTTGTCTTCAGCAGGAGTTTACATGAGTAAGGAGTGAGAAAACTCAGACTCATAGACTTTAAGGTCAGAAGGGACCATTATGATCTTCTAGTCTGACCTCCTGCACAAAGCAGGCCACAGAATCTCAGCCACCCACTCCTGTAACAAACCCCTAACCTATGCCTGAGCTATTGAAGTCCTCAACTCGTGGTTTAAAGACTTCGAGGTGCAGAGAATCCTCCAGCAAGTGACCCGTGCCCCACACTGCAGAGGAAGGCGAAAAACCCACAGGGCCTCTGCCAATCTGCCCTGGAGGAAAAATCCCTGAGCATGTGGGCAAGACTCACCAGCCAGAGTCTAGGGTGACCAGATGTCCCGATTTTTATAGGGACAGTCCCAATATTTGGAGCTTTTTCTTGTATAGGAACCTATTACCCACCACCCCCGTCCCGATTTTTCACACTTGCTGTCTGGTCACCCTAAGCCAGACACCCAGGAAAGAATTCTCTTTTGTAACTCAGATCCCATCCTAGCTAGTGTCCCATCACAGGCCATTGGGCATATTTACCGCTAATGATCAAAGATCAATTAATTGCCAGAATTAGGCTATCCCATCATACCATCCCTTCCATAAACTTATCAAGCTTAGTCTTAAAGCCCGATAAGTCTTTTGCCTCCACTGCTCCCCTTAGAAGGCTATTCCAGAACTTCTTATGGTTAGAAACCTTCATCTAATTTAAAGTCTAAACTTCCTGATGGCCAGTTTTATATCCATTTGTTTTGAATAAGAACATCAAGGTTTGGCCCTAAGGCACTTCTGAAAACTCCAGTCTTAAATAGCATTTATTAGAACTGTAACTAAGAGTTTCCACAAAACACATTGTCAGAGACCTGAAATACTGACTTAGTAAGGCAGAATTTTTGTTGAGTCTGTCCATAGTTTGGGTTTCTGATCAGACTACTGAAAGGGATAAGGAAGTCAAAATATTTTCTACTTTTATTTCTACAGAGCCAGAAAGAACTTTGAACATCACAGAAGAAACATCTGTTACAGATGTACCAGCAATAAGCAATGAACAATCAACTCAAAACTCCAACATCACCACTGGTAAATTTCTTAATGATGGAATAACATGGTAATCTAATGAATTGAACACGGGGCTGGGAGCCAGGAACTCAAATTCTAAACTAACTTGTAACACTGGATCACACTGTAATGTTGGCCAACTCACTTAACTTGCTGTTTTTCAGTTTCTTCAATTGTAAAACAGAAACAACACTTGCAAACCTATGAGAGCTATTTTGAGGCTTAATTGCTTGATCCTTCTACACTGTGGCAAGGATAGAAACCCTCAGTTTTATAATTAATGCCACCTAAAGAATACAGAGCCAGATCTTCAACTCATGTAAATCAACATAGCTCCATTGAAATCACTATTGCTATCCCAATTTAAACCAGCCGGCCCATATATATTTTTTTCCCTTGGAATCATTAAATGTTGAATTAATACAGCAAAGTGTAAATAATCTGGGTGACTGTGATTGGGCTAATCAGAGAAACACTTTTTCATTTCTACAGGATCTGAAACGACATTAAATGTGACCGTTGCAGAAGAAACCTCTGGGACAGAAGAACCATCAATAAGCCATGAAGAAACAACTCTGAATTGTAATGCCACCATCAGTAAGTTCTTGTTAATACTAAATATGAAATGGGCCTTCCTGAAGTCAGCCTGGTTACCAGCAGCCAAGTGTCTACATCACCAAACCCACCATGAAGGACACTATAGGGTTGCCCTTGTTAAGAATCTCATAGGAGACCCCTGGAGAATCTCATAGGGGCCCATGGAGATCAAAAAACAATATTAGCATCTAGAGGCATTGGGGTAAATTCTCTGCTGGTCCACTGAAGTCAGTGGAGTTTTTCCCATTTTTACACAAGCAGAAAATTTTGTCCTGGCTCCTCCATGTCAACAATGGGGAAGTTTACATTGCTGTTTCCTATGTATTTCTTCTCTAATAAACTACTTAACTCAATGAAAAGACTACAGTGGATTTTGGCTCAGAGCCTGAAACCAGTCTCCAGTATTGTCAACTTGCCCCTTTTGTGGCCAGTATGTTCTCAAACACAAACTTGAAGAACAATCTAATCATTAGGCTTAAAAATGATCTCCCATTATCTACATTGTCAGCTCCTTTATTTCTGAGGAACAGGCCTCGGCATTCCTAACCGATCACGTGGCAATCTCTCTAATTGACAGTCCTCACCTTATTAGCTAAACATCGCAGGTAGTAGTTACCTAACTATATTAAAAATATTTTTTTATAGAAACAGATCTTAATTCTGAAGGAATCAGACGAAGGCAAACAAGTGTTTTGTTGCCAGTCCTGGTAGCGGTTCTCATTTTTGTGATGCTCATCATCGTCCTGCTCTTCATGAGGAAGCTGCAAAAAGCACATGGAGTCTGGAAGAGAGGTGAGTGATCACACAATCTAAATCTCCAGTAATGTCTATGTTTAGGATGGGTGTGAGGGACTGGATAGTTGAGGGGACTGGTAACAGGATATGGGATCCTTGCATATCTAGGTCATTGGTTAAAATCAAGCCTGTGTGGTGACTGAAAGTTATTACAACCCGCTGTTCAGGATCCAAGGGGAAATGGTTGGTGGTCTCAGGCCAAACCTCAATGGACAAGAGGATTGGCACAAATCAGCTCCTTTTTGGCACTCCAACTACTGAATGGACATGAAGACTGAATTGCCCTCTTACCACTGGATATTCTTCTAGTTCAGTATTTGGTCATGCAGGGATAGCAGGGTGGGCAAATGTATGAAAAAAGCTGCAACTTCTTATTTGCATTTGTTATCTGCACAGAAAATGACACTTCAGAGCAGACACTGGAGAGTTACAAATCCAGGTCTAATGAAGACAATCAAGCCCCTGAGAAAAATGGACAAGGTAAGCTACCACCACGATCCCAGGCCATTGAAGATCCCATTGAAATCAGAGTTTTGCTACTGACTTCAACCTGATCAGGTTCAAGCCAACCTCATTGTTTAGGAAAGATTTGCAAACTGCAAATCTTAAGCTTCAATCATATAGTTTAGTCAAACCTTCTTAATAGGCCCAATGCCCACTGCAGACACATGACCATTTTTAACCATCTCTCACATTCACCATGATTGGGAAACTCATTACAGATTACATTTATGCTTAAAACTTTTGATTGGGTTTTTTGAAGGAGTCTAATAGTTAATTGTACAAATTCCATTGGAATTCAGAGAGCTGGGTACCTAACTCCCATACGTGTCTTTAAAAATTGCAGCCTTTATTTGTTTTTTATTAGATGTTCATGTTCACAAATATTATAAATGACAAATGCTCATCTCTAAACTCATTAATTATTTGGAGGTGATGAGGTGTGAAAGATAAGAGAGGGCAAGGAGATAAGACCTTGCCTTTACCAAAACATTGCAGGTGGTAAAATGCTGCAAAGCAGGGGCTACCCAAATTTCAAGACACCAAGAACTTCCTTGGCAACTTGCTGTGAATCTAAGGGGCACACCTTCTCTGCAAGTCATGGAGTATCCATCATGTCTCTAGTCTTTAAGTCAAGACTGGTGTCTTTCTAAAGTCTATGCTACAGTTCAAACACAAATCATGGGCTCAATGCAGAAATTATTGGGTAAGGTTCCTTGTCTCCTGTTATGCAGGAAGTGAGACTAGATTATTGTAATGCTCCCCCTGGCATTAAGATGTATGAATATTTACATAAATGTTTTTATTAAATAAATATGCACACGTGCAATATTTGGTGGGACTTGTACCTTTGTTAGATTATCAGAAATTGCTTGTTTGCTGATTTCATTAGCAAAACACACCTGCACTTCATCAGCTTTGTCCTCTCTCTGTAGTTACAGGAAGAGCCAGCTGTGGGCTGCATTTTAAAACTCTGTGGGACACCTTGCTGTAAAGTGTGTTCCTACTGTACCATTAGAATCTATATAAACACATGCAGCTTTATGGCTAAAAAGTCAGACTAGTCGAAAAAGGGAGGGAAATTTGCAAACACTTTTGGAATAATTTTTTTTTTTAAATAAATGTCAACCTTACATTTGACAAACTTTCATCAGCTCCATAATTGGTAGAAAAAATGAGGGAGGGGAAAAAAATCAACATTTTTGTCAAAAAAAGGGGAAAGATTTTATTGCAAAATTTTAAGTATTTCAACCAGCTTTAGTAGAAAGAACCAATTATTTTCTTGACCACAAGCTCAATCACTCTTAAAAATTGCTAGAGCTCCTGTCACTGTAATATCTATAAACCATCTCTTTTTTGGATTTATCAGTAATGTTGTAGCCAGAATGAATTTCCATCAAAATAACCCCCTCAGTCTATACAAAGACATCAACAAATATGCATTTGTCTTCCAGTTGCCAATCAGAAGCCTACTATGCAATACGTAACTGAAGGATATGCAGGAACAATAAAGTCGAATTCAGAAGAAAGATCTGTTTCAACATTTGGGAAACGGCTGGCATATGGAAAAGAAACTGACGTATAGAAGTCAGGAAGCGTTGGCAACGTTGTACTATGTACAGAGTCAATATGGAATGTTCTCATATTTATAGTGTGACTAATCTGATGGTATGTAAAACTGTCAATCTGTGACGAATCAACATCACAGCAGGATTTCAAACAGAGGAAGAAATGCCTGATAAAATGGCTGGTCTCAATCTGGATTCTAGTTTGGATCACCATGTTAACATTAAAAAGAGGTAGCTGGAAGAGATGCTCATGGGAATCTATTAGCAATGCATGCATTGCTATTAGCTATTTAATCAGCAGATTTAATTCATGGGTCTCATAAATGGATCAGACCTATACCAGAGCAAGTCATTTCAGCAGCGAGGGTCCTGATAATGGAATGCACAACCAGCCATCATAATACGAGATACAAAATTACTGAGAGGTTCATGCAACAGTTCTGCAGCCTCCTGAGATGGATTGTCTAACGATGAGATTGGGAGGCAGGAATTTCTGAGAAAGCACTTACGGCTAATATTTTTGAACTTGGGTGCCCAAAGTTAGGCATCTAACGATATTTCACTTAAACCAATATTTAGTTAATGAAATAAAACATTGTGATTTTAGAGGTGCAGAGCAACCTGCAGTTCCTGTTGACTTCAAACATTTCTGCCTCAGTTACCCACCTGTAAAAGCAGGATAATACTACTTCCATGCCTCCCAAGACAGTTGTGAGAATTAACTAGCTGTTTTGTAAAGTGCTTGACGATGACACCTACAGCTAATAGCCCTGTCTCCGCAGTCGTTTGCCTTTTGAGGTCTTCCATAAATGTTACTAAGGGCATGATCTGAAGACAATGGGGTGACACAGGCATGGCTGAGGATACAATTTGGCCTTCAGATCTACATTACTGGTGGAGCTGTCAGGGCGCAGGATGAGTGTGTGGGGCTGTTTGAAAAAACAATTTTCACTTGCAGACTGAGGGAATCTGATATGAAAACCAATGAGAGACAATGACTACAGAACCCCACACTGTCACGGTTAGTAACTTCTTAGTACAGAATCACACTTCAGTGAGAATTGCAGATCTGAATTAAGTCCAGGCTATGAAATTAGATTTAAGGTAATCCTTAAAAGGATATTGCACCCATTTTGCTCATGTCAGATGATAGCACTTCTCATCACAGGTAATGAGAGGAAAACAGACTTTTGACTAGCCATAGTTGTCACTGCCATTACTGTTAGCAGTAATATGGTTTTAATGCTGGAAGATGACTTCATGTTTGACACAAGAGCTGTGTGGACTCCAATGTAAAAGGTTTCCAGCAAGTTCTAATATTGGTTTAACAATAAGATCTGAATTGTTTAATATTTAAACAAAACCATGAAAGAGCATAAACTACTGATTATTTCTAAACTTGGTTTGTAAAATGCTCTGTAATGGTGAAGCCAGGTGTTTGTGGAAAATGTTTCACAACTAATAACATTTCAAATCCTGATCTTCCAGTTCCATTGGCACACAGTACCCCTTTAACTTCAAGAATAGTTCTATGTGTGGAAAAGACTGCAAGATCAGACAGTGTTGGTACTGAGGCCTTGGAATAGCAGTCTATTTTAAGTATTCTTAGTTCCTTTACATGTTTAAAATTTCAAGTGAATGCACTTTATATGTTTTGTCATTATTGTAAAAATGTTTTTCCTTTATTTAAAGTAGAGTAGCACTTCAGGCATTTAGACACCACAGTTCTGATGGAGACCATATGAGAGCCTAAATAGATACAATATGCACATTCCATGCTTCTGTCGAGGACAATTAAGGATACTTTTAATTGAAGTTTTGTTTTTAGCTGCAATGGCTGGTGTATCAGTTTTCTACTTTTTCTCCTGGCTTGTAGCAGACATGCTTATAGCATGCTTCGTAGCAGTGCTCAAATTCTGCCACTTTATTAGTTCATGGTTTTTATTGGTGAACCTTTTGGTTGCTTCTCTTAAAATCAGTTGGCTGTTCAGAGTGACTTTTTTAATAAACCAAACTTAAGTGTTAATGTACAAACTTAATGTCTTTCTTCTTTTTAAAGAATAGTTTGGTAGTGCCTCAGTACATAGGTACCAATAAAACAGGTACACTGATAAGACCACAGAAAAGAAAAAAGTACTAACTCAATAATAATAGGAACACTCCCATACTACATCCTACAACAAATAAGCCAATCAAATCCATCAAGAAATATTGATTTTGCACTATCCTCAGATGAAAAGTATTTGATTTCTTCACTTCTGGATCATCTTCAACATATTGAACACAGAAGTGCCAAGTAGCTATGTAACTGGCATACAAGTTATTTTTAGCATTCTTCAGCTCTAAAATGGCTCGTACATCTCACACTTTAATAATCCAATTGTTTAAGGAGGCTGGCTCTGGACTACTCCATGATGTTGCAATAACCAATCAAGTAGTCAGCAATTGATGTAATAATAAACAATGACATTTGGGCTTGTGTGAACTTTATCATATTTTAATTGTTCCCCTTTTATTATTAAGCACCAACACTGTACAAGACAGAGAAAGGCATGGCCCCTGCCTCAGAGTTTGCAATTTTAAGAAACACTCATGCACTTACTTAACTTTACTCACATGAGAACCATTTAATTCAATAGAACTATTTACATAACTAAAGTTAAGCATGTGAGTGACCTAAAAAAGCAACAGATGAACTGGGGACCCCAGAGAATGGTGCTACTTCAGAGCCGTTGTTGTTGTCTTTGATGTAGTAACATGACATATAACAAAATTAAATCTAGATCATTCATCCAAAAGCTTGACTCTAAATCACCTTGATAGCACCAACACCTTAGCTGTCCACAATAGCATTAGGTCCATGCAGTGAAAGTAAATTATAATATGCATATAGTGCCACCTCATTCTAATTACATGCACTATTAAGTATCAGCAGATTTGAACTAATGGGCCCACTAATCTAACCCAACAACATAATCTCCTATTACAGATCACATCTGAAGTAATGGTAATTTACCATATTCTTAATGGGGTTTTGATCTTGTTGAAATGTAATTCTATTTTTACAATAGTTTACCATCTAAGAGATGAGCCTTTTCTACTGTTTCCTGTATTCCATTCATGTGCAAATTTGCCATCATTAATGATTAGGCCTGTTGCTGTGTTGTGGGCTTTTTTTGCCTCATTTGAAAATAATAAGCCTATACTCTGAAAAACCCAAGGCTACAGAAGCATATATAGCCTGTTAGGCTTTTAAATCCTGCTAAATAGTTTACCCACAAAGAATACTAACTTTAACCACTAATTTTAATCGTTCTGACAGTGCATCACATGGTTTCTTGGGTATGGGAAATGGTCTTGTATTGGCTTTGATATCAGAGGTTAAACTCAGACCAACAGCAAAATACAGTCCAACACATGGTGCCAGTGGGGACAGGAATGAGTTGAACCACTCACCGCAGGACTGTATTTAAGTGAATGGTCTGAAACAGCTCTCATCGCATGTGGAAAAAAAACAAAAAGTGGTTTGCTTGGGGACTATAGGCCCAGTAAAACTTCCATTCAAGTCAAGGAGAGTCTTTCCACTGATTTACCAGGAATTAGATCAGGTTCTATGCATCTGATTCTGGTTTTGCAGCAGCTGTACATCAGGAGTAACTCAGTTCAAACCTGGTGTGAGACCAAGTTCAGGCTTGATGGTCATTTGAAGAACATGGCAAGCAGAAGACCCTCAACAAGAAAAATTGTCATGTTGATCCTAATATTTGAGGTCTATTTCACCCTAGGTTACTGAATGATATCTAGCTCCTATGTAGCACTTTGCATGACAAGATCTCAACGTGCTCTACCAAGGAGCTCAGTCTCATTGTCCCCATTTGACACAGGTAGGTTTGATATGAGAATGACACCGATGCAGTGGCGGGAGCAGGGGACAAGGGCAGAGGGTGGAGCAGGGCTTGAAGGGGTTTACATTTTATATGGGCTTCTCTCCTTTTTTCTCTCCTTCCTTTCTTATTCCTTCTTCTCTCTCCCCTCCCAATCAACTCCTCTTTTCCCCTTCCCTCTTCCCTGCCCCCCATCTCCCTCTGTCCTGCACTGCACCCACCACCCCATCCTCAGCACTGGGCAGCTGGAGAGCTCACCCAGGCTGGAAGGTACCACACAGACTGGCGGGGGACGTTTTAGGAGGGACTCTCCCATTCGCCCCCCCGACATCCCGTCTCTCCCGAAACCGGTTGGTCGGTGCAATTGTAGGCGGGGTTTTGCGTATGTGTACCGCCGCCATGGTGACATTGCGCTAGCAGCGCAGCCGGGGGTGCGGAGAGCGGGTTCGGGAATAGCTCGTTGCGCACCCGTCGCTGGTGGGGAGGCTGCTCTGCAGGGTCAGGTGAAGGCGGGGGGCGAGGGGGAAACGGGGGGGGAGAGAACTGGGGGAGGGGTAAAAGGGAGGGGCAGAGAGGATTGGGGGGTGGGAGAGAGAGGACTGGGGGAGGGGTAAAAGGGAGGGGCAGAGAGGATTGGGGGGTGGGAGAGAGAGGACTGGGGGAGGGGTAAAAGGGAGGGGCAGAGAGGATTGGGGGGGTGGGAGAGAGAGGACTGGGGCAGAGGTAGAAGGGAGGGGCAGAGAGGATTGGGGGGTGGGAGAGAAAGGACTGGGGCAGAGGTAGAGGGAGGGGGCAGAGAGGATTTGAGGAGTAGGGGAGAGGATTTGGGGAGTGAAGTGAGGGGACTGGGGAGGGGTAGAGGGGATAGGGTGGGATGAGGGGAAGAGAAGATAGGGGGAGAGAGGACTGGGGAGGGGTAGAAGGGAGGTGGGGGAGAGGATTTGGGGGTGGAGAGAGAGAGAGGACTGGGGCAGAGAGGATTTGAGGAGTAGGGGAGAGGATTTGGGGAGTGAAGTGAGGGGACTGGGGGAGGGGTAAAAGGAGAGGGCCGAGAGGATTTGGGGGGTGGGGGAAGAGGGCTGGGAGAGAGGACGGGCACGGGGTAAGAGGACGGGGGGGTGAGCAAATTCCTGGGAGGAGGTAGTAGCAGGGTAGCACATATCTTCTGTTCAGTTTCTTGTTCTTTTCAGATTTGCTCATCACAGTATGTATTAACAAGTAATGAAAGGGTGGCGAGTGCTATTTTATGATGCAACACCACTGTCCAGGAGGGGGATTTAGGAAGGATTACAGACCCTCGTTAGAGGGGTTGCAAAACACCAACCAAAGGGCTGCAACTGTTTGTACATTCCCCACCATCACCACAACCATTGCACTCCCAGCCTGCCAGGAGTTTACATAACCTCTCTCCAGGTGCCTCCATGCAAAATGTCCCTGCACTCCTCCCCAAACGACAAGATTCCTGTAAGAATAGGTATTTCCTTAACTGTAAGGGATACTTTAGTTTGAGACCCAAATAATAACACAACTCCTTGACCTTAAAATCTAAAATGCAGGTAGAAATTATGGCTGTTTAACGGAGGATTTTTTTAAAAATTATCTTCTCTGCATTGAAAACTTATAAAGAACAGAGACAGAAACTCAGTTTGATAGATGATATTTCCTCAATTTGTACTTGAGGCCTGAAAAATGTTCTTGACACCTCCTAACCAGACTGCATTAGAAAAATTCAAGCTGGAATTTTCAATGGAGCCTGAGGTGTTAGTCAAATCCCATTAAATTGGTCATCTAATCTGGTCAGTTTTGCTGCTTCTGTTCAGAACATTGTGGGCAGCAGTGAAACTTTCAAAAAACAAGTCAATTTTAATCTACTGCCACTGTATAGAAAATCTACTAGTATCAGCAAAAGCAGACACTAGAGCTATTCATAGAAGAGGTGGTGACTCAAACATTTAAAGAAAAAAAGACAGTTTAAATTGATTTTAGTTAAACAGGTGCAAATACCTGTGAGGCCATTCTTATTTCAGTTTAAAAGCAGTTTATTTAATCTTCAACCTGTTCTCAACTGATTTAATATAAACTAAAAAAAAAAAAAGCCACTCAAACCAAAATAACAATGTCCACATAGGGTTTGCACCTGTTTAACTAAAAATCAGTTTAAATTCACATCTTAAGTTAAATGACTGTCTTTTTTTATTATTTTTGAGTCACCACCTCTTCTATGAATAGCTCTAGTGTCTGCTTTTGCTGATGCTAGTGGATTTTCTATACAGTGGCAGTAGATTGAAATTGACTTGATTTTTTGAAAGTTTCACTGCTGCCCACAATGTTCTGAACAGAAGCAGCAATACTGACCAGATTTGTAAATTTCACTTTGCTTCTACTATGAGAAAATAGGTACAGCAAGAGAAACAATGGAAATGGCTGTCTGAAATCTATGGTTGAAAAGTGCTAATTATTAAAGTGCTGTCTCTTTGAGTATGCAATATACTTTACAAAGGTAAATCACGGTCATCCTCATTTCACAGATGAGGTAACTGAGGCACAGATAGGTGAAATAATTTGCCCAGTGACAGACCGATTCAGTGGCAGAGCTAGCAGCAGAATCCAGGTCTTGCAATACATGCCGTGTCCATTGGACCACCTTTGCTTTCATTAGTTTACATTTGTAAGGTTGTCTTCACAACCGTAAGAGCTAGAAACTTTAAAAATGAATGCTTAATTTCTGTAGAAATTGATGGGTTAAATCCTGCAGCTCAAAGAAAGTTTCTTACTCATCACTGAGTGGGTGAATGGATATTTCAAGCCCTGCTTTACTTTAAAACTGAAGCATAGCTATCGTTTTAAAAATCTATACACACTAGTTGATTCATTACTCCTTAGCCCACAGCGTACGCATAATCTCCCAACATAGATCTGCTATTACATGTAGTATGATCCATGCCAGACAAAGGACAGTTATAGCTATCCAGTGTGTTAATAAAAGGCCTGATGAAGAACAACAATTTTATGCCATAAGAAGTGTTGCCTCTGGAAAACTAAAAATTGATGCGGTGACGTAACTGACACATGGCTTCCTATACCCATACATTAAAATTAAACTTATGTTATATAAATAATCATTTTTAATACAAACAGACTTTCTTCCTGCTGCATCAAGCACTCCCCTACTGCTGTAACCTATTACAAAAGAAAATGGCATTAAAATGTCAACAAATGTTTCCTATTTTCAAATGCTGACACTGTTTTAACTCAGGCGTTTGATCCCTTATGTATATAAAGTGATTGCACATGGCTCGTCTGTTAACATATAAATATATTACAAAAATATATTGACAATTTTTTAAAGTAAATATTCTTTGTCCTGCACTTATATCTAGAGGGATATAGCTATAGATCTCCAACAGGGTTTAAATAAGACCACTAATGTAGAACATATGATAGAACAACTATAATCTGTTGCCTTAACTTTATTTCCCTGATAATATGTATACACAGATTTATTATTTTAGGGATAAGTGAATTGTCGCTGCCATTTTTATAACGATTAAAGGCCCTATTTTGCCACACTTACTCATGCCAAGTAGTAATTTACTACACATTTAGGCCCTAATCTTGTGAACACTTGACTCATGCTTAACTTTACTACCAGTAGTAGTCCCGGGATTTTGAACGGGACTATTAACAATAGTAAAGTAACCACATGTATAAGCGTTGGCATTATCAGGGCCTTAGTGTCATTGATTTCCTATTGCACAAAATACTACTGAGTGTGAGTGGCAGACACGCTCCCTGAAGCATTTATAAATACAGGAGAGCATCAGCTTTGCAGGATCAAATTCTGAGTCTGCCCACAATGCTACTGACTGTGTAAATAATTTGATAGGACTCATCTAAATATTTAACAAACATAACTGTTATTGACTATTTCAGTGAACAAATTGTTTGTTTGCATTTAGTCTCATATTTCCTAAATACAGGTCTGGTCTACACTGCAGCACAAAATATGGAATGAATTCTTCACATCTGAATCATATTTTTCCACTCTTTCCTTTCTACACATTTGCAACATGAATAATAGTTTATCTCAAAGAGTATTAATCCAGCCACATGGTCATCATACTAATTTAAAAGGACCATCTTTAAGTGACGGCAACTGGCATCCAAGTGTGCATGACTCTCAGGAGTCTGATTCTGAAAGCCTTACTCAAGAGATACAATATCAGTTAGAACTTCAAAAACGGATTTATGAAAATGAAGTACTGGTAGGCCAGTCTTCTGATGAGCTGGAGAATGACAGCTTAGATGAAGATAGTCTGGAGGAGAAAAGTCTGAATGATTCAGAAGGAGCAAATTATGACAAAGTACAGTTTTCAAATGGAAAAGATTATGGAAAACATAATGAAAGGTAAGGCATGTATTTTTAGTATATAGCTATGATAGGCCTGACTGTTCTTGTGCTAAGCCATTCAAGTAGTGCATTAAAGTGGGCATAAATGTAACTTACACCTATCTAATAGAAATAGTTAAATTGGCACAAAGACTGTATGTAGACCAGGCCTTACTGTGAATGTGAATTCAGGGCGATGTGTTTTGAAATGTATTGTGCTGTACAACTTGGATTCTTTAGAAAAGAAGGGAGAGCAACCATTCTTTGTTCACTGAGGGCTAGATTGTAGCTTGCACTGACTACACTCCCATTTGAGGAAGTCAGAACCTGCCTTACACCCCTGTATAAGCTACCTAGACATTGGTTTTGGGAGTGCAAAAGTAGGTGGGTGCTTCATACCCACTTACTTGCCCTCAAAGTAGGTGGGCAGGAGTGTGGGGAAATGAGCCAAGCCTTGCCTCTGCTCATCCACAGTGCCAGCCAGAACAGCTGAGCTGACGTGGAGGAGTGATAATTTTCTGCTGCTATAGGCCCAGTAAAATAGACATCCATTCTTCTCTATGAGCTTTATCCAAAGTCCACTTAAGTCAGTGGAAGGAGTCCCACTAACTTGAATGGCCTTTGGATCAAGCCTTAAAGCACTTACCATAACAGACTGGGTACTTGTTCAAAACTGATAGTTGGTGACTGTTGTCCTTTTCTATGCACTTGATAGGATGGGGCTTCTTTCTGAATAATTTAAGAAATGCATGTTTCACTTTTACATTCAGATAGTGATTTTTTAATCACTTTGGTTAGCTGCACTTCTATTAGAAAACTTATGTTTAAAACAATATTGAAAAACTGGAGGGTTGAATAGATGCATTTTTATCCAGTAACTATATAAATGCTAAATTAAAAATTCCAGCAGACTGTCTGTCATCCTCACACATTCTTACAAAAGCATTAACTTTATACATAAAATAAAATTGAATATGCTGTCATATGCATAAAAGGTTTAATGCTGTATAAATTGGGAATAATTGTTGTGTTTAAGAGAATTAAATTAAACCTGAAGCAATAATAATGTGCCATTTCAATCTAACTGTCTACTTAAAATAAAGTGGCAAACAAATGAAGGCTAAATGATTAATAGCGTGCTTTTATTCACCTCCTCAACAGGCAAAATGGCCAGTTACTGAACATTTTATTGCGAGTGCAAAGGATGTTAATTGTGCTAGAAACATGCTCTAATTTTAGTAATTTTTTGACTGAATACTATGCTGAATATGAGGCTCTTCATTAAATGGAAATTTTATTTTATTTTGTTTGAAGTTATCACAGTAAGTACTCAAATACAGTCCATTAACTGGAGCAAATATCATAGTATATGCATATGAAACCTCCTCTCTACATCCATTACTAACCTAGGAATTTGAAGAGGAAACCCTGCATCTGTTGTCTGCTCATCAACAGAAGTGTTGAATACAGAGTCCATCTAACCTTTATATCAAATGGGGGGGAGGAATAAGAGGTGTGTGTTTTGTCTACAGATGATTAGAGATGAAGGAGCTCTTCACGCTCATTTTGTTCCAGTGTGGTGACCTGGACTACATAATACAATCAAGCCGCTGTGCACACATTTCAACACAATAGGACTCTTTGGAATCATATTTTGTTATTTGAGTGATTGTTTTTAGCAGAATATTACATATTTTTGTGCTTATGTTGTTTCAAAATAGACATTTATTCTTGCATATGATTTACATTTATGAATAATAATGATGTTTTAAGACTGCTGTTGTTACTTCATTGGTATAAATTGTCAGGGATTGAAACACTAATTTCAAGCACAAAGTATATCAGGTCACTGACAGTGCTCTGAAACTAAAAGCATCGATATAGAACTAGAGTCCATTTGTTATTTAGATCACACTTTATATTTGTACATTTGTAACTAGTTTAGAAAGTGTTAATAAATGTTGAGTAGATGCTTTAAAATTTAATTGTTACAGATTCTATAGAGTTCAGCAGGCCAATAGGTTGCTTAGAACCATGGCTTGAAAGCCAGTAAGAGTTGTGTGCCTGACTTCTTAAGAGACTGTTGAAAAACCCACTTTCTGGACAACTGTCCCTAAAATGTAGTTCATATATGCCAGTTAAGATACTGCTGATCAACACTTTAGATTACTCCTCTCTCTCTCTCTCTCTTTAAATTTCTTTTTTGGTCTGGGGCTTTTTCACATGGGTGCATGACGTAGTTGAGACGAAAGAGGAACAGAACTATCTGTATTCTACACAAGACTTTTGGGAAAGCTCTATTAAAATAGTAAAGTACATATCTTGGCATTGCATGGTAGTGAATGGAGATAATACCATAAAATCTATAGGCTGTTCCCTCTTAGGTATCCAGTACTCGTGAGGGACCAATGTTAATTGGAATAGCACTTTTCCTCAGAGAGCAGAGACCCTGGGGAGTGACTGGAATTTTCTATGGAAGATAAACAGGAATTATTGCCTCATAATTTATGCCCTCTTAAATGAAATTTTACTGGACAATTGAAAAAAGTAGTTGTTGCATTTTTATAATTGCATTTTCTGGGTGTTCCTCTCTCCCCCCCCCCTGTTCGTGCCATGATGAATTTATATAAGGAAAATGTTGTATTCCTTGCTCAGATTTGTTAGTTTTAAGACTCATTAGCATTTAATGCTAATTAAAATTAAAGATAAAGAAGGTGCTCTTTGTGGATCTTCGGCTCAAGTTCAGTGCAACTGTTGGGGCCCTAATCCTAAAAATGGTCTCATGCACGAGAAACTTTACACACAAATGGTCTCATTAAACTCAATAGAACTGCTCACATGTGTCAGGGTGTACACACGTGTGGGCAAAGGCTGGAATATTAAATTGGTTAGATATAACTTATTCAAAGTGCTGAATGGTTTTTCTCTTTTTAAAATATTAATATTTCTCTTCTGGTTTTCATAGCAAACAGCAACCTGCGGACAGATACTGTAACCTAAGATACAATCCCAACTGGAAGAGCAATAAAGAGGGAACAAAATTTTCTGAAGTGAATAGAAGACACCACGTTGCTGAGAAAATCCCACAGGGCTCCTCTCAGGACTCATCTTACCTCTCTTCCAAGGACATCTTGGAGGAAAATTACCAGCTGGTAGAAAGACAAAATGCATCTTCTGCATTTGATACAGAATTGTTAAGCCTTGATGGTCAACCTGTTGGGATAAGCAGTGTACCTTTTAGATTGCATACAAAAGGAGAGCTATCAGCAGATGATTGTCAATACAAACACAGTTCAGGTACATACAGTGATGTTTTTTCTCCTCGATCTGTAGAAGTTCAGCAACAGAGAGCAAAAAAAGACTTTGTGGAAAAAAATAAACTTACTTTGGGATTAGCTACACAAAAACAGGATTCTTATCTTCATCTGCACAGTAGAAAGCAAGAGGAAGTTCATCAAGGCCAGGTGGGTAATGCATTTTATTTAGAACATCTCCTGGCAGGTTATGAATTAAGTGGATGGGCCACTGATTAAAGGGGCACACCTACTAAATCTCTTGGTTTTGCAGAGTGATTCCTGGATTTCCTTCAATCACATGTTTGTCCATAGCACAAGTGATGAAAGAAACCATTTGGGCTGTGTATCTTCCCTGCCCTTGATAGGATGATAGTGTTCTGTGGTGTTCATATTCCCAGTTGTAGCTTATCAATGGCCCCCAGTTGTGCTATGGCTTCTAGAAAGCTGGCTATGTCACCTGCTGTCGGTGCAGAAGCCAAGCCTTACTCTTAGTATTCAGTTGAACAGTAGGTAGGAATACTGCTCTGCTATCATACAGGGGTTCAGTGAGAGGAAGGCCAGAAAAGAGGTTCCTCATGCCATTTTCTCCAAGCTCATCTATGCAACAGAGGCCAGGACTTGAATTTTAGAGGCATCGCAATGGAGGAATCAAATCCATGCCCTGATTTGGACAAAAAACTTTTTTGTGCCAATGCAAATTGATTACGTTAGGTACATTAGCTAAAAGCCTGATCTTTGATGGTTACGAGATTCAGGATTGTGTGTCTTGGGAGCAAGTTCCCAGTAGCAAGGGCTGTCAGTTAAGAATGCCCTGCAGTCAGTCTTGAAAAGCAAGTTCCAGGGACCAGTGACCACATTGCCCTAGAGGATCTCAATAGCTCTGACAGAACAGAAGGGGAGACGTGGTCTCTTGGATAATGAGCCCAGAACTATTTGTAAGATTTCAACATTTTGCATGAAGCTATCTTAATAATAAACTCCCCCACCCTTATTTGTTTTATAACTCTTAATTTTAATTTAGTTTTACTTGGTAATAAAGTGATAAAATTTTCCATCTTACTTGATATGATTCTTCATCACATCTTAATTGATTCATTTTGTTCTGCACTGGAGTTGTTTGGCTTAGCTTACATGATTTTGTTAATTATGTGCTCTACTAATAATGTACTCACTTGTTTCCTTATGGGTGTTAAACAGCAGTGTTGCAGCATGAAAGAAAAATTACAGCTAATGGTAGAACCCTGAGAATACAATAGTTTTGAAAGAATCAAAAAACTGATCCTCTTAACAGTATAAAAAGCTTGTAGTTGCAACTTTCCAATTACTCTGATCACAACAAAAAATACAATTTATATTGTATGCAGCTTGAAAAATCAGAGAAAAGGGTATAGATACGGTGCAGTCTGGGTGGATGCATTCACACATTTACTCAGTGACATTTAGGCCCACGTGTTTCCAAGAGTATCTGCTAACCGTGAAGGGGCCAGATTTTGTGTGTCCAAACAGACACCTCAAGCTTGATTTTCAGGTTTGCTGAGCATTTGCAACTCTATTTTAAATCAGTGGAAGCTGCTGGCACAACAATCCCTTGGAAATGAAGGGCCTAGTTTTCTCAAGTTCTGTTCTCAAAATTGAAACAACCAACATTAGGAGATACTTTTGAAAATGTTTGTTAAATGTACTGGATTACAATGCAATACCGCACTATCCAGCTGTTACATAATGTGAAGATTAGCAAGACAAGGTGGGTGAGGTAATATCTTTTATTGGACCAACTTCTGTTGGTGAGAGAGACAGGCTTGAAAGCTACACAGAGCCAGTAAAAGATATTACCTCACCCACCTTGTCTCTCTAATGTCCTGGGTCAGACATGGCTACAACTCATAGAATAATGTGAAAATGGAAGTTACAACATAAAAAGTTACGCCACAGCTTTCGCTGTAATTGACAAAGCTGGCTAGTGAGACCTTCCATTGTAAATTATGTATCATTCTAAAAGGCTAATGAACAACTGATGCAAACACTAGAGGGCACCTGCTGTATGTATTACAACAGTGGAATAGGGGACAAGCTCTTTGCTAGAAGAGATATTAAGAGCACTTGTTTTTCCATCTATAATTCAGTTGATGGCAAACATTATTAATTTAGATTAAGGCTAATTAAAGTTTATGTTGATCTAACATTTTGAAATTCTGAAAATATATTTGTAGGCTATGCCTAGCATCACATATTATTAGTAAGTAGTATTGGTATTATTGTGGTAGCACCTGGAGGTCCTAATCAAGGATTGGGACTTAATTGTGCTAGAGGCTGAACATTGGTGCAGCGACTATGTCTTGTTATATCAAAGAGATTATAATCTAGAGCCCTGATCCTGCAATAATGTGTGTGTGTGCGCGCGCGCGGACTCCCTTTGACTTCAGTGGGGCTCTATGCTTGAGTGCAGAATTGGAGCCCGTAAGTAACGGATTAGGGATAACAACAAGGCAAGCACAAAGTAAATGAGACTACTACGATTAGGCTAATGAGCAGTCAGCATTCTTTTATTTATTGTCATGTTAAGCATTTTCTTTAGGAGATACATGGACTAGAAAGGTAGAGGTAGTTAAAAATATCCACCTTTGGGACAAGACATTGTGGGCCAGGCTCTGTCCACAGTTAAAATAGCGATACAGTGGAATTACTCTGGATTAACATGGCTGCGACAGAGCCGAATCTGGCATTTTGTGTGTATTAACATATCACGGAGTACCCTAAAATGCAGGAAAAAAACAAACAAGAGAGAAAAAGCCTGTTCTGCAAAACACATCCACCTGAAAAATGAAAGGTCCAAAAATGTCAAAGTAATTAATCCCAGATGGGTTTAGTTTTTGAGGCCATGGCAGTGTAAGGAATTTGTTGTTTTTATAACAGCAATGCCCAAAATGTGCCTGGCGCTTTCCAAACAGCCCATGTCCTGGTGCAGGCGCATCCTAAACATTGCTTGTATGGTTATTATATAGGGATGTGAGATGGAGTGGAAAAGATAGATCCCTTCAGGTTAACCAGTAGATTGAAAAGTACTGGATGATAATGTATTGATGTATCTGAACTGAGTAGCTGAGCTGAGGTAATGATTAGAAAATTTTCTTTGAACTGAGAGTTTGTGTCAAATTTTTTTTTTTTTTAGTCTGGAGTTAAAAGTTTAGATAATCAGATATCTACTCAGGTATATTTGTGGCTTTGAGGTCAAGGAGATGATGCAGAGATACTGATTTTCATTAGCTTATATTTCAGAATAGGTGGAAGGAGAATTGGCCATTATGAATTACAGTGATTTCTAGCCAAGCTGGGAGGGCCATATCACTTTCCATTGGATCCTCACTGGCTAAATAAATGAACAAGTCTAACATTCTCTAAAGCAGGGGTAGGCAACCTATGGCACATGTGCCGAAGGCGGCACACGAGCTGATTTGCAGTGACACTCACACTGCCCGGGTCCTGGCCACCGGTCCGGGGGGGCTCTGCATTTTAATTTAATTTTAAATGAAGCTTCTTAAACATTTTAAAAACCCTATTTACTTTACATACAACAATAGTTTACATACAACTAATAGTTTAGTTATATATTATAGACTTATAGAAAGAGACCTTCTAAAAACATTAAAATGTATTACTGGCAGGTGAAACCTTAAATTAGAGTGAATAAATGAAGACTCGGCACACCACTTCTGAAAGGTTGCCGACCCCTGCTCTAAAGGAATGGCATCCAGCCATCCTTGCTGTACCATGGAGCCTTTGAAGGGTTGAAAAAAATGTGAGGGAAACCCCTGAAAAAGAAGGGAAAAAAACACGGATTAGATTGTTAGTGTGCGTTAAGATGTATTTTTACAACAGAAGAAACAAAAACCTTGATTCGGTCTTCACGTATGCCTGTTTTACAACAGTGTAACTACACTGACTACAGTGGAGTTGCTCTTTATTTACTGTGATGTACATTGGGCCCAAAGCCACAGAAAATAAGGCCCTTTATAGAAGTATCAGTATTGTCAGCAGGCTAGGAATCAGCAAACAATCAAAGGTGGTCTGGTGCCTCTCTGAAACATCATTCATCTTAAAGTTCTGCAAACTGAATTGGACAGTCAAGGCAGGTAAGTTAATCAGTTAACTGAGGTGACTAAATGAGAATAGTTAAGAAATGGATAATTGGCATTAGAGAATGATGAGGAGTATACAAAAAATAGCGTCTTGGATATCTGTGTCAGCATCCAGAACACATGCTCTGGATGTTATCTTTATAAACTGGATCGTTTTCCACTTTTCAGCAAGTTAGAACAGTCATAACTGTTAGCAACACAGTTAACAGTGAAGTATAGCGGGTATAAAATGTTGCATTAAAATATAGAGCGCTTTTCATGTAATTTCACTAAATCATCTCTATAAAAACTTACTATGTTTGATACCAAAGAATCCTTATTCCAAGTTACTGTAAGATTCACAGCCCATTAGATCTGTGGGCTATATATACACCCAAACATACTACAAATGCGTGCTTATGGGCTGATATGTATGTTCATTAATTCATATAGCATTTTATAAAGCATCAACTTTTTTGCAGTGCTGCCTGATTCTCTAAGAACCTGATGATGAGTTTCTTTCAGAGAAAGAGAAGTAGCTGCCCAATCTAGCTCAGCTGTACTCAATATGAGTTGCTTTCCTCCCTACAAACCTCTTACTTCAAAGCGAGGAACATAATGTACAATTTTTTAATGGCTCTAGACCAAGGCACTCAGACTCTCTGTGCACTGCGCCTTACCTCAGTGTAAACACCTAATCAAGATTGCCTGCGCTTCAACAATAGCAGCCAAATGCAATTCGAGAACCACAAGCCTTTGAAGTCCTCACTGCAAAGGCCGGTTTTCTAGTCTGGGATAATGACATGCCATGATTGCTGTCTTTGTTGTATCTTTTCAGTAGAGAAGCAATTATGGGCCTCAATTTAACAGAATAGACATTACACAGCTTATGATGCTCAAAATGCAATTTCATTTGATCATTTTCTCAATTTGATTGGTATTAATAGAATAGTTCACAAAAAAATGCTGGCAGAGGTTGTGTCCTGTTCCTCTTTCAAAGAGATAATGTAGAAGTATGCTTTACCTGCCCAGTAAACTATCAATGCAGTGAGTCAGTGGGTTCCACCAAAAACATCTTACCAATGAAACAGCTGTGTTTCTCTGTCTGCTGTGGAGAAGAAAACCTATGAAGAGTCTTCTTAATTTGTTAACTTCTTTCCTGTAAGAAGAGCTAGTAGACTCTTTCATTACCATTTGCAGCAATATGCCTCACCTGAAATATCAGCAGTAAGAGCTCCACCCCACTAGTGTAAATTCATTTCAGTTCATAGCAGCTGACACAGTTATCTGCATAGACCTGGCTACAGCATATTACCTGTGTCAGCTGTTCTCATACTGGGCTCTGTGGATCACTGGTGGGATACAAAGCATTTGCTGTTAGTCCAGAGAGAGGCTGGCCTGAGGGCAATACGTCAGTATCCAGTTCTTAAGAAACTGTAGCTTGACTCATACAGCTTCCTCAGGTGCTGAGTATCTGCTGGGCATTCCTCTGCAATCTATGGGAGCTGCATAGTCTTTCCGTAGAGCATGTGTGTGAGTGGTTTAGATATAAGCCCAGAGCATTAAACTAGGCATTTCACTTGTACACAGCACCCTGGTATAACCGTCAGGTATTTTACCTGAGAACACCACCCATATGAATGCTTCCTAATTTCAAGTGATTTGCCCTATATACCAAGTTTGTGGATACCTAGTACTCACTTCATTGTTTGGGTCATTGGCCTTAGGCAGCTCCACTGTAATCCAGATGGCCTACTCCCTGAACAAGTTTGGTGTAGTTGTCCCTTAACTATGCTGTTTGGATTGCCATGCTGTTATAAGCGCCCCAGCCACTACTGCTATCTGTGCTCTTCTTCCAGCTAGGATGCTGACTGGTTGCATGGAAAAGAGACAGTCATTAATGATCTGAGCTCAAGTTTGCATAGTTAGTAGTTCCATTGGTCACAGACATCTTCTCCCTGTGGCCTTTCCCAAATTAGCCACACCCAGTCATCAGTGGTGCTTAGCTAGCGGGTCGGGACGTTTTGTTTACTTGGAGCATCTGCAGGCGTGGAGCCCCTCAGCTGGAGCCATTGGCTGGAAACGGCAAACCGTGGCCACAGGGAGCTGAGGGGCTCCATGCCTGCAGACGCTCCAGGTAAACAAACCGACAAGTATCAGAGGGGTAGCCGTGTTAGTCTGAATCTGTAAAAAGCAACAGAGGGTCCCTCTGGCACCTTTAAGACTAACAGAAGTATTGGGAGCATAAACTTTCGTGGGTAAGAACCTCACTTCTTCAGATGCAAGCAACCGACAATGTATTAGATGTTCAATGATTCCACAGAGTTTAAAATCATCAAATTTTGGTGTAGACCCATTTATAAGCAGACCCCTGCTCTTTGATGCGTCACTTTTTTACCAAAAATATTCGGCTTATGAACGAATATATATGGTAGTTTTGATTTATAGTGCTTTCTGTACTTGATGAATAACTGCATTGGTCTAGGCTTTGCTATGATGTATGGCCTCCCATGACTGTTTTAGTGCAGTGCTCACTGTCTGCATGGCAGTGATGGATGTGTAGTTGGCTTTCTTCTGCCTGTATTAGAGGTATCTACCTTACATATATTGGGCAGCTTGGTCATCTATTAGCTTCTGCTATGAGTAGAAGTTACTACTGTATGCAACTTTCCTTCCCTCTGTTCTCTTTGAAAGTGCTCAGAATGTCATCCACCACCTTCCTATTAATAGACATGCTACCATGGTCTCTATTAATACTGAATTGTTTGTGAACTTCCTTTGCCTATGTTCCTATTTGGCCCCATCTTTGTCCTGCCATGAATAATATAATGCTGCATTTTACTGTTTACATTTACTGGCCTGCGGATTGTTGCTTGTTTAACCCTTCCCCCCCCCACCCATCCATAGATCTTTTATGCTGTTCTTGGCCCCACTGAACTACCCCAGTGCATAAAGTCTAGTGGCTCTTAATATATGTTTTTCTTCTTTAGGTTTCAGATGTTAAAACTGCTGATGAGAGGCTTATTCAGAATGCCATTGACTTTCAAAGCATGGCCATGGATCCTGCAGACAAATGGCTCCAGAGGTCACACCAACTAAAGGTTCCTTTCTGCATGGAATATGAATCTGGTTTTTGGAATCTATAATGCAAACAATCTTGTTCTTGATTTTTTTTTCCACCTCTAAATTTAACTTATGGCAGATTTAATTTTTTTCCTTTCTTAATATTACTATTTTACAATTCTTTTAATGGTTTTCATCTGAGGCTCTCTGAGCACTTACAAGCATTGCTGTTAATTATTTACAATGCACCTAAAGTGTGCTAAACGGCACATCAGTTATGCCTCAGACCTTTGTAAATGCATTAATCATTTTACAGATGGACAAACCAAAGTATAGAGAGATTAAGTTTTTCGCCCAAGGCCACATAACATGTTAGGAATCCTGGCTCCCAGTGCTACGCTCTAATAGACCATATTTTTGCAAGAGAAGTAGATAGCTATAATATAAAAAAAACTACCTCTCTAATACAATGTCAAAGTAATTAGTTGCCAAAGTAAAATAGGCTATAGAGAATACACCTAAATATCTTCTTGTTCTACAAATCTTGTGCACTAAAATCCATCACATACATTAAGCATGGAGGAAATGGACTAGATGACCTCTTGAGGTCCCTTCCAGGCCTACATTTCTATGATTAAGTAGCATATAGGATCTGCTTTCATAACTATTTATCCTACTCTAAGTCCCATGACTACCTACTGACTGTCCAACTAGATAGGTAGCTAGGGGATTTATAGAGTAGGAAAGATAGTTATGAAAGCAGAAAAATTATGCTGCTTGATCCATATGATGGATTAAATCTACAATATACCTCCAAGTCTCAAGGAGTCCTGGATTTAAAAGGTCAAGTCTCTTTAGGATTATATGATGCTACTGGCCCATAAAACTAATACATCCAGTGCTCACTGTTTTTGGTGGGTTACCAGGGCTTCTTAATTTCATTGTTGCATTCCGTGTTCTTTCGGGAGGGAGGATGCTGATCTCTATCGAGGGGATGTTTTAAGACAGAAAATGTTTACAGGTGGAGGGGGGTGCACCTTAGGGTCTGTCAAGCTACCTAAAATTGATAAATCTAGTAGATGACTGACTGCCTTTCACACTAATGCAGTGAAATAATTACCTCTTGGAATAAGGCCAGAGTAGACCAGGTTTCATCACTGACAAAGACATAAGCACTTTAGAAGTACCTGAGAAAGTAGAATCCAGCTAGAACAGATGTGAAAACTATCTATTTATGGTAGCATCAATAATTAATTTAGTTTGCTGCTCAGACTATAGTGGAGAAGGAGAATGTAAGGACCAAGAGATTCGTTTTGTTCCTTTGCCCTTACAATAACGAGCAATGCAGCTGTAATGTGGAAGATCGTAAGTGGAGTACAGAATTTGAAAGATATGTAATTAGGCATAAATAAGGAAAGGAATAGTCAGTTTAGGGTAAGAATAAACAGATTATGCTCTGAATAAGACCAAAAATAGTCTCAAACAGATATAAGGCCAACAGCACCTGATTCTCTGTATCAGCAGAAAATTCTTCTAAAGCCCTGGCTGGGATGATTTAGTTGGGGTTGGTCCTGCTTTGAGCAGGGGGTTGGACTAGATACCTCTTGAGGTCCCTTCCAACCCTGATATTCTATGAGTCTGAAGAAAATAAACATGCAGTAAAAAGAAACAAGAGTTAAGCAGTCCTAAAACAGAGTAGAAGGGGAAAGAAATCTGTCCCTAGTTAAGGGTTGGCATAGATCACTTCCCTGTCGGAATAAGAGGGGAACCAAGGACTCAAATCACAATTCACTCCTTGGTCAGCTCCTGAGCCATCACAGTCATGTCCTATTTCTTATCAGGGCAGACTGAATTGTTACAGTTTAGGGTCTAAAAATAATAACCGGAGTAGAAGTGTCAATGTTCATCGATAACCTTAGCTGAGAATTCCCATTTGTGTTTGAGTTCTGTAACAATCTTGTTCTTTCCCAGTTGTTTTTACAAGTAGGAAAAAAATTTGCGATCTTGATTTAGTTAATGACGGTCTCTATTTGGCAATATAGGAGAAGTGTAACAGTGACTTTCTCAAAGGGTGCTGGAGGTAAAACAATAGGGACCAGCAGCTGAAGGATCTTCCTATGCAGCGATTTCTGCCATGGAACAGACCACTTGCTATGTAGGTGGGACAAAACCGAGTCTGCAACAGTCTTATGGTCCCGTGCTAAAGCCCTGCGGCCTGATTCTCTACTTCACTGCGCCAGTTTTACGCCAGGTTTCATAGATTTTTGAGGCCAGAAGGGACCATTAGATTATCTAGACAGGCCACAGAATTCCACACATCCACCCCCATACCGAGTCCAACAACCTGCTTTTTCACCGATGCATGTTGTCCAGAAAGAGATCCAGTCTCAAGTTGAGAAATTAAGAGATGGAGAATTCACTACTTCCCTTGATAGTTTGTTCCAATGGTTATTCATGTTCACTGTTAAATTGTGCCCTATTTCTCGCTTGAATTTGTCGGGCTTTAACTTCCTTATGCCTTTCTCCACTAAATTGAACCTGCAATCAAACCTTTTACTGACCTTATAAAAACCAAGATGTTCCAGGAACATGATCATGTTTTGTCAGATGCGGTGTGAAGTTCTGGCTTGAGGCAAAAGCAAGGCAATGCCATGGCAAAAGGGGAGGGGAGGGTCTGGAGTTTTCCATGATTTGAAATCTTCAAGTGGAGACTGGACACCTTTTTGAAAGATCTGGTCTAGCTCAGCCAGTAGCCATGGAGCTGGATGCAGGAGCTACTGGGTGAGACTTTCCAGCCTGCATGATGCAGGAGATCCCAACAGTCCCCTCTGGGGATATTTTTCCATAGGAAAGCTGGGCTTTTCTCCTCTCGTTGCATGTTCCAGACTGCAGCATTCCCCAGTGAGGAGCTTCTGTCACTTTGGAGAGAGGTTCCCAAGCATTTCCTTGGCAGCTGGCACGTCACCAGACAGAGACCCTGCACCAGCTCCAGCTCTGCTCCGCCCGCTGTTTATATCTGCTTCTTGGTGTTGAAACCAGTCTGAGAGGAAGCATTAAGTGCTAGACTATTGGACTGTCTGCCAAGATAATGCTACTTGAAGTTGACTGAGTTATGCTGGTATAAAACTGATGTAACTGAGTGAAAAGTCAGGCTCTCCTGGTCTTTACAGGGTCATTTCCACCTGCTTTTACAGACTTTTTGTATGTTTAAAATAGTTATAACATGGGTATGTCCCATCTACATAGGTAAGATCAAACATTGTGACAAGATATCTTGATGTAGCAGAAATTGCTCTGCCGCGGGCTCATAGTATAGTGGCCAACTGGGTCAATGTGACTATGAAGGGAGAAGTATAAACATAGGGGGAAACAAGATAAATATACTTATTCTTCTTGCAAGCTTTTCTCCTCCTTCTTGTTTTTGTGTTTTCCTTCTCCTCAGACACTTTCCCCTCACACCATGGCCAGCTCCAGGGTTTTTGCCACCCCAAGCAGCCCCCCCCCCCCAAAAAACAAGCCACAATCGTGATCTGCGGCACTTTGGCAGCAGGTCCTTCACTCCGAGTGGGAGTGAGGGACCCTCCGCCGAATAGCTGGACATGCCGCCCCCCTCCGGAGTGGCCGCCCCAAGCACCTGCTTCCTAAGCTGGTGCCTGGAGCCGGCCCTGCCTCACACACAGGTGGCTATGAATCACAGGCTAAACCCGGAATATTTTTTCGACTCCTAAGGGATTTGAACACCTAGTTCCCATAAATTTACTGGGAATTTGGCATCCAAATTGCCTAGCCTCCTTTCAAAAAAAATCTCTGCCCTAGTTTTTGTATTAAGTTTATGCTGAAGTAGCTCAAGCAGATTGTTTGAATTTCCTGCTGTTCATTTAAGGCAAGAAGCTGTGCTCCTTAAGAGAGCAAACGCAGTTTATGCTATTATTCATGGTAAAAGATGTTCTGTAGATTTCAAGTTTCTTAGTAAAGGAAGAATTTTACAATGCTACTTGATCCATCTAAGTGGGAAAACAATGGCTCAGTCTCAGTTTGTCCCTGGTTCATGCTGAGACCCTGGGACCCTTCCATCGGTGGCACCATCAGTAAAAGCACTAATCATTATGGAGGAGGTCTAGCTAACAAATTATCATCTTGGCACCAGGAGTCAGAATTCCCCAGTGCTAAAGCTTTCACCAAAACATTCAGCTCTATATGTGGACTTAATACCTACCATTAAGCAGTTACTCTGAGTGCATATGCTATGTAGTGATTGCAAGTGTTGGTAACAAAAGAACCCTAGTGAGACTGGAGGATGAAATGGAGGATTGCAGTTCTGATGAAGATTAAATGGACTGAGAATGGCTTTGTATATTACCTTTAAGGAAACCTATATCTTGCCTCAAAAGGATCAACACCTGGTACCTTAATTGGGAAGATGATAAATCTTAAGTAAACCCCAGATTTCAAGTACGTTGCTTTGGGTAGTGAGAGAAGTCCCACTGAATTTAAATTCCTGAATTGATTGATTGTTTGCTGGGATGACGTGTTTCAGGATTTACAAGCACATGAATACTTGGTTTAACGATTGAAACAATTTAAACTGAGCATATTGACTTATTTCTTTGTCCACTGCAAACAAGTCTAAAAAATGCACCCTTCGAAAAGGTCATGTGTAATCTAGGCTGTGAGTAGTGCTGTGGATATTAGCAATAGGTAAAGGGTTGAATAACTTGAATTGAGACTACTACATGCAGACAATAACTCCAGGCAAGTCTCTTACTATATCTATTGCTTTAACTTGCAATTCCAAAGACATCTAAGGACATATTTATACTAAATACGTCACGCTGGGAAAATACTTATTTCATCAATCTGGAGAGCTTTTGACCAATAATATGTCAGAGTAAAGCTCTGCCACTAGCTCCTTTTACAGTATTTTAATTTTTACTGTGTGGGAAAGGGAAATAATTGTCTGCCTGTATTTTTATTTCTTTCTACTAAAAAACATGACATTTTGACATAATTAAAATCATAAACAGCAATAGCAAAATCAGAAGTTAACGCCTTCTGTCCACCTCCCATTTCCAAATCTACCAACCAAACAACCAGTAAACAGAGCCAAATTCTCTGCTATTGTAAATTGGCACTCCTCTATTGAGGTCAATGAAAGTGTGCCAATTTACACCAGAAGAAAATCTGACTCCAAAATTTCTCAGTTATACACTGGACCAGATTGTCAGTTGGTTTAAATTGAAGTAGCTCCAGTGAAGTTAACAGGTTTGCCACCGTTTACAGTAGCTGAGGGCCTGGTCTACTATACATACAAGTATAGTGAAATAAAAACAAGACAGCACTTCAGCATATGGTTAACCTTAAGTACATGCTCAAGTCCCACTGACTTCTGCGGAATTTAAGCATATGCTTAAGTGCTGTCCTGAATTGGGGCCTAAGGTTTGTGGCTGTAGAGAAATCTCTGAATGAAAGGTATTGGTGCAGCAAAAAGTATGTGTAAGTTTAGTATGTTTGTCTTTTCAAGTTATCATTTAATATGCATGCAAAATGATCACCTCAGAGTTTCACAATACTCTTTTTAGGATCACCAAAATAAACGACCCCAGGCAGACAGAACAAAATTAAATCGAGTGCTAAGAGAGAGATCTTTACCAGCAAATGATGTCCAGCATCCACCAGGAAGACTAGCGGAACCAAGACCTCAGCATCACACACATCGCAATGTATCAGAATTTGAGAACTTTTATATGGATTCAAACTCTTCTGAAGTGCTAGAACTTGAAAAAGATGACAATAGTTCACTGCATAGTTGGTTACAAACAAATCCCTTCGTTGGTCCAATTACTCCTTTCGTTAAGACTAGTTCAGCAGCAGATTGGGAGACAGACTCAAATACTTTACAAAATAATTCAGATCTGGTAAACTGGAATCAGAAGCAAATCTCCATGAACTTGGCTTCATCAAGGCACCATCTTGAACTAACAATGCATAAAAACGCTACTGGGTTGAATTTATCTCCAGCATATACTAGTGAAGAAAACAAAAAATATCAGCAAAACCCCAGAAACAGACCTCCGTATAATCAGCAACATTTACAGAATAGTTATGTTTTGGAGCCTCTTCCACCTGATGGGTATGCCAAAGGTCACATGCTCCTAAACCAGAAAAGCATCGCATCTACTTACAATGCTAATTTTCAAGAATCAGTAAAAGACCAAGTTTCAACTCAGAATCATAGAAAGCAATTTTATATAGACAAGAGCCATCACAACAACTTTGCTACCAACAGCTTGTGGTAAGGACTCACGTTTCAAAATGTTATTAGCATAATGGTACATGATGCCAAGGAAGTCATATTAGAGAAGGCCAAGGAAGTGTTCAGAAAAGTCTGATACATTCAACCACAGTAATTTATTCATAATTTATAGTTTGTTCATTAGTGTTTGATTTAATAAACAGTTTAACACTATTTTTAAGCTTTCAGTACCCTAGCCATTCCTACACATGAAATTCCCATTGATCTTAGTGTGTTTGTACATGCAAGGACTGCAAGATCAAGCTTAAGAATGGTAACTGAAAAACTGATATTAAAGAGCAAAACAAAGAAACATTTAGTTGCATCATCCATGAACTGAGTCTAGAGGAGCCTGTTTGTACTCAACTTGGTTATACCAAAACCCAGCTTGTGGCAAGGTGGAGTGAAAATCCCAAATTGCTCCAATGCAATTCAGTGCGCTGCCACTCATCTTTCAACACTTGTCTATACTGGTATTCTTCTTTAAAATCTTCCCCAATTGCAGGTCCACCAGAAGTGGTCCTAGTGTATATAAGGTACAAGCAGCTGGTCACATTTTTACTAATCCTGCACTTGCTCTGTTTATCAAATTCCCACCAAAGTCAAAGGTTTTGTGTGTCGAAGTTCTTAGAAGAATAAAATCTGACACTGTTAGCATGAAAAAGGCATGAGAGGTTAAAACTATTTATATAGAGCTTGTATGGATTGATGGTAATAAATGAAAATTCTACTTTCAATGAACACAAAGGGTCTGATTTTTACCTACTCCAAAGCCGACTGAAATCAATGGATATCTTTTCATTGACTTCACTGAGCTTTGGATCAGGCCCAGACTTTGCCCCAGTTGACTTAATGATGTTATTCCTGGTATACATGGGTGTGTGAATGAGATCAGAATCAGTCACAAACGGTCATGTTCACTTCTGAAAGCTTGCGTGCATAATTCAATGAGTTGAAAATGTACCCAGCTAACAATATCTAATGGTTTTCAAAATATGTTTGAATAGCAATGACAATTTCAGTTTACAGATTGCTTATTGGGACTTTGCATCTAGGTATGAGTAAACACAATTTCCTTCTTTCGTTTTAAAATTGAGGCCATCCCAGTCATCTGGTCAGAAGCCACTAGCAGGCCCTTCTCCAACCACACAACTTATACAGACAATGGAACAACATCATCAAAAAATCTCTCAACTGGAAGACACTCACCTTGCCGAAAGGCAGTTCTCTGGCTTGTTTCCACCTGTAATCCCACGGGTAGAAAGTGACTCAGAGATTAACACAGAAAGAAGTGAAGGAAAACAAGTGAAAATTAGTCGCAGCAACTCAGAAGGGTACCTGCTGCAAATGGAAAAGCAAAAACAGCTGAAAGAGAAAGGGACTAGGAAGGTAAGAAAAGATGGGTGAGTTAGAAACCAATTTTATTTTGCTGTTTCCTCCTCTGATTAAATTAGTACTTTGTGCTTGTTATCCATAGATCTTAAAGCACTTTAAAAGGGGTATTATTCCCATTTTACAGAAGGGGAATTGATACTCCGAGAGGTTAAGTGACATGCCCAGCATCAAACAAGTCAGTGGCAGAAGCAGATATGGAAAAAGAAAATAACTAGTAGCTGATCTGACCAACTCACTCCCACACTTTATATTCCAAGGAGTTGAAGCAATTCACCACTGCATCTTTCCACTCTGCTTTTCAGAGAAGGTCACCTGCTAGAACACATAGGGAACTGTTGATCCTTTAAGTTATTCCTGTGGTAAAATGCTTGAGAAAGAAGCCATTTGTATAGGACAGCAGGTAGCCAGGCCTCAAATCTGAATAAGTTATTTTCTTTGTCATGCCCATTTGCCAGTCAGATCAAATCTCTTGGTTTCCAAGGGAATTCAAACTGAACAACATTAAAAGTTACAGGATTTGTGAAGCTAATGTTATAAACATTATTCCAGGTCTGCTGACAATCCCATTCTGATCACTAATTAAAATTGAGCTCTGTATCTCTTCTGTGTGTCCAAATTTCATACTATAACCATTTAACACTGATGTAATGGAACAGTATAAAGATATCCTTGTACACCCATGACAAATTAAATGTTTAAGAAGTTAGCTTGACTGCACTGAGAAATGCAGCTAAGCTGGAATAATTATTCATGTGCTTCATCGAGGAGGCAGTTTGTGTATTGCTGCTTGACTGCCTCTAAGAAGGGTTAGCTGGATTAAGATAGTAACTACAAGGCAGATTTCCTTCCTTTTCCATTCCCTGTGTTCAAGCCATTGTTTTTGTCCTTTTTTCCAATAACTTTCTCACATTTACACATCTGAAGAATTTTGTGGAGAATTGGATTGTTTATGTCTCGCAGTACAACCCAGCTTCTCACATTAAACAGAAGTCCATACAAACACACCAAGGTCAAATTTAATTCACACATATTTTGGCTTTGAAAATATATTGGAAATTACTACAGCTTCTTGAGGAAAAACCTGGATTTATTCCATACAGCTAAATGGTTAACTCCCTGTATTAGCTTCAGTTTAAAAAACAATTATATAATTGTTCCATAAAGAGTTCGGATACTTGACTCAAAACAAAAGTCTAATATTTCTAATATAATATAGATTTCATTTGTTTGCCAGTTGGGCCTGACTTAAAACATGTTCATCATTTGAAGAAAGTACTTTTTTGCTGGTAGAAATTCTTTGGGCATTTCTGTAGACACTACATGATTGGAATTACTACAGTAGGCGGCCAGAAAGAAAATAAAGCAAACCAGAGTCTGGATTATTAAGCATTTTCATTGGCACACTTAAAATTTTGCCCAGTTATGCAAGTTAATTGAGTCTCTTTGGAACAGATGTAACGAGATCCAGGAATGCCCAGCCCTCCCCAGACAAGCCAGAAAAGCACCTTATCCTGGAGCAAACATAATGGATAGTTAGAAATGGATTAAGATTAAATTCTGGTTCCCCACACAAACAACTAAAAAAAAGGGTTTTGCACGGGGGATCAGCACAGGGCAAAAGAGAAGTGACAGTGCTCCCAAGCAGGAGGGTGGGTGCAGTGCACTTGAGTAGGCTCGGTTGAGGCCACTGCAACAAAAACATAGTATGTGAGTCCACTAGCAATGACCTTCCTTTTTGCCTGCTCCAGCCAATTCACTTGTAAAGATTTTGTTCCATACTAGTACTGTTAATTTTTAACCTTTTCAGGTGAATGATTGCTTCCAACTAAAAAGGGTGACGGGGTGCTGCTCACAACACTGTCATGTGGCCAAATGAGGTGCCATATAGCAATATTATTGGAAAAGAGTAAACTTTGCAATCCCTAGTTATTAGGAACTGGGTTCAAAGTCAACCTAATTAGAAGGTTCTCGTGTTACTAATGGCATTTCTGAGAATGGAAGTATATGGGCACTCAAAAGATGCAAGAAGAATTTGACTAGCCTCATGGGAAAACAGTGTCTAATTGTCATGCATCACCAATATAATATTGTAAAGGAGAGTCATTTTAGAAACTATTCCATATTGTTTTCATAAGATAAAGGGAATCACTGACAACAGAGCACTTTGTTGATTGGATTTATGAGCTGTGGGTTTTGTTTTGGTGGGGATTTTTTCCAACAAGTGTATTCATTTAAAGCTACCTGGCCAGATTCTTCTTGGTTACATCAGTGTAAATTAGGGGCAACACTGATGACTTGAGTGTAAATCAGGAATAATTTAACTTGTGTAACTGAGATCAGAATTACACTTAGTCTACCCAAACCATCTTCTAGAGCCTCTACCTTCATCCCCAGGTCTTCCTCCCCTTCCTTCCATTCTGGGTGAAATCCTGACTCCACTGACTCTGGCCACTGATTTCAGTGAGTCCAGGATTCCACCTTGTGCCTTCTCTCCCCCAAACTCTGAATTTGCTATCCCAAGCACTAGGTCTTTAGTTAGTTACCAGGAGAAGGATACATAATGAACATCTCTTTTATCACCAAAAGCAGGGTGTTTTCTGTAGTTTTGCTACAAGGCTTTGTTCAAAAGTTCTGTTACTGTAATAACTGCCAAATGCATTGTCATTTTAAGCTGTTTAACAGAATTCAGCTCATGAAATGCAAGACTGGCAAATTACAAAGTGGAGGGGGTTTGCCTGTTAGTCATTCAAATGCCTACATAATATGGGAAATTTTTAAAGGAATATTATCACATGAAACAAATTACATTCATTCAACCTTAAGTTTGCTCACTTTACTTATAAAGCAAGTGCCAAAGTTAAGGTTGAACATGCAACCTGAATTCTGCCCATCTTGTGCATATCTATTACACACCATCTTTAATTATGTGATCATATGCTGTAGTACAAGTGGAAATTATTCATGCACCTTAAATACACAAGCATTCATGTGAATGTTTTACATTTCACTAAACTGTCTTTATTTTCAAAACTGTTTTCTATACACCCTGGCAAAAACTTTCAAAAAGGCAAACCCATTTTTCTCCTGTTCTGTCATTATACCTGGGAATGTAATTTATAGTAGAACATACCTGCTCAGGGTAAAGATACCTTTAAGACTTTTGCATTACTGAGGGAGCCTTTTGCCCTCCATAGCAACAATTAAAGGAAGATGTATTTGATTCTGTCTTTAGCCTTCTAGGCCAAGAAACTACATGAACCTGGATGTGAAGCTCGGAGGCCTTGGACCTGACTATGAAGCAGTCAGAGAGAAAGTAGGTGGCACAAATAGCATTTTGTCTGCTTTTTTTGTCTCAAAATTATGCCAAGTAAGCGGATGTAGAATGCAATGGAAATGGAAGCACAGTTGATAAAGTAACTAAAAAATGCCTGTTTTTAAATATTAAATTCCAAAGAGGACCATCCTTCTGAGTGTTAGGAAAGCAACTAGTACATAGATGGGCATTACCATCAAATAAATGATAAAGATAATGTTCTAGTCAGGCATCTGTTAACCACGCCATTCATGAGTCCAACTAAGACAATAAAACAAAACATTAAGATCTCCTCTACCAGTTAGGTTAAGAAGTAGCCCCTTTTTTTCCATGTGCATCTCTCTTGCCAGGTGCCCTCTCTGATCCATATAAACAATATTGATGCAGGTCCATGGCCACCTAGCACATCATGCCTGTCATTAGGCTGCACCCCATTGCCCTTTGGAATTTTCTATATAACACTCAAACTTCCAGCCACCTGTGCTAAAAGAGACTCTCCTTAGCAATACAGGGTTTGTTACACAGTTGAACAATACTGCTCATCCATTAGCACTCATTCACACTAGCCAGTTCATTGCAAATCTATGTATAAATATGTGCTAGATTTCAAGACTTGGTTTTCACAAAACCCACAGCTAATTTTCATAGATTCATAGGTCAGAAGGGACCATTGTCATCATCTAGTCAGATATCATGCATAATATAGGCCATAGGATTTCCCTGAATTAATTCTTCATTCAAGTGGTTGAACTAGAATATGTCTGTTAGAAAACCCATCACAACCATTGATAAGTTGTTCCAGTGGTTCATTACTCTCATTTAAATATGTACACCTTATTTCTAGTCTCAATTTGTCTAGCTTTCAACCATTGGATCAACTTTCAGTCATTAGAGCTTGTTATATCTTTGTCTGCTAGATTACAGAACCCTTTACTAACAAACTTAACTATAAGGCATGTTTTCCAATCCTTTAATTATTCTTGTGGCTCTTCTCTGAACTCTCTCCAATTTTTCAACAGCCTTCTTGAATTGTGGACACCAGACCTGGACACTATATTCCAGTAGCTGTTACACCAGTGCCAAATACAGAGGTCATGTAACCTCCATATTCCTACTCAATATTCCTCTGTTTTTAAATCCAAGAATCACATGAGCCCTTTATAGCCACAGTGTAGCACTGGGAGCTGATCTTCAGTTGATGAGCCACCGTGAACCCCCAGTCTTTTTTTCAGAGTCCCGGCTTCCCAAGATAGAGACCTCCATCCTGTAAATATGGCCTACATTCTTTGTTTCTAGATATGACCTTTCATTCAGCCATATTAATACATATATTGATTGCACCTAGCTTGGCAAGAGATCCAGATCACTCTAACAGCGACCCATCCTCTTCATTATTTACCACTCCCCCAATCTTTGGGTCATCTGAAAACTTTATCAGTAATGACTTTGTTTTCTTCCTAGTCATTACAAAAATATTTTATAGCATAGAACCAAGAACAGATCTCTGAAGGACCCCATCAAAAATCATCCAATTGATGATTCTCCATTTACAATTAGATTGAGACCTAACCCCACTTCAGTAGGTGCCACTGATTTCGTATCATTCTAGTTTCTTAATCAAAATGTCATGTGGTACCAAGACATCTACATTTATTACATCAACACTATATTGTAGTAGCACATCCTCACCTCGTGGGCACCCCCTTGTCTCTGGTAGCAGAGTTGCATGGAGTCCTTGTTGGTCTCCCCCACCTGGGCTCTCCTTTGGACCTACAGCAGCCTCTCTCAGTCTGGGTCTTCTTCTGACTCCCCCTCTGGGTGTTCTGTGGCTTGGCCCTCCAGCCAAGTCACAAAAAAATGTAAACCCCTTCCAGGACAGCAAGAGCAAGTCCAAATAAAAGTCCACACAAATCTTCAAACTAACAGCCCTTCCGCCCCTCTCAGGCTTCACTGTAGTTCTCTTGTTGACTCTACCTCCGGGCTCCCCCACCAGGAGCCTCAACTGCTAGAGTAGCTTGTTCCTCTGCTATTTCCTGTCTATTAAACCCTATCCCAGGGCTTCTCTCCATCAGAGAGACTTGTCTTCTAGGTAGTCTCTCTTGACCTGAGTTCCCTCAGTCTGCTTATTAGGCCTAGCTCTGCCTCCTCTGGCCAGGATGCAATTAGTCAATCCCTGCCCCTAGTCCAACCCCTTCCCCAAATCCGTGCCCCGCCTCTTCTCTGCCTCCTCCCCTGAGCACGTAGCTCCCTGCTCCTCTCCCCTCCCCCCCGGAAAGCGCTAAATGCCGCCAAACAGCTGTTTGGCGGCAGGAAGCACCTGGAGGTAGGTAGAGGAATGGGGACGCGGCGCACTGGGGAGCGGGGTTGGGGGCGGCGGGTGAGGGGAGCTTGCCGGGCCACAGCAAATCACTCCACGAGCTGCATGTTTGAGACCCCTGATCTAAACTCTTTATTACAGTCCCATATCAGCCGTTCCATTACATTGTCGAGGATCTATGTCCGACTGACAGCCTACCATTACCACGGTCATCTAATTTACTTTTTTTAAAATATCGCCACAACTAAAGTGTTCTTCCAGGCCTCTGGATATTCCCCAGTGTGCTAAGACTTGTTCACTACCAACATTAACAGTCCAAAAAGCAACAGAGAGTCCTGTGGCACCTTTAAGACTAACAGATGTATTGGAGCATAAGCTTCCGTGGGTGAATGCCCACTTCGTCGGATAATTAACAGTCCAGATTTCCTTTGATATCATGGATATCTATCCAGAAAACTCATGCACGCACATAAAAAGGAAGAAGTGTATAATAGAAGGGACAATTATATCTTTGATAGATTCAGCCCTCTAGTTTTGTAGTTCCCAGAAGCAGGCATCCATTAAAGAAATTTTCAGCAGGTGAGTAGCCAACTGAAGCAGGGCCGGCTCCAGGCACCAGCTTCTCAAGCAGGTGCTTGGGGCGGCTGTTCCAGACAGGGGCGGCAGTTCCAGGTATTCGGCGGCAATTCGGCGGACGGTCCCTCACTCTGCCTGGGAGTGAAGGACCTCCCGCCGAATTGCCGCCGCAGATTGCGATCGCGGCTTTTTTTAGATCGCGATCGCGGCTTTTTTTTTTTTTTTTTGGTTTTGGCTGCGTGGAGCCGGCCCTGAACTGAAGGCAAGTCCAAACTGCTTTGTTCTCCCTGTGGTAGTTGAAGTGTACATGAATGACTTTAACATGATTTAGCTGCACTGTCATTCACAGAAGACAGTCTTACTGAACCTTGGAAGAGAAAATGAAAGTAAATACAGTAAAGTAAGTGCAACAGGGAAGTAGCTGAATGCACATTACTTACTGTTAAGCAAACCTCTGATCTTACTGTGCCAAAGAGGAGATGATTGTCAGAGAAAGAGTCTGAATGAAAAATATCATTTGACCTCTTCACTGCCAGTGACTTTACTAGTTACATTAAGCAGATGTACATCTCAAGTGCTGCAGAACAGATCCCATGTGCTCTACTGATAAGACCCTACTGATAAGACAACAGCTATTTATATTTATATAGCGTCCTTCACAGAAATATGACCGAGCATTGCGTAGCTAAAATGATAAAATCATCAGCCCTTTGCCAGTTTAAAAGCTACAGTGATTTCTTCAGCCTTGCAGTAAATTAGATAGATTGGTCATCTCAAATCTATATCAATAGATAGATGCATTGCTACAAAACGGCCTTCCTCCATACAGCAGAGGGTTCTGTCTCTTTTTAACACTTTGGCAACACTCGTATAGCTTGTCAGGCCAATAAAGTGTTATTAAATTGCAATGGGGGGAAAAAATGAAATGTTGACACCAGCTCCTAACTGGGGCAAACTAAAATACCTTGCTGAGCCTGAGAGTAACAAATGGTTGGAAACAGAGACAGAAAATCAGTTAAATAAATGGACTACAGTCATTCGAGGCTTTAAATGCAGTAGAAGGACTTTAAAAATCAATGCAAAACTGGACAGGTAGCTAGTGCAACCATTTTAGAATGGAAGTAATATGCTGAAACAACTATGTGGTAATAAAGATGCAAACTGCTCCATTTTCAAGTAGCTGCATCCTCAGTATAACAAAGGAAGAGCTCTTGAAAATAAAGAATTACAGTTATCTAACCTTGAAAAACTAGATTTTTAAGAAGATCTTGCTGAGCAGTGATTAGTGGCATTTTAAACAGCCTCACAGGCCTAAATAGGAAAGTCCGGCAGTAAAGGGGTTAATTAACTGGTCCCTCAAAACTTTAAATAACCATTACTTTTTTCACTTGCCAGACAGAAAAGTTAAATAAGCAAAAGGAATATGCAAAGCAAGTTAAGGAGCACAACATGAAGAACGTTGCTACTGTGCAGAAACCGCCAGCAAAACCTCAGATCAAGTCATCATTATCAAGACATAAGGTCAGACTAGAAAGCATCTCATTAGATGGGGCTAGAACTCTCATTAAAGTGCGAGGGAGAGGGCTTGAAAGACTGGACTCTGCATGTGTCCATAGGCGTCCGAGAACCATGGAAAGTGAACTCCTAGAACAATTTTGGGTTGGGTGCCAAAAGATAGAGGGTCTCCCGCTGCCATTTTTATAGTTTTTTTTTTTTTAAACAATCCCAGGCACTCCTAATATAGAAAGTTCCTCAAGGTCAGTTACCTATTAATTATTTTTGTACAATCTTCATTGTATTCCTTCTCTTGTCAAGAAATGTATCAGCCTTCAAACTAACCAGAAATGAAATTTGCAAGGGACTCCATTTAAGTTAGTCTCTAAGCTTTGATTTTAAAGTCTTCAGGAATATCTCAACACCTTATCATTTTAGGCCTTTCGTAATGTAATTTTTGAGGAAGGATGGGGCGGGGTCTATTATAGAATAAATCTCTGCTTTCTGAAACTTGCCACATTTAGGCTATGAGGAACTCACTGCCACAAGATATCATTGAGGCCAAGAGCTCAACAGGAATAAAAAACAGAATTGATATTTATAAAGGCATGTGAGAATATACAAAATTATAATAGTAAATACTATTTTTGTTATAAAAAGTTTTGGAATGGATATAAACCTGCATGCTTCAAGGCATAAGGCAACCTCTAACTCAGGGATCGGCAACCTTTGGCACACAGCCCATCAGGGAAAGCCGCTGGTGAGCCGGGACGGTTTGTTTACCTGCAGAGTCTGCAGGATCGGTCGATCACAGCTCCCACTGGCCGCGGTTCGCTGTCCTAGGCCAATGGGGGCTGCGGGAAGCAGCACGGGCCGAGGGATGTGCTGGCCGCTGCAGTTTCTTGCACCTGCCTCTAAAGCATCTGGTACTAGTCACTTCAAGATATGGAATTATTACATCATTAATTTGATCTAGTATGAAAATTCTTATGTTCTCCTGCCATTTTAAAAGTGTTCTGATTTTATTGTTAATTTCAAACTTCTTTCAATCTTTAATATTATTAGGCTCTGGAATATGCTAAGAAGATTCCTAAACCAAAACCGTTCTCAGCAAAACGATCAGATGAAGAACCAGAAGAGGAAAAAACTCCAGCACATACTTTAAAAGGACAGAATTTACCTCAAATTTCCTCACTGAAAACTCTGCAAAACAGACATGAAATAGAGAAGCAAGTTGTGGCTGCTTTCAAAACCCTTCACATTTTATAATAAGTTTGAAATTATTAGAGAGCTGTAGAGGGTAGACAGTATCTGAACTGATTACGTGGTGCATTAAATTACGTATGTTTCCCAGATACAGTATTTCAGGACTCTGCTACTTAAATAAGAGCCTCTACCATCAAAAAAAAAAAATGGATTTCAAAAGGTGAAATATTTTCAGATCAATTGCCCTTATTTTAGTCCAATTTTATTATAGCCAAATTATTATTTTTTTTTAAATGTAATCTTTATTTTAGAATTGTGCTTCTTCTTATTCTATTGTTTCCTTCCTTGGAATATCCTGCTTAAGCTGCTGCCTCTTTCTGAGCGGTTATCCAGAAAGAGTTGCGAGTGAATTTAGGGGCCTGCAAGGTTCAGCAGGAGTTTTGTGAATTGCAGTGGAACCTAAACCTGGGACTTCGATGCCTAAACACATTTGTAAATCTAGATCTGTGTGTCCCATTAGTCTTTCCCAAAATGCTCATTCTTTTTATACTGTGAAATCAACCTACCGCTACTTACTAAAACATTTTTTATATTTTACATAATGAACTTTTAAAAGTATTTCCATCAAATCTAAAAACAATCTGAGTGACTCTGTGGATGTGTCTATCGTTATTTCTTTTCTCTTAATATAACTTGAACTGAAATGAAAGCAGGACCCTTTCCATGCTGCTCACTGAGCCATTGACCAAAGAGACATGAATGAATGATAAAATATTTTAGCTCTGGCCCATGTTTCCATAACCTGGGGTAGACAGGGTGTTAGAGATGTTATCAGCAGTATATGGTTAAAGAGCACCTTGTGTGTATATGGTGCTTTCCAAACACATAAGCCCTAGGCCCTGCTCCAAAGCAGCTTACTGCTGGTTTTAGACAGACATGTACAATACAATGGTAAAATAAGAGAGTCCAAGAGGAAGATCTGCAGAGGAGGCTTCACTTACAGAGAAGGTAGATAGGTTTCAGAGTGGTCGCCGTGTTAGTCTGTATCAGCAAAAACAACGAGTCCATATGGCACCTTAGAGACTAACAAATTTATTTGGGCATAAGCTTTTGTGGGCTAAAACCCACTTCATCAGATGCATGGAGTGGAAAATACAGTAGGAAGATTTTTTATATATATATAAAAATTTTGGGTTGGGTGCCAAAAGATAGAGTTGTATATATATAGCAGTACATGAAAATATGGGAGTTGCCTTACCCAGTGGGGGGGTCGAGACAAATCAATTAAAGTGGGCTATTATCAACAGGATGAAAAATCACTTTTGTAGTGGTAATCAGAGTGGCTCATTTCAAACAGTTCAGAAGGTAGAGAGAGCAGTGGGGCTTGATACATCAGCGGTTGGATGCAAAGCCCCCTGAAGTCAATGGAAAGACTTTCTGCCTTATATGGGCTTTCAGTCATGGCCCAGGAGTGGGAAGCCATTCCAAATATAGCGGCATCATGAATAAAGCCATAAAGCTGAGAGTAGGAGAAGGTGACAAAGGGAGCAACTGGGAGGATTTGTAGGGCACAGAGTGAGTAGCAGGAAAGAGAGTTGGGATGTAGAGCAAGGCAAAATTGTGAAGACTTTTGAAGGTGAGGACAGAGAGCTTGAACCGGATGCGATAAAAGAAAAGAATCTAGATTCAGCATCGTCCCATGGTCAGGGCACTGGACTAGGGTTGGTCCCTTGATTTCTGTTTCCAGTTCTGCCCCGGACCTGCTGTGTGACTTTGAACAAGTCACTTCACCTCTCTGTACATGGATACTGCCCCTGTTACCCCCACCCAGATCCCCTGGGTGTGTATTCAGATGGCTAGCCCAAGCTGCTGCCTGTTCCCAGCTATCCTGCTATTTTTAGCGCACTAGCTCAAGCAGAGCTAGACGGTGCCTATCTGTTTGAGCTGGGAAGCACCGTCCCAGCTGCAGTGTAGATCTGTCCTAAATAGATGTACAGTGCCTGGCACAGTGGGGTGTGATCTCTTTCGAGCCCTTATATGCTACATAAGAAAAATAAACTCGTTAAGAGATGTAAGGAGGGAAAGATGTGGTCAGAATGATGGGAAAGGAAAATGTAATCAATTCCTGTAAGAAAAAAAAGACAGAATTCTGACCAGTCCCAGCAGTTAAGCCAGAGCTGATTCTTGCATGTTTTATATAATGTAGGGATCTCTAATTTTTAGACAAAAAGAACAGGAGTACTTGTGGCACCTTAGAGACTAACAAATTTATTAGAGCATAAGCTTTCGTGGGCTATAGCCCACTCAATTTTTAGACAGACAATCTTACAGGTTTGGGACCTTAACAAGTTAATTTAAATACTTGTACCAGTTTACTTTTAAATTAAATCTGGCACATCTTAAATTAAAAAGGGGGGGGGAAGACAACAACCTCATTGTATTACCTTAATATGCACAACATTTTCTTTCTTTAAAACAAAGAGGAAGCTGTTGGCAGATTATCCAGGAATGAAGCCAAACTAAAACGCTCCCAATAATGAAGAAAGTAAAACATGAACCAAACACAGGCCATCAATAGTGATACAATAATTAATTATGCAATTGTTGCTTCCTTATTGGTTAATGATTCATTGTCACTCACAACATCACAGCAAGCCCAGGAGTTTAGAGCCTCATCTAGGGCAGGAAAATGCAGACAAGTAATGGCTCTTCATCTAGACAATCTGTTATTAGCTAGGAGTAGTTTGAAGATACACTGAGAAACTGAGCAGAACACTGAGGCTAAGCAAGAACTACACTTTTGATAGGAAACAGCCTTTAACAGATTAAGTATAAGATAATAAACAGATGTGATTCTTATGATGGTTCTGCTTCTTTAACTTGGTAAATGAAGAATTAAATCCACAGATGAAACGTGAAGGAAACGCACAGAAAAGGAGTTTTGGAGAACACACACTAAACATCTTTTTGAAAATAGGCAATTTCTGCAGGTTCTTGTTGACTCTTGGGTTTGTTTTCATCATACGTTGTCTGCATAATAGATATAGAATCATGGTCCTGGCTCCATAGTTGTGATTACATCCAGGTTCCATCGTAAGCCCCACCCCCAATATATTTAACTGTGAATATTTGGCATGAAAATGGCCTGATTTACTCTCTGGGCAAAGGAGAATTTTCCTGACAAGTTTGAGAAGAAAAAAAACAAACATCCAAAATTCACCCAGATTTGAAATTTTGACCAGTATCTAAAGTTCCTTTGGATCCTACGAGCCCCAAAATGCCTAGTTACTCCCCCTTCAAACTTTCTGTGCAGTTAAATCGCCTTGAAAACAAATGTGCGAGTCCACTTTAAAAGAAAACAAGTTGTCATTAAGGCAAGTCATTAACAATAGCTGTATCTAATCAAAATGATGATACTGTATGTGTTGGAGCCGAAGTCCATAGAATCCTCTGGCCTAAGCAAAGTTTGGTCTTGTTGAAGGTATGCAGTGGAAGGGTTAATTGGGGAATACAGCCGAGAGAGGGAAAAGCTTACGTCTCTGTGGCTGCCCTGAGTTTTCTGTAAAAGGTAAAATACGGAAATGAGTTCAGAAAAATATTTTTAATCTTATAATGGGTTAATTCTGGACTTTTCAATAGTTGGATGCAAACTCCTGCTAGGAGTTGAGGGTAATGTCACAAGTTAGCAGGAAGACCATTTTGCTTAATAAAGGCAGGCCATTGAAAGACTTCAGTTGACTTCTGTGGGCTTTGAATCCCACTCTAAATTATTGAAATCAATCCATGCTCTCAAACACTGGGAAACAAATGGCTCCTAGAATTGACAAGGAGTTAAGCATCAGTGCCATATGACATTGGAAAGGTTGCTTCCCCTAGATTTGAAATGAAGCCTTGATTCCTTGGGCCTTGATTCAGCAAAGGACTTAAGCATGTGCTTAAAAGCTTTGCTGAATGATGACCTTAAAACAGGGAGACTTACAATCATTTTGGTCTATTTACTATAAATATTATGGAATCACTGGAAACTTGCATGAGAAAATTCTCTGCATAAAGGTCTGGTTCAGGTTATGTGTAAAACATTTTGCACTTAAAAGTACAGTAGCAGGCAACCGTTTTGCAGCTTTCAGTGGATCCAGGACAAAATTGTCCCTTCTTGGATTTTGGATTTGCTCCCTCTTACCTCTTGGCCTGTCAGCTCTGTTTGTCCTCAGGATTCACGTTACATAGACAGTTCCGTACCATACCAGTTAGAGTTGCTGTCCTAATTATATTTTTTAAATAAAATGGTAACACTTTGAAGCATTTCTGGGGAAGGCCATAAACTTGTTGCCTCTGCTTAAAAGTGATAATCCCCCTTTAATACAAACCTGAAGCACCTATTTTTAATTGAACTTTTAGATGAATATCAAAGAGCTATTTATGTGTACCTAATATTTTAATTAGAGTATATTCTCAATTTAACCCATTAAATCCCCTTTGATGATCTCCATGTTTAGTGCTTAGCCCCAGATGCTAGAGATAATGAATACTGGACCTTTTGATTTAATGAGAACTTCTGCCTTTCTAGCCTGTCTCCCTTTGTATCCTTTTTTTCCCTCCTCGCTATTGAATTCAGTTAATTGAAGGAGTCTCTCACCACCACACATTAAGGAGTCGAAATTAGCATCCCTTTTCTGATTAGAAAATGCAAGCAGACATTTTCCCTTTGATCTCAGGATTGAGTTGAAGTAGGCAACAGCCCCCTGAAAATGAGCTGATGGCCTTATTATTAGGCTAAAATGCAGATGCGTCCATGTGTTGCAAAATGCTTAATGTCTTAATTGATCACCTTCTTCACTGTTTGTCGTCCTAGTACCTTTTATAGCTCATGTAAATTCGGGGGTGGGGGTTGTTGTTTTGTTTTGTTTTTAAAATAGTGACCTTTTAAGGAACATTCAAGGGCACCCACCAATTTCCCCTCACCCCCAATATTAAAATTTGATCAATAAGCCCTGTCATTAATAGGATGCTTCCCCATAGCAAAAAAATAAATAGTCCCATGAACACAATCATCTTGCAGACCATGTGCAAAGGATTGTATTTTCCCCAAGGTGAAATTTGAAAAGAGGTTATTTTCAGTGTGTGTGCAAAGGAAGTCTTTTGATCTGCTTTGATAGTCATGCAAATTCTTTTTGCGCCGAACAGATAACAGTGGTACAAAAGGGACTGCACAAGTAAATGATGAGCATCCATCTGCTCAAAAGCAAAGGCCAAAACTTCATGTAATTCAAATGAGAAGGACAAAGAATTTAATAAGAAATTGGCTTGAAGTTTTCATTAAGCATTTGGGACCACATTAATGTTGACTTAGGCCCTTACTCTCATATTGAAATCAATGGGACTATATGGCAATGCATAGAGTAAAGTGTTACTCACGTGAGTATGGGTGGTAGAATCAGGCCTTCAAACAACTAACTACCATGTATCCGAGATTGTGCCTCCTCTGGCTCTGTAGTATAGTGGTGGGGAATGTTAGAGCAGCATACCTCGTCTGGAACTTCCTCCAGGCTACCTTCATTCTAGAATACATTCTACAGCTGGATCCCTTCCCTCCATGAGCCGTGGCTGCAGTCACCTAATGGTCGTAAAGTCAGCACCATGCACTGAAACAGCTTGTGTCTAGCTAGGACTCTTGGCCAGGTGATAGGTGTCACCTTGCTGAGGTGGGGATAATCTGAATGATGTTTACATTAAGGATATCTAAAAAAAAAAAAAAATCTCACTGCCCCCAAAAAAGGAACATGTATTAAATCTATTTTTATTTCTTGAAGATATAATTGGTTTTATGCAAATGTTATATGGGCATAAATTTCTGGGGTTCCCTTATATGTAATTATTCTTCCTACTGTTTCTTTTCTTGGTTTCCTTCAGACCTCTCAAAAACCTCTCTTTTTTGGGTTGTCCCCCCACCCCAAGGTGGGTTTGATTTTTATAGACAAAAAATATTGCGCTGTGAAGCTGAAAACGTGTCTGAAAAATAAATCCACATGCTAATGACATTATTCACCACTGGAGATCATGTATTTCACCAAAGGGACGATACGTTCTGTTTTCTAAAAACTCCCATCTAAAAGCCACATTCATCCCTGGCATGCTCAACGGAGTTGTCAGATTGCCAGTGAACTCAGTGGAATTACAGCAAGTAAGCCCATGATTGGGGCTCCTAGGCTGTATGCAAATACAAATAATAAATAATAATAATTTGGCCTCATGTTTATACTTAGTCGGATCTGAAAATTGGCACACAGATCTAAATTGAATACAGCCTCCTTGCACAACCGTTGCACGTGATGGTGAGACAAAAATACAAACACCTCAGCAGAGTAGGAAAATTCATTTCACAAGGAAATAATGAAACATACAGGGACAAATTCATGTCTGTCTTGAACGGAATTACACCAGGGTGGATTTGACTCAGATTGAAGGTTTTTAGAAAACAAAGCAAACCATTATCCCTTGAGTATAATAAGTGAACTCCAGTAGAAAGTAATGCCTTTACTGGCCAGCCTGTGGCTACAGGCTTACGTCAGTGGTGTTATACCAGTGATAAACTTGGTCCAGTGCCTTATAAATCTTCCACCACTTCCCTTTGGAAACAAATTCTGCAATAGATGGGATCACCAGAGGGAAGTATTTCCTAATACTCAACATAAATACTCCTGGCACAAGAATAAATGAGTATGTGCGTAAAGGGTGAGATATGGCGGTTGGTTTGGCTACAGAAGAGGCTTCTGTGAACATGGAGTGGTATCCAGGGACAATAAATGCAGAGTGAAGCTCTACTGATGACAGCTGGCAAGAATGAGGTAAAGAAGCTTGCCTTACAGAAGAGGGCTGTTTTGAATGGAAGTGCTACTGAGCCAAAAACATGGATACGGCAGATGCTATAAAACTACCCAACAGCTCATGCAATCACTGATTGTAAGTGCAGAGAGGGCAGCTGCAGGTAATGCCATATGGTTAGTTTTCCATGCACCACGAGGATCACTTAAATCAATTTGCCTTGCCTCAATACCTATGGCAAAACCAGCCTAGTGCATTGCAATGGAGAATTCAGTCCCCTTGGCAGTAGCAAAGCAACCATTAAGTAGCATTAGTGATAGATAGCAAAGTATAATAAAACACAGAGCTCAAGTGACTTGAGTTGGTCACAAAAATGAGGCGGTTAATTAAACAGAAATTAAAAGGTACAGCACCAAAAGTGAAATCCCTGCAAGCTGCATAGAAACTTTAAAGACACCATACTAGAGGCTCAACTTAAATGTATACCCCAAATTAAAAAACATATGTAAGAGAACGAAAAAAAATGCCACGGTGACTAAACAAAGTAAAAGAAGCAGTGAGAGGCAAAAAGGCATCCTTTAAAATGTGGAAGTTAAATCCTAGTGAGGAAAATAGAAAGCAGCATAAAAACTGCCAAATGAAGTATAAAAATATAATTAGGAAGGCCAAAAAAGAATTTGAAGAACAGCTAGCCAAAGACTTAGTCATAGCAAACAAATGTTTAAGAACATCAGAAGCAGGAAGCCTGCTAAACAGCCAATGGGGCCACTGCATGATCGAGATGCTAAAGGAGCACTCAAGGACGATAAGGCCATTGCAGAGAAACTAAATGAATGCTTTGCATCCGTCTTCCCGGCTGAGGATGTGAGGGAGGTTCCCAAACCTGAGCCATTCTTTTTAGGTGACAAATCTGAGGAATTGTCCCAGATTGAGGTGTCATTTGAGGAGGTTTTGGAACAAATTGATAAACTAAACAGTAATAAATCACCAGGACCAGATGGTATTCACCCAAGAGTTCTGAAGGAACTCAAATGTGAAATTGCAGAACTACTAACAGTAGTCTGTAACCTATCATTTAAATCAGCTTCTGTACCAAATGACTGGAGGATAGCTAATGTGACGCCAATTTTTAAAAAGGGCTCCAGAGGTGATCCCAGCAATTACAGGCCAGTAAGCCTGACTTCAGTACCAGGCAAACTGGTTGAAAATATAGTAAAGAAAAAAATTGTCAGACTCATAGATGAACATAATTTGTTGGGGGATGAGTCAACATGGTTTTTGTAAAAGGAAATCATGTCTCACCAATCTACTAGAATTCTTTGAGGGGGTCAACAAGCATGTGGACAAGGGGGATCCAGTGGATATAGTGTACTTATATTTTCAGAAAGCCTTTGATAAGGTCTCTCACCAAAGGCTCTTAAGCAAAGTACACTGTCATGGGATAAGAGGGAAGGTCCTCTCATGGATCAGTAACTGGTTAAAAGACAGGAAACAAAGGGTAGAAATAAATCGTTTTCAGAATGGAGAGAGGTAAATAAAGGTGTCCCCCAGGGGTCTGTACTGGGACCAGTCCTATTCAACATATTCATAAATGATCTGGAAAAGGGGGTAAACAATGAGGTGGCAAAATTTGCAGATACAAAACTACTCAAGATAGTTAAGTCCCAGGCAGACTGCAAAGAGCTACAAAAGGAACTCTCAAAACTGGGTGACTGGGCAACAAAATGGCAGATGAAATTCAATGGTGATAAATGCACATTGGAAAACATAATCCCAACTATACATATGAAATGAGGGTGTCTAAATTAGCTGTTACCACTCAAGAAAGATATTGGAGTCATTGTGGATAGTTCTCTGACAACATCCACTCAATGTGCAGGAGCAGTCAAAAAAGTGAACAGAATGTTGGGAATCATTAAGAAAGGGATAGATAAGACAGAAAATATCATATTGGCTCTATATAAATCCATGGTACGCCCACATCTTGAATACTGCGTGCAGACGTGGTCGCCCCATCTCAAAAAAGATATATTGGAATTGGAAAAGTTTCAGAAAAGGGCAACAAAAATGATTAGGGGTATGGAATGGCTTCCGCATGAGGAGAGATTAGTAAGACTGGGACTTTTCAGCTTGGAAAAGAGACGACTAAGTGGGGATATGATTCAGATCTATAAAATCATGACTTTTATGAAGAAAGTAAATAAGGTGCCAGTCCTCCGAGGGCATTGTGGACCAATGCCGATCCACCCTTAGTGCCGGGGAGATAGAGCGCCGTGTCCCTGGTGCTGGGTGTGTTCCCGCTGGACTTGGTGCCGGGGAATGATGTCTCAGAGATAGGGATTGGGAACAGTGCCGGGTGCGGTGCCGGTCCAGCGACTGGGAGCGCCGCATCATGGCAGGTTTGCTTCTGGACGGTACTGGTCTCAGTGGTACCGGAGGCTTGCCCCTAATAACCTGGGGCTGACCCGCAGTCATCTCTATGGCATCGCTTGCAGCTTCAAAAACACCTCCACCTGGCACTGCCCTGCTAGAGAGTTGCTGTGTGCTGGACTTGACGGTGCCTGCTGGGGCGCTGGAGTCCATGACACCGACTCCTGCTGTCTGGGAGATGGGTCCTTCCTCAGGTGCAGCGAAGCGTCCCCTGGCGATCCCACAGCTCTCCAAGGAGAGTGCCCTCTCTTAGTCTTTTTATGTCACTTGTGGGGCACTGGGGAAGTAGAGCAGTGCCTGGCCGGTGCTCCCTGTTGTGGTGCCGGGGATTGCCGGTGCCGGGGATTGCCAGTGACGAGGGTCTCTCAAACTAGAGTCCTTCCTAGGCCCTGAGTCATGCCGGACCGCTCCGCACAGATGCACTCGGGCCTAAGCCTTGGGGGTCTGAAGCCGCTGGACAAAGTGTGGATTCCATGAGCCGCTGCTTCAAACAGAAATCCTGCTCCTTTTTTGTCCTAGGTTTAAAAGCCCTGCAGATTTTGCAGTGCTCGGTCTGATGCATCTCCCCCAGATACCTCAGGCAAGAGTCGTGGGGGTTACTATTTGGCATGGGAGCCCAAGAAGGAGTAGGGGATAGGGAAAGATCCCACTCACAAACAGCTATACTAACTATAACTGTAACAACTAAAAGCTATAAAACAAGAACTAGGTAACTACGCTAAGGGAGCACTTACAAAGCAAGCAAGTCATAGTTCCAATGGCCGCCATGGACGGTAAGAAGGAACTGAAGGGGGGGGTCAGGTTGACGGGGTCATATATTGAGTGCCATGAAGGCACCACTCCAGGGAGTTCCCCAGCCAACCCAACAGGAGCTGCTAAGGGAAAAAGTTTCCAACGACTGTGAACGCGGCGCACCCACACACCTGATTGGAATTGACGTGAATAAGCACTCAAAGAAGAAATAGGAGTCACCAAATGAAATTAATAGGAAGCAGGTTTAAAGCAAACAGAAGGAAGTATTTCTTCACACAACACACAGTCAACCTGTGGAACTCTTTGCCAGAGGATGTTGTGAAGGTCACGACTATAACAGGGTTCAAAAAAGAACTAAATAAATTAATGGAGGATAGGTCCAAGAATGGCTATTAGCCAGGGTGGGCAGGGTTGGTGTCCCTAGCATCTGTTTGCCAGAAACTGGGAATGGGCAACAGGGGATGGATCACTTGATGGTTACCTGTTCTGTTCATTCCCTCTGGGGCACCTGGCATTGGCTACTGTCGGAAGACAGGATACTGGGCTAGATGGACCCTTGGTCTGACCCAATATGGCCGTTTTTATGTTCTTATGTCATACAGAAATACGAAGACGTAGAGCATAAAAACCAGGAGTCCTTCAATACCAGTCTATCTTTAGATAGAATATCCCCATATTAAGCAGGTAGAACCAGAATAGTTATTCACCCTTACATTCTTTTTATATTAATAACTTGAATTATTTCAGTTGTGACTGTTCCCAGAACCATCCCTTCATTCTCCCCCCCTCCCCCCCGCTTGACATCTCCAATTCAACTGGAGTCTCTCTTTCTTTAAGTGCAGCACATATCCTTGTGTTTTCTCCTTTTCCTGTAAAATGAGAGTGTTCCCACTCAGGTATTTGTGTACAGTAATTAAATTCCTCCTTGACCTTCTGTTTTCAAAGCTGCACATGTTAAGCTTTTGAACCCGTTCCTCAGAGAAGGGAGTAAGGCCTGGGCTTTGTTAGGCACTACCCTAAATGATTTTCTGATCAACTCCTTCTTTTATGGCTTTGTTGCTCCAGATTCTCTATACTCTTCTTTTGTATTCAGGTTCTTATATTGCACTCAACACTGGGGTATCTGAGTGCCTTTTGAGGCCTCTGGACAACATTTTTCCTAGTGGCTGTTTCATGTGACATTGATTGGCTGGCTATTTAGGATCCTAGCATCAGCACCAAGCAGAAGAGGAGTAGTTTGTTCTATCGCTTGTGCCCTACAGATATACAGTAAACATTCTTATTGCAGTCAGAGGGGTTGTAGAACTCGTGTTAATGTGAGGTCCTGTTTGACATGTGCCTTTACCTAGCTAAGTGTTTCAACCTTTTCCATCCCATACCCCCATGTTAGCACAGATAAAAGCTTTGGGGATCAGCTTTCCTTCTGACAATAAAGACCGGCAGTGTGGTCATGATGCCCTGAAGCCTGCTTGTGACCATCATCGGCATGAGGGCTCATGATCTAGCTGACTCGCTCAGTTCTTTGGCTTCAAACATATACCTTCAGAGAAGTAAGCCTTGGGTAACTCTTCCCAAAAGAAGACTTACTTTCCAGCTCTGTGTTAATATTGGAGGCCAGGGGATCATGAAAACCATTTCTTTAGAATCTGGGCAGGGGCCAAGGGAAGATGATTAGCTCAGGGCATTGCAAACAGGATACAAAGCCATCGACCCTAACTTACGTCACTAGCTCAAATGAGATCCAAATTAGCAATGACCAATAGTTGTTAACACCGAGAGCTTTAGATAACCTACCTAAAAAGAGTTGATGTTTTCAGTCCAGTAGAAAAATATCCCATGTTGATCACAACATATCAGAATCAACAAATGAGTCAGAGGTCAGTGACAGTGTTTCATGCTTTTTCTTGTGCAAGGACTAAAGTTATAAAAGATGGTTGGCAGACATCAGTTAGACCCACAATCAAACAGGACAGGCACCAAAACACAAATGTCCTTTAAAAACTGTAGTCACTCTAGCATTAAACATTTTAAGGCAATCTGCTGTATGTTATCCACTGGGTTGTTACAGAAGTTCCTTGAGATAGAAAAGATATGCCAGGAAATCAAAGAATTCTTACTGTACCAGTACCACGATCAAAGTGAGATGCTGGCATGTGCCAGCAATAAGAGCATCGGCCTTTGCCATGAAGTTTTTCCAAAAACTGGACGTAGTGTAGCAGGAGGGGGGGTATAGCAGAATAAGCAACCTCACCAAGATCAAGGGTGCATTTTGCATTATAATAATACTGGAAAACAAAAAAGATTTGGCTTGGTACTCTAAGCATCAGGACTGAAGCCTCCAGGCTGAATTAAAGGATCTGCTTTCCAGGAAGTTATACTCTTCCTAGCATGAATTCATTATACTTTTCTTAGTATGAATTCTTCTTTCCCCTTTTTTGGTCTTGTTTCTTCTTCCTTTCCTGCAGTCAATAGTCATTTGCTTTTGTTACCCCTCTAACTAACCCCTCTAACTAACTTAAGCTCTTCAAGGCTTCAAAAGCTCCACCTATTACATGTTTGTAAGACACCGTGCACAACTATGCCCACTGCATGCATAATAGACTCTCTGGAGCCACAGGTTCATATCCCAGCAAGGCTTTCCTAAGCCCTTCAGCCTTCCATGGTACATAATAGTTCATCTATTGTAGTGCAGCAGGCGGGGTTGGGCGGGGAAAGGATTCCAATGAGATCCTGTCTCTTCTGTATGGACAGGAAAGATTCTATGGCATGTGCACAAAAGTGAGGGTTTGCTCTAGGCTCTGTGGTTAAGATTTCCTCTACTGTTCTGCAGGTTCGGTCAATGCTCCTAATCCAAAGATGGTTGAATTTCAGTGGCTAGCGTGTGTAAATTGCTTCATAGAATCATAGGACTGGAAGGGACCTCGAGAGGTCATATAGTCCAGTCCCCTGCACTCATGACAGGACTAAATATCAGGATCCTATAGAAGCACTCTATAAAAGCAAAGCGGGGCCTTACATTGTATGACAGATTGCTGGGTGCACCCAGAGTGTATCTCTAATTCTTTGTTGTAGGGCTTCATTAGTTGCATTCTGTTCTAACTAGGTTGGATACAGGTAGCTGTAGCATTTATCCCTCATGCCACTTCAATAACATTTAAAATATTTAAGACAGAAATTTTGAATCACGTTGTCGGGCTTCATAAAATTGTGCTTTGTAGCGATACTCGGAGGACCACAACTAGCTGTTACCACTCAAGAAAGATCTTGGCGTTATTGTGGATAATTCTCTGAAAACATCTGCTCGATATGCAGCCACAGTCAAAAAAGCGAACACAATGTTAGGAGCCATTAGGAAAGGGATAGATAATACCAGAAATATCATAATGCTACTATATAAATCCATGGTACTCTGACATCCTGAATACTGGGTGAAGTTCTGATTGCCCCATCTCACAAAAGATTATTAGAATTAGAAAAGGTACAGATGATTAAGGTCTGGAAGAGGTTCCATACAAGGAGAGATTAAACAGACTGGGACTGTTCATTTTAGAAAAGAGATGACTAGGGGGGAATATGATGGAGGTATATAAAATCATGAATGGTGTGGAGAAAATGAATGGGGAGTATTATATACCCCTTTATATATCCCAAAAAACCAGGGGGTCATCTAATGAAATTAATAGGCAGCAAGTTTAAAACAAACAAAAGGAAGCATTTCTTCACACATCGCACAGTCAACCTATGGAACACATTGCAAGGAGATGTGTGACGGCCAAAAGTATAACTGGGTTCAAAAAATAGTTAGATAAGTTCATGGAGGATAGGTCCATCGATGGTTATTAGCCAAGATGGTCAGGGATGCAACCCCATACGCCATACTCCTCTGACTTCCAGAGGCTGGGACTGGATGACAGGTGATGGATCACTCGATAATTGCCCTGCTCTGTTCATTTTCCTCAAGCACCTGGCACTGGCCAGTGTTGGAAAACAGGATAGTGGGCTAGATCGGCCATTGGTCTGACCCAGTACGGCCATTCTTATGTTCACTCTTTCTCACCTATAAGTCTTTCTAGGTTTTGCGCATGCCAGCTGGACTTTTTAAAAGGCAAAATGCCATTCTCCTAATGCCCCAGTGAAATGCTTCTAGCCCATTTATTTCAGTAGAGTCAAGGTGTTCCTTTCCATCACATCACTGTGCAGGAATGAATTATCCAAGAGAGCCCAAGCCCTTTGAGCGAGCACACACTATGCTCCGGAAGCTTTTTATAGCTGCTGACCAGTGTACGGCAGGGATAGCTTCGCCCAGAACTGGAACCAGCCCTTTAAACCCTGCCCTCTAGATAGTATTATAAAAGGGGCTTTGCCAAGCATTGCCCTTTCTTAAAGGCCCCGCAGGTTAAAAGTAACACCTCCCCCAGCTCCAGTTCTCTCATTCCTCCCACACAGGGAAAGAAGGTTCTAAGTATTCCATGGCATTGTCCACCTTTCCCATGCAGGTAAGTGATGAATCCTTCCAATCCCAAACACCCCTTTCCTTATGAGTAATGCTGCTTTAATTTGATAGTTCTCTGTGAGGCATCCTATTCTGGAATAAGTCACTTTATTCCAAAATAATTAGTATCCTCACAAAGCATACTAATTACTCACCTATTAGAAACTTTATTCCAAAATAGTGTCTACAGGGGGGAGCTTTTGTGGAATAGCTTATTCCACAATAGCTATTCTGCTCTATTTCCCCCATATAGACAAACCCTAAGTGGCTGAAACAATGTTATTTAGATAGTCCCATAAATGTACCTTGTGCTTTACAGACAAAGTCTAATGTCCCTGTGGCGAGTCTGCACTGTCAGCCGAGTCCTCTCCAGCACTTCAGAAAGTCTCTTCTAGTTCCAGCAGCTGCAGTGTGAACAGTATTGTCCTTAGCTGAGCTAGGGAAAAAGATTAGGAGCAGCCTGAAGGCAAACCAGAAATAAGCCATTCTTGAAGCAAAATAAGAGCATGTACACAAGAAGTTGCACTTGTTTAATTAAACCGGTGCAAGCTTGTATGAAAACAAGACCAAACAGAGACTGCAGTGCAAACTAGTCTATGTCTCTTTTGGGTTACAGCACTCCATGTTCACAATGCTTTATTCACTACCTCAGTGCTCCTTATTGATGTGCACCTGCTCTCCCATTAACACCTCATTAGGGCACACACCTGCAGAGCCTTTAGTTCAACTTGCTGTAGTGTAGCCATTAATTCTCTGTTATATTCATGAGCACGTCAGAGAGGACCTGGTGGTTTAAAAGTCTTCTCAAGCCACGTGGTAAAACATCATCACAGCTACCAGTCATTGTCAGTAGCTTTAGCTGTCAGGATGAGGTCCAAAGGGTCTGTGCAGTTTCAGCTTCCCTCTCTCCTCTCCAGATAGTCCTGCCAAGTCAAAGCACGTGAGCAGAGGGTGCTGTAAAAGAAGCTTACACACTGCCTCTGCTTTACCTACTTCACTCTGCAGGGCGATCCATCTAGCATCTTTCACCAATAACCTAGGGTCATGTCAGGGCTGAGTCCACAGAAGATTTGCGCTACTGACCAGCAGTATTTTGGTATTATGATGCTACAACTGGACGTTCACAGCAGGCTGCAACCTTCTCCCTGCTGACACTTCAATTTACTTCCATCCAGACTGACCACAGAGTCTTCCAAACAGAACTTGGGTAAAAGTATTCACCACAAATATCCTTTCCTCCACTGGGGGATGCAGGTCCCCCGCTTGTCCAGTTTGCAGTCAGAGTCAAAACAATTCAGTCTCATTCCCGCTGACCCAGGAAAGGTTGGCAGGAAGTGCTCTTCCTACCACTGTCCCTATCCATTATGAAGGACAAGGTACATTATATGCTGCCCTCCTTTCCAGAACTTGTCCTGATTGGATGGAAGAGAGGAACTCTGCCCCACCCTGTAATACAAGCCTCCTGCTCCCCAGCTCTAAAGAGAATGGCAAACAGAGTTTTTCCAGACACCACCTGTCACTCCAGACCATGTCCTCTCTCTCAGCATCTATCTCTGTCACCCCCTGGGTCTTTGTCTGTCCCAGGACTTCTGGAGTTTGGTAGCTCCACAACTTCGCTCTCTGGCTTTAAAAGCCCAGTAAACCCCATTACAGTACCCAAGCTATAATTCGGGTTGTAGGGGTACTAGAAACCTTTCTTGGCTTGTAAACATCTCTGGGAATGGACTGTTTCTGCCATGTATTATACGGTACCATGATCACTGTTGGGGCTCAAACAAATATGCCTAATACCTCATATTTTTGCCCCCCTCAGTATCATCTTGGTACCCCCACACTACAAGGAAAGACTAGCCATGCAGGCTTCTCCTTGGAGTCAATGGAAGCTGCAGGAGCTTTTCACCTTTGTCAATCAGACTATGGGGCTTGGAGGTTTGTGTGGCAGGAGGGAGAATATTACTAGGCTTCATTGTTGCCATGCTGGTTATATTTAGCCTGTGGACCTGCAGTAGCAGCTGGCTTTCCTTTTCATTTGATTGTATTTATTTATTTATCTGGAAAGGTGCGCAGGGTCAAGGAAAGATGGGGGTATTTTGTAAATCATAAATGTGGTTTAAGGGTGACATGCACGCCCGTGCAAAGAGACAGCACAAGAGCTAGACATTGCTTGAATCCAATGTATACCCTATGTTGGGTGCCTTAATTGTTCATGGACCTTGTTCTCACATGAATTTCTTCCCTAGGTGACGTGCTTCTACAGAGTGAGATAATGTTGGAGGAAGACTGGGACCAAATTATTGCTATACGCTCAAGTGAAGTCAACTATCTAGCCTCAACTTGCTCCATAGGGGATTGGCTGCACAACACTAGTCATGCAACTTCATTAGCATTACAGTCCTGTGCATTGTATTGAGATTATACCCTGGGTTTGCCTATTATTTTTTGTGGCATATTCTAGACCTTTATGTATGAAGGACCAAATTCTGGCATGTGCAGAAAAGCAGTTCTCAGGAGGTGGAGCATTGTCTGCTCCAAACCAAGCCCCTTACTTAAGCAAAACAACAGCTGCTCCACTGGCCATCTGCAAGAGGAGCCATGGAAGGACAAGATGAGGTGGAGCCTAGGGGTTTGTTTTGCATGTTTATGTGCACACGTCCATTACCTATGCTCACACCCAGAGATTATTCCTGCTGTGGGCAAGAATCATCTGCATATAGTGGCAGGGGCTGCTGCCTGCAAACATACAAGCTCACATAGACTCAGCTATTGCACTACAGATGTGCACTAGCTTTGGAGGCATTTGCCTTGATGAGCTTGAAAGCGGTAACACAGCACATGATAGTCCCTACACTGTTTATTCAAAGCGGGGTGTCTGGCAATGCCAGTCCAAGGGCGAGGTGAGTAACATCACGCTCTTCTTCAAGAGGAATTGACGTTTTGCAAATAATCAGTATAAATATAATTCTTAATCCAATGGTGCTCTCAACCTCTGTATTCCCTGCAACTTCTTCTGTGCTTCCTGTTGCATTTCCCATAATAATCCACCTTGCACTTTTCCCTGCCATGCACTCTGTGTGTACGCTCCACATAAGAGCATTTACTACATGCCTTTGTCTCCAAGCATTGGAAAAAGGTCATTAGGAAGCATAATAATGTGCCTTTTCTGTTCATACAGGAGCAAAAGCAATCCTCACTGCAAGTGACAGAACCATACCTACAAATGTAAAGAATTCAGATTTTGTAATGTCACTCAGAGTAATGTACAATTTAAGTGATCCCTTGTGTGTATTTGCGTCTGAATTCTCTCTTTTTTTCTCTATTTCATAAAATTATTTGCTGCTAAATCATGGTACTCATAAACCATGAATATCTGAGTCTGAATAAAGAACACTGTGATTTTAAGAACGGCTGCAAATAAAGATATTGGTATATGCTTTCTTTTTACTGATGATATCGGTTGTGAAATCTGGTCTCTATAATACTCTTTTACACAGCATTTGTTAGGAGTTAATGTTATCACTAAAAATGCTAATCAGAATCTTAATATTAAAACATTATCGTATAGCTCCTTGTTAGTATTAATTTTAATAACTAGTCTGTATGATATGGCTGTTTTACTCACACTTTTATTAAATGTTGATGAAAGACATACCAACTAAAAAATACTTCTACAGCCTACAAGATACAAATATAAGAAAACTATCAAATTATATATCAAATGCACTAAAATAAGAGAAATTAAATGTATTGTCCTTCCTAGTGCTTTGGTTTAGGTGTTGCGAGAGTCAATGATCATGGATCTATAATAAAGGTTTTCATCTAGCTGATATCTCATTGTATTGACACTATACAATGACTTTTGTTATAGCTAGAATTGATTTCTAGGGTGATTTTCTAAAGAACACTTTAGAATGTTCTTCTTGGAATGTTGGTGGGTCTTACCCTTTGAACTATAATCTTTAAGGAGCTGCATAATTTTGTAGCAAAATATTTTGATTGAAAGTCATTAAAGAAAAGAGTTTTCTCTGAAGTGTTTGTAAACACAGTCCAAAAACACACATTCATTATCGGGAAGTTGTTCACGTGTGATCTTTATTATTCTAATTATACTGCAAACCCACAAAAGGGAAGGAAACATACAAGTTTAAATAAGTCATATTTTGCAGATGAATAGGGGGCACTTTTTAAATTTTTGCAACAAAACTGCATGTCCTACAGTCCAAAAACCAAAAGTGCTAAGGACACCCAACAACCAAATCAACTCTTAATAAAAAATAAATTTAAAAAATTACAAAATACCCTAAAGAGACACTGAAATGGAATTTATACCAGGAAATGTTTTGTTTAGCTGGAAATTCAAGATATTTCACTGTAATGTAAATAAATAAAAAGCAAGCCTGAGGCATCGTTGAAAACTGTTATATACAACTCTGCAATGCAGAGATGGATTTGCAGTTTAATAGCTTGATATGTTTCAGGCTATCAGCCGAAGGTGTAGGTTTAAAACCGCTGGCCAGTTGTGAACAGCGGTATGATGGAATTCATACAGCAGGCACTCGCAATGAAACATGAGTCAGACTTTAAACTAGTTTATGAACATCCTCCGTTAAAAACTAAAATATTCTAAAACTGATTCACATCAGGAAACGATTCATAAATCATACTTGGGATGTAGGGAAGCTATTAAAATTATATAAGATCAATTTTACTAAATAAATTCGATTCATTTTTTTCCTGGATGTCTTAAGAAAAATCAAGTTTATTAGCAATGCTTTTTCCCCCCTTTACAAGCTTGGAATTATATATAATGTATTTTTCTTACCTGCTTCTTTGGAGAAACTTTATGCAATTCAATGTTTAAATATATGCATTCGCTGGAGTGTGTCTGATTTTAAATGGTATTTTACAGTAATATTAAGAGAAATTGTCTGGATACACCATTCATTGTCATTGCATTGTGACTAAGCAAGCTTCTGTCTCACTCGAGTCGATGTATTCCTGTTATTTAACTCTCAACACCAGTGTACTAAAATAATGTACCGGGTATAAATTTGATGTAGGGAAACAGGGAAAGCTTTGCTAATGGATAAATGTTACCCATGCATTTCGAACGAGACCGGAAAATTGGAATATAGGGCCGTGATTTTGCTATCTTTATATTCAGTTTTCAAAGCAAATGTCAAATTTGTACTTGTCTTTGAACGAAATTAGAAGTACCTCCCATTTATACAATATGTTTGCGGGACACACAGACTATCTGCCAGATAACAGAAGGCTGGTTATAGTTTTGTCCACAGTAGAGAATGTGGTGATCGTGTTTAAACTCCGTGTCCAAAACAATCGAGTTTAGCCGTGACTAGCTGACTCTGTTGTCCTTAGAATCATAGAATCATAGAATATCAGAGTTGGAAGGGACCTCAAGAGGTCATCTAGTCCAACCCCCTGCTCAAAGCAGGACCAAGTCTACTCTGGTAGGTCTACTACTCCAGGTCCTTGTCTACTCTGACAGACTCGTGTTAGCTAGCTCGGTTGTTTTTAAGTCGTGCTTAAACACGATCAAACTCCCGTGCTTAGTTGTGCTAGCTCAAAGGGGACGCAAAAGTCGATAGCAGTTAACAAGCCTGAGCTGAATTAGAAATAACCAAGCCGGAGAGATTCTACTCGCAACCAATGATATAAACGGGACTGCTCGCGCTAGAATTATGTTTACATCGAATCCAATATGTTTCTTTCCCAGACTGTACAAATAGATCCTTTCAACCGTGGCCTTAAAATATTCCCTGGCTCCAGCACTAGCCGGGTCTACTACGGATTGCTGGGGCCTGGGACAAGCTTTTTAAGCGACGGGTCAGACCGAGATCACATCTGCCTTGGTTATTGGGCAGAGGAGTCATGACTCTTAGCACTCCGTCGGCAAAACCAGATCAGGGGCCTCCAGTCACCCGGGCCCTTCGCCTTGTGGGGAGGGGAACGAGCATGTCTATATTAGATGCGGGTTGGTGCAAATATCTCCATCCTCAATGATGTCCACCTCATCTTCGTTCTCCTCCAGCAGGAAGGCGGGCTGCTGGCTGGCCTTGCGGGGGTCCGAGCTGGCTTTGTCGGTCAGTTCAGGCTCGCTCGAGCTCTGCTCCAGGCACTCCTCCCCGCTGGGCATCTTCGGGTCGTCTTGGGTTTTCCTCAGTTGCTTTTTGTGCTTCATTCTTCTGTTCTGGAACCACGTTTTTACCTGTGAGAGAAAGGGGAGGAACGCATTCGCATGTGCCCCAGCTCCCCAGGGGACACCGTCACCCCCCAGTGCATTGCATGAGCACACGTCAGTAGCATGTGCCCCAGCTCCCCAGGGGACACCGTCACCCCCAGTGCATTGCATGAGCACACATGTCATTAGTATGTACCCCAGCTCCCCGGGGGCACCGTCACCCCAGTGCATTGCATGAGCACACATGTCAGTAGCATGTAACGCAGCTTCACAAGTGGTAACTCCACCCCGTGCCTGGCATGTCCTTACCATGCTACCCGGCCCCAGACGGAGGTCCCTAATCCCAGGAGGTCCCCTCGGAACACAGCTGGAGGGCACCACGGGGGTGGCAGCTGCTCCCTGCTTCCCCTCGGGCATTTCCCTAGCTCTTTGGGCCACCGCAGAGCACGGGGAGGTCGAGGACAAGCCTGGGGGCGGGGAGCAGAGCCGGGGGCAAGCCCCAGGGTCCCTTCCCGGGTGGGGTTCTCCATCCCCCGGGTGCTGCCCAGCGGACACGGGAACCCCCCCCCCCCCACTCCCCAGGCTGGGTACCTGTGTCTCAGAGAGGCTGAGGGCGGCGGCCAGCTCCACGCGTTCCGGGGTGGACAGGTAGCGCTGCATCTCGAACCTCTTCTCCAGCCCGGAGAGCTGCGAGTCAGAGAAGACGGTGCGGGCTTTGCGGCGGCGGCAGTGCTTGCCGGGCAGCTCGGCGTGCGGGTGGTGCTGGAAGAGGGCGGGCACGGGCATGCCTGCAGCGCGGGGCACAGGGGAGAGAGGCCGTGGGACGGGGCGGGGGCCGAGGCTGGAGATCCGGGGTCCTCTCCACCTTCCACAGCCCCACTTGGAGGGAAAAGAGCTCCCCGCCCCTGCCCTTCCGCCACCCACCCACCTGTCTGGAGGGCACCGCTCAGCCTTGTGTGTGTGGCCCGGGTGGTGTCCCTGGGGTGGCAGACCCCGCACCTAAGTAAGTCACCGTGGCTCGTCTCTCCAGGGGCCGGGCGACTCCAGCACCCATCCTACATTCGGCTCCTACTGGTTTCTTCTTGGGGTGAGGGGCATAGTCTGTCCCAGGCTGGCATTTCCCTCCCGCACACAAAGAATAAGCCAGGAGGCTGTTTAGAATTTGGTACAGTTGTTCTCCTGGGCAACAACTTGGCATTAACTCATTCCACAGACATAGCTCAGCCCCCCCCCCTTTTTGTATTCTTTTTACACTTACACACACACACCAGTGAAATATTGTTTTTTAAAGTAGCTGTCATGAACGCGGTGGGTATTTACAAATTTTGCTACAGGTGAAATTTTGGTCTGGTTGCAATTCAGGGGTCTAGAATAAAGACAATGATAATTTAAATAATATTATATATAAACACACCTGTGTATATACGTACTATATAGAATTACACAAAGGTATGTAATTGTGTGTATACACACACACACAAACAAACAGAATAATTTTAAATATATACACTCAATGACACAAACATGGGCAAACTCATTTTGGGTCTGTAATTGTATATTACACACATACAAATACAGATACAATTGTGTATGTAATCATATTGCACGTGTGTATTAGGTGTGTCTATCACTTTAACCTGTGAACTTAATTGTTTTTTGCTTATTTTAGGAAACCAGCTCGGGATGATCAATTGGGGTCTAGATCTATTAAACCCATCGCTTTGCAATAATATAATGAAGGTCGGTTGTCCTCTCTCCCCTCCTCACCCTCCAACCCCATATATAACAGTGGAAAAGCAACATACTCAAACTCAGTTTAAAAGCAAAGTAGCGTGCTGATTTTAGAGAGGGGAAGGATTAGCACATTTTCTCTATATCTCTATTCCGAATTCTACACATTTTTTCTACATGCGTTTCCGTTCAAATTATTTCTATTGATGGTAGCTAATAATAAATCCACCCCTCGCTTTCCATTTGAGCATTCGATTTCTTTGTGATTTATTCATCAGCCGTTCTCTGTTAGATACTTTGAAGGGTCCACTTTTTTTAAAGCCAAAGATAAGGATTTTTATTTTATTAGACAATTGGTGCAGTTTGTTCTCCCTCTTCTCTGCAATTCTATACTGGATTGATCTTCTTGCTCTGTGAATATTTTAATCGGGCCCATTTTTGAAAATCGAAATTCACTACCAGCTACTGGGGAGGCACAGAAAATATTTACCACCTGTGCTGCGAAGATCAGAAAGAAGTGACTAACTGATTGACTGGATATGGGAAAGGCCAGGTCGTAACATAATTCAACTTTTTTTAAAGGCCAGACAATCTTTTAGCGCACACAGCCTAAGAAATAAGGAATTTTACCCTAGGAAACTACGCAGATAAATTCCTCTGAACTTTTTGGTACTAAATAGTAAGTGATCAGATGCATTTATTGTAAATAAAAAGGTGCAAAATCATTTGAAATAACTTGGAAATCGAGGTTGTTGAGGGTTGTTTTTTCATATGAACGAAACTAACAGTTTCCGCTCTTTTGAAGACGCATGCTGTAAAAGTAGGTCAGTGATGGATACTCAGATCTGTGAATGCAGCTTCGATCGGATTTCTGCTGTCTTATTTTTTAAAGCACAGAACATTTGAACCCCAAGAAAAGATTCTCTGGAAAAAGTGAGTAAGTAAACTATGATTTCTGCTCAGAGAGAGGGAGGTTAGACACCAGTCTCTGACAGCAGGAGAAGAACTGCAACGTGCAAATTATTTTTGCTCTGATATTCAATATATTCCTACATCTATAGGCTGATGCTGTTGATGCAGGGCAGGGAATAAACTAAACCAGTAGAGACTGATTCTTATAATGATTCCCCCAAACTGTAGCGTGTAAAATCTGCCTTGATGTATAACAGGTGCCATTCCTTGAATGATGAAGCGTGTCCCTTGCTAGGAGATGAAATCCCCCAGGTCTGCAGGGCTGGGCGCTAAGACTGAGTTCGCCTGTCAAAACACCCCCCTTCTTCTAAAGCCGAAACAAACACAAGGAGAATGGGACACCCAACTTACCCGAGGTGGTTAAGAAGTACGGATGGTGATGCTCAGGCTTGTGGAGCGCATGGTGCGGATGGGGCGCCAGGAGGGTAGGTGTGGGCATCAGAGGGTATCCATAGTCCAGGAGGGGAACCCTGGAGGCTAAGGGGCTGGAGAAGTGCTCTGGAGGGACCTCTCTCAAGGACTTGGGCTTGTGGAGCAAAATGTCTTCGATGAAGAAGGAGGTCGGCCTTGGCGCGGAGACGGGATGCACTGGGGAGGTGAAGTGGAGGTTCATTTCCCCAGGTGGTGGGGACCGCGCTGGAAGACAGGGCGCGCGAGGAGGGATGGCCTCCGATTTCAGCCCTGCTGGCTGAAAACCCGCAGATCGCAGGAGCCAGAAGAGAAGATCAAGGTGGCTTCGGGCGGCTTGGAGGAGATTTGTGAAGAGAGGGGGCTCTGCCGCGAGCCAATCGCGCACCAGCAGGGCGGAGGGAAAAGGGTTTTTCATTTCCCAATGTCACCCAAATTAATGGAGAGGTTGAAAGGAAGGGGGCGCTGGCCAAGGTACTGAATCGGTCCATTAAAGGGCAGTAACAAGGCTGGTGCGAAGCCATTGGGATACTTAGTTACGCAAGAAGGGGGTATGGAAAACGTGCTCCGAGCTGATGGAGATCCTGAAGCAGACAGAGCCCCAGGACCCCAACGATAGAGCGAGAGGGTCCCCTTCAAAATTGTAGGTGCTGCAGGGCCAGACAAATGTCCGCAGCCCGCCAGCACTGGCTTATTAAATATAGGCAGGCACGTTTCCCTGGCTCTGCATCCGTATGCGGGTGCATATGCAAAAGGAGGGATATGCTTGTGCATACAGCGCCTAGCACATACCGCCATGAGCCCAGACTGGGACCTCTGACCCCCGCCTCAATACGAGCCAACACTCAAGTTGTTCCAAACGGAAAGAAAAGGGCCAGATCCCCAGCTCTGGTGTAAGCCAGAGTTAACTTTAAGGGGTTGCTTGGGGGCAGGGGAGCGACATTAATGTACAGCCACGGAGGAGCTAGCCGCAAGAATCTGAGTAGAACGAATATTTCCAGGTGTAGATGACTTTAGTTTACGTCAAAGCAACACGTCTTTATTCTGCGTGGATGGCTTTTAGAGCTGGCTGAAATGTTTCCACATTTCAAAATTTGACTCAAAAGGGACAAAATATTTTTTGGTGGCATTGTCCATCATATTTGCTGCCCTTTTCCAACCAGTTCTATTTATATTTTACTTTTCCAGCGTTGGCCGTGATCCTATATGCAGCCACATCCCCGCCATTCCTAGCTATTATCCTACTGCGGGGTTTGTTCCAATTTTTTCCCCCTTCTGTTTGTCTTTTTTTTTTTTTCTAATCTGTAGCATTCATTTCTCCGGAGTCAATTTGCTAAAATTAGGGTGATACACCACATCATAGCCGAGATAATTTGGGCTCGCATCTCGGAAAATTGCTCTAATTATTGATGTTAAACTCGGGGAAATTAGAAGAAGGCACTTCTCCTTCATCTCCTGATTTTCAGCTCTAATTTGTTGAAATCGAGTTGTCATCACAATTCCAATCACTAGTGTTAATAGTAAAAGTGTTTTAATAGAGCCAGAATTCTCCCAACCCATGCTATTAGATAATTAGGAAAAAGATGTTAGGAAGGCAAGTGCTAATCCTTGGGTACATGGACTGCATTTCCATCTAATCCAGCAGGTAGAACAAATTAATTACCAGAATCAATTAGTCCTAAAAGTAGAGTTCTCCAGGAAGTGTGAGCCATGTCTTCCATATGTATGAGCTAGTAAACGGCAAATAGATGGAGAAACCTTTAAAAGAATAGAAATGGCAATCATGATATTTTAATGAACCTGGAACTGGGAGCACAGGAGTTTTCAAATGTTACTTTTACATGCACGTGTAGAGAGGCCGCATGCAGGAACACCATCCGTTTGATTCTAATTGTATCGTTCAGACAGCTAGCCAGAATGTTGATGTTAGTTTTTAAATAGTTTTAAATGACGTTATTCTTCCTGCATTGCTTTGGTTTATTTTGGGCCAAATCTTGCACTCATTTATCAGACAAAACTATATACAAATATATACATTCTATTTAGATAGATAGATAGATAGATAGATAGATAGATAGATAGATAGATAGATAGATACCCACACTTATTTTGTGTGTATGTTTATATATTACACACACACATACACACACCAGTCTAACTAGATATGGCAGAGAACCGAACCACGCACATAGTGTATGTTCATATAACATAGACACACAATTATAAAAGTATAGGCAGATAACATGCGCAAACATCTTTATATTATATACACAATGTGTGTCTATACATACACACTCTTATAGACCCGTATAGACATAATAAAAAGGTGTCCAAGCAAGGGATCTTGTATTTAAAAGCATAACTAAATAATAAACTGTCTGGGTATGTGTGTGTTTGCCTAGTTTGTGGTGATATTTTTAGCTCTTGGGATATACCTATCTCTGATTACATAGAGGTACGGATTACTTTATCATAGACTTTTTCTATTCCGGTCACCAGAAATTGGCTCTGGTAGGTTTCTCTTAGCCCTTATGAGTAGGATTCTTCTCTTCCCCAGAAAGAATCTGCTCTGGGATCCTCCCACGAAAGGCCAATTTCTGCATCAACTCAGGATTTTGGATGGGGCTTTAAAAACACAACAAGCTAACAACTTTCTCGTAGGAGCAAATGGGAAAGCAAATGAATTAATAGTGATGAAACGGGTCTAATGCCCAACTTGTTAATGGAGGCAGCGCGGCCAGGGAGACGTAAGCTGCTTGACTAGCCATTTCATCAAATGAAATTACTTCTTGGGGAGTGCTGGCGCGCCTGCTTTAGCCATCAGCGATATTCCTTTTTAAAGAAGATTCAAAGATTAAAGAAATGTTACTTCTGCCAGCCTGGGCTGCAGCCCCAGGACTAAACCAACAGCTTAATAGTAATGTCAGATAGCTGGTTCCATTCAGCGCATGGAACATTCCCTCTCCCCTTATTTAAAAGCAAAATGGGGTTAGACTGGGGGGAGGGATGACGCAATTTCTTAATTTAGCCTCTGGAAGATTGCAAATAAAAACTCTGATTACCATACCCAGCGCAGCCAAGGAGCGGACTAAGTTGCAATAATTCAACAGCTATGTAAAGGTGCCCTTGATGGAAAATTAAGTTAAGGGAAGGCGAAGACCAACAAGTAGCATTTTTCAAGAGTGTATAAGGCAGTTGCTTTCTTAAATTAAGTATTTACCTTGTTTTCTTGGCGTCAAAAAGGGGGCCTTAGACCCTTCCCGCTACACATTGAGATTTTGGGGGAGCTAAAAGTGTTCTCCATTTGAACCCAGCATTACTGTCCGGAGGGAAAGATGGGCTCTAAAAGGGGTCTCTGCTTCTTGCTGTCCAAGATGCGGTGCATAGGCTTCCGATTTGTTTTACCCTGTATCCACTGGTCTGGACTCCCCTCTCCACCCTAGAGGTTGTTCCCTAGAATCTGACTGCCACCGCTGGGTGAAAAAAAAAGCTTTTTCCCAGCTCTCTTCTCCCTGGGGCCTTTCCTCCTCTCGACCCATCTCTTTTCCTTTTCCTCTCTAAGCTCTGCAAGGTGGAACGTTCCTCTAACAAATTCTAAGCCACAAAATAATTATAGCGTCCTGCAGGTTTTCTGACCCTACGTATACAGGAAAAAGAACAGGAGTACTTGTGGCACCTTAGAGACTAACAAATTTATTAGAGCATAAGCTTTCGTGGACTACAGCCCACTTCTTCGGATGCATATATATGCATATGATATATGCATCCGAAGAAGTGGGCTGTAGTCCACGAAAGCTTATGCTCTAATAAATTTGTTAGTCTCTAAGGTGCCACAAGTACTCCTGTTCTTTTTGCGGATACAGACTAACACGGCTGCTACTCTGAAACCTACGTATACAGGAGTCAGCTTGATTGCAAGTTAAACATCCACCGCTAAGAGTCAGACGGTATCTGAAGGTGTGAATCGACACACATTATACTACCTTCAGTCTGGTCCCTCTTTCCCTAATGTCTCAGCTTGTCCTAGAGCCAGAGGAACTAAGGTCTTCACACTGCCTGGTCTCGCTATTTATCCAAGGAGCGCTGGGTATGCACAGCAGTTTTCTTACACACTAACAGGGAGTTTGGGTCTATAAAGAGATGTCTCCTGCCACCCACTGTGCCCAAGCCCGCCTTAGGGTGAGGTTTCCCCCATGACATTTCATGTGATGTTTTGCAACATACTAGGCAACGCCTCGGGAAAACTAAAGCTTTGCGTTACTGATTGGTACCTATATTTCACTGGGGTTCAGCTATACAAGAGAGGGAAGATGATGGCAAATGACAGAGAAACAGCCCTTCTACCATGCTTCCAAAGGAGACCGATTTTCTCTGCAGTTTTGAAAAACATCTTCTTGAAGAGACCTCAGATGCGAACTGACAAATAAACCCGCAGTGGCATCTAATAGGGCCTGGGGTTTATAACCCTTCCTGTTATGTGCTCACAGTCTGCGAAGGACTTGAATGAAATCGGAGGGAGGGAAAGATATGCAAGCTTGCCAGAAAAGCAGATCAAAAGATTGCTATAGGGACCCGATCTTTTCTTTGGGCAAAAAATATACTGCCGGATCAAGCCCATAAAAGCAGAGTTGTCTTATCTTATGCCTCGTCTGGGTTTGATTTTTAGAGGCGCTGAAAGCCTGTTGGAGTTGTGAGAGGCCTCAGCACTTCTGAGGACTCAAATTATATGGGGTGATCGATATTTTCTCTTGGAGCTACCCTGCTCCACTCTTCCACATCGGAGAAGGCTAAAAATCGCTTTCCAAATGAACAGATCAGCTCAGCCTGCCACTTTCCATGTCTGTATTTCTTCAAAATACGATTATCACAAGTCTTGAGACACCTTTCAGATTACTGCAGAGCTGAGTTTGGCCTTTTTCTGCCACTAGAATGAAGCAATTTCTGCAGCACTAAAAGGTTTAAACCCATAGACTTTTCTTATAATTATATATGTTTCTACATGGAGCCAATTGGAATCTGCAGCCATTTCTTGCACAGATTGAATAGCAGCAAACACATTCCCTCTGGCAATGATTGGTGTAGGTCTTGCAATGAGAAGACCTGTAATTCATATTTGGAAATGCAAGTGGTTCTGTGCACCACAAGGCAGCTGCATTGTCTAATCTGTCCAGAGATTAGAAATTTAATTGTGATTTATAATATTGGGCCAGGTTCATCGCTGGTATAAGTACATTGATTTTACTGGGTTGATTTTAGCAGGATTACATCAGGGATATATTTGGCTGGTTTCTATATAATTCCACATGTAGACACTTATCTATTGTGCAGGAAGAGGGAAGGTAGCATCAGATACAAGTCCCTTTTTGCCGTTAAAGTAATTAATACACTCAAAAATGAAGGGTAAAATGAATAGCAAAACTTCACTTTCCAAGATGCACCTTAACTCAATATTACAAAGACCCAGACACAAACCTAATGCAGAAGACGTCTAAAGGGCACCAGCCCTAGTACAGTTTAGGTAGCGACATAGGTAACAAGCAGAGACTTTTTACACAAATCATGGTTTAAATAGTGGACGTTCCTCTGCATGTTGTGCTCCTATTAGAATAGGTTGTTTATTTCAGTCTCAGAAGACACAGGCAATAGCAGTGAGGAACACTTTGCTTTTCATGAGAGCAGTTACGAATTTGAAGCTTGTTTAATTTGTACCCTTTAATTTTATGTTCAAACTTCCATTGGCTTTGAAGCCTTTTCCAGATGTTAACACCCTCAATACTACCCTCCTAAGAAGCCTCATCCTGTGTTCCTTTCACACCCCAAATCCCTATCGGCTTCAATGGGAGCTTGAGGTACACAAGGGAAGTAGGATTGGGTCCCAGAGCTGCATCTGAAATAAACATGGATGGGGTTTAGCTTCCAAGAGTTGATGGGGCCCTGCTCCCTGGTGGGTTCTTAGGCACTAAGATAGTCCAAATACTAATGACACTAAGCTATAGAGTGGGTCAGGTTCTCAGCTGGGGTTCATCAGTGTTGTTCCAATCAAGTCACTCTACTTCAAGTCAATGGAGATGGGGTGAGACACCAGCCCAATTATTTTTAGGACTATATTTGGGGGCTACAGTGAGTTTTTCATGCCCATGCTGGGCCAAATTAAGGCAGTCCGAGGTCCTATGTACAACTCGTATTGTCCCTCCCAGTGCCACACATACCATGCAGCAACCTCTGCTATGAATGTGGCAGTTCACCCTTCTTGGAGCTATTGTTTCAGGCTATCTGCAGATTCAGGCATGCATCAACATGTTTTGGGGTTTTTTGCACCTGTGAGGGCTAGATTTTTTTTTTTAATGAAGGCAGAGTTTCTGATTCCATCATGCATCTTCAGGAGCTGAAATCTTAGGCATGGGTTTATATGACCTGTGCATTCATCCAGCCCTGTGTCCATATTCAAACCTTTGCGTCTACACTGAAATTTTGCCCCATACTCCGGCTTTGGTTGGGTATCCTGGATGCTTCCTGTAAAGCTGAAGGTTTATGTGGTCTAGTTTTGTTTTTAAATGAAAATGTTAATGATGGGGGGGGGGCAGTTAAGCTCAGCTCTTCCCAAGAAAATGCAAACTTTGGCAATTATCTAAAATCCGGTCTCCAATGTTTGGTTTTTCAGCTGGGTCCCTTGGCCACATCCCCCATTCCAGTACCCAGCAGGATCATTTGATTTTTGAAAGAGTCTGAAATTGGGCAGCTTAGATGTTTTTCAATTAGTTTCCTTCTTCATTTGGTTACATACTAATTCTTCTTCTACAGCATGGCCTGCACATGGGCATTACTCACACCCTTGAGACCTAGGTCATTATTTCATCTAACACCATCTGTACTTTGAGCTCCTGGTTAATCCCTTACTCTTATATAAATCTATGCTCATTGCTGTGGTCATTGCTTTGCTGTTGTCTTAGCACCTTAACTTTTATTCATTTTCTTTTATTCCAGTAGGCGAACAGTCATCTGTACCACTCAACATTTTTATCCCTTTTTCTTTTTTGGTTTATTAATCAGGCCTTCCCTCATTTCTCTACTTTGACAATGTATGCACCTTTTACAGCCTGGCTTTTAGCCTTCATGGTTGGATAAACCTTCTTCTCCCTTTCTTTTTCATTCCACTTTTGTTTCCTATATAGGAGTCCAATATTCTTTTGTGCTTTTTCTCTGCTTTGTCATATACCTTGTGCAGCTCCAGGGCCCTCCTGGAAACCTCCTGTGGCAATTTTGCTTAGCAAATGCTTTAAATACAAAGACCGTGCTTCTGATCTCACTTACCCCAGTGTAAATCAGCTAAAAATCATTGGGGATGCATCAGGTTTTAAATGAGGAAAACATTCTAATTCTCCTTCAATTTGTTTTCTGACTTTTCTTTTTACTGCTTAAACTCTGTCATTATGAAACCTTTAAAAAAATTAAAACCACATCATTCATAAATGTCAAGATCACCTACTGTGACTTCCTGAATAACCCAAGCCAGAGAATTTCACCTATTCCTGAATCAAATACATACACAAAGTTTTTAAAAATGAATACTCTGAGTTGACATATAACTTTTTATCTAAAGATCTGAAACTGCTTTACCAATAAGAGTGGAATATTATCATCCTTCGTTTTATGGAGGAGAAAACTAAGCTACCGAAGGTTGAAATGATTTACCTGAGTTAGCTAGCAAGTCAGTGGAAGAACTGGGAATAGACCACAGGTTTTTCTAACTCCTAGTTCTAAGCTATAACCATTGGACAACACTGCCTTTAAATAATATAGAACAGTGGCTCTCAACCTTTCTAGACAACTGTACCCCTTTCAGGAGTCTGATTTGTCTTGCCTACCCCTGAGTTTCATCTCACTTAAAAACTACTTGCTTACAAAATTAGACATCAAAATACAAAAGCGTCACAGCACGCTACTACTGAACATTTGCTTATTTTCTCATTTTTACCACATAATTTTCAAATCAATCAATTGGAATATAAATATTGTACTTACATGTCAGTGTAGAGTATATAGAGCAGTATTAACAAGTCATTGTATGACATTTTAGTTTGTACTGACTCTGCTAGTGCTTTTTATGTAGCCTGTTGTAAAACTAGGCCAATGTCTAGATGAGTTGATGTACCCCCTGGAAGACCTCTGAGTACCCGTAGGGGTATGTGTACCCCTGGTTGAGAACCACTGATATAGAAAACATGCATGTTTGTAGGGGCGGAAGATAAAGCAGCTCCCCTTTGGAGTATTTCCAACATGCCACCACATTAAATATCCCCAAGGTTTCCAGCAAACACTATTGTACTGTGAGTAGTCCCATTGAAATGAATGGAACTATTTATGGCAGGAAGCGGGGGGACAACCTAGCATGTATTTGTATGTTTGAACCCTAATTTAGTCTCATTGTTTCCTTGTATTCTGTTGTTGGTCTGTCTGTATCCATCTGTTGTTTCTTGTCTTTAACTGTCAGCTCTTTGCAGCAGGGAGAGTCTTTTGGTTCTGTGTGTGTACAGCACCTAGCACAGCGGGATCCTGGTCCATGGCTAAGGCTAGCAGGTGCAACAATAATACAAATAATAACAACCTCTAGTCAAACAGGCAGCTAGGCAACCAGTCTCAGTGTACAAGCTCGGTTTTTCTGCTCTACAGTTTAAATGTACCATCTCTTATATCATTTTCATGATTATATAATTACCTTAGACCTTAGTCCATCCTGTGCTTCGCTGCACGTTCGGCTACCCGCATTTGCCATCCTTCCCTGTCAACTGTCCTTCTCTCCAAATCTTCCCATTTCATGTGGAGGTGCTTGATGTCATTCAGAACTGTTCGTTTCCATATTATTCGTGATCTTCCTCTCTTTCTTGTTGTGTTTTCTGACTTCCATCCAAGGGCGGTATTTGGTAAGCATTCTTTTTCCATTCTCAGCACATGTCCCCGCCACCGATGTTTTCTTTTGTGGATTATTTGGGAGAGGGTGCCTTGTCCAGTCATTTTTCTGGCTTCTTCATTCGTCTTCCTATCTCTCTCTGTTATTCCCAATATTCTTCTCAGACATTTGTGATGAAGAGAATCCAGCTTTTGCGACTCTTTCTTGGTAAGTTGCTTTGTCTCACTGCTATATGTTGTGATGGCGGTAACAGTTGCTTCGTACACGTTCAGTTTTGTCTTGAGTTGCCAGAGGTTTTTGAGACTTCCAAATGCAGCGTTTGCCTTCCCGATTCTTCCTATTTGCTCGGAACGAGTACCATCTTGGCTGATGGTACTTCCAAGGTACGTAAAACTGTCGACCTTCTCTAGTTTCTCTTCTTCAATTTTGATTTCTGTCCCTATGGTCCCCATTAACATGGCTTTACATTTCTTTGCATTGTATATAAAACATACATTAAAATACCACCTATTATATACCATTTTGTACGATGTGTGTACTCATTCAGTGTAGAACTCAAACTGATACGGTCTTAGATTTAAACTTATATGGCAAATCATTTATGGGCAAAATCATTAACTTTTTTTCTTTCATTTCTGATTCAACCAGACTGTAAAACTAGTTGGACCTAGTTTACCAAAAAGATAACCTTTTTGATGATCAAAGGGAGAGATTGGTTCCATTACTTGCATTAGTCTGAGTTGTCAGTACCATGGCCTTCAGAATAAAGGGAGAAATGTATTTTAGAAAGATCTGAGTAACACACTTTACTCATAACATTTTTGTATTATATTGCTTCTTGACTGTTTCAGCTTACTCTGTGTCTGGGCACTTTATTTTAAGCACTCCAGAAGTGGATGACAAGCCTGGGGGAAAGGTAGAATGTATCTGACATCAAGCAAATGCATCTTCAGATAATGCTTTTCTACTGGAAATTATGTTTGGAAATGACATTTTGTATATTGCCGAAGATGAGGTATTCAAATGGGGAAGTGATGTAAGATAACGTCCTCTAACATTAAAAACAGTCTGTGATCTTGGCAGATATCCTTATATTAAAAACTATGACTATTTTAATATTCTAGAAATTCTAAACAAATAATGATGTTATAGTAAAACAATAGGGTAAAATGTACATGATTTTCCCACACATTAAAAATCAAACAACCCCAAACTATTGAGCATAGAAATATTGGTTCAATTTGTCTGTTTTTCATAGTGCAAATTCCCTTTTTAATTTACTGTGGGACACCCCAAAAGGACAGAATTTGCCCTTATAATTTTAGGGCTTGATCCAAAGTGGATAGAAAGACTGCCACTGGCTTTGGATTAAGCCCTATATATGAAGGAATGTGGTCTAAAGTTTGAAGCAAGGGATAGGAATCAGGTTCTTTGTTGGTGTTGCATATGAGGGTCAGTATCTGTTAGTTAGAACAACAGACAGAAAGAACTTCTTGGTTCAATTCCCAATTCTACCACTCACATGTTGTACGGTTTGGGGGACAGCCACCCAACCCAACACTTTTCAGAAGTGGCCTCTGATTTTGGGTTAAGATCTGTGCACTTTATTCATGTAAAACTTCCTCTGACTTCAGTGAGTAAGCGAAAGAAGCAAGATTATTAAGATTTAATCCATAAGAAGGCAATATAGTGGTGGTTATATTTTCTCTCAGCAGTAAGTGAACCCTGAGCTAAACCCAATTGTCTTAAGAAGCAGATGCACCTCATAACATGGAAATGAATCTAATGCTTCCATCCAGCCATATAGCATATCTGAATGGGGAAAAAAACAGATTGGTTGATATGTAGCAACAACTGTAGAGCATGCAGTGGTGATGTCGTATCTTAAGATGTGTAAACTGGAAGGTGTGTGGAAACAGCCAGAAAATGTTAGTTACCCATTTGCCTCTACCTTATTAAAATTTGCCCCCTTCCTCCCACAGCAGTGTTTAGCTACCATGTTGATCTATATACCAAAAAGAGAACAACAAAAAATCATTTTCAAAGATTTTTATAAAAGGACAATGATTTATTATTGAATTATAGTAGCATCCAGAGGTCCCAGATCAGAGCCCAAGTGTGCTAGGCACTGCACATGCATATAATCAACAAGAGCAAAGCTTGCACACTAATTAAAGACACTTCAGATATGTATAGCACGCAACAGAAATGGTGATGGGATGAATGGGAAGTAAAGATTACCAGAACTCCTTCTTATAGAGACTATTATTTTGTCTATTTGAGTTGAATACATATTTCTTTTCTCCAACTCAAGACTTTGCTTGGAAAGTTCACCTACCCAGCTCACAAAGAACATATGGAAGGAAATCATGATGCCTAATTATGGTGAAAGAGACCCTATAAACAAATTAGATCTACAGTATGGCAAAGTCCTATAGAATTAATAAGAATGACAGAGTAGGGTTCTATAAAAATTAGTTTTATTTAAAAAAAAATCTCTCAAACAACTACAAAATGTAATGAAAGAATTATATATTTTCCTGCATGGTTTTTTTTAAACTTCCAGGTTAATTTATTACTTAGTACTTACCTCCCTGCTATAGAATTCTATACATTGGCTTAACAAATTCTATAAAAAGGAAATTCATCTCTATAAAATTCTATAGGATTTTCCAATTCAGGAGAACTCTTATAAAATACACATGCATAATATACTGAACTAATAGGTTTTTTTTTAAGAGAAAGGAAATAGTACAAGAAACCTGCCTATAATAAAAGCATATAAGGGCTCCAGAAACATCGGACATCTGGATGAATTTGATTGTGGTGTTTTGTTTTTAACTTTCCACTTACTTGGTATGTGTTAAGCATTAATTATATATTTTCCGATTCTATAAATAGATTATCCATGCAGTTTACAGTGCTAAATGTTATAATCATCCTACTGTAACAGTAGGATGCTAAATTACAATGGACATACCTATGATCTCCCAAATCCTGCTCCCATATGCTGTTGACTTCACTGGGGACCAGGTTTGCCTCTGTATCCATCTTTGCAAATGAGTTTGCTCTGGTTTTTTACATGAAAATTATCTATAAAAAAAATCACATAGGTCTAGAGCCATAAGTATCCGTGCAGGAAAACAGCAGTAAAATAATAAGAAACATATCAGAACCAATGGCCTGAAAGAGCTTTAGATATTTCAGAATTTTCATAGCCATGTACATTTTTAACTGGGTCTCTATTTAAAAAAAGGATATTTTCTTTGTGTCCAATTGGATCAGCCCCTGTGTTTCATAATAAATAAGCTGAGAATGGAGGATTTTCCAGTTTATGTCCTCTTGTAAATGTAATTTCCCTCCCCCCACACACATTAAATTCATTTAGCCTAGTGCATTTTTAATAGACATTATTCATCTATTACCTTAATGAGCTTGTGTTGAAAGCATATTGCCTACCAATTTTAACAAAAGCATCCTAATGTTGTTGTAGCTTTTTTTCTTTCTCCTTCCAAGGCAACTGCCTGGATGAGGAAAGAAAAAACTGTAGAGACAGATAAGGTTTTTATTCTGTGTCACAACACTACATTAAGAATAAAACCTTCCACTTAAACACTTAAATGAAAACATTGAGAAACTAATTTACCATTTGTAACTACATGATTTAAGTAGAAGCAGCTTTAATTTTCTTCCCATTTTCCACATATTCAATGTGAGCCCACATTAGATTTCACTGGCTCAAATCACAACACTTAAAGCCACTTTCATTTTCTTTTTGATTAAATAATTGAAATTCCTGTCACTGCCTGCACTTTACTAGCACACAAATTTTGTATATAAAGATAAATTCTCTTTCTTTCTCCCCTCCCTGCCTGTGTCTGTTTTTGACTTAATCTTAAAAGCAGGCAAGGTTTAGTTTATTGATGGTTCCATAAAATGGATCAGTACTCCATTCACCTATTTCGTGGAATTATACTGCACCCATTAAGTGATTGTTTGGAGGAATTATGGAAACCCATCTTCTCTAATTTAGCTGTCATCATTCTAGGGTTATTGCTATCTAATACTAAAAGGACAGGAAGCCTTGTGTGCCATTTCCTCACTCCCACAAACACATCCATTAAGGCCGAAAGCCTTGATTTTTATTTAAGTATTTGTTTCAATTAGGGTAACAAGTTTTATTAATGTTCCCTAATAAGTTACTCTGGCAAAATTCTAGACACTTTACATTAGAGTCAGTGAATGGCATGGTCAATAAGAAACATCAATTTGCACTTCCTGTAATGAACAGTTGAACTCTAATGCTACTTGTAGCTTAAAGGAGAAATACCTGAAAGAATCATCCATTATGTTTGTTTCTAAAACAGCTTGCAGGTAAGATGGTTGCAAAAACATTTCATTCTATTGTGTATATCACACTAAAGAGCAGGAAATTTAGGACGCTTTAAAATGTGCCCTAAAGCTCACCGGCTGATGTGCAGGTTGAACCGGTTGCTTGTATTTCTCTGGCCCGCCAACTGTTTTCAAATCTCAGCTAAAAGATTTATTTTTTTCCCTTGTCGCAACCTCATTATGGAACCTGATTCTGGAGGGGAGTTGACTACTAACAAGATGGGAAGGATGGTCTTGTGGTTAAGATGCTCAACTAAGGCTCAGGCACTCTGAGATCAGTTCCCAGCTCTCCCATTGACTCCTTTGAGGATTTGGGCCTAAATGATGTAGGAGCATAACAGGACTCATCCCTAAGAACTGATGTGACTTGGGAAGATCCTATACCTAGTTCAGTGGCAGATGAGCAAAATAGAAGAGGCTCCTCCATAGGATCAACACGGTTCATTTCAGAAGCCAAAGGCCCAATTAGTGGGAATGACACCAATACTGTCTTATGGCTATAGTTTATATCAACCATTTACATATGTATGGATCTCTTTCACACAACACTATCATAACAGGCACAGCCAAGCAAGCTTTGCATGCTCCAGAGTTTATTCCACAAGAAGGAGATATCATACTCCTATTAGTGATCAGGGATGCAACAAATTGTGTGGCATAGGCAGGGTTCCAACAATATAACACCTTGCACATCTGTAATCACCTTCCCATTAAATACCATTAAATAATATCACAAAAGTGAATAAGGCCTCTTTCACAACCATTCTGTGAGGTAGGACACTTATAGATGGTGAACAGAGAGGTTACATTACTTGCCCAAAGTCACACAGTCAGCCATAAAACCAGTGTCCCAACTCCCAGTTCATTGCTGTAACCACAAGCAAACGTCCCCTACAGATTGTGTTGGTCACCTCTGTTTCACCCATTTGAAGACCCACGGAAGTAATTATAGAGGAGATAGAAACTTGCAGGATCCAGAGTTTGGACCCATGTGTTTTCCCTAACCAACAAACAAGCATACACTTTGTTTGCCTTCCATAGCCGCCTTGTCACTGTGCTGCTGCCAGCTCTCCCGGGCCATGGGTGTGCAGTGCACAAACCTTTAAGACATCATCCATGTCAACAGCTATCATGTGGGAGAGTATGATGAGCAAAAATAGCTTTTCATGTTCTGCAGCAATCCCCAAGCACATAGCAAGACCCAGAAGGGCAATTTGAGTTTTCCTTACAATACCTTTTTATTGGTACTAAAAGAATATAAAGTTTAGACATTCCTGGTCTGAATTGGGATTAGGTTGGTGTGAGTGTCACTGCTGATATGGTGTTGAATAAAATGTGTGCTTACAAAAACGATACAAGTCACAAAGAATACCAACTCTAATTAGAAATGTAGAGTATGATTAAATATGGTTATATTATAAAATGGCTTAATAATTGCTGAAGTGCAATTATTGACCAATAGACATTCCAGCCATGCAAATATTTTTTAACTGCGTAGATCAGAATTCATTTGTCTAATTGCAGGACTGATATTTCTCCCCGTTATATATATAAATGCTGAGTCACACTTGCTCTCACTTCTTAAATATCAGCATTTCTAATACTATTGGAAGACACAACTTGCCTGGTCCCCACTAACCCCCCACTTCGGACTAAGGTACGCAAATTCAGCTACGTTAATAACGTAGCTGAATTCGAAGTACCTTAGTCCGAACTTACCGCGGGTCCAGACGCGGCAGGCAGGCTCCCCCATCGATGCCGCATACTCCTCTCGCCGAGCTGGAGTATTGGCGTCGACGGCGAGCACTTCCAGGATCGATCCGGGATCAATTTATCGCGTCTAAACCAGACGCGATAAATCGATCCCAGAACATCGATTGCCTGCCGCCGGACCCTCCGGTAAGTGTAGACTATCTATAAAAAGGCTTGGAAGGTTTAGATTTTTATCGGTAAATGTAGATTTCTCTGTGAACACACAAACTGACAAAAAAAAGACTTCCATCAATAATAATTGAAATCTATGGATAAGCAATGTAAGAAAAATGCTACTTTAGAACTTCTTAGAGCTTGATTTAAAGATATTCAGTGATATGCGACATTAATACCAAAGCCTTATATAGAGCTAGGAAATAACATACTGGGGCAAAGGAGGAGATTTTTTCTCTCTCTCGTCTCTCTTAAGGTTTGTTGGAGGGTTGTTTTTTTCCTCATTGCAGTTGGGCATCAGTTTCCCTAGCAAAGCTGCCTTTGAATGAACAAACCCTTACAGCCCGACTGCCCAGGCTTCAGAACCAAACTTTTGATTGCCCACTTGCTTGGGCTGGCCTGTGTACTGCCTTTCCAGCGCCGAGGCGGTAGCAGATAAGCTGCTGGCATGTGGGTTGCATATTTCTGAGCATTTTCGCTCTTCCGAAGGAATGGCTGGCTCGGTTTTATGTCCAAGGATCCCGTTTTAAAGGGATGTGTTTTTATTTCCTGGTTAGCCAAAGCAGCTGTTCTTTCAGAAGTACCAGGCTTTCTCCTTGGCATCTGGTGGCTACAGTCCTGTCTGTCCTGGAAACAGCATTTTCCTACCACACGGCCAGAAGCGTAGGCTAGGTCTGGGTGTGAAGAATAGGCTCTGCTGGTCCGTAACGGGCCTGTGAAGGCAAAAATAATTACAAGAGTAACACAGAAGAGAAATGAGAGTTAAAAGCCCTGGAAAGATCCCTCCACCCCCTGCCACCACATGTTAAGGTCTACTTGATCCTTTGAAAGTAATAACTGGCTAATCTTGTGTGCATGAGTTTAGTTTTTGAAACCTGGTTGAGCATTTTCCATGCATGCAGGAGAAGTGTGCTGAATGGCCCAGCCAACTTACTGCATTGGCCCTAAAGCGATGGAGAATCCAAGATGCCGCACTCCAGAGCAGGAGGACAAGCCCTACTTTCCAATGGGCTTCTTAGCTTCTTGCAGTGGAGTGCCCGCTGTCTGGTTAGTCTCTTTAGTCTCCAGAAGAGAAGAATGAGGGGGGATTTGATAGCAGCCTTCAACTACCTGAAGGGGGGTTCCAAAGAGGATGGAGCTCGGCTGTTTTCAGTGGTGGCAGATGACAGAACAAGGAGCAATGGTCTCAAGTTGCAGTGGGGGAGGTCCAGGTTGGATATCAGGAAACACTATTTCACTAGGAGGGTGGTGAAACACTGGAATGCGTTACCTAGGGAGGTGGTGGAGTCTCCTTCCTTGGAGGTTTTTAAGGCCCGGCTTGACAAAGCCCTGGCTGGGATGATTTAGCTGGGAATTGGTCCTGCTTTGAGCAGGGGGTTGGACTAGATGACCTCTTGAGGTCCCTTCCAACTCTGATATTCTATGATTCTATGATTCTATATTTAATTTGTATATTTTGACATGTGATGTGGACAATTAGTGTTTTAATGGTTATAAAGCTTTAATGTTTTGAATCTCAACATCCACGGTCATTCAATAATTATCCTGGGACACACACACACTAATTTCCCACAATGGTGAAAATGCAAATGGACACAAATCTTTAAAAATGCTTAAAATAAACATTTATAGTATCCATCAAAAATTATTTAAAAAATAAAAATCATATTCTGCCAAGTCTACTTATAAACAGAGCTAATTTGCCCCTTTGGCATAAAAACTGGCATGAGCTGGGAACTTCAGGTCCTTAGGAAAAACAAAGAACCTAAAGGTCCTAGCATAGTGGAGCTCTGGTCCATGAATAAGACTCTAGATGCTATTGCAGTACAAATATATAATAAACAATGGATATTTAAATATGTTAAGACTATTAAGTCAATTCTTCAGCTTAACTGAGATTTAATTAAATAAGAAATCCCAAAGAAAGGGCTGGAAGGTCCTGGGGTGAACTCCTGGCCCCGTTGAACTCAATGGAATACCTCCCCATTGACTTAAATGGGACAAGGATTTCATCCATTTGTTGCTGTTTACAGAAGGATGGATGCAAACGCCATATATATGATACCTACACACTGAGATAGACCCTCAGCTGCTGTAGAGCTGCATAATTCTTCTAAAGTTGATGGTGTTACACTGATTCGCACTAGTTGAGCATTTAGCTCACAATCGTTAGCTGAATTTTTGTGTGTGAAAACTTTTCTTTGAAAATATTTTTTAATGAATGGGAAAATTATAAATAGAAATTTTTGCCTCAGTTTGAATTTTTTTTTATTTTCACATTGTCTCCGCCCTGCAAGGTACTCCCACATTTGTGTTCATTACTTATCTTTATCCCCCTCAACTTTTCTCCCAAGTAAAAAAAGTGAGAAAAAGTGGGTTTTTCCTCTCACATTCTCTGTTTTTTCCAGTGGGGGGGGGGGGAAAAAGAGAAAGCAAGAGGAGTGAGTGGGATCACCCCCCCTCCCTCCAGCCATTTTAAACAAATAGAACATTTACAAATAATTTTGAGGTTTTTTCCATTAACATTGTCATGAAAAATAACATTTTTATGTAAAGTTTCATTGTCATCACCCTGTCCCCCCTTTTTTTGACAAAAAAACCTTCATGGAAATTTTTTTCAAACTAGTTCACCTACAGTTTTTTTCTGCATCATCTTAGCCATGAGTCTTCACAAACTGTTTAGCATTAGTTTGCCAGTATTAAGTGAGGACATCCTCTACTTGGGCACTGAAAAGTCACATCTCCCATTTTACCACATCCCTTTGTGAGCTTCAAAAATACCCTCTTCACATTACTTATAACTAGAACTGGGCAAAACTCAGAATTTCCATTCCATGGGAAATTCCCACATTTTGAAGTCCACCTTCATCCCAGATCAGAATGAAAAGTTGAAATTTAAGTTTACTGCAAAATGAAAATTCTAAAGTATTTTGTTTTGGAAACACCAAAACAAAACTTACAGAAATGAAACATTTCATTTGGACCTTATTGTTTTAGCTTGTGATATATTATATTATAGGTAAATATATTATAATGTAACATAAGTCAACATGATAACATTTTTAACCTTTCCAGAACTTATGGCTGGTTTCCCCATGATCAAGTTAATACAATCTGTTAGCTGCAGCCTTTATTTCTGAAAGGGAGACCAAAAAACAAAAGAGAAACATCTTTGGAATAAGCCCTTTCTTCCCCCCCCCCCCTTTAACTATTCACCCTAGAGGACATTGTTCATGTATAATAACTGCACATGTTGGAATCAATTAGGCAACTCATAATAAAGCAGATGCTGCTATTGTGAAAACGATGTTGTGAAAGTATGGACTTAGGAAGGCCCTCAGTTCAGACTGGGCTAAGCAGATATGATGCTAATTGAGTTCTTGCTGGTAATTTTTCACCCCTAAATGAACAAGAAAGAGAGGAATCTTAGAGTCTCATCTGTTTAGCTTGTGAACAGGCAAATGTTTTCAAGCTCAATAAATGAGCAATCTAATCCACCGGGATGTTAGCAGGGGACTTTTCTTTTTTTTTTAAAAGCATATTGTCAAAAATGTGAATGGTCCCCTGTTCGCGCAGCAGGGGGGATAATCAGATGGGCTATTTTATCTATGCTCAGATCAAGCGAGCTGTGAAAATTCGGAGGTTTCTGAAGAGTGCAGTTTTCCCCCACTTGGAGACCAGAAAACTCACAATGCAGTGATCACCATGATATTGTTATCTTAATATAAAGCAATTGTGCTGGAAATAAGGGGCTTGATTTGCCTCCTACCTACACCAATGTAGCCCCATTGATTTTGGTGGAGTTATTTCTGATTTACATCGAGGACCAGAGGACCAGATCCTCAAAGAGAATTAGGCACCTAATTCCCATTGGAATCAATGGGGGCGAGATGTCAAAATGCCTTTGAGGTGCTGGGCCAAGGTGTTTCAAACAAGGATGGGAGAATGACTTTGTAGAACAGGCACTCTCATATCATGATCAAGGGGTTATTGTGGCTCACAGGTTGAAAATGAGTCAACAATGTGAAGCAGTTGTGAAAAAGGCGACTACACCGGTGTGTATTAACTGGGGTGTCGTATGTAAGACGTGGGAGGTAATTGTTATGCTCTACTCAGCACTGGTGAGACCTCAGTTGGAGAACTCTGTCCAGTTCTGGGCACCACACTTCAAGAAAGATGTGGGCATATTGGGGACAGTCCAGAGGAGGTTAATTAGGCTCTGGAATAGGCTTCCAAGGGAGGTTGTGGAATCCCTGGAGGTTTTTAAGAACAGGTTGGATAAACACCTGTCAAGGATGGTCTAGGTTTACTTGGTCCTGTCTGAACACAGGGGACTGGGCTTGATGACTTCTCAAGGTCCCTTCTAGCCCTACATTTCTATGACTCTATAACTGTGATGAGGAATGTGGAATAAATGCCTATTTAGCCACATAAGATAGCACCGCTTATTATAACATAATAATGGCGCCACTACTGAACACAGCCATATCCACTGGAAATCTTACGTCACCACCAAAAATATCTCACTCAGTGGGTAAGTTTCCACTTTATGTATTCCTTCTGATAATTTTCAATAATACATGGAAGAGGTTCCATAAAGATTTTAAAGACCCCAGAATTAGCCAAAGTAGTGGCCTGAACAATAGGTTTAGAAGCACATCCCCTTGGTGCAAGAAATGAGCAAATGTTGAGTAATGAAGCAGCAGCAGCAAGGAAAGCATTAGTTGGCTTGGCTGAAGGACAATCAGAGGGGAGTTTGGAACAGGTGCAGTACCTGGAAGAAGAATGAGGCGCATGCAGAGAAAAGTGGCATTAGATGAAGGAATTAATGGGAAGAAAGTAGGGATATCCAATCAATTGCAGAGTGGAAGGAATCAACCCACATGGTCTAATCTAGCCTGATTGTCTTTGATTCTACAAAGATAAGAATGAAGAACAGACCCAGGAGGAGTGGGTCTGGAGCAAAGTCAGCAGCATGAAGACCTGGAAGTGGAGGAGAAAGAAGAGAGGGGTTTAGATACCAAGGCCATAAGTGCCTTAGAAAGGCCAGAGTTTAAACAGGAAACTGAGAAAGGGAGCATCTGAGAACAAGACACGTCTTCAGAGACAAATTCAGGATATCTCATTGACGCTGGTGTAACTCCATAACTGAGTGAGATTACCAGATTACAGCATCATAACTGAGATCAGAATTTGGTTCGTAGACGTTACAGTTAATCAATAAATGTTAATAAACCATTGAAATGTATCCACCATGCCAAAGCCATCTTCCTAAGAAGAAGTAAAATGCCAGTGTGTAAATGTATATTTAATCTGGCCTAATGGGGATTATTTCCCATCCTCCCTATTAGCTGCCTCTAGTCCCTTATCTGCCTCTGGTCCTGTTTATCTTCAACTCTGGATCAAGCCCCTTACTCACCAAAATGGCCAGTCATTTGACATCGTGTTCACTGAAAGAACCTCCTTCCCTGATCTGTCAGTTTCCAAGATCCCTTTCTCCAGCCAACTCCTTCCAAATTTCCCACCTGCCCCCTAAGAAATGTGCCGAACTGAGACATTTGTAAGTAGAAAGTTTGCAGTGTGAAGGACCATTTTCTTTTCTTGCATACTCAGGGTGCCATTCAGATCTCCAAACCCCAGATCCTCAAAGGTGCCTAAATCCCATTGAAATCAGTGAAAGTTGGGTGCCTAACTCCCTTTGTGGATTGGGTCCTGGGTGGCCTAGAACCCCAGGAGCCCTATACCTCAGCATCACAGAGTGGAATAAGGATAGAGTTCAGAGCATAAACTTGGTGCTGTTCATATCCCCATTTAAATCTATAGGATATCTCACGTCCTTGAACAGAGTCCTTCCCTTTCATTGTTGCCCACACATCACAAATGATTTCTCCACCTTGTATTTATCAATGAGCAATTAAGTCTCCTCAAGTAACCCTATGCCAAAGAGGCCTTTTAAAATTAAAATATTTTCCATTTTATTTTGCTAGCTGCTAAATGACAGTGGGGGAAAATTAGGCTAATTACCTCTATCCTAATTAGGCTCTTACAATAACCCATAATTACAGCCATATTTATTACCTTTGTGTTGGACACTTTAACCTGTTGTGGTTTGTAATTAGCATGTGTATATTTGGTGAGCCTATCCTAATGTCTCCTAGCTCTTGGTGCTACTAGTCTTTGATTGTAAGTATGGCAACAAACCCTCAGTACTTTATGTGATAATTGGTGTAATTTATGAAACATCCTAATGAATGGTAACAAAACTATTACAGAAGCTGGATTTCGTTTTAACCCACTTGTTGACTCTAGCTATATTTTCTTGCAGATAAACAGCAGCAAACAGTTAAGTGTCAGCATTTTTAGTAAGAATGGTCATTTTGGAGGTTTAGGGCTTAACCTGGCTTCTGTTCCTGGCTCTGCTTCTGGCCTGCTAGGGGACTTTGGGCAAATCACTTCATGGCTCTGGGCCTCAGTCTCCCCGTGTGTAAAATGGGACTAATGATACTGACCTCTTTTGTCAAGTGACTTGACATCTATGCATGAAAAGTGCTAGATAACAGCTGTATATTTTTATTCATTCTAAGAAGTGCTGAACATGCACAACTCCCACTGAACCCAATGAGCCTGCTCCTGCTCCCATTGAAGTGAACAAGAACCACGGGCCCTTTTTCTCAGCTCAGGAATGTTCCACACAGCTCAGGAAGGGTGTGCACACAGAGATGGACTTGTTACCATCCATTTGGACTTTCCCATTATAAATAGGCTCTAAGGCCTCTAAGTAAAGGAAACAAAACAAAATAATACACCCAGAAAAAACTAGAGAGGTTCTTTAACTGAACTCCTGGATCCAAATACCCTGAAATTTGGGGAGGTTTCTGAAATCCAAACCCAGATGTTTACAATGAGTTGAACTAAACCTCAGCATCGAAACCCCCCAGACTTTGAGGATGCTGAAATCCAGACCTTTAACTTCAGCAGGTGTTGTGGGGTAGGAATACAACTGACATATGAGACACGGGGATGATCTTGCCAATGCAAAGTGAACTGCTTTTGATTGAAATGTCTATGGGGATATACAGACAACACAGATACATTAAAGGAAAACACTTTAGCATGGTCTCATGGCTACATTTAACAACAACACGGAGGTCTGACAAACAAGGTGCACATGTCTGGTGGTTGTGAGCACAAGCTGGATGAGACTACATCCCTAAAGCTGTATGAACCTTCCTTCCTTAGAAATAACTAAAACCAGGGGAAATTTTTTGCACATCTGAGCAAGATCCACTCCAAGATTACAGTGAACCAAGGCCCATTTGTGGTTTGAGGGGGAAACCAAGCAAAATTTGGGATTTTAAGCTAAGTCTTGCTTTGAGATCTTGGACCTGGAGTGTACCTTAGGGGCTGCAAACTACAGACAGAGAAAGGTTATGGAAACCAGAATGGATGTGAGGCTTTGTTCATCTCTGTATATTTCATGCAGGCAGATGCTGCAAGCACTTTGCATAGACTTTAAACATTAAACACTTCTGACAAGATCTTGTGGCATTTTTAAACCATTGCTTGATTTCAGTCAGGGTTGAGGGTATTTGGCACCTTCCAGAATTGGGCCCAGCATTTAGCAAATATAAAATATATGCTGGGTGTGAGTAAGAGGAATATCTTACTCTCTGATGCTTTGTCAGACAATCTTCTTGCCAAAGAAAAGCAACTGAAAACTAAATGTTGACTTTGAATAATCAAATCAAATTCTCATGAACTGAAGCTCACCCCTGTACAGAGACCTATGTACCACTTAAATGCATATAACTGGCAATACCTAATTGCCTCCTTGAAACAAGGCCCCAGTGATATATCAGATTGGCCCTCTGTACAAGGGTGAATTTCACCTTTGGACTTCACCCAAGCAGGTAAAGAAGCCACCACTGAGAAGGAGCAAAGATTTTTTTGATTAATGCTCAAAGACTGAAAGCTAAATTAAGTATTTAACACACACGAGACAGCCCTAAATCAAAATCCCAGAACCGAATGCTGGCTCCAGAACCATTTCCACAGCTTGGACATCTCTTCCCATCTCCCTCTCTCTCACACACACTGGATGAATAAAATAAAATAACCATCAATCAACATCTTCATCCAAGCCCTGGGAAAGTTCAGATCCAAAGCAGAGCCTACAAGCTTTGGGATATTCCGATCTGGGGTCTTCAGTTGGCCTAATTAGATCCATAAAGTTCTAATTCAGATTTTGAATCCAGGGTTCTGATTGTGACACATCTCTGCACCTTATAGCAACTGAACAGAGGTCAGTCACAAAGTCTTTCATATTGGGCACTCAAAGTTTATTATGGTAGTAGTGTCTAGCTGCTATCAGGGTCCCATTGTGGTAGGTGCTGTACATACACCACATAGTCAGAGACAACCCTGCCACTAAGAATTTATAAGACAGACATAGGGTGGGAGGGGAAACTGGAGGCACAGAGAGATGCAGTGACTTGCTCAGGGCACACAGCAGCTCAATGACAAACTTGGAAATAGATTTCCTGACTCCCATCCCAGTGCCCTACCCACTAAGAATTGATAACTCAGGAGGTTGGTTTGGTAATGGGAGAGAGCCTTAAGTTCCATCTCAAAGCCTCATGGGGGAGAATAGTGACCTACATTGCTACCACCGGACAGCTACTCAGCAATCAGTGTTGCCAATGCCCAGCATTCAAAAATCATGAGTCAAAATCATGTGATTGGCTGAAATCGTCATTTTTTTAAAAAATAAAGTCAGATTCTTTGTATTTGCCTTTTGGTTTCTAAGTCATCAGTGTTCATTGGTCACATTTCCAGGCTTCTCTCCACAAACACGAAGTCTAGAGACTTTTTTAAAAAACAAACAAACAAAAAGCTGAGTTTCACACTCAATCACAAGACTCTAGGTTCTTAGGCTTTAAGAAAACCAACAAACATAGAGAGACTCGCAAGAGTTGACAACAACAACTGCTGGTCTACGTGAAATGAATTTAGTGACCTCAGTCTAGCTCTCACAGGAGCCTCCACATCATCCCTCCACCACAATCAGCACCTTTGGGGTCTGTCTCAGTGAGGAAGCCAAGGACTCAGTGGGCCCTATGACTAAAATTCTCTTATGTCTAGGAGGCAGCCTCTCTAGCTCAAGAATGAGGCATATGGCATGAGGAAGGGCATGGAAACAAGCATTATTGTGGCCTGTCCTGAGCCAGTTCTGTGGCTAATGAGAGGGCTTCAATCTCCACAGCTCATAATGTACTTCAGTTCCCCACCTGTAAAACAGGTTCTTCCCTACCTGACACAGCTGTAAGGATGAAAAAATATTAAACATCCACTGACTCCTTGGGCTCCCGAGGGCATGCTGCTGACCCCTTCTGGATCCTTGCTTTGCCCCTTTGCCCCACACCTCCCATCCCTGTTTTTCATTCTCTCTCCCCCACAATCAGTTGAGTTCTGGTGCCTCCCCCTCAGGTAAGGGGGTGGCCCTTTTGTTCATCCAGTTTGCTATACCCACCATCCCAGTGTTTAAAGAGTCTGACACCTTATAAAAGCATCAAATTCACTCACACTAAGGCTTTGTCTTCACTGACACAAAGTGATTTTTTTTTTAACACCAAGATAACAATCATGCAATGATCATGGCACGGTAAGGTCCTAAGTGGAGACATGGCATTTGTAATGTACACAATGAGGTCAGCATTATACCCTCACTCATAGTTGCTCTTGCCTAATTTACCCCACAGTAGTGCTTTGTCTCCACTATGTTTTTACAGTGGAATAGCTAATGCGCATTAGTTATCCCATGGTAAAAAACACACCTCTTTTTTTTTTGTCAGTGAAGATATAGCCTATGAGTTAAAGCATAAACCTTTTAATTTTAATCCTTTGAAGGCACAGTCCTGGATGTGTCCAACCATCTCAATCGACAGCCATTGAGTGGAAACAAATCAGTATGACATTGTTTGTTAGTTTTGGATGAGATTATTGTAGGCGAAATGCAAACAAGTTTGGCCCCATCATTGAAACAAGGCTGCCTTCATGAAAACAGGTAAATGAAGGAGAAAGAAAGCAAAGGAAGTTGATGAATCACGTAATTTTAGTCCTATGAATTAAGGAGTACCCAACAGTCCACACATGTGAGGCCATTCAAAGACGATTCATCACTTGCGATCCCAGAAACAAAATGAAGCCATTACAACCTTTTAAAAGCTTTCTTGAAACAAACTAAAAATATCCATTGCTGACAGATGCAAGCTATCAATAAGGAATTTAAGAACTCAGTATGAAGAGTGGAAAGAGTGCAAAGTCTTGATAAACATCTCAAATTGGGTCTTACTCAGCAGGCAACAACTAGTTTATAGTGGTAATTGTAAAGGGCATTTTACATTGAATCAATTAAATGAAAATCTTTTAAAGCCTTTTTAAAAAGGGACCTTTTTAAGTTAACAGGTGATTTTAATTGGAACCAGGGGAGTTGCATCATGGGTTGCTTTTTTTTTTTAAGCATTCAATATGGGTGGAAAAATCAATACATTTCCATCAGCATTTGAACTCCTGGCGTCTTGCAAGTTGAATGTTGAAACTAAACAAAAACTACAGTTTGTTCTAGTTTTGTGGTACCTTCATAAGTAATTAAATATATTCCATCATGACTGTTTGCCATCAAGAAACACACATTCCCAACAGAAATATTTTTAAAAGATTCATATGGGGTAGAATTTGTTAAGACAAAACCATATTTTTACCAATATACTCTATAGAGGGTTTATGTTTTAGTCAGAACCAAGAACCTTGGCTGAAACCTACTAATATAAATTGGAATATGAGCGATAATTTACATTAGAGTAAGATACTAGAGAGTCCAAATTGATACTACCATAAGCAACAAGTGCACGAGAATAGCAGTTTTCATCTCTAAGCTCCTTGCAGAAGAATAACACATGCGGTGCACCCTTCTCTGGGGGCAGAAGGACAACCGCATCCAGCTGGACAATTGGTCCATAGGACAACCAGCTAAGGACTCCAGGGCAAATCCCTGTCTTAAAAACAAACAAAGAAACCTATCCACAGGCTCTTCGGGACCTGACTTTCAGGGTTACTAAACACTCGTAGTTCCCACTTACTTCAGTTGGAATGGTGGGTGCTCAACACTTCTGAAAATCAGACCCTATCTCCATGCAAAGCAACAGGATATGGCATAGAGTCATCAGGTATCTAACAGGAAGTAAGCAAGAAAGAGATAGAGACAGAGAATAGAAGTTCTATGAGACACTGGGTCTGGTCTCCTCCACCAAGTTGTTGATGCAACAGCTAAATAAAAGTCTTCTACTGAAACCCGGGATGCTCTACTTTCTTGCAAGTACTACACAGAACCTCTGTTTTTAAGTCTCACCACCCCAGGTCCCCAATGAAATGCATAAATTATCTACTTCAAAATAAGGTCAAGACAACGATTGCAAACCTGATGCTTAGCCCTCCGAGCGATCCTTTCACATTGTTGGTGTGATGAAGAGAAGGTCCTAAATGTTACTGATGACCTCCCTTCGGATTTATCAAAATGGTTAAACTAAAACTCAGCTATTTGACCAAAAAACCCTACAGCTCTGATAGTGCTCTGTCTTGCTTGTTCTGAACAACAACCGCACATGAATGTAAACACGTCCATTAGAGCAGCAACCAAACAGCCAGGGTCAGAGCCAGGCCACTGCTGCAGAGCAGACAGCTGATGTGCTACAGAGCCAGCATGCTCCACCCTAGCTCGGGGAGGAGTGGGGAGTAGAGGTCCACCTTGCTCTCTAGAACCCCCTGTGGCCAAATGAAGGAGCATTACGAGCACTGGAGGATATCACATGCAACTGCTGCTTATTGGAAAGCCAGCCCTTTAGCATGGGAGAAAAGGGTCAGAGGAAAACGACAAACTCTCAGGGGAGCATAGGGGAGGGCAGAAAGACGTTCTGACTGCAGTCCACCTCAGTCTGCATGTAGATCCAATGAGCAGCATCTGCATTCTCCAGAAAAGCTTATAGTGACGGTAGGGATTGTAATTCAGACTTGAAACCCTCTGTTGCTGTGTAAAGTGTATTGGCTTGAGAGTGGGCAAGCAGCACTGCCCTCTATTGGTGGAATCAGAACTGCGCCAAAGATTGCAGTGACATCCGCCCACCAGTAGCTGGAGAATAAATGCCCTAATACCGCATGACTGCTATGGGGGGATTCTTCTTCAGTTAAAGTGGTAGAGAACCAGAGTTTTTGAAACCAAAAGCCCGAAGCAGAGCTGGTTACATTATTCATTGCAACTAATTTATCAGGCAACCATAGAATATTTTTCTTCAAATAGTTCATTCATGCCTAATTTTTTCCTTATTCAGACAAACCCATAGGAGAGTGAATATTAGATGGTGTGGATAATTTATGCAGTGAGCTCTTTCTGTCAATCATCAGATCAGAATATTTTTCCATTACTCAGACAGCTTTAGCTTTCAATTCCATCCCCTACATGTCGCAAATTTGCTGTTCATCTAGCAACTATGCTATCTGTGTACATGCAGCCAATGGATTATAGTCAAACCTGGATTATGGCACAAGTTACCACAGGATCAGTTAAAAGTATGTGGGTCCCAGTGCAATCATAATCAGGGGGGAGGGATAGCTCAGTGGTTTGAGCCTTGGCCTGCTAAGCCCCGGGTTGTGAATTCAATCCTTGAGAGAGCCACTTAGGGATCTGGGGCAAAATCAGTACTTGGTCCTGCTAGTGAATGCAGGGGGCTGGACTTGATGACCTTTCAAGGTCCCTTCCAGTTCTAGGAGATGGGATATCTCCATTAATTATTATTATTATAAGCATTCAGTAATTCCAGTGCTGTCAGCTGTGGCCAGACCTCCATGCTGGTATGCTCTATAAAACTCTGTGACTTGGCCAGTTCCTCCTTGATCAATAGTAACAGCACTTGGGGGGTTAGGGTTCTTACTAGTATTGTGTCCCATGACTCCAATGCTTGCTTAAGGGAATATATCCTGGGTGTGTTCTGTTACTACACTGGTATTCAAGCATCACAATCAAAGGAAATAGTGAACAAATGTTCATATTATATGAAAACAATTTGGAGCAAAGGGGAAAATAATCTGGCTGTTCAAAGACCTGCTTTGCACTATTACATTGCCAGCTCTTGTGATGTTATTGAGTGTCTCGCAAGAGATGATGCTTTTTTAAAGCATCAGCTCCTGGAGCCATGTGTTTAGGTGAAAATCCCAACTTTCATAGAAGAGGAAGTTTCTACCCTCCTGGTTGTGGATAAAAGCTTGAAAACATTTCCTGAATGAACCTAAAGTTTCAAATAAAGGCAATGAAAAAAGAACCTAAAATGTGTTATTTTTTAAAATCTCATGATTTTGGTCTGATATGCAGTTATCTATACCGGAATTATGAAAGGTATATCCCCAGGATATTGCAATGACATTGTCTATATGCATCCGAAGAAGTGGGCTGTAGTCCATGAAAGCTTATGCTCTAATAAATTTGTTAGTCTCTACGGTGCCACAAGTACTCCTGTTCTTATTGTCTATCTTGCAGTTTTCCAGCAGTTCCACTTTTTCCTCCACCTTTTGAACTTCCATGTAAACATCAGGGGTGGGGGGAAGAAAAACAAATCTTGCCTTGAATTTATCTGATCCTTAATTTGCTCCCTGCCCGCTTTCTTGGAAGTGCTTTGCCACCAGCAAAAGTTAATGCTTCTGTGAACGTGAAATCAACTCATCTCTTCTGCCTTCTCTTCTCGATTAAACAATGACATATTTTAAAATGCCTAGGAGCTGTTTTGTGAGTAGCACTTTGCATTTATCTAAGATAGCCCTGATTAACTGAAAGCCAGCTCACAAAACTTCAGTTCTGCCCTCTGGAAGCTGAGCCATGACTCCCCCAGCCAATGCCTCCTTGTTTTGCTCTACTCCAGATCCCTTATACTCATTATACAGCGGTTGCCACCTCTTATGGAACTGGCTGGGCCTTAAGAAACCAGCCAGAAGCCTCTACAATCAAGGTAACTTGCCTAGCAGGTATTAAAGTCTCCACTCCACTGTCAGGCAACCCTGTTCACCTGCCTAAGGTACTTACACAGCTCCCATTACCTTTGCAGCTGAGCCCCTCACAATTTGTAATGTATTTATCTTCTCAACACCCCGGGTAGGGAGGTCAGTGCTATTTACAGATGGGGAACAGAAGCACAGAGAGACTGAGTGAGATGTCCAGTGTCACCCTGGATATCTGTAGCAGAGCAGAGAATTAGTCCAGGTATCCTAACCACTGGATCATCCTTCCCTCCCTAATCACAGATGGTTATTAATTTGTTTGGGTATCCCCACTGTAGTTCCTTTCATCTAATGATCTCAAAGCATTTTACAAACCAACGGTTAATTATCCCTTCCCACAAAATAGGTAAATACATTTATCACATCCTCACTGTACAGGCGGGGAAACCGAGGCACAAGCAGGCTCAGCATCTTGTCAAAGACAGAACTCCAGGAGTCCAGAGACAAGTCTCCGGCAGCCCACCCTCCCTGCATAGCAGCGATGTGCTTGTGTTGTGCACTAAGTGATTAGACTGGGGCTTTGCTTAGTGTGAAGTTATGGAGGGGGAGAGCCAATCAAAGTTAAAACTCCACTTCTGCTACAGCCCTATTTGAAGAGTAAGTGTTCTGCATTTTTTTCCATGCCTGAGACAATCTAGACAAATAGGCTTTTAAATTAAGCAGTGATTTGGAATATAAGTGAGTGCATTTAAGCTGATAAGAGATGGAAAGATTCTAATGGCTGAAATATTTGTCATATCACAAATAAGATGGCTGTATCAGGAGCCACTAATATAACTAATTTTTACCAAGTCCTTTGCTGCTCTGTGATAGAAAATGAGGTCAGCGCAGGTTGAGGCAACACAAAATGAGCAGCTGTCTGAAGGCAGTAGAGAATACTGATAAAGGACTCTGCAGAGCTGTATTACCTTCCCACAGAAAACAGGAATCAGGTTGTTAAAATTAAGATATAGACGGTTCAACACATCCAGGGTTTTTAATGTAAAAGCGCAAATGAATACTTTTGGTTTCAACAAAACTTGAATACAAATGCACTCCGAGATGGTTTATCCTGTCTGCCACCTGATAATACCGTGAACCAGATTTTGCTCTGTTCCTCCCATATAAATCCACCAAGTGCAATGGAATTCCTTTGGATTTACAGAGGTGGAACTGACTGCAGAGTTTGGCCCTGAATGTAGTTTATAATAATACTTTGCACTTTTATAGCACCTTCCATTTCTCTGTTTGCCTTCCATCTTGGGATCTCAAATGTCCAAGAATTAAGCCTTGGTCAGCGAAGGATCCTTATCCCCATTTTAGAGATGGGGAAACTGAGGCACATAGGAATTAGGGAGGGCCTGAGCCTAGTCAATGGGGAAAAAATGCCCAGAGTTACAGAGGTAGCTCATGGCAAAGAACTGGGGTCTCATGACTCTGGTGCCTTCACCAACAGACTCTCTTTCTTCTGCTGTTCTCTGGCTTGATTCCCTGTTGTCCTGAACCATGTGAAGACATTTACACCTATGCAGAATGGATGTAAAATGCTACCATTCTAATTCAGTACCACTGACACCCACTTTGCCTGGGGGCACAAAGTGGACACACATTACAGGGCAGGAAAGAGTCAATTCCAGTGTGTCTAAAGTACAGTAATATGCCACATATCTTATATCTCTGCAGTTATTTCAAGCATCTAGATTCCAGGATGGGTGGCTCCCAGGATGGGTTGTTATAAACGTATATAAAATTAACAAGTCAGAGAGGGTGTTACATTGATAAAGGTAGGTTTATAATGAGAGATTTACAGATGCCAAAGTGCTTATCTTTACAAAGGTGAACCAGGAGCAGTATCTCCATTTCCCAGATAGAGAAACTGAGGCACGGAGAAATGAAGGATCTCACCCAAGGGCATGCAGAATCAGAAGCAAAGCTGGGAATAGAACCTAGGCCTCCCTGGCTTCCAGCCCAGGTCCATATCCACTGTGCAAAGCTGCCTCCCCTCTAGAAAGCCACAAGTTTAAATTAAATACTTAACAGGTGAGGGACTGGATGAATCTCTTCACCTAGAGATGACCTCCAAACCTAAGGCTTCAGTCGGGCAATCCGATCCCTGGATCTAGAATCTTATGGCGTGAAGCCAATGGGGCTCCACACAGACATAAGGATCTGCCCAGATCAAACTGCAGGGTCTAGGTGGGCAGTGGTTGAGACATGAAACATTTAGACGCTCTTTGGGAAAGGAGTTAGTGGTCTCTCCCAGGTTGTTACATCACATTGAAATCAATGGGTCTTCTCACAGGTTAGGTCTGGACTGCAAACGTTTGCTAACATTGGTGTGTCGATCGGAGGGGTGAACCTGGACTGGCATAGCTGGACCAGCAAGAGCCCCTACAGTAGACATAGTTATACCGCCAAGACTCCGTTTTTACCAGTATAGCTTATTTTGCTCAGGACCTTGAGAGGGAGAGGAACAGGAATAAGCTCTACTGGCAAAAGCTCAGTTTTGCTAGTATAAACTGAGTCCATGCTGGGAGCCCTTTGCTAGTATAATACACTGGGGTTTAGCTGAACTGGCCAAGTGCTCCTAGCAAAGACCTGGCCATGGGGTACGATACCATCAAATATGAGTAAGTGGGTAGATTCTAGCACGCAGGCCAAGCAGAACTGTGAACTCTCTGGGGCAGGGAGCATCTGTTTGTTCTGTGTTCGCACAGCACCTAGCACTGAGGCTCCTTGGCCTCACACCAACACAAATCATCATTACAGTGGCATTTAAAGGGACTGATTCTGCTCTGACTCAGCCCAGCGAAACCGGAGAATAACTCCACTGAAGGCAACGATGGCCCAAGGGAGGGGAGAATTGGGCGAGGTGCACTCTGTAATACTTCAGGGTAATCTCCTAGAGCAGGAGCTTGCCTTGCCGCACGTCAGGTCAATTGAACTGTGTTATCTATTGTTCCCATCCCATGCAATAATCAAATATCGTTCTGCGCATTTCTCCCATAATAAACTGACCGAGAACCTTGGCAGGGGAAGGTCGACCGTTCAGAAGCATCAGACAATTTAAGAAAGCAAAATCGACATGGATTAATAATGAACCTCAAACTCACTCCATTTCCTAACCGGAGCGATAGATGGGTTCATATTTGATCACCATTACATGGTTTAATGAAATAATTATAACTCAGACTCCCGAGCCCCGGAACAATCAATAACTATGAGCTCTAAGCAACAGCATGTTCCGAGTTCTGCCATTTTCACAGTGCTCCCCAGCAGGCAGAGTGTGTGACTGTAAATGCGATTGACACTAAAGTCGCATTAAAACATTCCCATCAAGGGCAATAATAGATTAAAGGCTACTGAGGCACTGCAGTTGGCCAGTCAATATTCTTTATTTTCTGCATCACCCCCAATTTTACCACCCTCCCGGACGCCATTAGCACGAGTCGATTTGCTGTCAATGACCAGCTCAGGCAAAGAAACATTAATGCATGCTCACAAAGGCGGTACGCATGGCATTATCACTTCACTCGCTTTCAAATTACACCCTAATGCCGTCGCCAGGCAGCTTGTGACATGTTAACACTATATGCGATTTGTTGGTATTGGGCTAAATATTTCATGTCTAAAGATTTCATCAGAGATTTGATGACAGAAATAAACTACCGCCCGGTGGGAAATCATTCCGAATAATAGAATTAGGCATTGTTGGGAAATCAATGAAGAAGGGATGGTGACAGGGGAGAAAGAAGGATAGGAAAAAGCTTGGAGGGAGGTTGCTGGTTCCCCCCGCCCACCCCCATCCTTAGCAATAAAGAGCTGCTGAGTACCCATTTGTCTGCCAATTAAAGGCCTTATTAATAAATCACATTGAAGGAGCAGAAATTAGAATTCAGAGACTTGTTTGTTTATGCTCCAGGTGCAGCGGTTAGTTGCTCCGTGGTTGTTTCTAAGAACTGTCCCCCCCCCACCCCCAGTGCAAACAGTCCACCGTGCTATGTGAAATGCAGTGGATTAGTGAGGGTTTTATCCTCTGCAGAGTCTAAGAAAAATAGTCTTTCGAAATATAGATGCATTTGAGAAAATCTGCAGCGGTTCTGCTTTTCCTTTTAAAAGCCTTTTGTGCTGGCGAAAGACCCTTGGAAATGGAACTCCTCTATTGATCCAAAAGAGGAGCAAAAAACCACTGCCCCACCACGTGCCTCAGTCCTGATCAGCAGGAACCGCTGCCAGGCTAAGAGGGTAGTGAGTCCACAAGCTGCAGACGAAAGCACTGTGCAGACACTACTGTGCATTAAATGAGTGCGCTGCAGATGACACGGTTACTGTCTAGGTTACACAGACATACCCGGAGAGGCAGGGCTAATACAACTCTGGTCCTTCAGCTCCCAAAACACAGGACTATCCCATGGGAGCTAAAACAAAGCCCTGCGGTAGTACAATCCCTAGAGGACGCTACCTGTCTTCCGGATACACCCAGGCCTTGAAACTGCAACTAGGATAGACACAGGCAGACCCGTGCCCCCACACAGAGCTAAAATGACTTCACTAGGGCTCCTGCTCCACATGGGCATAGGGGACTGTCTGGGGAGATCCAGCTACTGAATCAAGATTAAAGCGGTATACAGGGGAGAAATTCAGTCTCTTTGCCCTCTGCACCGAGACGGTCACAATGACCATTATCATTTGCCAACCAGGAACTTAACAGTAACTGCTCAACTCATTTTCACACAGGCCCCCAAGAAGTCATTGACCTGGGCCACGGTATACAGAGTGAACTAGAAGGCAAAGGTTCTAGCATTAATCCCAGCCTCCTCCACCCTCCAATGCCCCTGCATTGCAGCCAGGTTGCAACACACACCATAAACCAACACTCCCAACTGATTTAGCTGGAACAAAATGATCACACAGGCAATTGTCCTATTGGCATAATACCTGCTCAGCTAGGGGGAGCTGGCAAACGCTCCCTGTCTTGTTCAGGCATAGCAAGAAACTGGTTGCTTGTATCTCCTAATCGGGCTACATTTCTTCTGTTAAAACAACACACTGAGTAGTGTTGATTTCAACTCAGAGCTGTGGCTCATGTCCGATACACTATAGTCAGATTATGCTGCCACTTACTTCATAGGCCAAGCAGAAACCTCTTGCTCTTCCTTTCTTTTTTCATACTTTCCTTCTCCAGGATTTCTTCCTCTTCTTCTTCCATTTAAAATCGCCACAGAGACTTTTGCTGTTTAGATACTGCATGAACCTCACTTACCTTACAACAGCATCTGGGCAGTGGGTTGGGAAGGGCCAGTAGTTTTTTTCTCCAGTGCAGGGAATTCTGGGACAGCTGGGTCAACTAGTTATGGGCACAGGAGCCCACAAGGTTGGGTTCTGTAAGGGGGTGGGTTAGTGTAAGACAAACCTCTAAGAAGGGGTGGTTCAGTTCCATAGACAAATCCATGAGAGTGAAATCTGAAGGGTGCTTGGCACCCTAACCAAGGCTCTGTATGCGCATGTAATTTAAGCTGGTTCTACATAGAAAAGGGTCTGATTCAAAATATCAGAAGCCAGAATCGTGGGGAAGGTCAAATCCAGCTAACTCCTGGTGCTGTAACGACTTCCTCACAATCAAACATCAAGCTGCGAGCAGAGCACAGAATAGGACCCAGGTGCTCAGGTTCCCAATCCCATGCTCTAAACATTAAAGAACTCCCCCTCCTTCTGTCCCTTTGCCCTGCTTTCAGCAGAAAGACACCATTTGATCATGAATAGTTTCTTACAACAAAATACATGTCCCACTGCCATCCCTTTTCTTCTAGGGGCCACCAACCACTACTCTGTGGAGTCCAATAGCACATACAAAGGTTTCTCTCTCTCTCTCTCTGTCTCTGGTATTGTCTGGCAGGAGATGCTCGATGAGTTTGAGTGGAGTGTTTAAAGAGCCTAAAGCTATTAGAGAGCAAAGAGGCACTGTGGTGAAGGCAAGAGACTCAGGAGTCAAGGTTCAATTCCTGGTTCTGTCAGACACCCTGTGTAGCCCTGGGCAAGTCAGTTAGGCTGGAATTTCCAAAGGTGCCAAGGGAGTTAGGTCTCCAAATTGGGTGTCTAACTCCCTTAGGCTCCTTCAAAAATCCCAGACTTAATCTCTCTGTGCTTCCCTTCCCCATGTGTAAAGAGGGGACAATACTACTTCCTTTAGTTGTCTTATTTATTTAGATTGTAAGCTCTTTGGGACCAAGACTTACTATGTGTATTTACAGCCCCTAGCACAATGGACCTGATCTCAGTGGTACAGATAATAAATACACACAAAGTACACACTATGTATGATAGCACCCAAGAACTGTTATGCCAAATAGCTAGACACTACAAGGCAGTAATATAAGTCCTTGCTGGTCTACAGGCAATGACACCCCATGCTGGTCTACAGGCAATGACACCCCATGCCCTACAAAGCAGACCAGCACTTTTCCTCTATCAGTCTCAAAACACTTTGCAAAGGAAAGTAAGTTTCATTATCCCCTGATTCCGCAGCTGGATTTGCTCAGGGAAATCCATGTGCTCACAGAAGTAGTGTGCCCAAGACCTCATAGCAAATCCATGGTCTTGTACCTTAATCACTGGACCATGCTATCTTATAGTAAGTATATCCAGGCAAGGGGGAAGAGAGGGTTTTTTTCAAATGAGACCGGGATTTCAGATGGCTAAGCCAGCTCCTAACTCTGTGGGGGTCAGGAGTAAACCTTCCCCGCAGGCAGGTTATTCCATAAAGGCGCAGGTTCTTGCATCTTCCTCTGACGCAGTTGGTACTGGCGACTTTCAGAGACCGGCTACTGAGTTGGATGACGCACGGCTCTGATCCAGTCTGGAGATTTCTAAGAGATTTGAGGATAGATGGAAAGTCAATGAAATAAGATATACCGAAGGGAAAGCTGGTCCAGGTGCCAAAAAGCCACGGTAGGTCATGACCCTCACTTTCCTTTGCTAGACTGGTACTCTTGATGGTTTTTGTCTTGCATGAGGCTGCAGTGCAAATCTACTAGGCATAACTGCACATGAGAATCCTTCTCTCAGCAGTCAACCCACCAAGCCAAGATACTTTGGCAGTAGCCTTTTGCTCTGTGCTGAATGTTCCAGTAGGATGTTGTTATACCTTTAATCTAAAATTAATGGCCATAATCCTTCAAACACACACACACCAGCAGACATGTGCATTGTGGGGGAAATCTAGCAGCTGCTCCAATGTGGATGGAGCATCTAAGAGGGACAGAGTCACCATAGATTTGTACGTTGTTCAGAGTTTGATGACTATTATTATACAACTAATGCAGCCTAATGACTTCAGGAGAGACAAACCCTACAAGGCTTTCCAGAGAGATGAAATCCAGATAGTTTATCCTAACTCTTAAATAAACAAGGAATTAACTTCCTGCCCTTTCTAAGCAGGCAGTAATTGAAGCTTGTGATTTATGTGGCATGCTCTCCTTGCAAGGCAGTTAGAGATGGGGGATAATTGGCCAGTTCTTGCAAGGGAAAATAGTTCTTTCACAAGTCCTAGAAGATGGACGGCCAGTGATCAAACAATTGTGATAACCACTTGGCCATACATTTGTCAGTTACAAGGGGAAAACACTTGAGTGTGCTATTGATCTTGTGGGGCCTCTTGCCTTTTTCATCAATTGGTCTCACTCTCAAACAGAACAACAAAATATGGCTTTTTATTTATTGGTTTTGTTTGTACCATCCCATTTCCCAAGAAAAACAGGATCCTTCTAGAAGCACAAAGAGTTTTATCTCATTAGCTGCTCTCTGCATTTCTTCCCCAGCTTCCTGTACCATTAGGCCATGTGAGATCTACCTGGCCAACAGCTCTGATTTCCAATTGACAACATAGAAATTGATATCAAGGAACAGATGAATGGCCCTTCCAGTCAGGTAGGCTGTCTGTGACAACAGTCTATGCGAGATACTTCAAAGAAGGGTATCACCCCACTATACAAGCTTTATCTAACTGTGCAATACTATACCATGGAAATAGGACAGTAATTCTTCCTTAGCATCTCCTGTGTCTCTGACTTCTCCTCTGCTGTCTTCTCTAGTCACCCACATCCTCCTATAAATAGTCTATTCCATTTAGGACAAAGGCTCCAGGCCTGGTTGTCAGTATGTCCTTTTCTCCTTGTAAGAAAAACACAGGATTGAAATTCTTAACCTGTTACTTTAGTCCTTGAGAGCTGTATAAACTCTAGTTTGAGTGCTCATGTGACCCCTAACCCAGCCAATAGCTCATCTCTCTTAAAATGCACCTCTCTCATTACTATTGGTTTTATATTTGTAGCCTGTAAACTCATTGGGGCCAGGACAGTATAATGGGGCAAGAACATTCTGTGTTTGTACAGTGCCTGGTGCAATGGAGCCTTGATCCTGATTGGGATCTCGGGGAGCTACCTTCACAGAGATATTTAATAATGATCATAGTTAAATCACACCCTGTGATAGTATCCTGGCCTTGTTAATCTTCAGATGTGCCCTGCTCTCTAAAACAGTGTTAGCCCTAACCGAGAATCTGAAAAACTGTCCCCCATTAACAGAAGCACTGCTTCTCTTAATCTGCACCCATGCAGTTAAATATCTGCTTTGCTGTGAGGGGCACCCTGCATAGGATGAGCAGATAGCAAGTGTGAAAAATCAGGACACTGGTGAATGGCAACAGGTGCCTATATAAGACAAAGCCCCAAATATCGGGACTGTCCATATAAAATCAGGACATCTGGTTACCCTAACCCTGCAATGCTACAAACCTTGTGCTGATATCTCTCTGAATAAAATATTTCCGCTGGATTTAATCTACACTCCTAAAAATGAGAAAACAGCCAGTGATTGTCTGAGTCAATTTAATAGATTAACAACTGCTGACACCTGGTGGGCAACACAAGTACTGTGTCTGTCCTGAGCCAAAGACGCATTTACTGCTTGCACCCTACGGCTAACCGCTTTACTAATTCCTATCTAAATGCTACAAGTTAATATTATTTGCAGGGTTTACTGCTTAGCCTTATTTCATAGCCAAGCATAATTCATTTCACATCTCTCCAGGCAGAAAATAATATGTCATTATTTGTATTATGATGTTTAGGGTCTCCACTGAGCTAGGCACTGTCCTAAAAGACAGTCCTACCACCGAGAACTTATATTTTTAAGTAGACAAAGGGTGGGAAAGGAAACCAAAGCACAGAGACGTGAAGTGACTTGCTCAAGGTCATAGCCTGTCAATAATAATAATAGCTCACCTAACTTTTATATAGCACTTTTCATTAGCTCTCCAAGTGCTTTACTAAAGAGGTCACTATCATTATCTAGTTTTACAGATGGGGAAACTGAGGCATAAGGATGAGAAGTGATTTGCCCAAGGACATCCAGCAGGCCAGTAGCAGAGCCAGGAATAGAACCCAGGTCTTTCTGACTCAGCATCCAGTGCCCTAGTCACTGGAGCATGCTGTCTCCCCTCAGGTATAATAATTAGTACTTTCTGTGTTCAAAGCACAGAACAAACATTATGTAGTATTTTAACCCTCTCCAAAGGGTAGGTGTTATTGCCCCATCTTATAGATGGAGAAATTGAGGGACAAAGAGATAAAATGACTTTTCCAAACAGTCAGTGGCAGACCTGGAATTAGCACTCGCGAAATCTGCCCATGTACTCAGGACACTACTCCACCCTCTTTAATTTATACCATCCCTGGACCTCCCCTTGTGCTTAATACCAACCCTTGGCTAGCACCCAAAAACTGACCCTTTACTAGTGAGTGACCCCAATGAAAAATCAATTACGCCTATGCAACAGTAACTCGTCAATCATCGGTATGACTGATTGAAATCCACTATTATGGATGGAAACTCAAATCAACCACTAATAATCCCAAAACCAACCCTGGAATGATTTAAGTCAAATAACCCACCGTAGTTAAGAAAAGATTTTCAGGGCTAAAAGGTAAGGTGTTTTTTATTTCTGAGAATTACACTGCGGGCATGAGGCAAGCAAAGCTGAAATCTGATTCATTCCTGTGGCTAATACAAAGGGAGTGGCTGCACTCCCCTATATGTACTTGTTCTTATGTTGTGAGGACATAGATGGTACATGTGTGACCCCAGAAGACACTGGTAGACCAAAAGTTTCCAGACCTGTGCATACATGACATACCCTGAATGGGGATTCACCCGAATACCTGAAGAACCTGTATTTTCCATAAGTGAGTTGCCCGCATCAGCAGGCTACCGCACTCAGTGACCCAGGAGAGTCCCTTGTCTAGGGCTGGAAACATTACTGAACTACTGCCTTTCAATGGATAGCATATAAAGCAAAGCAACCTCAGAGAGGATCCTATAGTCATAGTCTCAGCCCACACTGTTGTGCTTAAGGGGAAGATCAATTTAAAAGAAAGCTGGAAAGCATAGGCCAGATGGGGACCAGATTTCAGCTAGGAAGTTACACTGTTGGAACAGGCCCAGGAAGCTATGCAGTTATGTATCTTCAAACTACACCTTGGTTTATAGCACAGACAAAAGGGTCAATTCTTCTGATAAACTCAGCCAGCTCTTCACCTCACCAAATGCAGAGAACTCATTCTCAGCTGCTTGAAATCCAGAGAGAGTGTTAATCCTCAGCATGGGTTACACCACCAGAAGTAGGTGCTTTCCCTGCTGCCCTGCCCACAACCCTCAACCTAAGCCAAAGGCTCCATATCCCACTGAGTGCTGATAATACACCCAGATCCCCCATACATGCTCTTAAAAGACATCGACTTTCCTTCTAGTATTACTCCTACCAGCTCACTAGACAGTAACATGAACCCATTTGACTGGATGACAGGCAAACTTTTCTTCCTTCAACCAACAGCCTGTTCACAATGGCAGCAGGGTGGGAGGCACCTGAAAGGGATAAACTGAAAGTGTAGAGGACAGGGATAATTTTTATTTGATCCCTGGGGTCTAGCACAACTCAGAACAGGAGGAATTGTAAGTATGGCCAATTCAGAGGCTCCTTAGCATTTTTGGTTCATTTTCAATAACCCTGTACAGAACTTTTCATCTTCTAAATACTTCACAAACAAAACCCCCACACCCTGGCCATGGCAAGAGCTAGCCTGTTAGCCAAGTCACTTCAGACCTAAGGCCCCTGAGGGTCAGTATCAAAACTGGGATTAGAATCAAACTCCTAGCTCCAAATCCTTTGTTCAGAGCAATACATAATTTCTCTCTGAAACTTAAGGAATCCTTACCTTGTTTAACTGACCTTCCAGAAAATGGATTCCTGCCCCCAGATCAGCAACTAAGAGCTGTAAAATCTGCTCTACCCTGGGATGAGTAGCTGCTCAATGATTTTAGACTTCAAATTCCAGTTGGCACCATTATTAAACTAGGCAGCCTACAAAGCCAACCTTTAGCCATTTTTTTTTCTGTTCTGCTATATGGAAATACTTCCCTCCCTGCTGTGGTCTCACTTACTCCTTTATGAAAAAGGCAGTTGGGTGCTTTACACAGTTATTTTAAATAAAGAAAATCTGTGCCTAATGACCTAGCAATTTCAATCCTTAGCAACAAAACCTCCCAGGCAGAAGCATCAATGGAAAACCAGGAATAAGCAAGGACTTGTAAATCCCAAGAGTATCCATGAAAGGGGGCACCAATGGGCACTCACAAAGCAGGACTTGCAGAGATTAAGTTAGAAGGGGGAGGGTCCAGTCCAGTTTGAACTTTGAGCAAAAGATCTTGCTGCCCAGTTTTGCTAATTTCCTATCTGCTGACACCAAGAATGGGCATCACTGCCCTTAGTGCCACATGCTGTTAACTGGTTGGAGGAACTACTCTGACCAGGTCTGCACTGAAAAATGTAAGTCAATCCAGTTGTACAACCCTGGGGGGGTGCAAAAAAATCCATACCTGAACCACACAGCTAAGCCAACCTCAATCCTGTCATAGACTGTGCTACAGTGAAGGAATAATTCTATCACCTTAACTACCACCCTCCACCTCTTGGGGAGGTGGATAGACTGCTATATGTAGCCACATTACAGCTACAGAAGGCATTGCTGTAGTCTAAATAGAGATGGAGCCTTAGACCAATATCCTTCAGTATGCTGTGTCTACCCCACTATTTCACTTTTAGTGGCTGCAACCTGAAGACAACTAATTTGATTCTGTATTGTGGGGAGCTAGTCATACCCATTTAGTCTAGCTGTGGAAAAAGTTTGACTGAAGCCATGCATAGATGCACTACTTTGTACATGTTTAAGTTCCAGCAAGATCAGGCCACTTTGATTCCAACACCATCTACACACAGTGCTTTAATGCAATTATGCATGTTAACTTTAGCAAGCAGCCTAGGCTTCTAAGCATCCCCTTGTAGACAAGCTCTGCTAGAGTGAAGTTCCAGAGCCATATGAACAAATTCACTCTTCTGGGTGTAGTTGCACCTCAGCATCCACAAAGTGAGGGATATTTGTACTGTAGGGTAAATGTAGTGTTACCTGGGAGTTTGCACTTGTGCTCACCCCATTTTAGAGTTCATATGGGCTTCCTGGCACAGTGCAGGACACATTCACTAAACCCTTTAGTTTCCTAATTAGTGGGTAGGATAAGGCAAGTCCCTTTCATAGGAAATTAGGAATCTTTACTTTATATAAAGTTTTTACTTTGCCTTTGGCCTAGTAAGGGCATTAAGGGAAGCTATCAGCTTTAATAAATATGCAGTGTCACAAAGCTGATACCTCTGTAATTGAAACCATTAGCTGGCACCTTTGGCTAAGAGTTCAGTGAAGTTGCAGCGTACAAGGGTGCATTTGATGGAATAGCTACCTAGAGGCTTCTTGGTTTGGTATGACTGCTTTATAGCCTCTGAGGGAAAAGGCAACACTCCCACCCCAGGCAGTTTGGCAAATTACTATTACAGTAATACTTGCTCACTTTGAAGTGTCTTACCTGTCACTTTATGCCCATGCTAATTTGCATCCCTTTGAGGTGTTGAGTCTGAAGACACCTTGTGTGTCATTTTGGTGCCTGTTAAGGAGATGCCTGACCTACAACTGCAAACAAGTTTGCTGAGTTATCAAAACAGTGCTTGCTTTAGCTTTTTGGCAGAATAGAGGAATAGTCTCTAGCCAGCTGCTATGCCTTGTCAGTTTGCTTTCCAGAAGTTTGTTGTGGAGTAAAATATTAACAGCCATTTTCCTCCTGCATCAGCCTACATATCTGAAGTCACCATCCAGGTCTGCCAACCCTCAGTGGCATGAAGTCCCATCTTCACTCCTTTTTTCTAAGATGCCGAGAACCCGAAGAGCTGAATCTCATGCTCAAAGCATAGTCAAAACAGACCAAAAATGTTATGGGGCCAGAACACTGATAATTTGTAATAACTTTTAAACAGTCAGTGGTTTTTGCCACAGTCAAACATTAAACGAATTTGCTGCTTATGTCTGATTACACAAGTGGCTTTGTTTTTCAATTCTAGTTATTGATTAAAGAAAAGCAACTTATAGCTTATAAAAGAATTGAGTAAACGTAAAGCAAGTGGGATGAATCAAGAACAAGAGCCTTTTGATGCCAATTAAATAAGTTTATTCCTTAGGACATGAATTGCATTTGCACTTGTTTACAGTACTGATAAAGTGCAATGGTGTTCACCTTCCCGTCCCTGTGCACATGTTCAAGTATTTAGAATGCCTAAAATGCCCAGAAACAATTTATACAGCAGCTCAAATATGGAATTTCTTTTAGACTGCCACTGCACCCAGCCTTGAGTCCTTCAATTCTAAGAAATAGCCAGCTGTGGAATGCTGCTTCCAGTGCATTTAATCCACCTCCTCAATGGTTGGTCCAGATGAGGCCCCTCCAGATGGGGCAGCTCCACCACCAGGGAATCCACCAGGCATGCCACCAGGCATCCCTCCTGCACTCTGGTACAGCTTGGTGATGATGGGGTTGCAAACCTTCTCCAGCTCCTTCTGTTGATGTTCAAACTCTTCTTTCTCAGCAGTCTGGAACATAGAGAACAGTTTATACACTTGCGGCAAGTGTGCCCCTGGAAAGCCAGCTCAAGAACCAACCTGTTTATAACTTTCCCCATGTACCTTGGGTCAGAGTTAAGATGGCACCTAAGACAGTGTACTTAAAGCAAACCCCATGCAGGGGGGAGGCTTGCACTATTATAGTCAATCTCTGCTTTCCTGGGTGACAAGGATGGGTGAGGGAGAGTAGTATGCTAAGCTAGGCATTTGACAAGCTACAAAGAGGAATTTGGAATCTAAAACTAGGTGTAAATACAGACAAATTAAGCAGAAGGAAAGCTATAGGTTAACAGAAACCACTACTAAAGAGCTTGAGACTTATGTAATCTACTGTGTTAACATCCTACAGGAAAGTCAAAGAGACACTGTCAGAACAGTTTTGGCAAGGAATTGCTGGTTATTTACCAGTGCAAGAAGCACACCCAGGAAGGAAAATATTCTTTTAGCTGAGTTGCTAACTAGAGTCTGATCTGACATGGTATCTTTAAATGGGAGGGAGACCTCTTGTAGCACCAGGAGAAATACATTAAGGCAGTCTTTTAGAAAGATTTTATGGTCGCTCAGACATCCAAGGAAGGTACTTTCAGCCAACACACGTCTTTCGACTTCTGGTGGAAACTACGAATGGCTTTGGAGTCATTTTCATCATAGCGACCATTAGCTACCTCCTGCCACCCAATCCACAGCCTCCCCATAGAAACTAGGAACCCACCTTGGATTTTGGTACTGCTGCCTTCTGTAGGCCATTACAACACAAAGAGACACTAGGTTAAGATTACAACGGCAGGAGACTTGCCCATTTGTTGCTGCACACTGATGGTGTGCTCATTTTCAGGTTAAAATGAGTCATGAAGCTTTGTTGGAGCTTTTAATTCCAATTTTTAGATAAAATTCCTCATGGAGTTATATTTTAAACATACCTGATTCTTGTCCAGCCAGTTGATTATTTCATTGCATTTGTCCAGGATTTTCTGTTTGTCCTCATCACTGATCTTGCCCTGGAGCTTCTCATCTTCAACAGTAGCCTTCATATTGAAAGCATAGGATTCTAGAGAATTCTTGGAAGACACCTTATCACGCTGTTTCTCATCTTCTGCTTTGTATTTCTCTGCTTCCTGGACCATGCGTTCAATATCTTCCTTGCTTAAGCGACCTGGAAGATATGGTAATTCAGTTGGACGACGTTTGTAGGCCACATTACTATAAGAAATATTGTACTCATGGAGTGAGATTTTTAGGCTTCAAACTATCAATCCACTTTTTTTGGGAGTGTACAGTATGCAGAACAAAGAACAGTCCAATGTTGCATCAGAATTTAATGCCTGCATAATTTGCAACATTGTTTTAACATTCCTATCAGCACAAATTGGTGACCGGGCAGCCGCTTTAGCTTAGGACACACCCCAGCAAGGTGGTAGTCATGGGAAAGGAGCTGGAATTGGTGGTTCTAGTACCACTAGAGCAGTAAGATTGGACTTTCATTCTATGAATCACTGGTTATGCACCCACCCACTTCAGGGGACATTATGCAGTCATACAACTATTGCAGCCACCTTACACGCTGCCCCCCTCCTCCTCTCCCAGGACTATGCACTGCTTACCTTTGTCATTGGTAATTGTGATCTTGTTCTCCTTGCCAGTGCTCTTGTCCACAGCAGACACGTTAAGGATGCCATTGGCATCAATATCAAATGTTACTTCAATCTGAGGTACACCCCTTGGAGCTGGAGGGATGCCAGTCAGCTCAAACTTGCCCAGCAAGTTGTTGTCTTTTGTCATGGCTCTCTCCCCTTCGTAGACCTGGAGTCGGGGGGGAGAAAACAAGGGCCAAAAGAGGAGCGTAAACATTTTGCTATATGAAGTTTAATCTGTGTTACTGCAAACTACTGTTTTCAACTTTAATTTTCTTAAGGATCAGGAACTCAAGTGAAGTATGTGTTATGGTCGCTCAGACATCCAAGGAAGGTACTTTGAGCCAACATGGGTCTTTCAACCTCTGGTGGAAACTACGAATGATTTTGGAACGTTTTCATCATAGCGGCCATAAGTTACTCCTTCACAAAAATCAACTCTCAAACACGGAAGAAATTCTTCAAACCCACCATGTCTTCATAATCTACTCACTGATATTGAACTACTTGCTAACTCATCAGCAGATCAACTTCCATTATAAGTACAGTACTAACTTACAAGAGAAGTTGTAAGTTTAAACTAGAGGTTCTCAGTACCTAAAACTGATGACAAGGTTACTCTGGTTTTGCTGCAGTACAGAGGCAGTCAATGCGATGAGTAGCAGCCCCTTAACCACCTGAAGAACGATTACTCCAATTTAGATACATACCTGAATAAGTACACCAGGCTGGTTGTCAGAGTACGTGGTGAATGTTTGAGTCTGCTTGGTGGGGATTGTAGTGTTTCGCTTGATCAGGACTGTCATGACACCTCCAGCTGTTTCAATACCAAGAGATAGAGGCGTGACATCCAACAGCAGCAGGTCTTGTACATTCTCAGACTTATCCCCAGACAAGATGGCAGCCTGAACAGCTAAAAAAAAAAAAAAGGAAGTGGTGTCAAGACACTGCAAAAAAATACTATCACTGGAAAATGGAGGCATCTTAACTGGCTCAGACATCCAAGGAAGGTTTTAGCCATCATCAGTCAACTTCTGGTGGAAACTACGAATGGCTTTGGAACCAAATTCATCAACGCAAGTAAACAGGAAAGATGCTATCCCATTGTATTTAAGAAATATACTATAGTGAATACTGTGCATAAGTGATTTGTCATGGATGCTATTGTAATCCAAGGTCACCAACATTTAAGTGTAAGCTTGGGAGACAACCGCTTACTAGCCATAGCTTGAGTGTTGTGTTAGTCTTTTGCAGACTTCACATACACCCATATGTATGGTCAAAACCCAGCATTACAAGCTGAAAAAGTTATTGGGGGAATTAGTTACCTGCACCATAAGCCACAGCTTCATCAGGATTGATGCTCTTATTCAGCTCTTTGCCATTGAAGAAATCCTGCAGCAGTTTCTGAATCTTGGGGATTCGGGTAGACCCACCAACCAGTACAATATCATGGATCTGTGATTTGTCTAGTTTGGCATCCCGCAGGGCCTTCTCCACGGGATCCAGAGTGCCACGGAACAGATCAGCATTTAACTCTTCAAAACGAGCTCTGGTAATTGAGGTGTAAAAATCAATGCCCTCATAGAGAGAGTCAATCTCAATACTGGCCTGAGTGCTAGAGGAGAGGGTACGCTTTGCACGTTCACAAGCAGTGCGGAGACGGCGAACTGCTCTCTTGTTCTCAGTAATGTCCTTCTTGTGCTTACGCTTGAATTCAGCAATGAAATGGTTGACCATACGGTTATCAAAGTCCTCCCCACCCAAGTGGGTATCACCTGCAGTTGACTTTACTTCAAAGATGCCATCCTCAATAGTGAGGATCGAAACATCAAAAGTGCCACCACCAAGGTCAAAGATAAGGACATTCCTTTCAGCTCCAACCTGGAAGGAATAGAGAGCGTTTTCTGTTATGGAGGTGTTGCATCTCACTAGTACTGAGCTGACTAGGAACAATCTACTATGCTATTTAGCTACACTACATTACAGCTTGCTCACCTTCTTGTCCAAACCATAAGCAATAGCAGCAGCTGTCGGTTCATTGATGATCCGGAGCACATTGAGACCTGCAATGGTTCCAGCATCTTTTGTGGCCTGGCGCTGGGAGTCATTGAAGTAGGCTGGTACTGTGACCACAGCATTAGTAACAGTCTATGGGCAGGAGAAAAAAAGTCAGCCGAGACCTTCATCTACATGGTACATGAACACAAAATCAAGATCAAGCTAGGTTTGAGACTATTAACCCCTTAAATTCTAGGAGAGCTGAGCTACTTAATTCTCAAGTCTCACCTTCCCAAGGTATGCTTCTGCAATCTCCTTCATCTTGGTCAATACCATGGAAGATATTTCCTCTGGGTAGAAGCTTTTGGTCTCTCCTTTGTACTCAACCTGGACTTTCGGCCTGCCAGCATCATTCACCACAGTGAAAGGCCAATGTTTCATGTCAGACTGGACAACAGCATCATCAAATCTACGACCAATCAGCCGCTTTGCATCTGAAAAGAATTAGCTATTGTGAGTAATAATTCTAATTCACTTTCTACTTTCCAATTCATCATTCTACAAAAGCATGCTAAGATTAAACACAGGACATAACTGAAGTGTTAAATTCAAACAAGGCAACTCCCACAATAACTCCCCTCTCTGAATATCTAGCCCTTTTGGTTAGTGGAATTATCGAGCCGGATTCCTGGTATGAGCAGATTTAAGCCCTCCTATCTACTAGTATCAGGACAAGGGCAAAAGTCTCTGCTTTAGGGGTAAATGGAGGTTGCATGATTTAGAGCAGTAGTTTTCAACCTTAGGATGTGCAGACCCCCCCCTGGAAGATATTGGACAGTCTGCAGATTACAGGTTGAAAAACAACTAATTTAAAGCCTTAACCTGTATACTAATTAAAATGGAACAGTTGAACTCAATGAAAGCTGAAACACAATAAGCTTAATATAATTAACTGGGATCATTTAGGACTATGAATGGAACTGGAATCTAAATAACTTATGCCCATGCCAATTTGAGCACCAACCTACAGAAGAGAATGTGCTGTTAAGGAACAAATGCTCTCCCCCCCCCCCCCCCCCATGCCCAGAATTTGTTCATTGAAAGCAAACAGGCATTGCTGCTTAAAACGATGCTAACATTGAAACAATGGAGATGTGAGGTCTCTAGCTTCTTCTATCTACATCCAAATTAGAGAGCCCAATTTGGCATGAGGCTATACCACCTAACAAGCTGAAGAGCTATACAGTTTATACTAACCAAGAACAATACAGCAACTATATTCAGTTTAATGTTCTAGTCCCCATTTTAAAGTCTCATGTCTTTTCTTACCAAAGACTGTGTTAGTAGGATTCATTGCAACTTGGTTCTTTGCAGCATCGCCAATCAGCCTCTCTGTATCTGTGAAGGCAACGTAACTCGGCGTGGTCCTGTTACCCTGATCATTGGCAATGATTTCCACCTTGCCATGCTGGAAGACACCAACACAGGAATACGTGGTGCCAAGATCAATTCCAACTGCTGGTCCCTTAGACATTTTGCCTGTAAATGAGAAGTTTGTTTACTACACATGCAAACAGTTTGTTAGCCCATGTTTAACAAAAACTCCTAAAAACAGGTATAAGACAAAAACTAACAGAACCAATTTTCCTTTTAGAAAAAGATAAAATTAGCAACAGTAGCAAGATTTAAACTTCTTAGTAGCTCATGTTTCTATTCACTTGCCTGCAAAGTATCAATAATTAATATGGAGTGGAGACTCACAGATTAGCTACTAGAACAAAAGGTGCACACGATGCACAGGATACCATGTGGCCTCAGAGTGGGAGAAAAAACCCACACAAAAAACTCCCCAGCTTACCTGAAGAGATAAGCTCCCTTACAATTTAGTAGCTAAATGACTCATGAAGTTTACATTTACAGCTAAACCTTAAGATCACATGGCCTTTTAGTCGAGTGGACAAAGCCACAGCCCATGACTAGGGTACAGAATCCCGTATTACGTATTGCAATTTGAGCTATCGGTCCAAAAAAAGCCGACGGGCCGGAAAAACGTGGCTGCAATTTGATCCCGCTCTGCAGGGGAAATGCGGGGTGGGCTGCTCATTCCGGCCACGTGGATGAAGGTGGCGCACGTTGCCGGCTGGGGAAGCGAAATCTCCCTACTGCACCACAGCAGCCTTCTCCGAGCCACGCGGCCAGGCCACGGGGAAACGCAGCCGAGCGGAGGTGGGGGGGGGGGGGGGGGGGAGAGAAGAGAGGGCCAGCCCCTCGGACTACACGCCCCAGCATGCCCCGCCGCACCACGTGGCAGGCAGGCCGGGCACTTTAGCGCCTGCGCTCTCGCCAGCCCCTGCGGAACCAGCCGCTGGGGGGTGTCACATGGACAGTTCTCCGCCCCCTTCCCCCCGCCGCCTCCCGGAACCGGCGGGGCGCGGCGCTGGGCACGTGGGCCGGGAAAAGGCTTACGCCGGCAGGAAGCCGCAGGCAATCTGCCCCCTACCCCCATGAGCCGAGCAGCGCTGCCTAGTTCACTCCCCGCCGCTAGCCGGGCACAGGGAGCCGGACACGGGTAACGTCCCCCCGCCCCGCGGCTATGCGCCCCCCCGGGGGGGGGATCCTAGGCCGCGAGCGCCAACCGGCTGAGGGGAAGCTTCGGGCCCCACTTCCCTCCCCCCACCCTGAAAGCAACGAACCGGGTGAAAACGAGGCCGCGATCCCCCCCCGCCGAGAGCCCGGCCGGGCTACGGGTCCCGCCGCCCCCGCTCCAAGAGCCTGGCTGAGGTCGTTCCCTTCCTCCCCACCCATTCCCGGGTGACCGCGAGACCAGGCCCCATTCGTACCTGTTCAGCGCGAGGCGGGCTCAGGGTGCGGAAAACCGGTGATGCTGGCGCTGCAGTGCTGAATGAGACCGGCTGCCGGCCCCCCACACACTTTATATACCCCCAGCAGAACCTTCCAGAACTGACGCGCCCCTTCCCCGCCAGCCGGCCAATCCTGCCGCGCCTCCCCCCCTCAGGAGCCAATCGCGGCGAGCGGAGCACGCCCCCTCAGTGACGCACACAGGAAGGAGGCGGGCCTGCCGGCCGGCGTTCTCGAACCTTCATGCCCGTGCCCGGCTGGGGAAGGGGCCAGTCGCCGGACGGGGTGGAGCTGAGGAAGGGCGGGATCCAATCAGAGCTCCAGGCTGCCGCTTTATTTGCATAAAGGGGACTTGACGCCGGCTGGTGGGGCGAAGGCGGAAGGAAGGCCGGTAATTTAACCAATCGTATTACAGCGTGGCTATATTTGCATATTTGGAAAGTGGGGGTAGGGAGGGAAGGGAGAGACCAATCCGATCGCGGAATTAACAGAGCTCATTGCATATGCGGTAGCCGCGTGCGCGGAAGGAGAGCGGGGAAGGGAAACAAAATGGCGGCTCAGCTGTAAATACGGGCGGGGGGGGCAGGGAGTCCAAAGGGGGCACAATCGGGGCGCACAGCCCCATGCTGGGGGCCACAGGAGAAGCCACGACCCCGCAGTTCCCTCCCACACACTCGCACAGCAGCCACACCCAGGAGCCCCTGGGGGCCTCTATCTGTCCCATGATGCACCTCTCCCTGTCCCCCCCCCCCTCCCCCGTGTATGGCTGGCTGTCCTCTCCCCTCCAGTACTCATTCCCTGCCTATGGTGCAGTGACTGTGGTGTAGACGTGGCGGCCAGAGGGGTCCTTCAGTCGCTGTACATCCTCACCCATAGGTTCCGTTATATACAAGATTTACTGTTTGGTTCAATGGCTCACAGCACACTATCCCACTATAAAAATGGTTCCAGCATACCTTGACCCCCCAGAGGCAGGCAGCTCGGAATAATTCTTCCATCACGGAGACCTGTCTACACCAGGGCATAGGTTGGCATAGCCACGTCTTGTGGGAGAGAGGGGCCAAACGTCCCTTACATTTAGGCATCCCCCATTACAATCCAAAGCAGTACCACATATGGGGTGGGGTAATGTGGCCTAGTGGATAAGGCACTGGGCTGGAATTGGGGAGCCCTAGGTGCTAGTTCTGGTGTTGGCCAAGTCACATCACTGTTCAGTGCTGCAGTTTCCCCATCCCTAAAATAGGGGTAATGTTGCTCCTTCATAAAGCATATTGAGCTCTGCTGACAAAAACTAGTATATAAGTGCTATGTACTATTAATTATTAAACGCAAAAAAAATCTCACCCACTGCCTGCTCATCCCTACCCTTCAAGGTCAAGTATTCACTGTCAACCTTTGAAAACAAGTATAGGCTCAGATTAGATATATTACCATTGGTTTGTTTTTGTTTTGTTTATTTTACTTTTCAATAGTAAATGTTTGGGGATAGTCACAAAACAATTTCACGTTGAATAAGGGGTTGCTAACATGAAGAGATTGAGTAACACTGCTTCACAGAAAAGTGTAATCCACCCCACTTTTCCATCACATGCTGGACCCACCATGCCAGACTAGAAGTATTGACATGGCAGATCAGCCTTGACTCATCTAACCTAGTATCCTGTCTTCATCAGTGGCCAGGACACAGCTGTTTAATTCTTATGTATCCCACTGTGCAATATCAGACCATAGGCTTCTCCATAAAGGGATAAATCAGTTGTCTAAGTAGCATGGGTTGATTTTCAACAATGGCGAATGTATGATATTTTAATGGAGAGCATGCACTGTTTGCATCTCACTGTGTAATATCAGACCATACGGGAGGCAGTGTTGTCCAGTGGTTAGATCACTGGACTGGGGCTCAGGAGGCCTGGTTTCTCTTTCAGGCTCTGCAACGGGCCTACCAGGTGACCTCGGGCAAGTCACTGCATCTCATGCCTCAGTTTCCCGATCTGTAAAATGGGGGAAATGATATTGACCTCTTTTGTAAAGCACTCTGCAATCTAATGAAAAGCACTGTAGATAATCTATCATTATTACTGCTACCATGTGTTGGATTAGATGAATAGTCCATTTTGTCTGCTATGCTGTCTCCAATAGTGTCCATTGCTGAATGCTTCAGAGGGAGGCAAAACAAATGTGTCTACTTATTCAATCTTCTATTATAGAACATTAGAGTATGCCACACCAGGTCTATTTTGTCTGATATTCTGCCTCAGACAGTGGCCAATTCTGGATGCTTTGGTGAAAGGTGTAATCCTGTTCCTCTACATAATGTATTTCACTATCTAATATACCATAGGATTTTCCATAGCAAAATAGGTCAGTGGGCCTATCAGGCATTCTATCACCAACAGTGGCCAATGCTACATGATTCAGAAGAAGGCATAACATAGTGCAATACAGTACCACGGAGGAGAATGGCAATTGTTTCTTAAACCAGCTGGTGATCATTTTATGTCCTGAAACAATTGACAGCACTTGTAATTTTTATCCTGGCAACTGCAAATGCTGTTCTTATTTATAATACATCGGCTAATGCCTTTTAAAAAACGTACTTAGTTGTTTACTTCAGGGAACATCTCACAATATAATAAACTTTTCTAGCAATGAGGGTCAACCTGCAGCCTTCCTTTTTATCCTTTGGTGGGGGAGCAGGTGAAGATCCTCCAATTTCCCTTCACGCCCTAATTCCCTGCATCAGATCAATTCACCTGTCAGAGGAAAACTGGCCCTATACACCTCTACCTCGATATAACGCTGTCCTCGGAAGCCAAAAAATCTTACCGCGTTATAGGTGAAACTATGTTATATCAAACTTGCTTTGATCCGCTGGAGTGCGCAGCTCCCCCCCCCCACCCCGAGCACTGCTTTACCACGTTATATCCGAATTCGTGTTGTATCAGGTCGCGTTATATCGGGGTAGAGGTGTATTTCTCAGAAGGGGTTGCTTTAGGGTGATGCAGAGTTTTCTCCATTGAGGAAAATCTGGCCTCAATGGGATCTTTTCAATCCCACTTTTTAATCCTTTGCAAGCTTCTCTTGCCCATAATCAATGCTAATGTACTGAAATAAACCAAGGGATAACAATGCAACAATCTCCACATTATTTATCTGAGTGGAAATATATATAGTAATCCACAGCCACATGCCACTCAAAATGAGTTGTTGCAGCAGAAGTGTTCCAGCAAAGAGGGTGCGTTTAAAATAGCAGCTAGGAAGGAAGGACATTAGTGGAAAACTGTATTTGTTCGCCTATAATATGCTTCTTTAGGAACCTTTGATACAAAACAAGCATGTGGCCCATCAAAAACCCTAAACAGTCATACCACCTGAGGCTAAAAGATGGTCAGATATCTGTGACCGAATGCACCCCTATATTCACACCCTACACACCATTGTAATAATTGTTGTACAAAATATGCCTTGTGAGGTATCATTTGAAAACTAATAACTCATTGGTCAATAATATGATTAACTGTGTATAGCTATGTTATATATGTGAAAAGTTATAAACATAAGATGACATTAGATCTGAAATTTGTTTACCAGACAAGTGTGGGTAAACAAGTTCTCAAAGACAAAGGGGACAGGAACAAACAGATCTGCATCATAGCAAACAGCATGAAAGCTCTTTCACCACGAGATTCCTTATCTCTGTCCTCACAGCGGGAATAAATGGGTAACCCTCAAGAAAATGCATTTCAAAGGGGACTGGACTATAAAAGTGAGGGGCAAAAACACCTCAAGGTATCTCTCTCTATTCATCTCTCTCTCTTTCTTTCACCTAAGAAGACAAAAGAAACAGCCTTTGGACGCCGATCCTGGCCTGATAATTTGGGCATATGGTGAGGGAATTCACCTTCAACCAAATTTAGTTTGTTACGATTTAGTACTAGGAAGCATTTTATCTTTATTTCTCCATTTCTTACTTTAATGCTCATACGTGCACTCACTTAAAACCTCTCTCTTTGTAGTTAAATAAACTTGCTTTATTCTTTAATCAAAACTAATCCAGTGTTGGGGTTAAGATGGGCTGTGTGGTAACTCTATTTAAAGTAGCAGACTGTTGGATATTGATCCCTTTAGCGGGGGCAACGGACCCCTAAAATATCTGAACTGTCCAGGAGAGGGCCAGACAGTGCAGAGTTCACATTTTTGGGGGGAAATTCGATACTGGAAGTTTGTTGGGGTCACCCTGCAAATAGTAACCAAGGCTGCTGGAAGCCAGAGTGTGGCTGGTGTTCGCTGACAAGCTTCTGGGATCAGAGGTGTTGGATTAGGGTTGTGGCTATACACAGACACTCAGGGTGTGACATACATGCTGGCAGGCTGTTTGTGAGTGGCACAAGTGGAAGCTACAGCAGCAAAGCATTGTGAGGCATCCCAGGTTGCAGGGCAAGGGTGATGCAGCCCCTCACAGGTCTGGATTGCAACCCGGAGTGTCATAATATCATAAACCAATTAGGCTCACGCAAGCTCAGTGTTACTGTGAATTGTTTAGATCAGGGGTGTCAAACTCAATTGCACAGGGGGCCAAAACTCAAAACTCGCGGGCCGAACAGTATAACCATTTATTTAACAGACTAAATATTTATGTTTTTTAACCATTAATATGAACCAAAATACAGGATATCATTCCAAAATAAATACATTTCAACTTAAAATATTTTGCTCTTCATAAAAAAATATCCTGTCAATACAATACATTCAAAATCTGTACATGCTGGAATATTAAAAAATCTGAAAATATAAATAAAAAATTGAATTTAAAGCAAAAGTATAATCATAACAAATCATAACATTCCATTTTCTTGTCCTATTTAGTCAGAGCCTGATACTTGGAGTCTTTTCTTTGCAACAAGTTCGTTTATGTTTGGGGTTAGGTTCTGTGTTGTGAAGATTCTCAGGATCGATTGCAGGTGTTCATCAGTGAGGCGACTCCTGTGTGACGTTTTGTTAATTTTCATCACAGAGAACAGCTGCTCGCACAGATATGTGCTGCCAAACATGGACAGGATTCGAGCCGCATGTTGGCGGAGCTGCGGCATCGCTTCAGGAATGAAGCGAGTGAACTGTGCTGGCCCCGCAGTGTCGTACTTTGCCTTCAGTGTCCCGTTACATTGCAGTTCTATCAGCTCCATCTGCATTTCTACAGGTGCGGTTTCCACATCGACTGCAAATGGGTTGCGAAGCAGCTCGAAGTTACTTTTCTGTGCCTCAAAGTCACTGAAGCGCCGTGCGAACTCAGTGCGCAGCGCGCTGAGTTTTTCAGCAAAGGTGGCATTTGGGAAAACTGTGGCACTTTCTTGGTTCCGTATTACTTGGCAACAGGGAAAGTGAGACAAGTTGCATTGGTGCATTTGTGTCTCCCATAAGCGCAGCTTCACTTGAAATGCCTTCACTGCATCATGCATATCGGTTATTATGTGCTCCCGTCCCTGGAGTTGAAGGTTTAAAGCGCTAAGATGCGACGTTATGTCAGCCAGGAACGCCAACTCACATTTCCACTTTTCATCCCGCAGAACTGTGCAGTCTTTCCCCTTACTGTCCATGAACTGGCAGATTTCCTCTCGCAGCTCAAAGTGTCTTTTGAGAACTTTTCCCCGACTTAGCCACCGGACCTCCGTATGATATGGCATATCGCCAAACTCGCTATCTATTTCCCGCAGAAAAGACTGGAATTGGCGGTGATTTAAACCGTGGGCTCTGATAAAGTTGACGGTTTGTGTTACAGTGTTCATCACATGATCCATTTTTAGGACTTTAGCACTCAGCGATTCCTGGTGTATGATGCAGTGATACACTGTCAACTCACCGGCACAGTTCTCCTCCCGCATCTTTGAGCGCATCCTTCCCACCAGTCCATTTTTTTCACCACACATAGCAGGTGCGCCATCTGTTGTAAGTCCAACGAGTTTTTCCCACGGCAGTTTCATGTCGGTTACACTTTGAAATACATTTCCAAAGATGTCTTCTCCTTTCGTTGTCCCGTGCATCGATTTAATGTCCAGTATTTCCTCTGTTACGCACAAATTGGAATCCACACCACGGATAAATATCGCCAGCTGTGCAGTGTCAGTCGCGTCAGTAGTTTCATCCACGGCAAGGGAGTATGCAACAAAATCTTTTGCTCTTTCAGTCAACTGTGTTTTCAAATCAGTCGCCATCTCACAAACCCGATTAGCAACAGTGTTTCTGCTGAGGCTTACATTTGCAAACGCTCGCGTTTTATCTGGACAAAGGACGTCGCACACTTTCATCATACAATTCTTTACGAATTCCCCCTCGGTAAACGGCCGTCCTGATTTGGCGATCTCTTCGGCCACAATGAAACTTGCTTTCACAGCAGCTTCACTTTGTGATTTTGCTTTGGTGAAAAACGTCTGCTGGGATGTCAAATTCTTCTTCAACTCCTCTACCTTTTGTAGCTTCTGTCCTGCGCTCAGGTTTTTGAATTTGTTCTCATGTTTCGTCTCGTAGTGCCGTCTTAGGTTATACTCCTTCATTACAGCGATATTACTCCCGCAAAGGAGACACACTGGTTTACCTGCAATTTCAGTAAACATATACTCATTCTCCCACCGGCTTTGAAAGCCTCGGTTTTCAGAATCAATTTTTCTCTTGGCCATTGTTGGGGTCTAGCTTTGATTTGATATTAGCGTTGTATACATCAACAGACCGCGAACTTGAACCGCGGCTTGCCGTTGGCGGCAATTGCACTGCATCATGGGATTTGTAGTGTGTGTTATTGGGGCGTCATATCACAGGGCCATTAAAAACAGATATATAAAACGATTTCGCGGGCCGGATATAATTGTATGGCGGGCCGGATGTGGCCCGCGGGCCTTGAGTTTGACACATGTGGTTTAGATTCTTTAAATGAAGTAAAAATCCCCATCATAAAGTCAATGAGAGTCTGCCTGAGTAGGAACTAGAGGGACAGATTCTCTCCAGTCCCTGCATGGATATGCAGTGAGAGAGGGTTCAAACTGCTTTCCACCCCTGTTCACAAGGGCAGGGTTAGAATTCTGTTTAATAGCATTTTTTCTGCTCCATACTAGCTCCGACACCCTCCCCTCACTGAGCTGACTGAAAAGGTGAGGAGAGGCAAAGTGAGCCAGGGTCCTTCACATCCACAGAGCTGGTTGGGTGTGGAGCAGGGAGCATACTGCACCCTCTCTGGGGTACACACTCTAGGAACCTGGCATTCCTCCCAAGGCCTCCAGCCACATTGCAACCCCTCCAGCACACGGTGCAGAATTTTGCCTTGAATAAGGACCTCATGATTTGGCCAAATATCATAATTTTGTTAGCGTCTAGAGTTTTGTGAGGCTCTTCACTGATGACAATGGATTGTCTTTGTTGCATTTAATGTTATCATTTGCAGTTCTGTAAGATCTAAGGCTTGGTCCACACCTAAAAGTTAGATTATCCTAGCTATGTCACTCAGGGCTGTGAAAAATGTCACACCCTGTGCAATGTGGTTAAGAGTATGCCAACTGCGTATCTTTGCATAAAACATCCAAGCAAGCAGGAAAAGCCAGAATCTTTGCAATGGAAATCAGTTTGTTTTTAAGGGTTTTATTGTCATCCCGCATACAGTTTAATAGATACCACTGAAATGTGACGGTTCGGGTGTAAGGGTGAATTTCTGTGGTTGTCTTTATTGTGAGCAGTATTTGTCCTCTGTCCCTACTCACAATATCTACCCTACCTTATTAGTTTGAAATTTACACCCTCAACCTAAATATCATCAGTGAAATCCTACCTCCATTGAAATCAATGGCAAAATTCGTATTGATTTCAATGGGGCCAGGATTTCACTCCCTATTTATGTACCATGTTTAATTCAGACTGTAAGGTCGGGGGCAGGAACTGTGATTTCCTCAGGATTTCTAAAGCACCAAACACTATAAGTACAGAATAATTATTAGTTTCAAGACACTCTTTTACCAATGCAGGGCTTTTGCTTGGTGTCTTGCTTGATTGTGTATAGTATAATAAAGCTCAGAAAGTAGAGCATTTTTTATTAGTTTAATTCAACCGCAGACTTTTTAAGTGCAGCATCTTTATTAAAAAACAAACCAAAACCAAAAAAACCCAAACAGTTTTATTAAATTGTTGATTCAAAGGAATCTATAATAAATATTTGTTTTCCTCTGTGTTGCTCAGACACAGGACAAGTACACCAATTATAGCAGGTACTAGAAGAGAGAAGTAAACTCAGTTTAGCCACTGAGAAACAAAATAAAACTAGGTAAGAATGTAAGCAATCACATCATAGCAATAATTGGTATACATCCTAACAGTAAATGCTTTAAATACAATATTTTACAAAAAGTTTGGCTTATGGTTTAACTGATTTGTTTCCCTTCAAAAACTCCTGATTGTGCCATGATGAACTCAGAAAATGTCCCTTTGAAAATGAAATGTTTACTATTCTTTGAAATAATCTCTTCCTCGCATTCCCTTTGTTTAGTTAGCTTTTTTCTTTTTGGTTTCATATTTAGCAATGAAGTTCAGTGTTGACTTCATTTAGACCTGTAAGATGATTGGTAACCTGTCTGAACAGCAGTTTCATGGCTTGTACTTTGCTAGTTTCAAGAAAAGAATGGCAAGTTTAGCTGGGAATCTAGAGTATCAAGTAAAGGCTCAAAAAGAATATACAGTATCTTGTATCTAGATCAGCTCAGCCAACTCAGTTTTTCGAATCCTTAACTTCCATGCTCTGGTAATAAGCCTCTGGGTGCTCAGTTATAGATTTCTGTAATTAGGAAGTTAGTACAATACTTACTTATATGAAATACATGTTCCCAGCAATGACTTAGAATTTACTGAGGGTATGCTGGGTAAAATTGTAGCCTTCTGTCATCATTAAACAACAACTGGTGAGATTCATCTCTGTGCAGAGGGCCAACACAAAAGCTATGCACTACTTAAAAAGTCCCACTTCCCCCACTACATACACAGGTTGCACTGGTTTAACTTAAATCGTTTTTTTAACCAACTTCGGCCTGGTCTACATGAGACGATTAGGTCGGCATAACTATGTCGCTCAGGGGTGTGAAAAATCCACACCCCATAGCGGCGTAGTTAAGCCAACCTAAATCTCCGTGTAGACTGCACTAGGTTGATGGAAGAATTTAAGTGTAGACAAGCCGTTAGTTAAACTGGTGCAAACTCCTGAATAAACACTCATTTTGGTTTAAGACTGGCTTATTTCAGTTTAGCTTCAACCTGCTCCTAATCAACTTGAGCTAAATCAATACAAACTAGGTGTAATGTTGGTTAAGTCTTTTGCACAGGTTTAACTGCATTGATTTTAAAGCATGTGCTTAATTAAATGGTGCAACCTCACCAGTAGACAACCCCTTAATTTCAACCACCTGTTTATGAAGGGGTAGGTCAATGAGAAACGTCTTTGCATTTTGGCTAGTATTGAAAAGATCATAAGTAAAACAATATCATGGCCAACACCATGCACTGCGGCATGAAAGCAGAAGATCAACCAAAAGATGATATAATTTGGGGCTTTTGCAATGACCTTTCAAGATTAGATGTGTGACTCCAGACTGTTCCCCTTACACAACAATGCTGATATGTTGCACCTCTGAGAGTGGTAATATTGTAGTTTTGATAAGGGAGGGAAGTGAATATTTTTGCTTATGAAGATTAAGGGGGTTGGTTACTGTTATTAGAAAGTGAAGTTCTCCAAGAATACAGGCCATCTAAAATTCCTCATGGATTCCCCCAAATGGCTATGGAACTCTATCTCCTGATAGAAGAAACATTTAGAGGTTTGTGTTTGATCATGTTTTGGTGCCTCTGGGGGACATCACAAGCCATTATTTTCTAAAGTCTCCATCAAAGAGTCTAAAATACTTTGCCTCTGTCAGAAAAGGAGGTTAACTTTAATCCCTCAAATTAAAGAATTACAGATTCATACTTGCTCAGTTCTCTGTACAGTACCAGTACATTTCCTATGGACTTCTTCCATGGGATGGAGAAAATCCTCTCCCATTGGTAAGAGTAAAACTCAGTTACCATAATTATTAAGTCCTGAATTTAGGAATACAGGGACATAGGATTTGCTGGATCAGACCAATGGTCCATCTGGTCCAGTGTCCTGTGCCTGACAGTGGCCAGTACCAAGTGCTTCAGAAGAAGATGCAATAAATACCATGTTGGGCAATTATGGAATAATCTGCCCGCAGGGGAAGTTTATCCCTAAAGTTTACAAGTTGAAGAATGAGGGTTTATATTCCCTATAAATGTTTACCCTATCTAATATAAAATTGTATGTTTCTTGTAAATGTCTAATACTTTTTGGAGTCATGCTATTTTCTTACCTCAGTAATATCATGTGACATTGAGTTCCACAGGTGAATTAAGTATTGCTTAACAAAAGTTTTTGATTTCAAATTAGTTTTAAATTGGTTGTCTATTCCCTGTGTGCTTGCCTCACAGCATGCTCCACCAATGCACCTCAGCCCTTACTTGGAAGTATGCGAGACAATTCCACCACATTGTTCGTTCAGCTGCGGGACTGTTCACAAGGCTTCTGCAATACTGCTCATCCCAGACTTGTGCATCATCATCTCTGGTACCAAGAAGGACACACTCCAAGTTCATCCTCCAGGGCTTATTATACTATTCAATCACTAGCCCTCACCTCACAAGGGACTTCCTTTATTTGGGATTCAGGGCCTGATTATGATCTCACATAGACTGATTTTACCTTTTATAGTACCTTCTGCTGTTTTATAGTGGTGTTAATAAGAGCAGGATCAGGCTCCTTTACAGTGGGACCATGTCGATATTCACTCAGTCTTCAGTTTCCTCTTGCAATTACTGTACCTGCACCCCCTAACAGTGAAGGTCCTTTCTTCAGCACAAAGGTTACTTCTATCTGTTACAATACTGCTGCTTCTCAATAGTGATTTGAGTTATCATTTGCCATTTGGTTTGAGTTTTTGCCTCCTACAGTTATTTTGCTAAAAGGCGTAATGCAAAAATATGAAGCAGCTGACAATTCGCTTTGAAGGTGATCAGAGGACTATCCTCACCTAAGATACTGCCTCGGAGGACAAGAGAATGGCTCATTTATCAATTTCTCAAAAACCTGTACAAAAGATTTTTTTCAAAACCCCACCGGAATATTTTACGTCTTGTGCCTCTGATGATCCCTTTTTAAAAAATCCTGAGATTTGTTTCCAGGCCCCAGAACATTACACTTAATTTTCACAGTGCTCAGCTGTCCAGATTTTCAGCTATATATTCAGAGTACCCAACATTCCCTTTTTTAATATTAACTACAAAATAAAGCCCACTTTTTTCTTCAACTTCAGAACTCTTTTAAAAAAAAATCAGTGTCTGAACCGCAGTGTAGGAATATGCAGAAAGAGATGAAGTTGAGGGCTTCTTGTGGAGTGAATAATCAGAAGTGGTTAAAAAAAAAAAAACTACCCAGGAAGATAAGCTAATCTAATTATTCTTATATGGCTGGTGGCGTGTACAGTAGTTCTGGATGGCTGGAGTCTCAGAATAGCAGGTGGGCAGTCAAACGGTCTGGAAGGCCCGGCTCTGAGCAGGCAGCATGACTGGGGTGGCTCCCATTTTCACCAGGGTGGCATGGTTAACTTTCTTTGGATCAATTTCCCTTCCCTCTGTCTCCACCCGGCTGTACTGTGGAGGAGTTATATGAGGGGTGGCTTCCGTGGACAAAGTCCGTTGGCTGCGAGAGGCACTGTTGGCTGTTGATCTGGTTGAGGAGGAGCCTGAACGTGAGCTTCTGGAGCCAGAGGAAGAGGAGCCGGGTTTGACTAGATGGGCTTTTGGAGCCTCTGCATCTTCTCTGCAACCAAACACGAGAGATGGCAGAATTAAAATACCATGAGAACAGGAATAGTCACGCCCACAGATTATACCAGATTGAGTTGCCACTAAGATCAGGAGAGACTTCTTAAGAGTCTGTATCATTTGTAAAAGAGATAAATAGCCTAGTGGTTTGAGCAGGGTGCAGGGACTCCTGAATTCAATTCCATTTGACATCTGACTTGCTGTGTGACTCTGTGGCAGGTACCGTAAACTCTCAGTTTATCAGCTGACCTAGTTGTAAAATGCATTTAACAACTCATACCTCACAAGGTTTTATCACTTAATTTTATCTGTAAAGGGCTTTGAGATCTCTGGAATGAGTGCAGAGGTTATGTGCAAAGAGTTCAGATACTGATGGCCTGATTCTGCAATCCTCACTCAACATGAATAAGTACTTACTGATGTGAGCAGAGCCCAATGGGGCCAGTCGTGCAGTGCTAGTAAATGCTACTGGTGTAAGGGGTGCACAGTCAGGCATGTAAAAAAGGAAGAAGATGAAGCAGAGTGGAGAGCGATGGGTAAAAAGATGATTTAGCAAGAGCCGGAAGTTGGGACTGAAACAAAAGGTGGAAGGGAAATGGAAAGCGAGGGGTTGAAGCAGAGAAAACAGGCCAGGAATCAGTCTGTAGGCTGGGGCTTAGCAAAGTAAGCAGCTTACTTCCATCATACAGGCATTTTAATAGCTGTCCTGATCTGTCAAAGGGCAGAGAGATCCACTGCTGAATGGATTATAAAGACCCCTGCCTTCTGTTAAATGGATGTCAAGTGAAAGCAAGCACTCCTTAATAAACAGAATTAAGGGTGAAAGAAAATGAGGTGTTCTCCAAGGGCACAGCTTGCTGAAATGCATTTCCAGAGATTTCCTTTTCCAGGAATTTCTCTACTGAGAACTTTGGACAAGTTCTGGTAGGGACTAACCTCTACTGGCCTACACTCATAATGAGTACATCAAACCTGTATCAGCATCGCTGTTACATCAGCACTGGGTAGAACTTCACTCTCCTCTTTCATGCTGGGAGAATTCTTTCACTTGGTGCTAAAGCCAGAAGCAAGGAAGGCTGTTCATCACAGCCAGAAAGACTGCAAGAACATCCCTGTCCTACAGACAGGAATTGGAGTTGAAAATAAACCATTCAAACAGTTAAGAATTTAAAGGAAGTTTCATCTGAATTCAGTTTAGAAAAGGGATAAATAAAGGCTTAGGGAGGGGTGGAAACTGTGTGAGTGAATGAGTCAGAGAGTGAGTGGGTTGTATTTTATCTTAGATCTGCCCTTGGAACACAGCATTTTATATCTCTGTATTTTATTTTCACTGCAAGATCTCCACAAAGTGGTCTAGAAGCTTCTTAATGACTATTTACATGCTGGTGGGCGTAAAGTCAAGCTTCTTAACAGAAGATTCATAGAGATCTTAGCTTGTTACTTAACAGAAAATGAAACCGTCTGTTAACTTAGATCATGCTGGGTATGTCTGAGCCTAAAGAGGGTGCAGGCAGAGGAGAATTACCTGATTTCATTTGGGGCCTCCTCTTCTTCATACCTCTTCTTTTCTTTCCTCCTTATTGTCAGCCACACGCTCAGGAAGACCAGGGAGATTCCCACCACTACCCCACACACTGCTCCGGCGACCATGCCAACACTTCGTGCATCTGTTATCCCAGAAAGCAAATGTGCATGTTAATAGATTCTCCATAGATTCACAAAGCCAGACTCCACCCCACACCCCATTCTCTTACATCACTGGGATTTCACGGAATCAGAGAAATAGAAATGTAGGGCTGGAAAGGGTCTCAAGAGGTCATCTACTCCAGCCCCCTTATGCTGAGGCAGGACCAAGTAAACCTAGACCGTCTCTGACAGGTGTTTGTCTAACCTGTTCTTAAAATCCTCCAGTGATGGGAATTGCACAACTTCCTTGAAAGCCTGTTCCAGTACTTAACTATCTTAGTTAGAAAGTTTTTCCTAATATCTAATTACATCAAACAATCAATGTGTAAGCATTATGGGATGTGAGTCAGGACAGAATTTATTTCATTAATCCAATTATTTAGGCCTTGCCTGCATGCAAGAGTTGTACCAAGTTAACTTACAGTGGTTTTTAAACCAATTCAGTTGAGTCAGTGCAAATCCTAGTGTGGTCATTCTTATTTAAGAGTGGCTTATTTTAGTTTAGCTTATACCTGTTCCTTTACTCTTGCCTACACACAGAGTTTGCTGGTTTAACCAAGTGAGATTTTAAACTGGTTTAGTTAAATTGATGCAAAAGGCTGTGTGGACACTCTTTTTTCAGTTAAACTAGGTTTAAATTTGGATTATTTGAAATTAGGTATGTCTACACTACAGGATTACTCCGAATTTACAGAATTAGATTTTTGGCAACCGATTGTATAAAGTCGAGTGCATGCGGCCACACTAAGCACATTAATTCGGCGGTGTGCGTCCATGTACCGAGGCGAGCGTTGCACTGTGGGTAGCTATCCCATAGCTATCCAATAGTTCCCGCAGTCTCGCCTGCCCATTGGAATTCTGGGTTGAGATCCCAATGCCTGATGGGGCAAAAAACATTGTTGCGGATGGTTCTGGGTACATCCTCCCCCTCCCTCCATGAAAGCAACGGCAGACAACCGTTTCGTGCCTTTTTTCCTGGGTGAACACTGCAGACGCCATACCATGGCAAGCATGGAGCCCGCTCAGCTCAAGACAGCAGTCATGAACATTGTAAACACCTCGCGCATTATTGTGCAGTTTATGCTGAACCAGGACCTGAAAAACCAGGCGGGGAGGAGGGGGCGACGGCAGCGCGGCGGCAAGAGTAATGAGGACATGGACATGGAATTCTATCAAACTGCGGGCCCCGGCACTTTGGAGATCATGTTGTTAATGGGGCAGGTTCTAGCTGTGGAATGCCGATTCTGGGCCCGGGAAACAAGCACAGACTGGTGGGACCGCATAGTGTTGCAAGTGTGGGACGATTCCCAGTGGCTGCGAAACTTTCGCATGCGTAAGGGCACTTTCATGGAACTTTGTGACCTGCTTTCCCCTGCCCTGAAGCACCAGAATACCAAGATGAGAGCAGCCCTCACAGTTGAGAAGCGAGTGGCGATAGCCCTGTGGAAGCTTGCAACGTCAGACAGCTACCGGTCAGTCGGGAATCAATTGGAGTGGGCAAATCTACTGTGGGGGCTGCTGTCATGCAAGTAGCCAAAGCAATCATTGAGCTGCTGCTACCAAAGGTAGTGACTCTGGGAAATGTGCAGGTCATAGTGGATGCCTTTGCTTCAATGGGATTCCCTAACTGTGGTGGGGCGATAGATGGAACCCATATCCCTATCTTGGCACCAGAGCACCAGGGCAGCCAGTACATAAACTGCAAGGGGTACTTTTCAATGGTGCTGCAAGCACTGGTGGATCACAAGGGACATTTCACCAACATCAATGTGGGATGCCGGGAAGGGTTCATGATGCTCGCGTCTTCAGGAACACTAATCTGTTTCAATGGCTGCAGCAAGGGATTTACTTCCCAGACCAGAAAATAACCGTTGGGGATGTTGAAATGCCTATAGTTATCCTTGGGGACCCAGCCTACCCCTTAATGCCATGGCTCATGAAGCCATACACAGGCAGCCTGGACAGTAGTCAGGAGCTGTTTAACTACAGGCTAAGCAAGTGCAGAATGGTGGTAGAATGTGCATTTGGACATTTAAAGGGTCACTGGCGCACTTTACTGACTTGCTCAGACCACAGCCAAACCAATATTCCCATTGTTATTGCTGCTTGCTGTGTGCTCCACAATCTCTGTGAGAGTAAGGGGGAGACCTTTATGGCGGGGTGGGAGGCTGAGGCAAATCTGGCCGCTGATTATGCACAGCCAGACACCAGGGCGATTAGAAGAGCACACCAGGAAGCGCTGCGCAGCAGAGAAGCTTTGAAAAACAGTTTCATGACTGGCCAGGCTACGGTGAGAAAGTTCTGTTTGTTTCTCCTTGATGAAAACCCGCCCCCTTTATTGACTCATTCTCTGTAGGCAACCCACCCTCCCCCTTCGATCGCAGCTTGCTTTCAAAGGAAATAAAGTCACTATCATTTAAAAATCATGTATTCTTTATTAATTGATTCTAATAAGAGGGAGAGAACTGACAAGGTAGCCCGGGTGGGGTGTGGGAGGAGGATAGGAGGGAAGGAAAAGGCCACTAAAAAAGTTCAAAATAATGACAGCCTTTTGCTTGGGCTGTCCACTGGGGTGGAGTGGGAGGGTACATGGAGCCTCTCCCCCCCCCATGTTCTTACACGTCTGGGTGAGGAGGCTATGGAACATGGTGAGGGGGGAGGGCGGGTATACAGGGGCTGCAGTGGCACTCTGATCCTGCTGCCATTCCTGAAGCTCCATCAGACACTGGAGCATGTCCGTTTGCTCACACAGCAGCCCCAGCATTGCATCCCGCCACCTCTCATCTCAAGCATCTCTCCTCTCCTCACGTTGGTCCCTTCTGTCCTCACGTTGGTCCCTCATTTCCTCACGTTGGTCCCTCCTGTCCTCACGTTCACTGGCATTTTTCCTGTACTTTGATACCGTGTCCTTCCACTCATTCAGATGAGCTCTTTCGTTGCGGGTCGATTCCATGATTTCAGAGAACATTTCGTCTCGTGTCTGTTTTTTTCGCCGCCTTATCTGAGATAGCCTTCGGGGCGGAGGAGGGAGGCTTGAAAAATTTACAGCTGCGGGAGGGAGGGAAAAAAGGGAGAGAAGTATTTAAAAAGATACATTTTACAGAACAATGCTTATACTCTTTCACAGTAAACAACACTATTCCCATTACATAGCACATGTGATTTCGGTACAAGGTCGCATTTTGCATCTTAATATTGAGCGCCTGCGGTTTTGGTGTTAGAGATCACAGATGCAGGTCCGGCAACAGAATTAGGCTTGCATGCGGCCATGGTAAGCCATTGTCTTTCGGCTTCTGCGCCTTCCTTTCCCACATACCAAGCAAAGCCCGTTGAGTGCTGCGGTTTTCCTGTTAACGTGTAGCAGCAGAAACCAAACTAACTCCCCCACCCCCATCCAATTCTCTGGGATGATCGCTTTATCCCCGCCCCCTTGCCCCCCCACTTGGCTAACTGCAGGGATGGATTTCTTTTCAGCCACAGGCAAACAGCCCAGTAGGAATGGCCACCTCTGTCCCCTTAATTAAATTCCCATATTTCAACCAGGTTACCATGAACGATATCACTCTCCTGAGGATAACACAGCGAGATAAAGAATGGATGTTGTTTGAACGCCAGCAAACACCGGGACCATACGCTGCCAGGCTTTGTCATGCAATGATACCAGATTACTTGCTACTAGCATGGCGTGGTCAAGTGTCCTACCATGGAGGACGGAATAAGGCTGCACTGCCCAGAACCTTGTGGCAAGGCTTTTGGAGTACCTCCAAGAGAGCTCCATGGAGATGTCCCTGGAGGATTTCTGCTCCATCCCCAGACACGTTAACAGACTTTTCCAGTAGCAGTACTGGCCGCGAATGCATCCCAAGTCCTCAGGGCAAATTAATCATTAAAAAATGCTTGCTTTTAAACCATGTTTTATATTTACAAAGGTACACTCACCAGAGGTCCCTTCCATGGCCTCATTGTCTGGGATACTGCCTTGGGAGGGTACTTCAGGCAGGCTGAGACAAAGATCCTGGCTGTTGGGGAAAATGGAGTGCTGTGTGCTCTCTGCAAGCTCGTCCTCCTCCTCCTCATCTTCCCCGTCCACAGAATCCTCAGGCATGGCTGAGATTATCCCCTCCTCGGAATCCACGGTCAGAGCTGGGGTAGTGGTGGCGGCCCCCCCTAGAACTGCATGCAGCTCAGCGTAGAAGCGGCATGTCTATGGCTCTGACCCGGACCTTCCATTTTCTTCTTTGGTTTTCTGGTAGGCTTGTCTGAGCTCCTTAACTTTCACGCGGCACTGTAGTGAGTCCCTATTGTGGCCTCTCTCCATCATGCCCTTGGAGATTTTTTCAAATGTTTTGGCATTTCGTCTTTTGGAATGTAGTTCTGCTAGGGTGACCAGACAGCAAGTGTGAAAAATCGGGACGGGGGTGGGGGGTAATAGGAGCCTATATAAGAAAAAGAGCCAAAAATCGGGACTGTCCCTATAAAATCGGGACATCTGGTCACCCTAAGTTCTGCTAGCACGGAATCCTCTCCCCATATAGCGATCAGATCCAGTACCTCCTGTACGGTCCATGCTGGTGCTCTTTTTTGATTCTCGGACTGCATGGCTACCTGTGCTGATGAGCTCTGCGTGGTCACCTGTGCTCTCCACGCTGGGCAAACAGGAAATGAAATTCAGAAGTTTGCAGGGCTTTTCCTGTCTACCTGGCCAGTGCATCCGAGTTCAGATTGCTGTCCAGAGTGGTCACAATGGTGCACTGTGGGATAGCTTCCGGAGGCCAATACCGTCGAATTGCGGCCACACTAACCCTAATTCGAAATGAGAATTTCGATTTCGGCGCTACTCCCCTCGTCGGGGAGGAGTACAGAAATAGATTTTAAGAGACCTTTATGTCGAAGTAAATGGCTTCGTTGTGTGGATGGGGTACAGGGCTAATTCGATTTAACGCTGCTAAATTCGACCTAAACTAATAGTGTAGACCAGGCCATTGATTAGGTATAGGTTTAAGCTACACCGAAATACGCCACTCTTAAACTGCAGTGTGTCCACACGGGTTTTTACTGATATAACTAGATTGGTTTAAAAAAATCACACCTTAAATTAAGCCATTGAAAATGTATAGAAAAGCCCTTAGATTTATAGAAATGCTAAAAATGGCACCTATCCCTATGCCCTGGGCATCCTTGACTTGTCTTAAAAAACACCCTAGGTGCAGTAGTACAATTTGATAACCAACACCAGTAAGCCAGACAACTTGAAAACTCAAACCCCTCTCTCCTTTGAACAATCCATCACCTTACAAGTCGCCTCTTTTTCCCTCGGCGACCCCCCTCCACACATACACACTATTTTCAAATGTGTGGGGAAAAAGATGATCTTTGCAACATCATCAGATTCAGGCAATTTCAGACTGGGATGGAGATAAATTGCAAAACACAGAGAACGCTCACAGCAGGCCCCTTTTGTATATCCCAGTGGTGTTCTAGCTCCAACCTCGCTGCTGATCTCACGTGTGAATTGGACCCACCGAGTTTTGAAAACCCAGGGAAAATGTGTTCTATGGATTGATTGATTTCTAAACATAGATCTTGGGACATGCAATGCAGTGTGCTAGCCATAGCCTGGTATCCCACCCCTGTTCCAGGTGCACACACGACTCCAGCTGAGGTGGTTAACCAGGTCTGACATCCTAATCTCTGGTCTTTATGCAGAAATTGTCAAACATGGATTAGAAATGAAATGCGACAAGTCATTTTTAATCAGCATGTTATTCCGTTTCACAGTAAGTCTTTTCAGGCTGTGTTTAGAGAGCTTCCTCTCTTAATTGGGACAGATGCTTAATTCTGGATTGAATAGCCCTCTGTTATACAGCCAGTAAATCTGTAAGTACATGTACTTCTGTACGGCTGTACAGTACACCTGAATGCTCTGGAAGTACACCTGAATGCTTTGGAAGCTCAGCAATTCAGCATTATTCCCAGTGCTCTGCCAGTCTTTCCTTCTCAGAGGCAAAGGAAACCAGGTGACTGCACCTGAAGTATTTTTGTACAACCCTAGGTTATACCAGTAAATGTTATGCAAACCCATAAAGTCAGTAATGAGTAAGGAAGAGTTACTTCAGAGATTGCACGTATTCAGGTTAAACCAAAGGTGTGCATTTCTCCTGCGCAGAAACAGAGCTTTTATCAGCACAGGAGACTCTTTGGAGGTATTGCCATTGTTAAAGCACCCTGGATACTCGCTACCCTCTGATACTCACACTGCACTGTCACCTGCACAACACAGGTCTCTTGGCCAGCGTCATTGGAAGCAGTGCATTGGTATAACCCTGTAATCATCTGTGTGAGATTCTTCATTAGAACTTGTCCAGGGTTAGAAATGTCTGAAATGGAAACAAAAAACAAGCAAAATGAATAAATGAGTAATAAAAATTAGAGGAAATGTTGTCCAGTGGATAGAGCACTGAACTTGGACAGAGAAGAGCTGTATTCTATTTCCAGCCCTGCCACTGACCTTCTGGGTAACCTTGGGCAAGTTGCTTGACCTATCTGTCTCTCTCTTTCCCCTCCAACACTTTGTTTGTCTTACCTATTTAAGTTGCCGGCTCATTGGGGCAGAGACTGTTTTTCACTATGTTTATACAATGCGGCTCCAATCTTGGGGTGGGGTTTCTATCTGTTATGTTAATACAAATAAATAATGCTAACAATAAATAATTAGCATTTCTATACTACCTATCGTACAAAGATCTCAACCCACATTAAAAGCAATGGATTAGGCCTCAGAACACCCCTGAGAAGTATTATTATCATTGATCATATTGTTGACATTCAACAAATAATAAAGTTGAATACTTAGGTTGTAAACTCCTCGGGGCAGGGACGGTCCTGTTGTTATGGGTACCTACAGGGCCTAGCGCAATGGAGCCCTGACTCATGATTGCAGTTCTTAGTCAATACTGCACCACATCTACTTAATAGCCTCTATTGTAATGACAGGGAAATATGCTGAGAGCAATTCAGTGATTTGCCCAATGTTACACCATCATCCAGTGACAGAGCTGGGAGTAGGGAGGAATAGAGGGTAGGCCTCTTTTTTTTCCCTTAGGGATGGCTCTTCCGTTTGTTGAAACACCATGAGAACTAGGACGGGCCCTGGGATGACTTACTGACTCGTGCTGTGGGTGGCAAGTGCCCGATTTTTCCTTCCTTGTCACTTATGCGCTGCCACTGGTACTTGATGGGTGCTGTGCCGGAGGCAGAATTGCACTGCAAGGAGAGTTCCTTTCCTTCAAAAAGCTCTCCTTCCACCCAGCATTTGGGCTTGGAAGGTTTCTCTGGAAGAAACAGGTTGGGAGTTTGGATCAATAGTTAACTAAGGCTAGATCTACACTACCCGCCTGAATCGGCGGGTAGAAATCGACCTCTCAGGGATCGATTTATCGCGTCCCGTTGGGACGCGACAATCGATCCCCGAATCGACGTTCTTACTCCACCAGCGGAGGTGGGAGTAAGCGCCATCGACAGAAAGCCGCAGAAGTCGATTTTGCCGCCGTCCTCACAGCGGGTTAAGTCGGCTGCGATACGTCGAATTCAGCTACGCTATTCACGTAGCTGAATTTGCGTATCTTAAATCGACTCCCCCCTGTAGTGTAGATGTACCCTCAGAATCTGGTGTGAAATCCTGGCGTTTTTGAAGTCAATGGGAGCTTTGCCACTGACTTCAATGGGTCCAGGATTTCATCCCTGGAAGCAAGCTAGAAACCTCACCTCCAACAACAATAACCACTGAGTTTAATAAGAGCTGAGCATTCCCCAAGGAAATAGGGCAGAACCTGCCACCTGGATATCAAGTAGCAACACTTTCTATGGCTGCTCATAGCCAGAGGGCAAGAGGACACTGTTTCTAGCAGCTTCTGAAAGCTGCCTTTCCAAATTAGCCGTTCTGGGGGGGGTGTCACAGAATATCGCTGCTGCTTGTTTATTGGCGTTACTTCTGACCCCTTTAGAGCAATGACTCTCACCACAGCCTGAGGACAGGGAATGAATTTGTCTCCTATGGGCACAGAAGCAACATGACATGCCATTGGTGCCAGTTCCCTCCTTGGGATTTGCCCTAGGGTAAAGGAGGGCAAAGCACCATCCTTGTCCCCTTTGGGAATTAGATACTGTCTGCCACCCATATGAATGCCTAGCAGAGCAAGGAAGGTAAGGTGCCTTGGCTTAATCCCCATAATCTCATCACGAAGCAGCTCAGTACACTACAAACCCCTGTATCACATTCTGCTTTAAGTGCTCTTCATTCCTTGAATGCCCTGTGGTCCACCCTCTTCTACTTCACTGATTCCTTCCTTCCGTCTGTCCGTCCGTCCTTTTCCCCACTATCTGCTGGGGGCCCTGCATCCCTATTATTTATTTATTTTATTAACTGTATACTAAGCAAAAACCCAAACTGAAAGCCTTCAGTCAGGGAGGAAACAATGCCAACTCCAGCATCTTGTTCCCATCAGACATCTGGCCAGTTCCTGGTACTGGGATCTGAACCCAGAGTTCGCTGCTCAAACTCTGTATGGGGTCATCACCAACTCAGCCACAATGGCAAGCTTTTGTGATCAAATCAGAGATACAATTCAGACAGAATGTTTTATGCTATCCTTCAGTTGGCTGTGGTAACTTCCAAACAGCACTTTAGGCCTCTTCCAGTCTCTGCCCTTCACTGGAAAGCGCAAAGGCAAATGTGAAGCTTGAATGTGAAACCTGATCGTGAGATACTGGGAGCAATTCAGGTGCATCGGTACTGTGCTGAAGCAAAATCTGCCTCAAGGAATTGAGTCTAGTGGGTTTTCTTTTGAAAAAAACAAAACGACCTTACCTAGAACAAACAGGGTAATGCGATACCACTCGTACTGCCCGGCATTTTTAACTTTACACGTGTACTGCCCCGCATCACTTGGCTGCAGAGATACAATGCGTAAGGAGGCGTCTCCAGCTAGGAAATTGGAGGTGAAGGAAACACGACCTTTTTGCCCCTCATTCAGGTCATTATACACGTTGCCTCCAGAGTAGGTGATAACCTAAAAGGCAGAGTTAGCCATCGATCAGTCAGTTGGACCAGTCACTGTACTGTACAGCTCAACCAAACAAACGAATCACATACTTGAAACCAGGTCAGCTTGCAAAATAGGATTTCTATTTGGCAATTACTTTGGTTATTAGTAATTATGGAGATGTTGGTAGTTATTCAGTTACGGTTGCACTGAGCTTTCTTCCTGTACCCACAGTTTAATCCCTCTAAAAACTCTGCCATGGTTCAGTTTAGAAAACCCTTGTCTATGCTGGGATTTCAATCACCAGTCTAGCTACACTGGTACAAACCCCTAGTGTAGACATAGTTTATACTGGTGTAGTGTGATTTACATTGGTGCTGCTTACCCTTTTCACTGGTGCAAACAGCACTACACTTCCATCCATTTACTGTAGGTACTTATACGCCCCCCCATTACAGGAGTATGTGAGTGCATTACAGTTTTAACATATTTATCCTCTATGAAATAGGAAAATATTACCATCCCCATTTTAATTTATTTTTAAACTATTTTTTATTTGGGAAATTTTAATAAATTTACAAATCCTTGCCATGTCAATATCAGAAACAAGACAATCATTATAACAGTTAGCTTTTGTTTACCGAAACATTATTCAGGAATAGAGTCATCAGATCTTTCAGTTTAACATGATTTACTCTATTCCAGAGTGTGCATAATTACAACACCTATGTCGTTTCTAGTGATTTTATTAAGCTGAGTGAAATCTCAATATACACATATTTAACTGACCAGGCATGTCTATGTTAGTATTTAAAACAAATAGAGAGGGGTGCTGGCTTTATCTGCAGGTGAATGTACTTTATCTGAGTACTGAATAAAAGGTAACCACTTTTCTATGTCTCTATCTGTCCTCTGTCCATTTTGGTGGGTATGTAATTGGTGTGTTAATTTTTCCATAAGCACAGCTTCCTATATGTTTTTGAACCATTTCTCTGTGTTGGACTGTTTTTTTCTTTTTCCAGTGAGAGGCTACGAGTAGCCGAGCAGCTACTGGCAGATGAGAGATTCATTCTTCATTTCCTCTTGTGTGCCCATTTCCACTAGGAGGATTGCCAGTTCAGAGGCTAGTGTTGATATCAACCTACATGAATAAGTTCTCCCCCTCAATGCAACAAGGAAACATGGCTTCTTCTTGGTGGATGCTAATTGTGGCTGAACGGAGACCTACCACTTTTTGGTCGGCTTTGGAATCATGCAGCAGCCACTCAATATCCAGGCTTCTTGGCTCCAAGAGGCCCAGACGGTGGTGACAGGGCAGAGTGACGTTTTCCTCAGCCACCCTCTTAAACTCCGTTTGAGCCCCTGACATCCAAACTGAACAGGAAGCTGAAAGACACAAACCGGTGGTCAGTGACCAAGAGGAAGGAAATATCTATGAACTAACAGGTTCAGCTGGGGCTGATTTTGGGAACTCTTTGCTTCATAGTAACAAAGAAAATGCAGTACTTTCACTTAATGTACACTTTGTATCTGATTAAAAGTGTCACGTAAATTGACATCAGGTTAGATTCGCCCCAGTGTCTGAGCACAAAGAACAGATTACTTTGGTCTCCACTGAGCTGTCAATGCTAAATTCACACGAAGCTTGTTCCTCACATAGAATCACAAAATATTAGGGTTGGAAGAGACCTCAGGAGGTTATCTAGTCCAATCCCCTGCTCAAAGCTGGACCAACACCAACTAAATCATCCCAGCCAGGGCTTTGTCAAACCCCTAAGGATGGAGATTCCACCACCTCCCTAGTTAACCCATTCCAGTGCTTCACCACCCTTCTAGTGAAATAGTGTTTCCTAATATCCAACCTAAACCTCCCCCACTGCAACTTCAGACCATTGCTTCTTGTTCTGTCATCTGCCACCACTGAGAACAGCCGAGCTCCATCCTCTGGAGCACACCACAGTCCTCTGTGCACCCCCTCGGGCTTGAGAGTGCCTCCTTCTTCTTTTACACTTCCATGACCCAAAAGCTTGCATTTCAGTGTGTAGCCTTCCAGCCTTTACATTAATGCCACTTCTGGCAGCCAGACTGGTCCCTGATGAGTGATGTAATGGGAGACTCTCCCTAACCCCAGAGGATGAGTTCAGTGTTATTGCAGCAGTGAAAGTAAGAGGTCAAGCTCGGGAAATAAAAGTCTGATCTTCCGTAAAGCAGGCATGGCATAATTAGGTTAGCGAACGGGCCCTGAACCCTGATTGTCCCAAACAGTTTACCATTACAAAAAAAAATCCTAACGTGGACCACTAGAGGGAATCAGATCCTTACATGCATCTGACATCAAGAAAAAGGAAGACTGGGTGATACCAGGCAAAGCATTACCTTTACATGCACTGTGTTAATATTAGGGCTCTGTGAGTCATTGCGAAGCTCACCTGTTTTGGGGGTTCCTTACAAACTCAAAATTAAGCCCAGTTTCATGGAACGGTTACTAAATCAGGCTCTGGTCTAAACAGATCTGGGCTACAGTATGGCTTTGCACTGAACCATGCCCATCTCACGGCTTTAATTAGAAATTAGCCCCGAGATACTAATTTGGATCTTGATCCAAACGGCTCCAGAGTTCTGGGATACTGGGAAAATTCTGAGCATTTGCCTCAGGGTCATCTCTGGTTCAGCCATGAAATCAAGTGGAAAATGGCAGTTTTGACTGAGTTTTCACAGGGAGTTTTGAGATTCGTTTGAACATGTTTTTCAAAGTAAAATTCGGGCATGGCAAAAGATGTGCTGTTACGTGTGGGATCACTACCTATCTGAAGGCAAACATTCGAGCTTCATGGTGTCTTAGTCTTTCATCTTGTTCCCAAGGGACAGGCATCATTGCTGCTGTGAAATAGCCAAATGTTTAAAGGCACTTTAAGCAGACAGACATGAACACAGTATTGCCAAACTCAACATTCAAAAATGGTGGGTCAGGTTCCTAAAACAGGGTGACAAGATCACAAGTGTGAAAAAACAGGACAGGAGCTGGGTGGGTGGGTGATAATAGGCACCTATATAAGACAAAGCCCCACAATATCAGGACTGTCCGTATAACATTGGGACATCTGATCACCCTATCCTAAAATTGTGAGATTGCCTTTTTGGGTATGGAGACTTCAGAGTGCAGTCAGATCATGTTTTCAAACTTTCGTCTGCAAACATGAGGACTGGTAAGTTTTTAATGAATTATTATTTATTATTATTAAAGGAAAGCTCCTGTCATTTCTTGATTCCATGAGCAGGGGCTTTAAGGAAAAAAACAAATGTTGTGAGACTGAAGAAAATCGCAAGAGTTGGCAACACTGCGGGACCTGTATTCACCACCAGGGCCGACGAGAGGGGGGGGGGAAGCCGGTACAAATTACTGGGGCCCGGTGGTCTGGAAGGGGGCCCGGGGCCCGGCTTCCCCCGCCCTCGTCGGCCCTGTTTAGCCGGTCTGCCCTTGCTGGGGGGGCCTGAAAATTTTTTTTCACCGGGGCCCGAACCCGCGCTTGGTGGCCCTGTTCACCACGCTATGACTCTGCCTCAGAATTTTTACATTCAGAAAGGCTGAAAGGTTTTCTCCACCTTTAACCTCTCCTTTACATTTGTGTAAGGACAAGAGAGACACAACAAGAATGACACTTCCCTGGACTTCTCTTGCTTGCTCTCTCCCTCCCTTTGGGACAAACTTTACCCTCAGAAGCATGCATGCTGGAGCCAGGATACCTCGGTCCTGTTCCCAGCTCTGCTCCTGAATTGCTGTTTGACCTTCACTCCCTGTGCCTCAGTTTATCTATCCGTGTTGCTTAACTGATATTTGTCACGTGCTTGGATTAAAGGCACTGCTCAGGATATCTGTGCAATGTAATAGTGATACAATAATGACATGGGAAAACAGGGGCTGAATGGTTTAATGTGTGTTCTGAATTAACAGCATGCATAGCCTATAAAATCTCTGCTCCCTGGGTAAGAATCAGGGTTTGTATGCCCAGTTGCATGCACACACACCTTATATGCATTTTACAGTTCCCCACCCTGTTTTCCTTACAAATAAAATTTTCTTACATGGCCAAAAGCATCTGTGACAAATTATCACATCAGTCATTCACAGCCACGCTGAAGGCGGCACCCAGCCAGCGCCTACTCCGCCCTCCTTTATACCCTGGCACTCCTTCAGCCTTTACTGCCACAGAGTTTAAAATGGGTGGATTCCTTCTGCAAATTAATCTCCCCCACCCTGCTTTCTACAGGAATCAACAGGCCCGGGAGGAGGCCCCACTCAGCCAGGTTGGCTGGTTTCTCTAAAGGGAAAGCTAATTCAATTTATAGCTGGTTCACTGATGCCAAAGCTTCTAGTGACCACAGTTGGGAGCAGTTTTTTTTCATATCCCAAGCACAATTAGTTATTCTTTCTAAAGATAAATGCTTGTTTTCTATTATGGCCTAAATTGCTGGATACTCTGTCAGTTAAGCCACTGGCACTGACTAGGTCAGTGGTTCTCAACCAGGGTTACGTGTACTCCTGGGGGTAACACAGAGGGCTTTCCAGGGGGTGCATCAACTCATCTAGCTATTTGCCTTTTTACATTAGGCTACATAAAAAGCACTAGCGAAGTCAGTACAAACTAAAATTTCATACGACTTGTTTATACTGCTCTACATACTATACACTAAAATGTAAGTACAGTATTTATATTCCAGTTGATTTATTTTATAATTATATAATCATAATGAGAAAGTCAGCAATTTTTCCGTAATAGTGTGCTCTGACACTTTTGTATTTTGTATTTTTTTTTTAATTTTGTAAGCAAGTAGTTTTTAAGTGAGGTGAAAGTTGGGGGTACGCAAGACAAATCAAGATTCCTGAAAGGGGCACAGTAGTCTGGAAAGGTTGAGAGCCACTGCACTAGGTGATTAATCAATGAGCTTAATTGATCTGCCACTGCAGGGAGTGTTCACACACAGCATTGACTAAACTCCCCAAGTCCTTTCTTTGCCATCAAACTGGGCTTCATGTATAACCTGGGTTGGATTTCCTAGGGAGGCAGCATCTTCTTCAGGTGTCTCAAAGCCCTGGCCAGGAATATCTAGGCGAGATCATTGGGATACCACATTGTCCAACAGCATTCCATCCTCTCTGGTTTGGGGCTGGGAGAGAGGGCATGGGAGAGAGCAAATATCAAGAAACACTCCAGAAAACTCAGAGTTTGCTCCTAATCTTATAAACAGAGGAATTAAAAGACAAAAACACTTAATGGGTATAAAAATCAGCTGGCTCTGCTTATGAGCGATTGCCTAAGGAAGCAAAATCATCCATAACTGTTTGTGTGGTTATCTGTAGGCTGGTAGGGAGAGACATTTGCTGGTTTGCAAAAGCAACAGATATAGTACCATGCAGCTGATTCTGTGCATAGTAGAGCCATAATATTTGTGCACAATGGGCTATAGCATCTTTCCACCCATCCCTAGGAAACCTTCCAGCCACAAGAGGGCAGAATCCACCCAAATAAGATGTTATACACTCTAGTAGAGGGATACAACAGATGATTTCCCCAAAGGTCAGTTCTTTAAGTTTCATCTACTAACAGAGTGGCTACGTGAAGTCTGATCCTGGACTCCTCACTCCAGCAAAACCCGCACTGACTCACAGTCCTCCATGGATCCTGAGCGTCATGATATATTTCAAAATTACGATAGTGTTCAGATTTTTAAAACCTTTACTCACTCCTTAGTCAAGCAAACTCCCACGGACAACAATGGGAGCTTTATTCCGAGCAAGGCCCATGACTGATCCTGTACAGTAATTCCTAGGTTGCATAAGCTTTGGCTCACATCTGGGCATGTAGGCCTTAAAAATGAGCATCCTCTTTAGCCCTCAGGCTAGCTGATGTGTCACTCAGCACATCATATAACAGAACACTTTGGTGAAACAGTTTTAATATTTAAACATTTATCTTTGTGCTAAAAGACAATGGATTTGGTCACCCACACCGGCCCTGCAGACAAAAGAGAGAGGCTTGCTCTTTCATCCCAGTCTAACATTTGTATTAAAACTACAGAAATGTTTTAAGCAACGCAAAAGCTCACACACCTAAATGGTATATGGTGGACAGTGTAATAACAAAGTTTCAGTTCTTTTTAGCAACGTGTTTTTTAAAATATACGGGGCCAGATTCTGCAACCCTTAGTCATGCTCCCTCCTGAAGTAGTCCCTTCGATTCTACGAATTTCAAAGTGATTTTGAGTGCCTCAATTTTTGGTACTCAACTTGAGACACTTTAAAGGGGGATGATTTTCAGAAAGTCAGGTGTCTCAGAGTACCATTCCCTCCCCTCTGCAATGTGCACTGAAATCAGTGGGATTACTCAAGGAGTAAGGTACTACTCAATGTGAGAAAGCCCATAACTCCTTCACCAAAGATATATATACACATACATACATGGATGTACTTAAATGCACATACCATGTACATGTGCCAGCATACACTTTCATGCATTCTTTCATACAGAGGTACAAGATACACATGCAAAACCACATTTACTTACACATCTGGAACAGGTGCACACATATATAAATGCATGCACACATTCAACACACAAGCAGGAACACATCAGATAATCACGCATGAACACACAGCACAAATGCACACATACACACAGAATGGGATTAGAAACTAACATATTTTGTCAACATTTCTATTTATAGGAAAATTCTAATACTAAAAGCTAAAGCGCTTCTGGACCTAAATCTTTTATTAGCTTCAGAGGAGAGGTTGAACCAGGGACTAATATTAAATATAAATTGCACATTTAAAAAAATAAGTTTTGCTTCAATCATTTATGGACTACTGGAGAGAGAATGAGTGGCCCAGAGAAATTTTAGAGGCTTCTGGATATGGGGAACACTTAGTGACACACTGAGAATCTGGTCCAAAATATCCCATCCATGATCATTTGAAAAATGAATTCTTAAAATTGGTTTTGAAAACTTTAAGTCATTTTGAGGCCTTTGTATTTAATTTACAAGCAGGTTCTTCAACTACACTTGTTATCCCTTATTTTGGCTTTATCTGTGGGGTGGGTTGCTAAGTCTCTTCCAGAAGGTCGATGTTAGTCTGCGAAGTGGACAGGTGACCTGCAATTTCCCTGTGACTGAAGCTAAACAAAGGCAGCTTGTGCTAGTATCAGGCAAGTATCCACTTGGTTGGATGATTTGGGAGAGTAGCAAGGCACTTAAGCGCCTGCTTAAATCCAACTGTGATGCTGGCACAAGGTCCCCACGCCTCACTTGTATACTGACAAACACGTAGCTGGAATTAATCTGGCTTGTGTGTGTTAGTGTTGTTAAAATAGGTATTAGAATTATAAAAATATGCTTAGTGATTAGTCTTTATTGAATGTTCGTAAATTGGTGCATGCATTAATCTCACATATAACATCTGTATCCCAGGAAGGTAGTATTTAAGTGTTTGCTTTTTAAGACTGTAACTATGTAAATCACCAGACAAAGGGACATGAATTAGTGTGAGATGCTGGCTTCCAACAAAAGGTGTTAGGCTTTGCCCAGCAGAGAAGGCCCATCAACACCAGATGACAAAACAATTTGTTGATTGCTCACCCCCTCGCTCCCTTTGAAGAGGAGGCGTGCAAGTGAATTCCTCCCATCAGCTACGTTTGCAGCTGGAAGCAGAATGGGGAAAGGAATAAAAATGCCTTAACAAGGAAGAACTGCTTCTTTAAGCTGGACAAGGGCAAGGTTTTCTAACCATAAGCAAGAGATTCCCAGTGTTTAGCCTGGGTTAGCCCCAAGAGACATATAGAGCTTGCTTATTATAGAAGCTTCTATTGCCTTTTGAAACTTAAGGCTGTAACTCATTTGTGTGTGTATGTTACCTGCTTTAACCTTGTGAATAACTCTCTCATTTCCCTTTCCTAGTTAATACATGGTTAGATAGTTTATTAGAGGATTGGCTACAATTGTTGTCTTTGGTGTAAGATCTAAGGCGCAACAGACCCGTTGTAAGTGACTGGTCCTTTGGGACTGGGAGTAGTTTTGATTTTTGGTGCAAGTGACTATTGCCCAAGCAAGCTTACCTAGGTGACAAAATAGATCGGATTACCAAGGGGACTGTCTGTGACTTCATGGATGATACAATAAGGATGCAAAGGCCAAGGAGAACTGTTTCATTATAGAGCTATGATCCAACTATTCCACCCACTGGGCATTGCAATTAATATCTATGCTGCAAGACCAGTCATTTCTTAGTACAAATATTGTGCAATTAAAAATAATAGGTTAGCACTTTGCAAAGGTACATTGTGTCAACACCCGCGTGGGATAGATATCATCATCCCAATTTTACATTTGGGTAAAATGAGGCACTGGGAGGTTAAATTGACTGGTTCCAGAGCAATGAGTAGAAGCCAGGACTCATGATTCCCAGTCCTGTGTGCTAACCAAGGCTGCCCAGGGGAGCGGGGGAAAGAAATAGGGAGGCCAAAGAGACAGTTTGCCCTGCACCCCCATTTGAGAGGGCTCCCAAATGGAGTAAAGTTGCAACCTGGTAGGCGGGGTTGCAGTGCCACTCACTGAAATTTGACTCGGCAGCCCCCCCTTCAGGCAGGAGAGGGACAAGCCAAACCTGAGTGGCACTGCAACCCCACACCCAGATTGCAATGCCCAGAGGTGGGTGTGGTGGGGGCTTGCTCTCCAGCTCGCCCCCACCCTGAAATCCCCTCAGTGACAATTTTTTGGAAGGGTAAGGGGCCCTCAGTTTCAAATTTTGCCCAGGGCCCCTAAAAACCTCTGTGTAGCCCTGACATTAACCATTAGACCCTATCCCCTCCTTTTATGTTATGTTTCCCATTGCCATTCATGATTCCAGTCTTAACACTTCGCTACCCTCCAAAGCATTTGAAGTCCAAAGAAATGTAAAATGGTGTCCTTTTACACAGAGACGGCTATTTGACATTCTTTTCCGCAAGTGGAGGAGGAGCTGGGGGTGGATGGAAGTCTCCTAAGGGTAATTAGTTCAGCCAGGACTATGTTGTGGGACATCTGCTTTTTGTATTCCTTGGCCAGCAGAGGGATATGGGTCAGGGGTCACCTTCTCCCAAGAGCTTGAACACGCCGAGTGAGCAAGATCCAGCCGTCAGTGCATGCCGCCTGCCGCCTGCCCCACTCTGCCTCTCTCTGATTTCAAGAATTTGGTTGCGAGACGAAAGCGTCGCGAATGAAAAATGTGAGCTTGAAGTCAGCTCCCGCAGGGACGGCAGAGCTGTGTCAAAACACAAAGGTCAGCAGATCCCACCCATACAAACGCAGCACTGCAGAGGTCCTCTCTCTGATTGAAATCACATGTGCTTGGGACTGAGGTTTGAGAACAGGATTCCTGCACAGCAATGAAATAAAACTGAAGGAACATGCGTGTTGCAGTGTTTCCAAGTGATGATGTGAGGCTTTTGGAATCAAAGCTGCCGAGGAGTTAATCAGGCCCCAGCAGAACAGAAAAATACAGTTTAATGAAGGAAAACATTCATTTTTAAAAGCTAACAGGGACTGAGGGGGAGGGCAGGTGGGCTAAAATCTGGCTGGTGCTATGCAGACTCCTACCAAAAGAAACACCACCAGCTGTGGGAGTTGGTGGGGAGGGAGTTGGCCTCCCTTGTTCTGGCTCATCCAAATATGTTTCAGAGGAACCATTCCTCAGGCGCTCTGTGACAAGAGCCAGAGAGTGGCATTATACGATGGGAGGGATGAAGATGTCAGGGGAGGGCCTGGTCCGCATATGCAGGGCCACCCAGAGGGGGGGGCAAGTGGGGCAATTTGCCCCGGGCCCCACAGGGGCCCCCACAAAAATATAGTATTCTATAGTATTGTAATTTTTTTTTATGGAAGGGGCCCCCGAAATTGCTTTGCCCCAGGCCCCCTGAATCCTCTGGGTGGCCCTGCGCATACGCAAATACACCCAGCGGTGCTACAGCCTCTTTGCACTGCTCCTGCGCAGCTTCTCTTGTCTCTTGTAGGGCTAGACTGTGCAATTGTGCAGGGTACTTGTCTAAGTCAGAAAGCAGATGCATACTCAGGTCTTCATCTTGCAAAAGGTTCCCACAGCATGGGCCTCTTAGCCCCTTGCTGAATTCAGTGGGATTGTGAACTCCAGGGCATTATCACTGCACTAATGGATATCTTTACCGGAGCATTCAGAAGCCATTTCAGAAATATACATAATACCATTAAGGGATAAGAAGGTGATGGCATTTTGCTTTTCTCTATGAACCAATATCACCAAAACTATTATTATTTTAGTTAAATATATCTGCTTTGATTCTGGTTTTTATTACTACTTTTCAATGGGGAAGAGAACACGTGAGTTTTGCATGAAGCTCTTATTGCTGTTTTAGTCCTTCTAAACACAGGCCTCTGACTGGGTGGATTGGCTAGAAATGGATAGACAGCCCAGTCAAGTGGAAATCATGGAGAGTAACACATGAGAAAAAGCAGGTAATCTGATATGAACAGTGTCTAGCATCTGATGTTTCCTCTAAAGATGGGAGACATAGGAGCTGCCATAACCAGAACAGATCAACGGTCCATCTAGTGCAGTAGCTTCTTCCTAACTGTAAATTAATTAAAACAAACAAATTACCAAAACCAAACACTTCATGGCACACACAGTTCTCCCCCTGGGAGAGGATGAGGGAGAAAATGAAGCACATGCGACAGATATTAGTATCATTGCTTGATGCACAACTGGAAGGTGTTTAGATGCTATGGTGGTGAGGGAAGTATAAAAACCTATTTAGAATAGAATCAAATAGAATCTCCTCCACGTTTAAAATACACCAATCAATATGCAATGCTATGAATGGGGGTTAAGGAAGACATTTCCTGATTAGTGATCCGATTATGCCCTGAAAGCATAAGGGTTAATAGCTCTTTTAATATTTTCCTGATTAAAATTACTGCAGATGCTATCTTTATTTCCATAAGGGTCTAATCCTTTTGTTATATTACTATTATTAGTACTGATGTACAGTATTTACTTCAATGAGATCCTGCAGCAGCAAGTTCCATGGGTTAACAATTCTACATTTACTTTTAATTCCATCAGGTGCCTCTTGTTCCTACAATATGGAGTGAGCAAACACTCTCTATACTATTTTTGACCATATATACCACTACCAGATCCTCTGTTACTCTTTTTTCCATACTAAATAGTTCTAGTCATTTATTTAAAAAAAAAAAGTAGTCCAAGGAATGATGCAATGTTCTACAAAGGCTCCAAGGAACATATTATTATGGTGTTTTCTAGAACAGTAGTGCTCAGAAGCTCAACCAGAACTGGAACCCCATTGTGCTGGGGGGTCTACAAACATAACACGGAAGACAGTCTCTGTCCCAAAGACAGGGTGGAAGGGCAGGGTAAGGGCAACCTGTCTTCCCATTAGTGGATGGGGGCACTAGGACCCGGGGCAGCAGACAGCAGTTGCTGCTGGCTCTGGCAGTAGAAGCAGACAAGGGAGAGGCAGGCAGGGAGGGGGACATACGGGGGGTGGGATGCGCGGAGGGGGGGTGGCAGGTGGAGGCTGGGGACCCATCCAACAGTCCCTGACTGCCCCCCCCCACCGGACTCCCCTTACCAGTCTGGCTCCACGTGTTTGCAAAACACGCTGCCCGGTGGGTCGGTTTGTGTGTTACACAGGGCTGCAGACAGAGGGAGGGGGGAGCAGGGGAGGGCTCTGGCTGCTGGAGGCCAGTGGGAGTGGGCCAATCGGCCCAGCCGCCCAATCAGCAGCCACACTCTGCATGGAAGGGAGGGAGGGAGGCGCGGGAGAAAACCCCCCCGGACATTTTAACCTTGTTACCAATTCCTCCCGGACGGCTATTTAGAGATGCAAAAGCTGGACATGTCCGGGCAAATACGGACGGATGGTACCCTACTCAAAGGGCCGTGGAGTGGCCCAAGTCTGTACTTCCCTCGTCAACTGGAGGGCCCAAAGATGGAATGTGGGGGCTCAACTGAGATGTTCAGTTCTGGAAATTCAGGGCAAAGAAAGACTGGAAAGTTACATTTGGGAGGGTAATAAAAGAGTTGCTTCTGAACAAACCCCTATCAAGCCAATTTTTTGTTGTTGTTTTAGGCTCCAAAGCAAGACAAAAGTTCTCCAAAAAATGCTGGCCTATGGCTCCATTTCCTCTGCTGTTTGTCTTCACAGGAGGGTGGATTTCATTTTTTAAAAACAAAGAAAAGCTATTCCAAAGTAAACTGTGAGTGCTTTATGGCATCTCTTTATTGCTGCAGCAATAATCCACAGTGAAGACGAATGCACTTCCAAGGTACAAGCTTCATCCCTGTTAACCACTTTCATGTTACCTTAGTGAAATGCTCAGTTATATTCCCATAATTGTGTGTTAACAGGGTATGACATTTCACTTATCCAGTACAAGCTTTGCTAATATGATGCAAAATGAATGCCTAATGTATTAGCACTCTGTCACTTTTCATATTCCCACCCACTCTCAAACATGCAGCCACAGTTTACTCTAGGGCAGGAAACGAACAGCAGAACCTCCCCGTTAGTCTTGTGAAAAAGATACATTAAATTCTGTGTAGCTCCAAGGGATCATTTTGGAATGAGAGGTGTGGGCTTTTGGCCAAGCGCAGGACTGGGTACCAGGAACTACTAAAATCTAATCTGAGATTGGACTAGATTCCCTCTGTAGCCTTGCATCAATCACCTAACCTGCTCTGTCTCAGTTTCCTCACCTTTAAAACGGGCCTAATAATACTCTCCCACTACACAGGGAAAGAGTGAGAATTAATTAATTAGTTTATGCTTGCAAAGCTTTTGGAAGATGGAATGTAAATGCTAAGGGTCTGATTCTCTTCTTGTATTACAGTAATGTCATTCCACTGTCTTCAGTGGAGTTTCTCCTGATTTACACGACTATAAGTAAGAGGAGGATCAAGCCGTGAGTAAACTTATTAGTATTATTTTATGCCATTCTCCACATCCTTCTCAGGGTTTGGCCTAGCACAATGCCAGCTGCAAGCAATCCCTTAGGAATTTGGGTTGGAAATGAGACTACTATCTGCTCCTTTCATCCTTTCCCATGTTTTTCCACTACCATGAGGAATTAAACAATTCTATACGCATAGCGCTGTCTTCCAAAAGACAAGAGGCAGAGCTCCATGTATCACACTCCATGAGTCGCATATCCGCCCAAGCAAAGCAAGGAGTGTATTGGAATGTAAATCCCACTTTATATATTGACAGATAAGCAGGCATGTGGATATTGAAAAGCAGGCATCTTTGCTGTCCCCCTGGCTCATCGAGGTACTGAATGCTAGTTTGTGTTACACTGAAAAAACACAGCTCGCATTTCTGTAAAAGGCCCTGTGTCCAGAAGGATCCCAAGGCTCTTTACAATCAGATTTACGCACTGAAGGTCAAATCCTGCACACTTTGCTCATGCAAGCAATCCCACTGACTTCAAAAAAGCTACTCATAGGAGAAAGGCATACACTGTTTGGAAGGACTTTTCCCACCATGGAAGGGAAGCTACCTCTGAGGCAGAACACAGCAGCTGTTTTAACTGACATGTAGCAACATGGCACAATAGCTACCAGTACCTTTGAAGTTCATAAAGGGACTGAAAATTCAGGATCAGAGAATACAAGAAGAATATATTGCTAAGTGCTAAATAAATGAAAAATATAATAATGCCAGACTTGACCAAATGTTTTTCACACTGGTTTGCTACTGATTAGATATATTCTTAGTTTGAAATGACTGCCATGAAAGAACAGGTACAGTACATATCACACACACACATACACGCGCGCGCACACACACAGCAATGGTCTGGAAAGGATTCCATCCCCAACAAGATTGAAATTTATGATTTGAGGGTCAAATCCTCGGCCGATGCAAATGAATGTCGCTGCCTTGTCTTCAGTGGAACGATGCCAGTTTATGCCAGCTGAGGATCTGACAGTAAGTGTGCCAGGAAATGTGATCACATTTGGGCCAAGGAAAGTTTTCTGCAATATGTGTTATCAACTACTGTTTTAGAACCGGAGCAATGTAATTCTAATCTAGGGTAACCAGATAGCAAGTGTGAAAAATTGGGACACGGAGTGGGGTAATAGGCACCTATATAAGAAAAAGCCCCAAATGTTAGAATTGTCATCTGGTCACCCTATTCTAATCCCTATTTTTAAACATCCTAATCTTCCTCCCTATGCTAATGGACTAAAGGTATTGAATAGACTGCTGCACCTGCACTGAATATAAACTACTAAATTGTTTCCTTGAATATGCAAGATGAATACTGTAACAAATCTATAACCACTTAGGACTTGTTACCCCAGTGCTGCACACCACACTTAGTTGGAACTAAATAATGTTAACAGTTTTTTGCACTAAACATTTTTTCATTGAAAAATGGCCTTTCTTCAAAAACAAAACTTTTCACAAAAAAATGTTGACATCATTGAAATTTTCTGTTTTAGTGAAATATTCCATGACCTTTTTAACTATGTTTATCAAGTCATTTTTAATTGCTTTGGTTATTTACCAAATAACATATTTTCTTACTCAAAACTGGGGGTTTTGGTAAAGAAACTGGTTTGAAAACAATTTCAATAACAATTAGTTAAAAATATCTTGAAATTTTTTAAAAAAATGAAAATGGATCCATTTCAAACCCTGAGGAATAGAAACATCTTTGAAATTTTGAATTTTTCATCAAATCTTTCCCCCATTTTCAAAGCAGCTCTGCTTTGAACATCCTGATGGTGGAAGGGTTAAAAACTCAAACTCTTTCTCCAAAAGCACCATTTGAGTGAAAGAGGAATCTGCATTATATACTAGCAGTATGGGGAGCTGTCATATAGTAAAGCAGTTCTGATTCTATCCAGCAGAGGACAATAGTGCCACAGACAGAAACTATGTAGTTCATTACCCTACCTTTTCCTCTATTTACCGTGCACAGTATTAACTGAATATTCTGTAACAAAAACTTCCCCTATCCCATTGCGACAGGGAAGGAGGGTCAAGTTATCATTTCAAGCACATGGTGTAGTACTTAGTTAACCCACCCACCTGTTCAACCAAAAGGGAAGGAGACTGGTTCTTGGTTTGGGGTTTGTTTTCTTGGAGACTAAAACAGATTTTTCTGTGAAGCTCACAAAGGTTAAACCACCTCAGCAAAAAAACAACAAAAAACCACCCTCCGATTCATCTCCCACAATTAACATGTCCACGCGGTCACACACACAACTGATAAAACAATAACAGTAAATAGAACCTTCCTCTATGGCTCCCATCTTGCTTTCTGTTGCTGCCTCTTTCCATTGTAAGCTCCTCAGGGCAGAAACTGCATCTTCTTCTCCATCCTGAGTAGCTCATTGTGGCCTTCTGTGAGGTCTAAATGCCAAGATCCAAGACACAATGGTTCATTCACAGACCTTATGCCATCATCGTTGAAAGGAAGAACGGTGCAGTAATTGGCATGCTAACCTGGGATTCAGGACCCCAGAGTTGCCACAGACTATGGGACCTTGGGCTCGGCTCTTCATCTGTGTAGTAGGGGGTAACAGCACTTCTCTATCTAACAGCGGTGTTGTGAGGATGACGGTGAGGGGAACTTAACAAAGACTGGATATTTGTATGGATACCAGGAATATCCAGAATTATCAAAATGGCAGCAGGTTTTGGAAGAATATTAAACCTTGTGATTCAGGGCTTAAGCCTCTTCTGACTATTAGAGACCTATGTGGGGGACAGATTGTGCCACGTCTGCCTATGCTGCACGGTTCTTAAAGCATCCTTTGAAGCATTTGTTTGTTTGGCATGTTCTTAAGTGCACAGGGCACTGTTCAACAGCAAAGGCTTCACGAGCCTAAGGCCATTGCTGAGGGAAGCCCCGGATGGGAACTTACGAGTGCCATGCCTGCCAAATATGCCTGTGACCTTTGCGCAAAAGAGGAATGCAGTTCTGTTAGGCACGTGTCCCAGTTTCACAGTCAGGGCTACTGTAGGTATGGCTGAAGAAAGAGGCAGAGCCCTTTGCATCTGGGGATCAGTGTCCTTAGAGTAAGGACGCTCTGACTGAGAGCTACGGTACATCATTGAGCTCTGGTGAGCAAGCAGAGTTTCCAACATGCGGAACAGAGGAGGAAAAAGACAAATACGGCATTTGGGCAACAATTGAGCGTATTTGCTAATTAGATTTGAAAAGGTCAGGCATGTTATCAAGGAACATACTGTAAAGGTCAGGTGGAGTATATACAGCTAAGCCTAGGAGGAATGGGTAACCCTTGTTCATGTCCAGCTAACCTCTGCCACAGAAACTCTGAATTCTCAACTTCACCTCAATGACCACAACATAGACTTCAACTTAAATAAAAGTGTCATTGAACTTTTCCCTTGTCCTCATCCAGACCCTGGGAAGCCCCTACGGCAACATGACCAACCAACTCCCTCACATCACGAGCTGTTTGCATCAAGAGTGGCTTCAGCTACTGGCACAAGTGGGAGGTCTGAGAAAATGATGTGGCTGTGCAAGGGAGAACACTGGTCTAGTAGATGTAATGAAATATGGGATTCTCCCCATTCTAAAACAGAGAGAAGAATGATGATCATTATTAATTAGGCTCGGTGTGATGAATTATTGTACACATTTGTATTTGTTATCCTGCTTTTTGCATCTGCTGGATTTATAATTGAACACTGAACTTGTATTTAATCTGCACTTTCTCTGACATATCCTAAACCCACTACTGGTTGCTCTAAGTACTCTGGTCATTGGGTCCAGTTGAACAGTACTTGGTGCAGGACCTAAGAAGTTGGGGAGAAGTGTCTTAATACTTTACCTTTACGTTGTTCCTCTGCTCTTGGGGACAGCTCACTGGCAACAATTCTAGCACCCTAGTAACTCACATTCACTGGAACTCCCAGGGAATGTCCTGAGCAAGGAGATAACAGAGCAAGTGCCTCCATGCAGATTCAGATCCCTGCGGATTCATCATTCATGTGGTTTGGAGGCAGATCTGTAACCTGTTCAGAGGGGGAGGAACCAACCCTGCAGAATAGTCAGAGAGAAACTTTGCGAGGGGGAGCCTCGGAGTGCTCTCCTGATTAGCCCCTGCTTGCAGGGAGGGATCTGGCCCTAAAGAAGAGCTTCATGGATCAGTGAAAAGAGGAACGGTTTGTAGCAGCAAATTCAACTCCCGTCTAATCTACCGTTGGAACGGTTTGCATTCTCCTAACTATAAGACTTGCATGTGTTATGTAGGAGGTCAAACAAGATCCTCACAGTGGTCCCTTCTGGCCTTCTAATCTATGACTCAGGGGTCTCAAAGGCCAGCCCGCGGGCCATTTGCAGCCCGAGAACCTGCCCACTGCGGCCCACAGAGGAGAGACACATGCAGCCATGCTGCTGACAATGTCTGCTGCAGGCACCGCCCCCCACAGCCCCCATTGGCTGGGGGAGAGGGACAGGGATACCATCACTAGTCGGTGGGCAGAGTTAGCCATGGAGGCAGCATCACTAGTCGCTGGGCAGAGTCACTTTTTCCCACAATTAATATAAACAAGTCAAAGTACCGAACACAACTATCTGATGCACACCTTGCTGCAATCTGGAAGGTTTCAACTGCTCAGTCACTGAGGCCAAACATCAACAAACTGACAGCACTGAAGCATTGCCAGGTGTCTGACAAACACTAAAAACTCCCTGGCAGGCGAAGAATTGTATAAAGTTGTATGACAGTTTTATTATTTCTAAGAAATTCTAAATAAAAAATACAATATAAACATTTTCTTTTCTGAACACCATCTTCAGTGACATGATTGGCCCGCTGGGAGGATTTGAGGACTGGCACTGGCCCTAGGGTAAATTGAGTTTGAGACCCCTGCTATGAATGAAAGACTTCTGGACTTGGCCCAAAGGATGGACTTTTGGCAAGTCTGTGCCACACTTTCCCCAGCTGTAAAGCAGATGATAATACTTACCGGTGTCAAGGGGAGAGGGTGTAAGGCTTAAATAATTAATGGTTGGCAAGAGCTCGGAGACCTTTGGGTGAAAAGTGTTATTAACCACACATAAAAACATCTTTTCTTAAGCAACTTGCATCTGAGCCCTTTCCCTTGGTTCAGTAATGTAGGAGAGAGATACCCATCTCTTCACAGAAGGAGCTCTTTGCAACCCTGCACAGCTCCAAACCAAGAAGAGACCATTTTCCAGAGGATACAAGTTTTCAGATATTCCACTGAACAACACCCCTCAAAATGCAGAGACAACCACCAGACACCCCCCATCCCCGGGCATTAGACTCTTCACAGGCTGTGAACCCCTGTCACTCAATATCTCCCTCATCTGTCACTGTGACACTGACCTGGGCTGCACTGGGATTACAGAGCAATGAAAAGCTCTGTTTGAAAATGCATTCCTGAAATCCCCAAGGAGCACAGTTTAAGCTCAGCTCGTATCACATGGGGAGGGAAACATGGGCCTGCAGGGAATGGCTGAAAGTCTCCTGCCAGGGTTTGACCTGGAGGGTAATTTAACACAAGGGCTATGTGTTCTGGCCCCGGGTGAATGTAAATAAATCCAAGTGGCTTTCGTATGCAGGAAAACTCCAGGGCCTCAATATTTGTCTATTTCTTGGCGTGGTTTTGCTTCAAGGAACCACGGCTCCTAGGGGAGTTATTCTGGGCCAAGTTCACGTTCATGTCTCCCTGCAATACGCCGAGCACAAAGGAACTGAAATACCATGATTAGAGCAAGGGGCAGATTCTGTGCTGCACCCTCTCAGAGACACAGCACAGAAGGGGCGACTCAACAGGAGGAGAGGCCGGGGGGCAAAGGGGGCTTTCCGTCATCTTTCCATCATCTGGATTCTGGGCTGCGGTGGAGGTCAAAACAGGCTCTTGCATAAGTTACTGGAGCCACTGGGGGCTGCTCTCACTTACAGCAGGCTCCCCAGTGCTGCCTATGGGCTTTGCTACAGCCCAGAATACCAGCAGCACTCAGCAGGATAAGCACGCTGTCTTGGATCTATGATTTGTTCCCTGTCCGGGCATGCCCCCTTTGCTGGGATTGCTTACATTGACCCTATGCTGCTCCTGAATCAAGAGAATTCTCCTCCAACCCTCTGTGGCTCCTTGCCAGCCCCAACAGAGCAGCATATAAGTGATGAGGTCCAGAATTGGTCCCGTAGTGTGATTTTGCCTCCATCAATGGCTCTTTCTCATTGCAAAACAATGCCTTGCGTTAGGTCATACAGTGAGTCAGGGACAGAGCTGAGACTAGAACGTCAGCCTCTTGATTTCCACTCCCTTTAACGCCCCCCAGCATGTCTCTCATCTTTCTTCATGGCAATAACATCTGGCAAGAAGTTCTGCATCTCTCCTATCACTGGGACATTCCCTCACCTGGTACAGTTACTTTCCTTGAGACTACCAGGGTCCCACAGCTTGATTCTGGAGGCTCAGCTGCAGTGACATGAAAAATGCACACTCAGCTTCTAGACAGGGAGACTCTTTTAAGTGATTGGGTCCATTGTAATGTCTGGCAGCCATCTGTCAGATACATTTACACTAAAGTAAACCTCAGCTATTTCAGCATGTGTGGTCTAGTGAAGAGCGGAGCAAATAATTTATCTGATGAATTTAACCTCTTTTGCTGCTGACTGAATATCTGTGAGCAGGTCACCGTTTCCTCCAATTCATTCATTATTCTAGTATTGACTAAACAGCTTTTTGATTTTTTTACTGTGTGTCATTATGAAAAATCCAAAAAAAAGAGCTTAGTTTCGATTGGTCAGATGAATCATCTGGTGTTGTTTCCTGATTGGATGAGCTAGCAAGCAAACGTGCATGTGCATTTAAATTTAATTTGCCACTCACATTCATGTAGGTGACATTGAAATTCACTTTCAAGATGCCAGAAAAAAACCCCAGTGTCTGGAATGTTCATAGGAAGTGACGCAAATGGGGCAGTAGCCCGCTCACAGCAAATTTTATTTAAAATAAAACAAATATTTGCAGAACATTTTTGTCTTATTCAATGTCTCTCTAGGAAGATGAAGCATAGGTTTGGCGTTGGAACTCTTTGGTTAGATTTTTTGCTCTGCCACATACACTATGTGATGTTGGCTGTCATTTAGGCCCATATGTTTAGAGAAGTGGCCACTAGAGTTGGTCAATTAAAAAAAAATGAAAACAAAGACATTTTTCATTATTGTTGAAACTTTCAGTGGAAAATGACGACTTCCTATGGAAACCCAAACAAGTTTTGGTCCAAAATTGCCAAAACCTAAAACATTTTTGGCTGAAAACCAAAAGAAACTTGGTTTTTCATGCTTTTGTTTTCCGATGAAAAATTTAATATTTTCGAAGGAAGCAAACATTTTTCTGCAAAGGTTTTTGTTTAGTTGAAAAAATAATTTTCAGTCAAAACAAGGTTGGATAGAAATTTTTCCAAACACACTAATTTTGACTGCCTAAATTGAGACACCTTGGGCTTTTTTTCCCCGGAGATCCTATGCACTCACATCTTCTCCATTGATTTCAGTCTGAGGGCTTGTCTACATTGGCACTTTACAGCACTGCAACTTTCCCACTCAGGGGTGTGAAAAAACAACCCCCTGAGCGCAGCAAGTTGCAGCGCTGAAAGCGCCAGTGTAAACAGTGCACCAGCGCTGGGAGCTACGCCCTTGTGGATGTGTTTTTTTAGAGCACTGGGAGAGCTCTCTCCCAGCACTCTGCCATGACTACACAAGTCACGTTAAAGCGCTACCGCGGCAGTGCTTTAGCATTGCCAGTGTAGACCAGCCCTGAGTTGTGGGTGCTCAGCACTGCTGGACACCAGAACCTAGGTGTTTCAAATTAAGGAGCAAAACTCTGGACTTTAACTGCTCCATGCCTCAGTTTATCCACCCACAAAATGTGCATAATCAGAAATTATCTACCCCATGGGTGTTGGGAGGTGCTTTGAGATCTCTGAATAAGCAGCACCAGAGAAGTGTAAACCAGGAGAAAGTTTATTTGTATTGAGCTTCATTTTGAAAACTTTAAAATGTTAATAGAAAATAAAGTTTTTCTGCCTTATTTATTCTTCTCGTCATTGGCCTAGCCTAGGGATTTAAGGAAGCAACATCTGTCCAGTGGCATCCAACCAACTAGAGTCTCATGTTGCATAAGGAAAAGGAACAACCACTCAACTGGCTTGCTCAGCTCAAGCTGTCTTAAAATTACTCTCCCCCATACAGTGCCTCTGCTGTAAAACTTGTACATGTTTCACCATTCAAAAGAGAAAAACGTGGCACTTCCCTAGATCCTTCCATCCCGAGGTCTCAATGTGCTTTTTACAGCCATTAGTTAAATGAGCTCCCGATGAAGCTGGTTAAGTATCATTATTTCCAGCTTGCAGAGGGTGGGGCCAAATTCATCCATAGTTTAACTCCTGTGTGCCCTTACACTCAGGATGAACAAGGCCCAGAGACATGGTGGGACTTGCCCACAGTCACAGTGAGTCAATATTAGAGCTGGGAATAGAACACAAAAGTCCTGGGGTCTAATTCTCTCTCTGCAAAATACGTTGACTTCAGTGGGAGTTCCTGGTCGCCTGCAAAAGCAGAAGAGAGTGGTCATCCCTGTGCTATAACTGCTAGACAAGGCTTCCTCTAACCAGCTGAAATAACCATGCAGGGTGGTCTCTGGGCTTGTCTGTGAAAATGCAGTTATATCAGCATGGCTTCCAGAGAGGCTGAGGGAACTTCTAAAGCAAATAATTGCCCCGTGCTGGGGAACAGGCCATTGTGAAAGGCCATGTGCCCATTGTCCAGCTCTTTCAATAAACAAGAGATGCACCCCACACAGCCCATGCTGCCCACAGTAAGAGAAACAGCACAGCTCAGCACGGTGCTTCTTCTTGTGGTTTGCAAACAGGCCAGGAAGTGAAGCCAGCCTGGAGCAGAGGCTGTGAGAAGGTGGCTGGCTTCTTGCCCAGTGCATCGTTTCGTTTTTTCTGAGGCCACACGGAACCTCGTGTTGCCAAAAAAGGAAGTGGGAAAATGTTACATGCAAAACCAGAAAATTCTGCCTCTCTCTCCTGCTCCCCTTTCAGAGGCAGCATCTCCTCAGGGCTGGCTCCAAACTAGGAGGAGCCAGCTGCCGTCATTCCCACCTGGCTCTCATTCTGCAAAGGAAACAGCGTGCATGGTGGCCTGCCAAAAGCCACTCCTGACATTCCCTGTACTCCTAGCTGCTGTTAAATGACTTGGCTCTGAAGTGCAGGTGTCACGTTGTGCTCGGTCCCCTCCAGCTGTTAGAGAAGCTCCAGGCCTGTTGGTGGAAACGGTGCCAGTTTCTTTTGCACTCTGTGCTCGTGCGGTGTTAATAGCCCTGAAGACTGATGTGATGTCCCTGGCTCAACCTTGCACAATTGTTACGAAAGCTAAGCAGCCCGGATATACACTCTGCTTACGGCCGACCTTACCAGGATGATGAGGGCAACAACACACTAATATTTTTCCTAGCCTGTCAAAATAGGGAAGAAAGCTACTCCCACAGAAAGAGAAGAATTTTGCACGGCTGCTTCTGCACACAACAGGCAGAGCACAGGCAGTGGCATGGCAAATTCACCTACACTGCCTCCCATCAGCCCTGTCCTGCAAGAACTCTCTCTTGGTGTCTCTATGATCCATTTAATCTATAATCTTGCTGAGACTACGGCCCATGGGACCAATTAGTCCCACCTGAAATGATGGTTTCGCAATGCAGACGCCACTCCACCTGGAACTGGCCTGAGATCAGCATGCCCATTTCAACAACACCAAAGAGCTGTTAGATGGGAACTAGCTTTCATCTTTAATGACATGAGGCCAGGTTATTAGTGGGTATAAATCAGTGTAGCTCCATTGACCAAGCTATGTTAATCGACGCTCACTGAACATCTCCCTCTTGGTCTGGAGCCAGAATGGCTACCTGAGGCTAGGCCCCCTATACTAAAACATCCAGTTTCAACAGAAACTCTGAAAACTTTCAGCGTTACTCCCGATTTAGCTCCACGCTTCCCATTAAAGTCAGTGGAAGTGATTAGAGTTTATGGAGCCTTAATTAGCGTATCACAGGCACAGCTTGGCAGTGTGTTTTGAAGAGTCAGGTGCTTCAGTAAGGGCGTTCCACTCACATAAAGCAGTGCGGGAGGTGCGTTTGTTTTCCAAAACCCTGGCAAACCAGGCAGCAATTAAGAAGTTAACATTATTTGGCACCTGTGTTATACATAGTTTAGCTGAGGATTTCAAGGCTCTTTACAGGCACCAGTTAATTAAAGCTCAAAACTGCAATGATGATGATATTTTACAAGTACATTAAAATATACTTGTCCTCAGCCTCCGTGTGAGCTAGTATCCTTATTTACAGATAGGGACACTTGAGAAGTTAAGTGACGTGCTCAAGGTTACCTAGTCAATCGGCGCCAGAGCCAGGAATAAAACTCAGGAATCCTGACTCCCATTTCCTTTGTCTGAAAGCAATCCTCCATGTAAATCAATAGGAGTGGCTAAATCCTATGTAACGCTTTGAAAATGAAAAGGTAAGTACCTGGCAGCTCATGAGTAGGAGGGTAGAGCAAACTGATTATTTTAACCCTTCTGACTTATGGGACATGTGTCTTGTACCCCTTTTTCCCCCCAGTCAAAGGCATTATGAGAAGAGCCTATGACGTTCCCTTTGAAGCAGTGAGCAGATTCCCCCAACACGTCTCAGGCTAAGGCTATGTCTACACCATGCAGCTTTTAGCGATACGGCTGTGCTGCTACAGCCGTGCCGCTAAAAGGTGCGCAGTGTAGCCGCTGTTTGTCGGCAGGAAAGAGCTCTCCGGCCAACAAAAAACTATCACCCCCAAGGAGCAGCGTTAGCGTTGTCGGCAGGAGAGCGCTCACACTAGCGCTTGTCAGCGACAAAACATTTGTCTTTCGGGGGGTGTTTTTTTAACACCTCTGAAGGACAAAAGTTTTGTATTTCACTTGCCAGTGTAGACAAAGCGTAAACGCACTCAGCAGAGGTAACCCAGCAATCTAGCCCAAGCCCTGGCTGCAATTCCAAGTGGAAAGGCATCCTACATCCTGAAATAGCACTCACCCTTCTCCAGCCCCTCCCTACAGATGGTCTTAGAGACCGGGGGGGGGAATACATAACAGAGGCAGAAGAGGGTAGGAATGAATGTTAGAACTTGCTAAAATGTGAACCCTGGAGCCTTGTGGATTCAGTCTCTAACATCCATCAAACATGATTAATTTTAATGTCACAACATTTTAATGTCAATTACTTTTAATGTCACTGCTTCTCATTCACTGATGCAGCCACGTTTTGTAGCTGGTAATAAACTCCCCCCTCAGAACTTTTAGGTTAAAAGAAAAAAATAAAAGTGATACAGAAACAATGGCCTGATGCCTCTCTGCTGTCCTAAGGCTCCTGACACGGTGAATTTGGCTGTGTTTCAAAGAGCGTTGCTGTGGAGGATGAAAGCACTGTATCTGAGGATATTGCGTTTAGGGTCAGATCACTCCTTAGTGAACTATGTTTCCACGTCTTGTTACTGTCTGCTGGAACATGGTTTATCTGCTAAATACAGAGCTGTGTCTCAATATTAGTAATTATTCTATATATTGTGGTATTGCCCAGGACCCCATTGTGCTAGGTGCTGTACAAACAAAAGAAAAAAGCTTGTCCATGCCCCAAGGAGCTTACAATCTAAGTCTAAGCCAAGAGATAACAGGTGGAGACGGACAGGAGAGCACAAGGAAGAATTATGGCAAGATTTGTTTTTCTTCGTTGTCAAAAACTGCTTCCAAATGGCACAATTAGGATCAGATCCTGCGCCACTGAAGTCAAAGGGAGTTTTGCCACTGTCTTAAATTAGAACAGGATCAGAGCTGTACTGCACTTGCAACTGCACAGTGCAATAAATCCGTGGTGCCACGTCTTAGAGCCCAGGTCAGTTGGATTGGGTTTGCGGGGCTAGGGCTGCAGGGCCAAAAATATTGGTTTAGACATTCCAGCTCAGGCTGGACCATGGGCTCAGAAACCCAGTGCCGGGGGAGGGTCTCAGAAACCGCGCTCCAGCCCAAGTGGGAATGTCTACATTGCTATTTTTAGCCCTGTAGTCCGAACCAAAGTCAGTTGAGCCAGGTTCTAAGGCCTGGTCTACACTGGGTGGGGGGGAGGTCGTCGATATAAGATACGCAACTTCAGCTACGGGAAGAGCGTAGCTGAAGTTGACGTATCTTATTTCGACTTGCCTCCCGTCCTCACAGCGCGGGATCGACGGCCGCAGCTCCCCCGTCGACTCCGCTACCGCCGCTTGCCCTGGTGGAGTTCCGGAGTCGACAGGAGCGCGTTCGGGGATCGATATATCACATCTAGACGAGACGCGATATATCGATCCCCGATAGATCGATTGCTACCCGCCAATCCGGACGTACCCTAAGGTTCGGTGCCCTGAATTTTTTTTTGTAGTGGAGATGTACCGTTAGAGAACTCTTTGTAACTATACCCACAGAGTGGGGAGTTAGACTTTTCAATTAATGCAATTATGCACAATATTTTGCATTCCCAATACTGGACACAAAATTGACGCATCACTAAAAATCTGGTTCCTTAGCAGAGCATTAGAGTCCATGCCTAACTTTAAGCAAATGCTTACATCCCATGGCTTCTTCATCCCTCTCATTCTTTTTATTAGAAATTTGAAATAAATGTGGCTAGACAACATGGCAAAATATTAGATAACTGTTGATCAGTACAGTTAAGAAGGTATGACCCAATTGGAAGCTTCAGTGTTGGTAGTGAAGCAGAATATAAAAAATAAATAAATTAATGGAGATATCCTATCTCCTAGAACTGGAAGGGACCCTGAAAGATCATCAAGTCCAGCCCCCTGCCTTCACTAGCAGGACCAAGTACTGATTTTGCCCCAGATCCCTAAGTGGCCCTCTCAAGGATTGAGCTCACAACCCTGGGTTTAGGAGGCCAATACTCAAACCACTGAGCTATCCCTCCTTTAGTACCTATCTGAGCAATACTAACTAGTAGTGGTGACAAGTATCAGAGGGGTAGCCGTGTTAGTCTGAATCTGTAAAAAGCAACAGAGGGTCCTGTGGCACCTTTGAGACTAACAGAAGTATTGGGAGCATAAGCTTTCGTGGGTAAGAACCTCACTTCTTCAGATGCACTTGCATCTGAAGAAGTGAGGTTCTTACCCACGAAAGCTTATGCTCCCAATACTTCTGTTAGTCTCAAAGGTGCCACAGGACCCTCTGTTGCTTAGTAGTGGTGAGATGATTCTCAAATTGGGGGAATTATCAGGTACTGGGCACGTGATTTAGTGTCCACTGGATATTGGAGTATTAGGAGATAGCTACAGTAGAAAAAACGGGTGGGGCACATGGTAGAGGGAGCTGTTAAGGAGCTGACCAGTGAAAGGTTATTGCAAAAATATAAAGTAATCAGGGAGGTGCAAAATCATTTCACATCATTTTGAATCCACCTGAATATTGTGGGTTTGCAAACTAGACTTGAACTCAAATGTTACTGGGTTTTCATTCCACTTGGCAGAGACTGGAAAGGAGCAGACTGAAAAAGACAATAAAATAAAAAGGGAGAAATGGAGCAAAGAATGGATAGACTGCAAAACAAATGCACAGAGAGGGAGGGAAAGGACCAGAGATGGAGAGAGAGGGGAAAAAATCCAATGAAAATATAAATGCAGTATTTTAATGGACTAATTAGTGTGTATGTGCATCACTTCCCTGTACAGAACAGAATATGCTCTCCTGCCTGTCTTAGGCCCTGTAGGGCTAATTGTTAATTGAGAGTGTCCTTTAGCTCAAGTAGAGGCCTGTGGCCTTTGGAGCAGGAGGACTTGACTTTTAACTCTGCTGTTGCAATGAGGTTTCTAGTTGCATTTGATGTGCAGCATAGCAACAACCGTGAACTTTTAGGCAGCTACAGGTTTGTTAGAGCCTATTACATGTATGTGTGTATGGCACTTGCTTATGCCAGTCTAAATTGGGAGTGGGGGAAAACCAGGCTCTTCTATCCCTATGGCTTTAGACTGGCCACTCTACAGCCAGAAAATCGTGACTATTTTAAAGCAATTGACTGAGCCTAGAAAAATAAAAATAATGGGTTTAAAGGTTAGGAAAAAGTGATTCAGGAACTAGTCCAGCCTATTTTGCAAATTTTAAAAATAGTGTGAGAGGCTCACAAAACCTCAAACCCTATGAGATCCCTAAAAATAAAGAATAAAAAATAATCATTCAAATTTTTCCAACCCTCAGGAAAGGTTTGACACGAGTTGTGTCCTTTCTTATTTCTGAACTCTGAACTATAGTGCCCTGAACTTTAACTATGTTGCACTATCAACTATCATGTGGAAAAGAAAGCAAGAAATAGACAGGAATATGACAGGGACATAATGGATCAAAACAGGAGAACAAGGAGACACTGAAAATTAAATGGCCCTTAAATTTAGAACAAACAAAGGGAACTAGTTAGCTTGCAATGTGGCTGTGGCCTGTGGAATAGACCGCCAGAGGGGGTCAGGGCCAGTGTAGGTGGAATTTTAAAAGGCTTGGATAATTTTATGAGCAACATTCATAATTATGCCGGCTAAGGCTTAAGCAGATCACTACAGGGATTAGGAAGGAACCATTTACTCCCTCTGCACCAATGTAGAACATTGCTTAGATGACTAGGTGCACTGTGGTGGAAAGAAAGAAAGAAAGAAAAATTTGAGAGAAAGAAAAAAAGGAAAAAAAAACAGACAGAAAATGAGAAAAAAATAGAAAGAGAGATAGAAAGAAGAGAGAGAGAGAGAGCAGCATCAGGAATTAGCCACTGCCGGTTGCAGGGCACCAGACCTGATGAATCAACAGTCTGGAAGGGCAAGATTAGTCTAGTGGTAGAAAAAGTCACAAAGGATACATCACTATGTAAATAAACAGAGCAGTTTGCTGACTGCAAACTAGGGAGAGACTGTGGCTTTTGTTGCGTTATGTTTTCTTTGCGGCTTGCTTTGCTTTGTTTGTTGGTGATCAGTGAAACAAGGATTGTCCCATGTGAAATTCAGTTCTCTTCCTGGCAATGCTAATTCTGTATTCCTGCCCCTTTTACATTTCAAATGGACTCGTGCTGTTTTATTATTGAATATTTATTCATTGGAGGAGCCATCATGAAGCATGGGCAGCTAAATTTAGACCAAATCCTTAGGAAGTGCTGAGCATCTACAACTCTAGGGGAGGTCAGTGGGATTTAAGAGAGTTCAGCACCTCTCAGCATATGGTCCTGAGTAAGGACTTTGGATATGGCCCATAGAAAACAAGCATGCACACAGGAAAAGAGATATGAAATATTTGCAAATTTTACTATACAAAAGTAAAGCTACACAGTAACAAAAATCAAACATCAGAGGCGTAGCCGTGTTAGTCTGGATCTGTAAAAAGCCACCCACGAAAGCTTATGCTCCAATACGTCTGTTAGTCTATAAGGTGCCACAGGACTCTTTGTTGCTTTTTAAAAATCAAACAGTTAAGGTCAGACCCTTCTTAAGGGGAATGAGGAAAGGACAAAAGATACTGTAATAGGCTGGCAGTGTTTTCCTAGAACACTCCGTTAGCAGGTGCTGGTGTCCTGCTGGGAAAGGGTTAAGTAGGTTCTGCTGACCCATTGAGGCCTGTAGTACATTACCCCACCTGGATATAATGGAGATGGGAGTGGGTCTATCAAGAGAAGATCTAGGCTGTGGGCTGAGTGGTTTTGAAGGAGGAACTTTGTTTCTTTTCTTTTTTAAATATATCCAAACCCCTGGAAAAGGGTGAGTCTGGACTCCACATAAAAACACCCATTCAGAGAAGCCATTAGAGATGAGTTGAGTTAAAACACTGAATAACAATCTGTTTTTCTTAGGTTTGTAAAGAACATCTACCTCCATTTGAGCATTGATTAGTTACTGTAAAGCACTATGTACCTCCACAGAACTATGTTTCTGATTCAGTAATGAGCTTAAAATCAGTTAAACCTGTGAATAGTACCAACATCAGTGTGAGTACTCACACTTAATATTACATATGTGCATAAGTGTCTTGCTGAATCTGGGCCCCAATCAATAAAATAAAGACAACAAATGAAAGGTAATAAAATTCATAGATTTTAAGGCCGGAATGGACCATTTTGATCATAGTCTGATCACCACATCACACAGGCCATAGAATATCACCAGTGATTCTTGCAGCAAGTCCAATAACTCGTGATTGAACGAAAGTGTCACTTTTAGTAATTCATCCATTTTTGATGTAGGGATTTCAAGTGATGGAGAATCCACCACCACCCCGATGAAATGTTTCAATGGTTAATTACCCTCACTGTTAAATGTTAGAAACTTGATTTCCAGTTTGAATTTGTCAGTGTTGAACTTCTAGCCATGGGATGTTGTTGTAACTTTGTCTGCTAGATTAAAAACTCTCTGACATCAAAAAGAACAGGAGTACTTGTGGCCCGTTAGAGACTCTGACATCAGACATCTAATTACCCCAGATGATTTAAAAACTTTTACTGTAGTATTTGAACTTATTTTTCTCACAGTGACCCAAACCAAGGACAATTCATGTCTTTGCACATTATACCCTACTAAACGCCTGTTGCTTCCTACGCTGGTGGCAGGGACTGTCCTGAACTTGCACTCCACACACAAGGGGAGAGCTTTACCCTGGACTAGGACTAGCTGTCAGTCGATATCAAGATCTGAGACTCATTCAAAACTGGGGGGAGTTTATATAACTGGGTGAGCTGTTTTTAATTCTCACCCTCCTTTTAATAAATCAAGTCGTTGCACAGCACCTTGCAATCTGGGAAAGTCTCTGTCATGTCTTCCTTGCATCTGTGCAGGCCTGGACACATCCGTGCTTATTAAAAAACATTTACTATAAATGGTAATCAGGTAAACTATAGAAAGCTGCCAAGAGACGTGAGACAGCACATTCTGATGAAGCTTCTGTATACATCTGACAGCTAGCATAGCCCAGAGTCGCCTCCCAATCCCAAACAGTTTGCATTCCTTCCCCAAGCTAAACTCCGCTCAGCTGCATTGTTTAAACAAGCCGAAAAGCAGACTCTGACCCAGACTCTCTTCAGGCACAAGCTCCAAAACAAAACACCATTTACCACACTCGGCTTGTTTATGTGTGTTTTGCCATCATGAGTCAGGCAGAACAAGATGATCACTGGGCTTCAGAGAGATTCAGGAGACCAAACCATCCCAGTGAAACCTGAGGCCATATGAAACTCAACACAAAGTCAAAACCCAGACTAAGTTCCTCCACAGGTTCATCAGGCTTTCTGCCTAACTCCTGCATCCGTCTTCTCTAGCACATATATCCATCCATCCAAAAATCCGGAAGGCTTGCCAAGGTTCAACTGACTTACATACCCAGCCATCTAGTGACACCTTTCTTGTGTGCCCATCACAGAGTATTCAGGTGCTGGTTACAAAACTTGTCTTTCATTGAAATCATGCAAAATTGGCACGTTACATATTGTTATACAGATTCATACGTTGACACTGTTATGTGCCACATTTGTCCCTTCCATGGTGAGTTTGAAATCACCTCTCTAGTGTACATTGGGGTATTGAGTCCCCCACTCTGTGACATCTCTCCACACAGCATACCCAAAGCTCTTCCACTGTACACCTGAAAGAGATCCCTTAGGTTATGGCTACACTGTGATAAAAGACCCGCAGCGTGGCTAGGGCTGGCCTAAGTCAGCTGACTGGGGGCTTGTGGGTATTGTACTGCTCACGTTCAGGCTCAGACTCAGCCTGGACTCTGAGATCTTCCTGTCACACAGAGTCGCAGAGTTCGGGCTCCAACCCAAGCCCAAAAACCTACACTGCAATTTTATAGCTCCACAGCCCAAGCCTGCATCAGCTGACCCTGGCTCCGAGACCCAAAGCTGCGGGTTTGTTAATCGCCTGTGGAGGTACCCTTAGAAATAGGTCCATAATTCTTTGAGCTGAGGAACGCCCAACAATCCCTTCTTGCAAGACTGATTCCTAACCAGATGCAGAGAGAGTTCCGTGTCTGTAATAGGCCCTGCGTTAACAGCTCTTCACTCATGGGAAAAGGGTTGCTGATGGTAGGCCACTGGAATTTTAGCAGCATGGGCAAGGCAAGACAAAAGAGCCCCACCAACTCAGGAACATGCAAAGGAAATGGGCTGTTTGGCTCCAGGATGGCAGATCAAAGATTTTGAGCTTAGCAGGATTCAGAAAGGGATTACACATTTATAGAGCTCAAATTCCAAAATTACACCGGATAGAAATTTTTTTTAAAAAAGAAGGCACAAGCCTCCTGCTTCAGGTCATAACGCAACCATGACCCCCTGGGGCTGGGAGGAGATATTCCCAATGGGAAAGTCATGATGGGGTTCCCTGTTCTTTCCTCTGATGGGGTTTATCACATCTTCATCGGGTGCTGGCTACTGTCAGAGGCAGAATAGTGGACTATCAATCTGATCTGGTCTGCCAATTCCTAACTTCCTATTTCCATGAAACAAACACTTGTTTTAGGAATGCAAGCAGACTGACTCACTGACTAAATTTATTCTAAGAGAGGGGGTGAAATGCTTGTTAATTATGGGCTGCTCTTGGCATTCCAAGCCATTGGTCAGACAGGGCATGAGGCAGTCATGACAGCACTTGTAGAGATGAGTCTAGAGCATGGGTGAATGTGGGTGGTATTGGCCTATGTGCCAGAAAGGCAGGGAGGCTAAAAAAGCATATTTGTCATTTTCTGTTAACAAATATACGATGGATTGTGAAACTCCACATACAGGGCACAATTGTGGAAAAGCTGATTGTTTCATAAGACTCACTTGGGACAATTATAGGAGTTGGCATGATTATAAATCTTGCTTGAGATGCCCTGTTTAGTTAGTGATGAAACCAATTCCCCTTCTCCCATCCGTTCTCTTAACCTGACATGACACCAGGACACTTCTATTTTTCTCTAAGCTAGAAACTGCCAGTTTTTGTGTGGGTTGGTGGGTGGGTTGTTGATGGTTTTTTTTCAGGGTTGTTCTATTTAGGCTGTTACATTCAAAACAACATTTTCCTCCCAGAATAAAACATCTGGATTCTGTTTATTCTGCACCAAGAAGACAAGATTCTGGGATTTGGAGGGTTTTTTTTCCTTTAGGAAGGACAGCTGAGTGTACGTTTCTTGCAAAATTTGCAGAAGAGTGAAGTAAACAGCTTTGCAACTCCTGGAGAATTAATTTTTTCCCTATTAAATAATGAAGCAATACTCAGGCTCCATCAACAGAACACATTATGTGCCTAGTTACTAGGCTGATGGGTGTATTATACATTAGAATGATAGGCAAGAACTGCAAGTTCTTTGGAAAGGACATTAAACAGTAGCAACGAATACAATACTTTGCATTTATACAGCACTTTTCATCTGAGGGCCTCAAAGTACTTGACAAAGTTGAGTAAATTATTCCCATTTGACAGATGGAGAAATTGAGGCATAGAGAGAATGAATGATTTGTCCAAGGTCACATAATCACAAAAGGAGCTAAGAGTGGAGCCCTTGGTTTCTGACACACACTCCACCTCTCGTTCTAATAGCTAGACAATTCTGCCTTCTCTAATATATTATAATAACAATATCTAACTCTTTTCATCCATGGAGCTACCAGTGCTTTAGAAAGGAGGTCAGTATCATTATCACTGTTTTACAGCATGGGAAACTGAGGTAGAGAGAAAATGACTTGCCCAGGGTCATCCAGCAAACCAGTGGCAGAGTCAGGACTTGAATACAAGTCTCCTAAATCCCAGGGCAGTGCCCTATCGTCTAAACCACACTGCCTGCCACCATGCAGCCTAGAGAGACAAGGTGGGTGAAGGGTAGCGTAATAACTTTTATTGGACCAACTTCTCTTGGTGGAAGAGACAAGCTTTCGAGCTACACAGAGCTGTTCTTCAGAGCTGAAAAAGGTAGCCAGAGTGTCACTGACACAACTAAATGCAAAGTGGGACAGACTGTTAAGCATAAGCCACTTACAATGAAGCAGGCAGTTAACACCTTTGGGTGTGTATTGTGACTGCAAACAGCATGGAGTTCTGAAACCTGCACTGTTTCTCAAATGCCTCAATTTCTAATGCATACCTAACAAACTTTGCTTGCATAATACATTTTACCTGCTTTGTCGATTTATAATGCACATAGAGAGGAACATGAACCATGGCAGCTATTTATAATGAATGCAGAAGTAACATTTATCTGCTGCATGGATCCTTCCTGTGTGCACAACATGAACATTACCAATGGTGTGTGTTTACCAGGCATGTATAATAATTACCTGCTCAATTACAGTGGGTATAACACATGGCTGGTCAGTAAGCATGGCCCATTTCAGGACCACATGAGTCTCCTGCAGCAGAGGAATCATGCATGGGTTTGTTTTTAGTTTCTAATTATAATAGTGAAGGTAGTTTAGACAGGGAGAGAAATTAAGGCCCGATCCGGAGAGGCGTTGTCTTCATTTGGAGCTGAGACCTCATAGCATTTGCCCCCAGGATCAGGCCCTACTATTATGCATCTCAGCTCAGGGTATTTTCTCTTTCCTTTATGTTATCAGTCTGCTTGCCACATCCTTGCTTAAAGGGATTCCTCACTTTAAGCCCCCTCTTGGTCCGTTAGGATGGCCTCTTTTGCTTGAGGATTATAGGCACTGACAGTGCTGACACAGAAGAATAAAACCCAGAGTGATTTAAAGCAATGAGGAGGGCTCGTCCCTCAAGATCAGGAATGTGCAGCTAATAGATTCCTTTCCTCTTATGGCACTGATCCGTTCTGGGCCTGCCCTCGCAGGGGCTTCCAGCAAGTGGGAGTAATTCATGCTCCGATTGATTGTTTCATTTATTGAGTCTGCACTTTTAAATTATTTATCTAAAAACTTGTTATAGCCATAAATAATAACAGCAGCAATTAGATCTTATGTAGCATGTCTCCCCCTTGGAGCTCAACATGCTTTGCAAAGGAGATTCAGGATCATCATGAACATTTTACAAATGGGGCTGGGGCACAGGGAGGTGAAGTGTCTTGACCAAGGTCAGCGAGAATACAGCTGGGAATGCAACCCAAGCCTCCTGCCCCTCAGTCCAGGGTGCTACCCACTGGGTCATTCTGCCTTCCTTAGAGAGGGGCTATATTAAATGCAGTGTGGCCTAGTGGATGGAGGAACAGACCAGACTGCAGGAAACCTGGGCTCAATTCCTTCTACCGGCATGTTGGGTGACCTAGGGCAAATCACTTCTTGCCCTCTGCCTCAGTTTCCTCATTTGTAAAATGGACATAATGATAGTGACCTCCTTCGTAAAGCACTTTGGGTATGTCTACACTGCAATAAAAACATCTGCAGCTGACCTGGGTCAATTAGGCTACAGGGCTATAAAATTGCAGTCTGGATGTCTGGGCTCAGATTGGAGCCTGGACTTCGGGCCAGTCCCTCCTCATAGGGTCCCCAAGCCTGGACGGTGACAATGCAGTTCTGTAGCCCTGCTGCAGGTGTTTTATTGCAGCATAGACATCCCCTTTGAGATCTAAAGCTCTATATAAAAGCTAAGTATCAGAGGGGTAGCCGTGTTAGTCTGAATCTGTAAAAAGCAACAGAGGGTCCTGTGGCACCTTTGAGACTAACAGAAGTATTGGGAGCATAAGCTTTCGTGGGTAAGAACCTCACTTCTTCAGATATGCATCTGAAGAAGTGAGGTTCTTACCCATGGAAGCTTATGCTCCCAATACTTCTGTTAGTCTCAAAGGTGCCACAGGACCCTCTGTTGCTTTTTATATAAAAGCTAGGCATTATTATTATTATTAATGCAATATAAATATTACATCATAATAATCAACATCTTCAGCTTCTCTCAGAAGCAAACTGGAAGCCAGCGTAGAATGTGGAACGCTATTGTCAAGAGGTGAGTCATTGCATACTGTACTAGTTCAGCGCTTTTCAAGTAGAGCACATTGTTGGGAGGTTGCAAAAGCACAGATCATTACGAAGAGGTTCACATGAAAGAGGAACAAGCAGAGCCTCAGGGCCAGTGGCAGGTGAAATGAGTCTGTGCGTGCCACCAAAATCTCCTAAGATCCAAGGGGCCTGGTTTTCAGAAGTGCTCAGCACCAGCCACTCCAGTTGAAGTCAATGGGAGCTGCCAGCACTCAGCATCTCTGAAAAATCAGGTCCAGGGGCAGTAATGGATCCAACATGACCTGCAGAGTGTAAACCATATGGACAAAACACTCATGTACAGCTCCAAGAGACGTTACAGTTGCAGGCCTGTACCATTCTATGAGACATTAACCCCAGTTTCTTAGCATCATTTCCAGGGAGTGAAGTTCTGGAACAGCCTTCCAAGGGGAGCAGTGGAGGCAAAAGACATATCTGGCTTCAAGACTGAGCTTGATAAGTTTATGGAGGGGATGGTATGATGGGATAGCCTAATTTGGGCAATTAATTGATCTTTGACTATTAGCGGTAAATATGCCCAATGGCCTGTGATGGGACACTAGCTAGGATGGGATCTGAGTTACTACAGAGAATTCTTTCCTGGGTGTCTGGCTGGTGAGTCTTGCCCACATGCTCAGGGTTTAACTGATCGCCATATTTGGGGTTGGGAAGGAATTTTCCTCCAGGGCAGATTGGCAGAGGCCCTGTGGGTTTTTCGCCTTCCTCTGCAGCGTGGGGCACAGGTCACTTGCTGGAGGATTCTCTGCACTTTGAAGTCTTTAAACCACAAGTTGAGGACTTCAATAGCTCAGACATAGGTGAGGGGTTTGTTACAGGAGTGGGTGGGTGAGATTCTGTGGCCTGCGTTGTGCAGGGAGTAAGACTAGAAGATCATAATGGTCCCTTCTGACCTTAAAGTCTATGAGTCTGTGTCAGTTGTTTTCAGTGTTCCAATGCATTTGATTCATGTAGGAGATTGTCTGGACTATAAATATCTGTCTAACTTAGATTGTGAGCCCCTTGTGGGACACAAGGACTTTGTCCGTTATCTGTACAGCACTGAGCCCACAGCTAGTGCTCAACAAGCAACATGTAAAATAAATCTTTACAATAAACCAACACAATTAACCACTTTCCACCTTATCCTGGCTGAGCCTAAGCAAGTTAGATTCCACATCCCCGTCTCTCTCAGACACTGGGAAAGCAAAGATGCTTATGATTTAATTCATGTTTACATTACAGTAGCACCAAGGGGTGACCAGAAGTGACCCTGAAGTCATGCCTTTCAGAGAACACTGACAGGAACATACCTGTGTCACATGCAATGACAACACAAACCCTCCATTCAGGGAACTGCAGTGAGGCATAATTTTCTGTCTACACCTCATGCCCAACCCCTCCACTCAGGAACTGATCTGGGGTGGGCTCAATTCCATATCTGTCCCATACAGAGACCCTGAAAGGACGTATTTGCCATTTTATAAAGATCCCTGACAGTGGTTCTTCCTCTTTGCCAGATCATCCATTAAACCAAAAGACGTCTGTACACCAGCAACTAGCAAGGGAAACTGGTGCAAGCTCTTTTACAACAGCCAAACTCCACTCTCAGCAAAAGAAGTACATTAATTCCTTATGTTCCCAAAAGCTGGATGTTAATACTCCAGAGGCTCAACACACCAGGTGCTTTCAGTTGGGGAGAGATTTTCCATCTCACTGACATGATACTGCTGGAGTCCAGAGAGGCAAACATCTGCAATGAATATTCTGGACTCAACCAGGAGGCCTAATGCAGCCAAAACCGCAAGAGGAGACATGCATGCTGAGTGAAGAGAGCCTTGGCATGCCCGAAGCATGTCTTATCACAATGAAGGAAGCCAGCAGCTATTCAATAAGCCACGGCTTGTCCATGTAGACCAAGTTTTACGGTACATATGGCTGAAGAATAGGAAGTGACTGAGAGGATTGATTGGGCTGGGTGGGAGAGGGAGTGGGAATGCAAAGGTTTTGTAATGCATAAGGTGTATGGCTGAAAAGATGATGGAGGTTATTATTATTATTTATTTGTCATGTGGCAGCACCTAGGAGCTCTAGTCAAGGACCAGGACCCCATTAGGCTCTGTACAGACACCAAACAAAAGAACAGACCTCTCTGTTATGTCAGCAAAACCCGGTTAACTTCAGTGGAGTTGCAGTAGTTCAACCGAAGGGAAAACGTAGCCCAATAGGAGCTTCTCTTTGTCAGAAACAGGCAGGGAGCTCACACAGGTGACTGCCATTGGACAGTGCTAAACAAGTTTGAATTCAAAGGATCCCCCTGCCTGGGAAACGCAGCGAGACTGTCACTAAAAAATAAAAACCACCCCGCACCGGCATCCTCTGCTCCTAAGGGTCGATGTTAAAGCTTCCTTTTGGGTGTCCAGTACAACCCACTGTGATGACCCACTAGTTTCTGCTGCTCGCTTAAGATAGTCTTCACCGTATACCTCACTAGGTACTTTGTGATAAGGTGGGTGTGTGGATTTTTATCATTCAACCTGTTTCCAGAGACAGAAATCAGGACAACATGGATAGGCAAACTTGAGCTAGCTTGGATCAAGCTAGCTTGCTAAAAATAGCAGGATAGTCACAGTGGCATGGGCTAGCCACCCGGGTACATACCAAGGGTCCCAGGTGGGATTGTTCTGGTGTGGCTAGCCCATGCAGACATCCTACCAAGGCTGCTATTGCTAGTCAGCTAGTTTGATCACAATGTAACTTGGGTATGCTTATACATGCTGCAATGCATGTCCTGGGTCACTGCAGCACAGCCAGACCCTTACAAAGGGTCCATCTCAGGGCAACTGTTCTGTGGTTGCTTCAGCTATGGAAAAGTCAAAAAGGGCTGGGAACAGTCCATTGCCTTTAGTTGCTCTAGGAAGGAGCTCTAATAAGGGAGACAGATGATATTGGCATCTTGAGTAATTTATTTAACAGGCCAGTTAAATAAATCCTTCCACATGCACGAATGTTATCAGCTCCTCTCCCCACTCACGTTTCCCTCCTATCGGAGCCTTTAGAGAGAGAAGTATATCCAAGCAGAGAGAGAGAGAAGAATAAGAATCCAGCCGAAATTTACTTGAATTCCATTTAAAAAGCTGTACTGTTCTTGCTCTGTGGGGTTGCGGAGATCAGAGTGAGCATGCATTTGAAGGAGAACGTTTTCAAAAACGTGACAAGCTTTTTGGGGGCGGGGGCTTGATCTTCAGGGCCTCAACTTAAGACATGTTAAAGGGCCTGTTTTTCCAAAAGCACTGAGCACCAGCCTTCCAGAAATCAAACCCATTTAAATTATATCAAGTTGTGTACCCGGAATCACTAGCTGCTTCTGAAAATCTTGGCCAATTGTGAAGTTCACCTTATTGTATGAGGCTTGGCAGCAGAAATTCAGCAGAGCTCCATGCTCCAGCAATCCCTCTGCTTTAGCAAAACCACCCCTGCAAACAAAGGAAGGAAGGGGGAAAGCTTAAAGAGATCAATCTGATTAGTTTATTATCAGAAAGACTGAGAGGTAACTTGATTAGGGTGTATAAGTACCTTCACAGGAAGAAAATTCCAGGTACTCAAGGGATCTTCAGCCTAGTAGAGAAAGTGAGAACAAGACCCAATCGGCTGGAAGTGGAAAGTGGAACCCAGACAAACTCAAATTAGAAATAAGGCACTTTTTTTTTTAACAATGAGAGTGATCAATCACTAAGGCCATGGCTACACTCGAAACTTCAAAGTACTCCACCTCCACGAGGGGATTAGTTTACAGCGCTGGGAGCACTGTTTACACTGGCGCTTTAAAGCGCTGTAACTTGCTGTGCTCAGGGATGTGTTTTTTCACACTCCTGAGCGAGAAAGTTGCAGCGCTGTAAAGCACCAGTGTAGCCAAGCTCTAAGACTAAACTACCAAATGGTGGATTTTCTGTGTTCTGGAATATATGCTTTAATCTGACACCAGTTATTAGGCGCAATATGGGGTAGCTGTGTGAAATTCTGTGGCCTCTGATATACAGGCCATCAGATCCAGTGATCACTGCCAGCCTGAAAATCCATCTCCCTGTCCCCTCAATGTCTTTGTGCTACCCCATGGAGACCTGCTGAATTCTGGCTGCAAGCCAGTTTCGGAACTCCTATGACTGTGGGTACCCAGGGGATACCCAGGAAGTACCGGGGGGCTCCGCAGAGACGGACGCACATCAAAGTGGGTTACAATTAGGTTTCTTGAGATGGCTTTATCTGCTGAGAGCCAGCAGTGTGAAAGAGTTCTTTGCAGGGTCTGGAACTGGCCAGAAATTAGGAGCTTTAGCAAAAAAGTACACTTAAAAATTAGTTTAGCATTAGGGATATCTTTTTTGTTCCAACCAGAACAAACCTCTTTCATTGACGTTCATGGGAGCTGAGTGTCCTCAGCACCTTCAAAAATCAGAACTTTGACCTATAGCCTTAAGGCCTTACTGATTTTCCTATAAGGCCCTTACAGCCTTCTGTCTGTCTGTCCAGTCATTTACAACAGTGACTGTAGCAGCGCGGCCACTGACTGTCCCTCAAGCACTCCCTTGTGTCCAACGGTGCCTCAGCAGTACTTTGCCTCTGTTCCCTCCCCCCTTGAGGGCCCTTTTAAGAACTCACTCAGTTCAACAATAGTTCAAACAGTCCCCTCTTGGGTTCCAATTTATTGAGTGCTTCTGTGCATAGAGACCATCTAGGCCCCAAGCCCAATTCAGTGACTCTGGTTTAATTAACCCAAAATGTCACATATTCCTCATCCCAACAGGCCTTTACAACCCCTTCCCTGTTTGGGCAGGGGTCTCTGCCATGCCTTGCTGCCTGAAGAGCTCTCTCCCACTCTCTTCTTCTTCAGCTTTCCTCCTGCTGACCCTGCAAGAGCCTTCTGGCTCCCTAGAACCTCTGCAAATATAGCCACAGTCTCCTAGGCTTCCCCCATCCCTGCAGCTTTCTGCTCTTTTTATCTTGGGGTCCTCTGATTCGATTCATGGCTCATCCTGTAATCAGGTCTGGATTAACTCCAGGCTCTCCAGCCCCTGAGTAAGCCACCCTGTTACAATGACCATCAGCAGGGTATCCGAACATGTCCTTGTGCCATTAACGCCATCATATGTGGGCTCCGCACATCTTTTAGTTCCCATTTTATCTGTCAAGGTGATGAGAGGTGAGTACTCACAAGGCTAGGCTTGAGACCTTCTCCTGTTCCTAACTTATAAGTGCACAACGCATGCAGCCCCCATACTCTGTACTTGATATTAATTACTATTAGAGTATTATTATTATTTGTGTTACTGTAGCACCTAGGAGCCCAGTCACGGAGCAGGATCCCATTGTTCTAGGCGTTGTCCAAACACAGAACAAAAAGATGGCCCCTGTCCGAAAGAGCTTGCAGTCTAAATAATACTTCCATGTATTTCCATCTGGTGCCACAATCCACCAGTTTTTTCTATTGAGATTTTGCTTGCTGCTTTTTCCCCCCCTTGTCACTCACAAAATGGGGAGCGGGGAAATCCAACGATGATGCTGGGAAGAATTTGAAGTCATTAGAGAAAGAAAGCGAAGCCTCCACTCCCTTTAGACGGCTTTGCTTACTAATGGGTGTGCATTCACCACAATCCTGCAATGGAAGCAACATGCCCAGGGCGTTACTAAATAGGAAAAAAATAAGTAATTAGAGGAAGTACTACTGTGCATTACAGGATCATTAGTTCCAAAGCAAGTGACCTCAGAGTCCTCAACCTTTCTCGCACGAGGTCATTGTGAATCTGAAATAACTAACAGCTGCAGTATTATCACTTCTTCTGTGGCTTTCAGTTCATTTATTTTGACACAATAATACTCTGCATTTCTGCAGCACCTTTTCTATAGTGATCTCAAAGCATTTTTAAAACCATGATTTAAGCTTCACCCGGATAAATGCATATTATTCTCATTTCACAGGTGGGAACCTGAGGCATACAGAGGCTGAAGCCAACACTTTCAATAATGTCCACTAGCTGAGACAGCTAGGGCCTGATCTAAAGCCCACTGAAGTCAGTGGAAATCTCTCCGTTGAGTTCAGTGGGCTTTGGATCAGCCCCTCGGTCTTCATTTTCAGAGGTGCTGGCCCTAGATGACTCACGATGGCCACCTGAAAATAGAGGCACTCAAAATTAGTGGGCACTTTTAAAAATTGAGGCCTAAATTTCTTGTCACACAGTAAGTAGCAGAACCAGAAACAGAATCCAGACATCCCAACTCCCAGCCTACTGCTTTAACCATCAGAAAATCCACCCACTTCCCTAAAATTCCACTTTGGGAAAGAAATATGGAAAATTGCGGGCTGCACCGAATGCAGAATTATGTGAAATTGCTCACCACAATGTCTTGGGAAAATCCACGTTGTGTTTCCAAACAAGAGTTTCGAACAACCAAAGTAGGGATGGGTTTTGCACAAGGCTCAGTCCATACTGGAACAGGAGTAGTCGGTTCCGTATAGATGTCCAGCCAGAAAGGATGTGTTCAATAAAGCTGTTAATTCTTCATATGAAATGCTGAAAGTTATAAGCTATTAATGCTGGGCTCTCAGGAGAGCAGTGCCTCAAAGCAACACCAGTGATGTGCACCTGTAATGAAAGCTAGACTTGTTCCAGCAGGCACAGAAGCTGAGAAAGCCGAGGGGGAAAAAAAAAAGCCAAGACTTCAGTGCTGATGTCTGGCTAGATTTTGAGGGCCTTGGACCAATAATAATGCCAAAGCCACTGATCTGAAAGTGAATTTCTGAACTTTGATGACAAAAATATCTATGCACTCCACTGCTTGTGCTCAATGTGCCAAATAATAATATCTTACATTTATATATAGCACCTTCCATTCCAGGGTACTTTACAGAAGAATAGATTTGATCAGATAGACACAGATACTGAAATCACTTCACCTTCCTCTGGGGTGGAAAACAATGGCTGCTTCACAGCGCACAGCAGTCTAGGACGGAAAACAAAGTGAGGCGTGCCACTACTGCCCATCTGTGATAGGAATTTAAGTTAGTGGCAAGTAATAAGCAGAACTGGACTTTGGCCAAGGCACTGGTGCTATTACTAACATTCTAAAACAAACAGGAACTTTTTACCAGCTCTAGGGGCAGGTCTCATCTTGACATAGAGCTGGTCCGAACACCTAGGCAGCAGGAATACAGCCTGCTTCATTGTTGATCCCCCACCTCGGAGACGTAGTTCTGCTGGGATTTGGCCTGTGGTACTCTAAAGTCACAATTAATTAACATGTCCGTCAAGTCAGGAAAGTGAAAACAGTTTTATGTTATGCAAAGATCTAATGCACTGAAGCTGAAGAAGGGGTTTTATCATTTGGACTTTGATTCTGCTCTCACTTGAACTGGTGTATATCGGGAATAGCAGTGGAATCACAGGAGGGAAGTGGAGAATCTGGCCCTTTAAATCCAGAGGTGCCTAAACGCATCATTGACCCAATGCTGCATTGTCATCATCTGACATTACAGGTCAGAAAATGATGAGACAGTTGCATTACCAAGCTGAAGTAAAACATCCTTCTAATCTCTCCTAGGCAGGCCCCGATTAGTAGTGGCTCCTTCCACTCTGACCACATGGTCTTTGGCCACTGAACCCGTTACTTGTGCTATCCACAATTTAATGAGTTGAACTGGGACACATTTGGGGTGCATCGTTGCCTGCCACTGCCACTGGGGAGAGCAGAGGCTGCCTTCTGTTTCAAGGCTGCAAGGCGCAAGCCCTGAGGAATTATAATCACTTACACATGCACCAGTCATTCCCCTTTCTTTCTCTAGCCGTCCGTTATTGGGGAGGCTTATTAAATGATACAATGGCAAGTGTCTCCTGAATTACAATTGGGCCAAATTTTCTGCTGGCATATTTCCATTAAGCTCAATGGCGTTTCCCCAGCAGAGACATTGGTCTCCTGTTCCCAGCACAGTCTCCCTCCCTTCACTCTCTTCTAAATAATATTTATGCATTTCCACAGCCCCTTTCATATAAGGTCTTTAAAGCATTTCAATGTCCATTAAGCTTTGTGCAGCCTCTCTGGAGTGCATTCTATCCCCCTTTTACATCTGGGGAAACTGAGGCACAGACAGGGCAAATGACTTGCCTCGTGTTACCCAAGCATATCAGAGCCAGAATCAGGAACAGAACTCTTGATTCCCAGTGTTCTTCTGTTATTCAAAGATGCAATGGCTTTGACTCCAATCCCACTGGATATACTCTGATGTAACTGAACTCAGAATCTGGCCCGGTACTTCCCTTTCTGCAGTGGTCTGATAAATGGTCCTTTGTTCAGAAAGCCTGATGTTGGAGAATCTGGCTCTGTTTCCCCCTTGTCGCTGGAATTGTGATTGGAAATAATTGGAAGTGTCACTGGAAGTAATCAGAAGTGACAGTCCCTGGGCTATGAGGCTTTTGCTTGAAGTCTAATGATCCCCCCCCGCAAAACAAAACCTAAATTTAAACAATGAAGTCACAAAGTGATTTGCCTTCAAGGTTGAAAACCCTGTGATTTTTTTTTTTCTGAAATGGAAAAAGAAAATAAAAAAGCCGTGTGTGTGTGTGTGTGTGTGTGTGTGTGTGTGTGTGTGTGTGTGGTGTGTGTGTGTGTCCCCTCAACAGGCTGAGCTGTGAGATCCAGCCAGCACATATCTCATAAATATTCTGAGTACTGAAGGACCCAACCAAGATTGGGGCCCGATTGTACTGCATTTTGTACAGACACATTGTAAAGAAGAGTGTTCCGGCCCCAACGAAGGCACAGCCTTAATAGTCAAGAAAAGAGTACAGTGCACAAGCGGATGAGGAACAGAGACACTATGTGAATTGGTCAAGGTCTGTAGGAGGGCTGGGAACTGAACCCATCTCTCCTGGTGTACATTTTTTTTAAATAAGGGCCTCAGTCTTTCCCCCTTACTACAGATTGACACAAAGAAGAAGGATGTTTCAGTGATTAAAGCATCCGCTTCAAGTCCCTGTTTGACCACAGACTTCCTATAGTCCACTAGCATGTGTGTCGATCTATGCTGGGGAACACCCTCCCAGCTGCTACAGAAACATACCCACAGGTGTGATTCCCAACTCCTGTGGACATATTTGTGCTAGCTGTCATCAAGCTAACATGCTAAAATAGTATTGTCGCTGTAGTGATGCAGGCTAACAGCTCCCAGTATATACCCACAGGGTTCAGGTGGGTTTGTACTTGAGGTAGCTAGTACAGTGCTACGGTTACAGTTACATTACTATTTTTAGCACACCAGCTCAGCAAAAGTATGTCCACATATGGGAATCACATCCGTGGCTCACAGTGTAGCCACAATCTCTCTGTGCCTCAGTTCCCCAACTATAAAATGGGAATAATAGCACACCCCTACCTCACAGAAGGGTTGTGAGGGTAAATACAGGAAGACTGTGAGGTGCTCAGATACAACAGTAAAGGGAGTATTATAAGTACTCTACATGGATTGTTTAGACAGTCCCTGCCCAAATGTGGAGCAAAACAATAAAGGGAACAAACATATGGAGCCCCAAATTAATTTTCTTGGGGGGATTCTCTTAATAAAACTATATTGTGCCATTCATGTAGTCAGAACAGTATCTAGTGGCAATGTGTCCATGTTATAAACCCCACCGTCATCTTTTATACTAATTGTTGAGCAATTTTAGCAGGAAGCAAGGGCCAAATCAGACTTCTCCTCTTCCCCTTTGAAGTCATCCCTCCAGATAAGAGTTAATTCACATCAGTATGAAAAGCTTTTCTGCCTATTGTAATGATCCCCATGCATTTATTTGGTGGCCTTTACTGATTCAGCTATGTGCATCTGGGTATATTCCAGGAAGTATTAGAACAGAACACAGCAGTGGTTGAAGCAGAAAATTGGGAGTCAGGACTCTTGGGTTCTACATTCTCAGCTGTGCTGCTCAGTCACTGTGTGGTCTTGGGCAATGGTTTGTGCCTCACCTTAGCCCTCTCTAAAATAGGGCTAATAACACTTCTTCATCCCCCAGAGAATTGTGAGGCGACATTAATTAGCTTGTACGCTTGTAAAAGATCTCTTAGTTCCTTATTATGAAAGATCTATAGGAGTGGAAAGTAGCAGTCGCGTGGCACTGCTGTTCGAACAAAATCCGTCCTCTCCTCCTCCTCCTCCTCCTCCTCATTATTCTCTTTTAACTGTGCACACCTTTCATTTTCAGGAGGGCAGCCTCCCTCTGCAGATGCAGCTTGCCTGCCCACAAAATTTGCAGTGACCTTTTTCCACAGACAATTAAGCTGCAAGCACAGATCTGAGTTCCTGCCTCTCTTCCTAGTCAGTTGCGGGGACAAATCAGCTGTAACCACACACACTGTGATTTGTGCCCCAAATTAATTTTGTAGGCACACACAAAAAAAAGGGGGGGGGGGACAATCTACATCTGAGAGAAAGGAAGTCAGGCTGGAAATGCACCCATTAATGTGCAATGATCCTTGCAGGAGAGGGATTCTGGCATAAACAAGTGAAGCCCTTGCCCTTTAAGAGAGGTGATGAGCTAGAAGAACATTTGCCTTCCAGAAACAACCCAGCCCTTTCCTGGAAAGGAGGAAGGTGCAGATGAGGCTTTCAGAAGATAACTTGTTTCATACCCCTGTCCAGTCATCATATTTACCATCTGCAATATATTTTCCAAACATTAACCCATATGTAAGGGAGAACTGACCCCTTTTTACATATTGGAAACTGAGACACAGTGAGGCTAAGTGCCTACAAAAAACTTGAGAAGGGTTAGGCTGCTAGCATTCTGAGACCACTTCCTGTTATGCTGACCAATACTGTCTCATTGTTTACTTGTCTTCCCCTCCATCTGTCTGTCTGAATCCATCTGTTATTTCTTGTTTTATACTTAAATTGTAAGCTATTTGGGGCAGGAACCATTTTTTTGTTCAGTGTTTGTACAGCACCTGGCACAATGGGATCCTGGTCCATGACTGGGGCTCTTAGGTGTTACAATAATACAAATAATAGGTGGCTTTCCCAGGAAGAGTCAGCATCCAAACCAGCATTAAAACTCCTGTCTTGGAGTCTTGTGCTCTTACCACTAGAGCTCTGCTCTGACACAGCTACCATTCCAGCCTGTACTGTTGGGGAGGGGAATATAAAAGGGAGGAGATGATAGCCAGGGTAAATGAGAGGAATAATACACTGTGTTCAACTTTTTTCTACTAATTCCCGTTCCCATTGCTGGCAAGAAGCCCTTAGGGGACACTTTCAATTTATTCACTTTATACACTTTGCCATTATTCATGTTACCTTTCCTGATTCCCCTCCCTTTGAGTCTTCCGAGTATCTATTCATAACCGTGTGCGGGGAGGGTCCCAGAGCCCTAACCCTGTAAGCCCGACCGAGCCTGAACAATTAAACCACAGTTTTGCAGCCCGAGTCCCGCAAGCCAGAGTCAACTGGCACGGGCCAGCCGCGGGTGTTTAACTGCAGTGCAGACATACTCTTAATGACCTGACTTCACCCAAGCCTCTTTGCTGAGACACTTTTGGAAACTAACCATTTTCTGAAAACAGACGAAGAACCTGTCTGAAAAAGACCCATTCATCTTTGAGACAGGACGGGCGCCAAGTTGACACTGCAGCCGGAATGCCTGTGCTTCGTAACACACGTGCCAGCACACTCGAAACACACAGGGAGTCGCACACATAATACACACGCCGTCACATGTGCATAAGTTCACACACGCATCATCAGTCATTCCTGCTTGCGTGCACAGGATATAGCCCTGGCCACCATCTTGGCTGACACACTATGGATTGAACCACAGACCTCCAGAACTAAAAGCATTAACTGCTGCAGCTTGAACTACAACGCCCCTGCCAGTGCTGTAACAGACACTTTTCCTCTGGGGATCAACCACAGAGACAGAACCTGAGCATGACATGAGCACACACACACACACACACACAAAACGTGCACCATCATGCAATAAATACATTGGGGCCAATCCTGCAGTCCTTACTCATGCATAATCCCAGTTAACTTTAACATCTTGTCCCTTCCACACACACTGAAAGTTTTATCAGGGTGCTTGTTTACATTCTTTCTTCCCCAGACAATTCCTGAAGATTCAAATAATCCCCCAATTCCCAGCTTATCTGTCCTCCTTGTAAAACCCCTGTATTTGCCATGAGGGAAGCAGAAGTATTTGTTGCAATCATGATGATAAACAGAAAGAACTCTCTTTTCTTAGGAGTCAGTTGTGCAAGATTGGACATTTCTGGGAAGCGGTGCTGCAATTTCACAAGGCTTCTTTCTAAACAGCGCCAACACCCCACAAACAGATGACAGATTACACGAAGGAGACATAAAAGCAAGGGTCTGTGAGAGGGTGATGGAAAAATGCCAGCAATTTCCTAAAAATTGTAGGTAGGAAAAATGCAAGTACTCAACTGGAATTTGACAATAACAACACTATAGCCTTGTGAGAAGTTCTATGGCATCTTTAACAATACATATGACAACGGTAGTTTTATGTTCTCTGTGAAAGATGGAGTCCCCAGGACCACAGCATGCCAGACCACCCTGCTGGTTCAGTACTATCTCCGACACCACTTTCTCTAGCACTCGGCTTTCCTTCGCAGATCTCCCGTCCAAATTCTGACCTAGCCTAGTTTATGAGAGCTTCTAACTCACAACCTGGTGTGGTGTAGGTTCAGGCCTGTGCTGTTGAATATCGAACAAATCCTAATTTATCAAACATGCAAAGATCACTGACTTTGATTCTAAAGAAAGAAAAATATGTCAGCAAATAAGATAAACCGGAAAGTTTATTTGTTAAGAAGAACTGATGACCCTGCCATGTAGTGCACATATATTACAATGATGGGAGCATTAGCAATGCGTGGGACGAAGAGATCTAAAGCACAGACCAAAACTATTCCCCATTCTGATTAAGTTTAGTTTGGAGGTAAGGAGCCACATTCAGAGCTGGTGTATGCTAGCATCGTTTCGCTGAAGTCAAAGGAGCTATGCTACACCAGCTGAGCATCTGGCACAGTATGTAGCTGAGAAAAGGAGATGACAGAGCCAGCTCAGAGTTTGGGGGTTACTTAATACCCAGTCCCCTTCCCTCTCTGTTAATTAATGTACAACTCTTTCCTGTGCCCATTAAAACCAATAACAACTTCCCCCACTAGGAGCGGGATGAATAGCCTTTATGACAGTCCCCTGATCTGCTTTAGTGTTATCAGGCTTGCAGTTCCTAAATGCATCAGAAAAGCCTCCATTTTATGCCAGAAGATGCATCCTGAAACTCTGGTGAGTATATAAGAAACTGCACATCCTCTGTCAGACCTGATCACTCCATTCTGGGACAGCTGTGCTCATGCCAGCTGGCACTAGAGGGATTTTCACCATAACCTTTTCCCATACAGTGAGACTATAGGAGTCTTGGAGTTTGATTCACTAACCGTGGACCCTTGGGACAACACTGAAATACCTCCTTGATATCAGAGATTCAGTGGACAGAGCTCAACACAGTGCAATGAAATTAGACCAGATGCAAGAAAAACTCCTCTTTATTACACACAGTCAGTTTGTGGCATACGTTGCCTCTAGAGACTGAAGTGTGATCTAATATGTCCCACCCCTGTGCTCCTGCCAGGAGTTCCTGAGTGTTAACTAGATTTTTTTCTTCCCCAAAATATTTTCTAGGGGGTTTTGTCCATTTTTTTCCCCAATTTTTAATATCAGTTTTTGATGAAATGGAGATATTTGGGGGATTGGTTGCAGAAAACAAACCAAACACCCATTACGGTTTAGGGGTTTTCAACAAAAACACAAAAAAAGAAAATAAGTTTTTTTTCACAAAACTCTTTATTTTCACTGTTATTTTTCATGGGAGGGAGCGGGGTGGAGGAGGGCGGGGAATTCTTGACCAGCTTTAGTTTTAACTTTTCTTTGTCAAGGATTCTCTGCATAACCTTGGTTGAGTTACTTACCCACTGGCTGCTTCCCTAGCTGTACAATAGGGATAACAATACTTACTGAGAGCGTTGTGGGGATTAATTAGCACTCATAAAGAGCTTTGAAGATGCTAAGTGATAATGAATATTTGGAAGTCAGAGTCAAGATTATGATCAAGATGAATCACATTTCATGCTTTAAGGTGTTTATGGAGAATGTTTAATGTAGTGTAATCACCCTGTAGTGCCTTCCATGACTGTTCCCCAGGTCTTGGGGAGAACCTGTGTGGCAACTTTAGGCAACACTAACTGTATCAGTTGATCAGGGAGCTAGAGAGAACTACAGGGTCTGTTGGTGTCCAGCAGCCAAATAAAGAATTCCCTTTATATTCATTACAACTTAATCCTGTCTCTCTCACCCCCAACGTCCCCCCAAAAGATAGTACATACTGCAGTTGCTCTCAGGCTGTGACCCAAGCAGAGAGCAGACTGGTCACATGGCGCGCCGCTGGCTCTTCTTTGCCTCCAGCTGGTCAGTCACATTAAAAGAAGCTATGAATACTTCCCCCAGATTAATTTTCCATGTAATAAATTTGCTGTAGTTCCGACAGGGAGGTTATCTCCACTGTGCAGATCTATGAGGCAGTTTATCTACTGGTTTGTAAGTACTCTTGCCAAGTCATACAACATTGCAGCAGTACTTAGGACATTAGGGTGGGTTTCACATCTCTCTGAAGCATCATGTCTCAGCCACTGCAAGAGGCAGAATGCTAGACTAGATGGATGAATGATATGATCTGGTCAGGCAAAGCTTATGCTCTTTTGGGTCTAGAACCCATCTATCTCTGAAGCTAGACACAGCCAGTGTGATTGCGAACATCTCTTATGTCTCTAGTATGGAGCACCTGGGAATATTTTCTAGTTTTGTGATTCACGAAACCTTTCCGAAGATAAAGGGATCAAATTTAGCTCTAGTGTAAGTTAAGTCTAAAAATTGTATGTGCTGATGCATATTTTTACAAGCAATTTTTTTTTGAATGGGGATATTTTTCAATGGGATGACAGTTCCGGAACTGATTGGAAAATGGAAGACAATTTTTGCAAAAAGCCTTCCCCCTTCCCCTCTTTTTCACTGAAATTTCATTTTGGCAGAATTTTTCCATTCAGCTCTAGTGAAATGGTTCTACCAGGTTCCCTTCAGATGGGTACATTGAGGGGCCTCATTCTGTTTTGATTCACACTATTGTAAATCCGAAGTCTTCTGAAGTCAACATAATTATACCAATGTGAAACTGGTATGATTTTTTTTCCATGTGAAAAATTAGCAAAAAAACATTTTTTGTCTGCCTCAGATTTTCTACAATTGGGGGGAGGAGGCTTTTTACTGAAAAAAAAATCTCAAAACTGATTTTTTTCACTTTTGGCACAAAAAATTCAGTAATTTAAGCAAAACATTTTGGTTTTATTGAAAATATTTGCTCAACTGGATGACTGTTTTCAGCTTTTAGTTGCCAAAAAGGTGAAAAAAATGAGTGTTCAGGTTTTTAAGAAAAGTCATCAAAAATGGACATTTCCCACAAACATTTGCATTTTGACGACCCAAAAGCCATTTTTGTTGACAACACAATTTGAAAGCAAACTTTCAACCAGCTCTAGTGTGATTGAGATTGGAATCTGATGCCTCCAGAGCTAGAAACACTTCACATTTTCCTTCTACTTCTCTTTTTTCTGTTCCCTCCACCCACTCTCTGATTCATGCCTTTTGCTCATACTTTAAGAGCACAACCTCCCTTCTTTAAATCTCCCTTCTTCCAAGAGTCATTTGCTCCTGTTTCTCACCATTGACTCCCCTCCCATCTTTACCCAAACTTATCTCCGTTAGACTGTTTGGGGGCAGGGACCATCCCTCATCCTGTCCGTAAAGCACAGCATGTTTTGGCAGTGCCATAGACATGTTTAATAACAACGAAAACCAAACTGTGCTTCACTTCCCCTCGACTACCCTCCTCCCAGACCTTGCTTGTGTCTTTCAAATGCTATCCCAAGGCTATTCCCTTTGCTTTAACAGCGAGAAGAGAAGTGGGCTGTTGGAGCTTAACATAGTTGCAAGTGGATTGCTTTCGGCTAGTGAATGAGACTCTCCAGCCTTCCTATATCTCACCCTGATGTCTGGATCCCAAGAAGAGGAGCCATGGTCCCTTCTTATTTTTCTCTGAAGCATATTATTAGTGAATGGGGCTGGATTCCTCTATTTAGCTACAGAGCAGGTACAGTAGGGGCAGAAGAGACAAAGGACAAAAGAGGTGCAAGACAATTTTGTGTCTGAGATGAGAGGACTAGGAGAACTGGGTTCTATTCCCACCTCTGCTATGATCATGAGGAAGTCTCTTAACTTACCCCTCTGCCAGAATGGGGGTAACAATACTTCCAAGATTCACAAAGGGATGGTAAGGCTTAACTCATTCATGATTATTTAAACTATAAGCTCTTTAGGGCAAGGACCATCTTTCGCTATAGGTAGAGCCCTGCAAATCTGCGGATATCCACGGCCCATGTTTGCGGATCGGATGCAGATGCAAATGTATCCATGCAGGGCTCTAACTATAGATACATACAGCACCTACCACCATGGGACCTCTAGAGACTATTAGAATGCAAATAATCATGAGTTATTTGGGACTCTTGGATAAGGGTTTCTACAGCAATGCAAAGTATAAATGCAGCTAAGGCTTAATTCTGACTTCCTGTCTGTCCAACATGTGTAGCAACCTTAATAAGATTCAGTGGTTAAAGTGGGGGGAAATTACTCTCACTGGCTGGGGCAAGCAGTGTTCTCCACAATTCCCCCTCCTTCTCAGCTACTGCACTGACCTCCCCTGCTACCTCCCTTAACCACTGATAAAACTAGGCTAGGTAGTGCCAACATGGTGGTGGTTCTGTGGCAGACCCAGTACTGACCCTTTTAAGAGGAGCCTGGCTGTTAGTCTTTACCCCAGTGCCTTTGGGAGGCCACGTGCTATCAGAGTCTCTCAAACACCCTCAGCGGGTGGAGACAGAAGGGCAGAGGCTAACGCACAGAGGGGACAAGCTCCTACTCGCACTTCTGCTGCAGACTTTGCAGCGTCTCTGAACTGCCTCCAGCAGTCTCTGGCACTCCAGCCCACGTCCCTGCAGAGGAAACCTTACACTCGAGTGACGAAAACCTTTGTTCGCAATTAATGTATGTAACAACTGATGGAGCAGGGAAAAATGAATGGAGCACGAGTCGTGATTATTACTCAGCCAGCTCTACTGACGGTCTCGCGTCTCTTGGAGCCCTATTTAGAATGCTGACTAGTCTCTGTTTTTCAGACCTATGAGCCTCAGCAGACAAGACCTTCCATTCCAGCATCTCCATCTTCCCATCTCAAGCCATTGTGGTGGCTCTCTGACCTGCCCCTCAGAGTCTGTGGCACCCCGCGCTCCCCAGAGAGGAGGAGACCTTGCCCTCACACCCAACCTCAGTCTGCTGGCGGGGATCCAGCCATCACAGCCCACGTCCAGCCCTGACACGAGATTTCTCGCGGAGCTGTCTGCCTGTCAGTGAAATCTGGCAGGGGAATGGGGACAGAGGCTCACTCATTGCACTGTGGAGCCTCTGGAGACCAGGAGCTGCTTTGGAGCCTGTCACTCAGGCGAGGTCCCTCAAATACCACAGGGCTGCAAATCCCTTCCTCCAGAGGTCTCCTCTTTAATAAACATCCCTCCTTCCAGTCTGCCTTTCTTACCCCTTCCTCCTCCATTCATTCTTTCACTCATCTTCCCTTCCTGTCCTCTGCCTCCCTCTTTCTTTTCACTCCTTCTCATACTTTAATTCCTCTCATCCACTCCTTTCTCTCCCCAGTTTCTCTTTTACCCCTCCTCCCTTTCCATCCTTCAGTCACCCCCTTTCTCTTCTCCCTCTCTCCTTTCTCCATCCCATATTACTTTGTCTCACTCCCCCCCTTCTCTCTCCTCTTTGTCGCCTTCTCTCTCCCTTTCTCTACCTTCCTCTCCTCCTCCCTTTCCCCATCTCTCTCCCCCACCTCCCTTCCACTTGCACTTTAACACATCTGTTTCTAATCTGAGCTGTCTGCAGCGTCTACTGGAAACAATAAGCTCTTTTTATTTTTTTAACCTGAAATTAAAATTCCTGGATGAAACAAAATAAAATTAAACAAATTTGACACCATCCCTGGAACAAACACACTTTCTTAACCTTTGTTTTGTAAAGAACAGTCAAACCGCTAAATAGTTCATGGCTTAAAACCGCTGCACCTTTTAAAAATAAAAATAACTCACACTATAATGACTAGGTTTGATCGATACATATGAAAGCAAAATCAGGTTTAAAAATTCTCCCGTTTCCAAACCTGGTAATAATTAAAACAAGAACAACAAAAACTCCAACAACAAAATTAAACCAGTCAGTCTCTGAACTCAACAGACTTTGCTACAAGTTTTTTTCTTTGCAAGAGCTTCTCCTTTGCTGGTCCCTGTGGCATTTTCTGTTGCCCAGAGAAAGCATATGTAAGTTTAATTTCCATAAAAAAAGCCCCACTCACCTAAAAAGAGGATGGAAAGTGCAGACATTCCGTCTCCAGGAGAGAGAGAGACTTTTCCTCCCTTTTTCTTCCTTTCTCCTAGGAATGGTAGGCAGACCTGCACAGAATTCAAAGGAACGCCTCTGGAATGCACTGAGCGTAATTGCATCCATGTGCCAGAAAAATAACCAACTTTGCTCTTTCTTGCCTTCTGCTATTCATCCCCTTTCCAGTTTCCATCCAGATTTGATAGCAGATTTTAGATATCTCTGCCTGCTAATTCAGGCCCTTGAGTTTCTGGAAGAGAAAAGACAGAGGCAGTGCAGCAGGGAGACACATCTATGGCTGTATGGAACAATTTTGCATGTCTGAAAAGAAAAGGAGAGAAGAGGAGAAAAAAATACACTGTGCACAATGTTAACCACATGGCTGCCTCCCAGGACAGCCCCTCCCTACCATCAACTGGGATTAGCATTGAAGGCCAGTCATGTGGGTGAGATGTACTTCTGGCAATAATGCAGTTCTACCTTCTAAGGGGAAACAACCAGTTTTCTCTAGTGTCAAAATAGTTAAGTTTGGAGACAGTCAAGATTCAGCCTGGAAAAATTAGGCACTCGTCACTCAAGGGCCAGAGACATACACTCCCTTGGAAAAAATACATGCACTAGATAAATAGATAGACATCCACATACATGCAAGTGTCATTGTCATCGGCAGCAGAGAAGCTGCAGAATTCACATTTATATCCCCACTCAGGGGCATTCCCAGGGTGGTGTGGTGGTGGTGTTTTTTCCCTTTGAAAGCACAGTGTTAATTTCCTAAGGAGGAAAAAAAAAAACCAAGCAAAACAACTGAAGAAAAATTGATTCATTTTGTGAGTTCCCTCCTTACTTTGATTACCACTGAGAGCAAACAGGAGGGGCTATTAGGGCCCGATCCTGCAGATGGAGCTGCAGGGGCTTGCCTGGAGCTCCACTGATTTAAAGAGGGCTCTGTGTGGGGTGCAAGACGCTGCCCATGTGAACCACTTTGCAGGACCCGGCCCTTGGCTGACAGGGGGAGAGACAAATAGAAGGCAACCAGATATTGCAATGATGAAGGCCACAGAATGTATGTACATAGGTCTTTATAAGGTCAGTCATCACCGTGGCAGCTGAGCATCTAGACAAACAGATGGTTTTTTTCCCCTCGTTCTGATACCTAGATTTAAATTTCTGTCTCGGTGGGGTCACAGCACTGCCAGTTGAAGCCCTGCTTAGCTGATGCTGCAGCCAGTTTTTCATTCATGTAATAAGACTATACTTCAGCAGCAGTAGCTGGAAACAGCCAGTAAAAGAGAATTTCACACTAAATACCCAGTCATTGTCCTCCACACCAGTATTCAATCTCCACTGATCTGATTGAATGAGAACATATCCATAGGTTGAAATCAGTCAGTTAGTCCCTTCTTACAATAATGCTTGGCTCTTGCATGTACATTACCTGTCCTACAATGATCTCCCTGCATGTCAGGTGAGCTCAGCTCTGCACAGGAAGCAACTAGAACATAACAGGATTGGGCTCAAATTACTTAAAGGAGACCTGCGAGGAAACAAAAAGTTGGACTTGTGCCTCTTCTCCTTTCCGATCATAAAGAAAGACTGAAAGATTTTCGCCCAAACAGGCTGTTTTTCAGCCTTTTCCATCCCATTATCTCATGTTACAATGGAAACCATTTTTTTGTGATTCCCCTTTGCCATAAGTTTCAGGACTCCCCTGCCATCTGACTATAAGGAAAGGGAGGATGTTATGATCGCCCTGATACCTGTTTGTGATGTGCAGATGGGTGAGAACCCGTGTATTCAAAAACTTGGGTAGTGGGTAAAGTTTTCAAAAGTGTCTAGATACTTAGGAGCCAAAGTCTCATTGAAAGTCAGTGGGACTTTGACTCCTAAGTCACTGAGGCACTTTTGAAATTTTATCCCTTGTCTACTCTGGAAGATCTCTCTTGCGGGAGCTAGATGAAGTTTTCTACTGCTGTGGTAAGAGAAAGTGAGTGATAATCTCACTGCACTGACCACAATGATAATGTTTTCTGCGTTTGTGTATATTCAGCAACTTTCATCCACAGCGCGTTACACACATCAAGAAGTCACTTCTATCACCACTAAGATGCAGTTCCCTGGGGAGTTGCCAGAAGAGTCAACACATTGCACCACAATGAGGAGAGCAAAAATCTTGACCAACTGCATCAGGATAAACCTTCACTCTTATGAGCGGTGCTATGCACGTGGGTATCATGCTCTAGACGAGAGATGATGATGGTCCAGTGACTAATAACATTAGCCTGGCGCTCAAGAAATCTGGACTCAATTTCCTGCTCTGTCACAAACTTCCAGTATGACTTTGGACAAGTCGTTTAATCCGTCTGTGCCCCAGTCCCCTATTAGTAAAGTGGGGTTAATAGCACTTCCCAACCCCACATGGGTGTTATGACAGTAAAGACGTTAATGATGATGAAGTGCTCAGATACTTCAGTAATGAAAGCCATGATTGTAAGATCTTGGGGTAGGGTAAGTCTTTTTCATCTGTGTTTGTGCAGCACGTAGCACAATGGGGTTCTGATCCATGATGGAGACTCCTAGTGCTACAGCAATACAAATAAATAATAAGTACTTCAGATTAATGCTATATTATACTATAATACCAGAATACCATCTATCACTGTCTAACACTCTTGGGCATTCACACCTCCACAGCAGAAGAGAACAGGCAATGCAGAGCACTTATTATCATTTAAAATTATTTTAAAGCTTCACCCACCTGGAGGGGTGGATTATGCAACCACTCTGCTCCCAATCAGCCCTGGACTGGCTGCAAAGCTGGGCCCAGAACAAATTAAAGCTGGGTCCAGAACGAATCTCTTGATGTGAAGTGTACACTGTAAGCCATGAGGCTGTTGCCACAGGTTGTTCTCTTTCATTCTGAAGTTTCGGTTTGGGTCAGACTGTGCCTCAGGCCTTTAGGTTCAGGTTTGGAAATTCCATGCCTAGCTGCCTACAGAAATGTCCCAAGATCAAAGGTGAACAGTCTAACACAGACCGATGAGTATTTCCCATGCATTTCTTTTGTTCCTCAGCTAACTGCCCCTGTGGCTCAGGGAACTTTTTTTAGGCGATAGGGAGCCCTTTGATGCTACACCATCAGTTCGGATCCAGCCCAGCTTGGAGGTAACTGAAGCTCTTTAGCGCATCAGAGCTGCTCAACGGCCCCAAGAGAGGTCCCACCCAGACAGAGTTGAGGTACATCAATGAGGTAGAGAGTGAGTGTAGCTTGCCTTGCCGCTGGACGTGTTCTTTGGAACAAAGACATCTGTCTCCAGATCTGTCAGGCCATCACTTTCCACCGTCACTAAAACAAAAACATGCAGCGCTGGGGAAAAAATATAACCTTTACACATTTTCCTTCCTGTCTTTCAAGGACTTTCGTAACCTGGCTCTTCACTATGACAGAGACTTTTTAAATATTTACTTCAGGACAGGAAATGATTTTGACAGGAAAATGTAGCTACTCTGATCTCAGCAGGTGCTGACACACACATGGGTTCCATCAGAGAGAAGTGATGGTGATTGGTACCCAAGGTACAAAGAAACCTCCCTCTTCCCATTGCTTTGTTAACAGAAACAGCCCAATTTGACTCTCAGTTACATCTGGGTAACCCCTGTTGGTTTCACAGATGTACAGGAGAGCAGAATTTGGCTCATTGTCTACTATATGGCTGTTCTCCCTGTAACAATGACAAAAAAGGAGCTTTAAATGGCATATCCAACTAGTGGAGACAACTAGCAAAAGCCATCATAGCGGGCAAATGGAACAGCTGCTAAAAGGGAGTGGTGTCTGTCTCATCTGCCCATTGAGTAGAAACTGGATTCCTTCAGAACTTTCCCCCTCACGCTTGGCCCAACAGGCTGCTGGTTCTCAAACAGCAGCGTGGATGGATCCGAGAGAACAGCATTGATTTTCAGTGTAAGACATCAATCAATGGAGAAAAGTGCATTTAATCCCTTTCCCGGCTCCCCAGAATCCAAGGAGCACTGAGCTTGTCTCTCCCTATTACAGCTCTGACAGAAGATGGCCCGATCTATGCCATGAGTACCCAGAATGCTTCCTCGCTTTAATAGAATCAAGCATCAGGAACTGAGAGAGAAAAGTGTTGTCACCCTGCACTTATTCCCCAGCTTCCATTGAAATCCGCAGAGTGGGGACTAGCATGAGAGGTTATAGGGAAGATGGGGGGAGAAAGCCCTGCTTGAAGAAGCTCCATCTATCATCTAAGCAAGCCATTCTACATCCTGTGGTCAAGCTATATTTCCTCTCCTCTCCATCCCCTCAGGAAACTTGTCTTGGGGTAAGTAATGCTTTGGGGCTCAGTGAGGAGTCCCTCTTTTGTGTTAGTTCCTGCTATTGACAGGACATCTCTGCTGCCTGCATAATGAGACAATTCCAAAGTGGTGACTTTTCAGATTGGGTTGGGCTGACTGAGACAGTCACAAGAGGTCCTGAATCAACCCCATACACGCTGATTTTTTCAGGATCTTGGCTGGTCTATTTAAGGGTAAGCAGGTGGTTTCTGCAGTGTAATGTCTTCTATTAAAAAGGCCATTTTTTTCAGGCAAGATTGTGAATGATTTTCCTTTGGTCACACTCTGAAGTTGTAGTAGCATGGGAGATGTGGATTGTAAGCTTATAAAAATCCATGAGGAGAGAAAGAGAGCAGAGAGAAAGAGAGAGGCCATTGCAGGTATCTAGAACAGTGGACTTTAATTAAAATCCCTGTAAAAAATCAATAGATTTGGATTGCAAAGTTCCAGTAACAAAATTATAGTAATAATTACCCCTTCTTAAGGCACAGCTTTAAGTATAAGAAAGTGTTTCCTAAAAACCTAGGCTCGGGGCAAAATCTGATACTGAGCCACCACACTCCTTTAAAAAATTACTATCCAGGGAAGGTCTGGGGGTTCGAGAGTGAGCCCACCCCACAGTCACCCTGTAGAGGCAGCTCCTATCTTGCGGGGCTAGGGCTGGCTCTCTGCTCCAGGTATTGCAACTTGATGCACGGGGTAGCAGCACTACTACAGTTTGGCCTGGCTGCCCCTTTATCATGACAGAGGGGTCACTGGGTTAAATTTGAGTGAATGGTATTGTGAACTGGTGCACAGTGCTGCAGCACTGCTCAGGTTTGCATTAGGTCGCATCGCCACTCAGTTGGGGGCCTCTCTCAAATAGGAGGCCCTGTGCAAACAGCCCCTTTTGCTCGCCCCCCCCCGGGCAGCCCTACCTAGGCTAAGCTAAGATCTATCCTGCTGTGATTCCTAGCTGCAGGTGAATTCTGAAGGGCTGCAGACCGACTTTAGAATCCCTTTTCTGCTCTCCTTTTAATTTCAGCCAGTCAACCCCTTCCACCTTTGTACCTGTGACCCACACTAGGAGGATGCGTGCCTTTGTTTCTCTCTAGGGGCTGGTCTGCGGAAGAGCCCGCTGCAGCTGCTTGCCAGAAGAACTCTCCCTTCAGCTCAAACAATATCATCAAGCCCTGATGATAGTTGTATATAAATATAGTTGTAACTTAAAACAAGTTTACCTCTCCCCCTGCCCTGGGGGAAACAAAGGGCTGCCATCACCATAAATAACAACAAACTGGAATAAAAAAAACAAAAACTACCACACCCACCCACCAAAAAATGGGGCTGTACCTCTTCTCCTCACAGGGCAGCTGCAATGCTGCATTTCTAGCACCAGGGGGAGCTGCTCACGGGTATAAAAAGCCAGGCTAAGGAGTCCTTTCCCTTAACTGAAGGTGGAATGCAAGAGGGTGCAGAGCCAGTTCTGAGGTAAAAGCTGGCAGCAGGTCTCTATGCTTTGTGCTAACAGGCAGAGGGGAGGAAAACCAGCATTGCAGTGTCTTTGCCAGTGGTGCTTGATACCTAGTGTCAAAGGCAGCTTTCAATAGACTAAAAATACTGTTCACTAATCCCCCTAGCTCCAACCCTGGTGTTTTTTAACCTCGAGTGCAAGCTTGCCCTGTCCCACCTGTGTAAGCCACTCCCAGCCTCCTCCCTGTATCGGTCTTGTCTGGTTAGAACATGAGCTTTTAGGAGCAGTGACTGCTCTGTACTATGCCTATGTACAGGACTTGGCACAACTGCGCTCTGGTCTCGAGTGGGGTCTCTAGGTGCTACCATCATACAAATAATAAATGTTACTTCCCCAGTGTGTTAACATTGAGCTGTGGCCGAGAGGAAGGTTGGCCTTGTTAGGGCCTCACCCTAGGAGTTGAGAGACCTGGGTTGAGGGCCCTGCTCTGGTATGGGCTTCTTGAGTGCCCTTGGTGGAGTCACTTAGCCTCTCTGCAGCTGTCAGTTCCCTATCTACAAGATGGGGATAATAGCACTTCTCTGCCCCCTGAGGGGGTTGTGAGGTTCTCGGTCGCTACTGTAAAGGAGGCCAGTACTTAAGACAAACCTTTCAAGTAGGGGAATGTTGGTGCTTATATGAATGTCTGTCAGCTGGCAGGGGATTAAAATACATTAAACCTAAATAAAGAGTTTGCCTTAAACTGTACCGTCACCAGGCAGGAGAAATAACTGGGTTGCCCGTCCTTCCTTGCTGGGATGCCTGACTGTGAAGCTCTAACTCTGTAAGTGTTTCCCTCAAGCAATACTAGGCATGGAGTCCAAAGCAAATGCTTAACTATCTCTCCCACGTGTGAAGAGGAAGAGAAGAAGAAATCAGAGCAAAGTGTAGTGCCTTGGATATGTCAAGGAAGAAAACATTCAAGCGCTGCAAGAAAAGCTGAAGAGAAACAAAATTAGACAAAACAAAGAACTATGGGAGTGGGGAAGCTAAATGCATGGGAAAAGACAGGTAAAGGAGACATTGAAAGAGAGAAACATGGGGGTAGGGTAGAGAATGGAAGAGGAAAAGGGGTCAGCTTAATGTACTGGTTTTAATATATTCTGCAAAGTCTGACGCAGGCTCATTTAAAAGAAAATCTCAGAGTGTGTATCTCATATACAACAAACCTTGTGAGCTGCTGCTTCTCTGCAGTATTGACCCACCTCAATTGCTATTAATTGGAGACTGATAAATAAGAGCTTGAATCTAGAGTCTTACAATGCAATGCATATGATTTGTTATAAAATGCAGTAAACAGAGGCCATTAAGAATGATCAAAATACAAATATGTGTGTGTGTGGGGGTGAGGGTTTATCCAAAAAGAAGACATACAGCAGCAGCTTAGCTGTTACTAAGTTTCCACCCCTAATTAATAGAGCCCCAGCTGCTGAAGGGACTTAATCTATAAGCAGACCTTCCTCCATTTTGGAACTCTTCTGAAACAAGCACAGCTCTTGCTGCAAGAAACTTGCTCTGAAGCAGGTAGGTTTCAACCAAAATGGACCTAAAATAAAGAGAGTGCAGGAAAAAAGAAATGTGACAAAACTTCAGACAGAGTGTGCACCTTTTGTTCAGCCTGACTGCTAAGGGAGTAGGAAGAAAGGAAAAGAATCTAAACCTTTACTCAGGGAGACTGGGGCAGTTCAGGCATCTTTCTCATGAGTAGTAAAATTTTCTAGTTATTAGTATTACTGTGCACCTAGGACCTGATCCTGCAAGGGGCTCTGGGTGGCTGCAATACCCATATGGTGTTTATGCAGGATTGGGGTTTGTGTACTAATATTAGCCTCCCAACAGCTGATATTTTATTTGAAACAGAGAGTGTTTAGCAATCTGTGATATTCAGTTGGGTGCAGTCTCAAACTTTTAGTTTAGACTGAAAGCTAATGCAGTGCTACAAATGAGAAGAGAAATACAATGTTAAGTGTGCAGGACTTTATCAGTTCCCAGTTATTACCAGAGGGGGATGTGCTGGGGTGATAAATTACCAAAGAAAATTACAAATGTAAAATTGGAATAATCCTTAACCTGCATAGGGGATAGTGTGAGGATTGAGTCATTGTGGGGGCAGTTTTATCTAGTGGATATGACATAGACAGGAACTCAAAAGTCCTGGGGTGACTTCATCCCATTCACTTCATCCCTGGAATCTGTCCCAGTTCTGCCACTGACCACCCATGCTACCTTGGGCAAATTACTTCCTGGTTCCCATCCCTTGTCTTTGTACAGAGTTTACAAAATTAGGCCCTAATCTCAGTTTGGCCTCTAGGTGCTATTCTAGTCCAAATAATAATTAGTTTGTTTGCAAAGTGCCTTGGAAATGTAAATTAGTGCTAAGTCCCAGGCTTCCTCGGTGATGAGAAAGATAGAGCCCCAAATCTGAAATTTACTGAAAAACTTGGGGTCTAAAGACAACTCTAATACAGTTTATTTATCACTTAATACTAGGTAGGGTCAGAATCAATGCCAATAATAGGATGCAAAACAGGCTTTGCTTATTTTATCAGGTTTTAAAAACATTTGTGCAGTGTTTATAAATCAGACTTCCAAAGATCTGTGCTACTAATTTGTGCATTAAGAATTGTCTTTTGTTTTTGTTTTCTTGTTTTTGTTTAGTACAATAGAAATAAGACAGCTTAATTCAAGCTCTGTGTTGGTTATCTGGAGAACTTTCACTTGTCAAGGGACAGTGTCAAGGTAAGTAGATCTAAAGCTTGACTTGATTTTAAATGCCTTATGTTGGTATGAAAATTCCATTATGATATTTTAAGGCACAAATACTAAAGTCCTGTCTTCAGTGAAACTGTATGGAATAGGAACATTGAGTTTGAACTTTGGGGTTTGGACCTATGTTTTTACTCCACAACAAGCAAATGTTTTAATACTCTTTTTATATATGTATATTTATAAAATATATAAATAATATTAATATATATATAATATTAATACCATTCCTGAACAGTCTGTTAATAATAAACCTGTATGTTCATCTCAACGCAAATGAGCAACCCAATAGTAACGTGTCAGAATGTGTTAGCATTTCTGTGTTATCCTATACTTCTCTTTATACAGGCCAGCGCTCCTAAACAACCCTACAATAATAAACCAGTAGACTTAAGCCAGAACTCATGAGCATCGCTGTAGTAACAAACCAGCTTGTACAATCTAGTACTCACAAGTGCTGATACAGAAATAAAGCCTGTGTGCACAGCTTAGCATGGATGATGCAATGTAAAAGTTTTTGTTAGCAAGCACGATTTCACTTTCAGGTTTACAAGGGATTATTTAAAAACAGTGAGTTGGAAAGAAAAAGTTAGAAAAACGCCTGAAGAGTTTCCTTTTAAATACATTTCTGGACACTTGGCAGTGAACTGGAAATGGCTCCAGTGGAAGCAGGCAGTGCCATCCAGAAATACCCAGCCAGGGAGCCAGGCTCCAAGTCCCAAGCCATTGTTGGTTCTCTTGTACTTTTCATTTATTCAGGCTCAGCAGGGGGAAAAAAAAGTCATTTCTATGTGGAAACGGTCACTCTGTATTATTTCCACCTCCCTGCAGCCTCTTTTGTTCTCTTAAGGCAGCCACCAGTTTGTTAGCCGTGGAGAGTGTTGTATGTAAGCATTTGGCACTAGGAGGGTATCTCCTGTGACCCTAAAGACAAGGAGAGATTCGTACTGAACTGGAACAGGGAAGAGACAAGGACAAGAAAGGGATAAAATGGTTTTTCTTTATTTGTGTATCAAGTCTAATGGATTCTTAACTACATATCTTTTAATTACAGTGACTAGTATGCTTAAGGTTTTGTTAATGGTAGATGTGGGCTGCTGGTTTGGATCTAGCTCAGTTTGATAGTGATCAAAAGTTGTTAGCGTGACACAGTTGCTCAGTGGACCATGTGAAATGAATTTGGTTGGTCTCAGCCAAGTTCCTACTGGGCACCTGTCTGCACAACTCAAACTGCCATTGGAATTGGCAGTCTCAGCAGAGAGGCTAAAGATTAAATGGTCAGTGGAGAGTTGGGGGCTCCATCACCTAGAACTGGTTCTTCCAGGTCAGGGTTCAAGCATGTTGTCAAACTGAGGGTAGCATGGGGGCAGTGTGTTTGTGAACGGTTGCCCATTTTGTGTATAGTCAGTGGCTAGGCAGCAGAGGGCTTCTATCTCTGGGGCTCTGCTTATGATTCTTTGCTACAGGTATGTCTACACTGCAGTAAAACACCCACAGCTGGCCTGTGTGAACTGACTCCAGCTGAAGCCCAGAGAGGGACACGGTAATTTTATAGCCCTGCAGTCTGAGGCCTGAGTCAGCTGCTGTGGGCAAGATGCAGGTGTTTTACTGCATGTAGACATACCCTTGCACTGAATGTACTTAAAGATACAGTGGAACAATTCAGAGAAACTTGCACATTCTTTAAGGATAGTAAATAGAAAGAAATGAAATAGAAGCAGGGCTTTGGAGCTGTGCTACGGCTCCGCTCCAGCTCCAGGCAAAAACCCTGCAGCTCCACTGCTCCGGAGCTGCTCCGCGCTCCAGCTCCAGGCTCTGCTCCAAAGCCCTGAATAGAAGTATAAGAAGCAGTGCTATGTAATGGTTAGAGTAAGGTACTGGGCCTCAGGACTCCTGGGTTCTAGTCTGTCTAGCCTTTTCCACTGACTCACAATTTGACCTTGGGTAAGCCATTTAATCTCTTTGGGCTTCAGTTTACCTATCTGTAAATAAGTGAGTATAATAATAGCACCTCCCTCATGAGGGAAAGGGAAGGTAGTTACATTTAATACCTTTTAAAAAAGTGTTTTGACATCCTCATATCAAGGACACCATGTGTGCACACTCTTCCGTTACATATGATCTTTTCTCCTCCAGTTGTGTTTAGACACCCCCCCCCCCAGCAATCAGATTTGCTAACTTGAGTGGCTAGAATGACCAGATCACTTCATTAGGTATCCAGTGTTGTGCAGGAAACCTGTACAAAGCCATTTGGACAGATTTCTTGTTTGCCAACGCCATGCTGAGCATAACATTGCTCATGGAGTTGAGTTTAGGAACTCTTCACAATAGCATGGATGTAGATGCTGGATAAAAAGAAGGGGAAAACATGAGCAAGTAAACAAGTCTTTGCAGTGATTGCTCAATATCTAAATTTACCATGTCCTAATGGCTGGCTTGACTTGTTACGGGATAACATTGGCATTCTTTGTTCTATTGGTCGGAATTCTTTGAACCCCAGATTGTTGCAGAATTATGTTGTTCATGTTATTTCAGCTATTATATCAATATCTTGCTGTACATTGAGTGTATTATTATAAGGAAATCTGATTTATGAAATTGTTCAAGTGTGTCCACATGTTGTAGGGATGCAGACATTTTAATGGCAGTGGCTGAGCCACCATATGTTTCCCCTGCTGCTCAGATACCTGTGCGTTTATCTGTTGGCAAATGGGGGCCAGCTCTTATTGCTGAAGGTAAGAGTAATTGTTGCATCCTTTAGGGATAGCCCAGTTAGAGCTGGGTAAATAATGAAAATAAAGTGTAATAATTTGAGCTATAATGCTAAATGCATTGACTATATTAATGTATTTGTGAATGGGTGCATAAGCACACTTATTAGAGAAAACAGCACCAAATTAAATAAATGAATTTATTCAAACAGCTCTAGCCACAATAATTCCTCGCCTGAAAGTTCCACTCATTTCTCTTCACATGTTAACATGAGTTGGGACACATCTGAGCTGCTTGATAGTTAATGTCACTTTGAAACATGTGGATTAATGCTGGTGACTGGTGCCTACCCTCCAGTTGGCTCGGGCGGGCTCCCCTTGAGAGGCCCATACAGAGACAAATTGCTTGCAGCCTATCTCTCCCCCCAACCCCTCGATGAAGTAAAAAAAAAAAAAAAACCCACAACAAAACAATCTGAAATTTACCATTTTCTTGCCTCAAAAGACAGGGATGGCGTAGTTGGTGCTGGAGTGACAACCCTGATGACTGAAGTCCTCTGTCATGCTCCTCGCACTCTAGACGTCAGAGTGCACAAGCCATAAACTATTCCACGTACATGTACTTGTCACAGCCCTAACCTACAGGGACCATCTCTAGTGGCAAGGGGTATTTTAGCATCTGTGCTCTCAGATGCTTGGCGGCCCTCTGGTAACACTGCCAGTAAGGGTGCCAGTTGGTCAATGTGAATGGGGACACCAGTCCACAGGGAACTGGACTGAGATCCACCAGCTGATTTCACCTGCCCGAAGCCACTGAACGGGCACCAGGGGTGAAATTCTAGCTCCTTTGAAGTTAATGGGAGTCTTGCCATTGACCTCAGTTGGGCCAGGATTTCACTCCTGATGTTTAACAAGTAACTAACTACTTTTGGTTACTAGCAGGGCTGCCCGTGAGGGGAGGGGGGGGCAAGTGGGGCAATTTGCCCTGGGCCCCTCAGGGGCCCCCATGAGAATATAGTATTCTATAGTATTGCAACTTTTTTTAATGGAAGGGGTCCCCGAAATTTCTTTGCCCTAGGCCCCCTGAATCCTCTGGGCAGCCCTGGTTACTAGTACCAGCCTGGGCTGCCTCAGAACCCAATGTGATAAAGGTGAAAGACTCAATGTTCCGTGACGCATGTTGGCAGGACGTTGCATAAGTCGAGCTATGTTGCCAGAACATGTACATACAGGCTATGTCTGTACTAGAGAGCTTACGGTGGCACAACTGTAATGGGGCAACTGCACTGCTGTCAGATCTTTCATGTAGCTGCTTTATGCTGATGGGAGAGAGCTCTCCTGTCGACATAATTAAACCACCCCCCAATGAGCGGCAGTAGCTACGTTGGTGGGAGAAGCAGGCGCTTATGTCTGTGTAACTTATGTCGCTCAGAGGAGTGTTTTTGCACACTCTGGAACAACGTAAACTATACCGACAAAAGTGGTAGTATAGACAAGCCCACAATGGCAAGGAAAATAGTCTCCAAATACAGTATATTTTTTTCCAGCAGAGCCAAATCGCAGAAAATTTTCAGAAAAGTGCTGAGTTACCCACTCCCTGAAAATCTAGGGCCCTTTAAGGTGTCTCAAGTTGGGCATCCAAAAATCACTAGTCATTTCTGAAATCTTTCCCCTGTAGGGCACTGGATTCTGACCTAGTTCAGATTATTTAACTTTTAATAGCAACTGTGCAGTCTGCACACGTACTTGACTACTAGCACAGACTTGTGAACCTGCGTATGCACAGTCACACATCATATAGACACTCATGCATACACAAACAGTGTGATCAGTCCTCTATCTGATGCGGTTTGCTTGAGGAGAATCTCCTGTGAGGTACATTTGAATAATGCCATTTAAGATAATCATTTAAGACTTATTGCTAATTTAATCGGAGCTGTAAGGAGTGAAGGTTACAAGACCTGTTCTTTCAGCTCCTATTAAAATGTCAGTGTGGTCATTGAAGTCATAACGCTGTCTCTTCATGGTTAAGAGAAACTCAGGAGTGGGTTACTCCTTAGTGGCTAAACCTCCTCTGACAGTCCTGGTTGCACAAATCAAAACCATTTAAACCCAGTGGCCCAGGAGATGCTTTTGAAGAGTGATAGGAAACCTCTGTCAGAAAGGAGGGACACTGGCCATGGGAGCATAGAATGCCAACAGTGGATGCCCAGCTTAAAGTTCCCTTTACGTCCTGTCAGAAAAGGAAGAGTTATGAATCTGCATAAAATTCAACCCCTTCTCTAGAACAGCCCCATTTAAAAAAAAAAATGGCAGTGGAGATTGTGGGTTTATCACAAGTAATTCTCTAGCTGAAGCATTTTGTTCTTTCTTCGACCGCCCCCCCCACCTAAACTCCTCTGTTCTCGCCTGATGAAGTCTGAGCCCTTTTCACTAACAGTGAAGTTAGTTATGCATGAATGAATGGGTAGCCTGGAAGAATCAGGCCCACAATTAATAGGCTTCATTTGAGAATTGCTCTGGCCAGGGCCCTGGGGAACAATCCCTTTCTGTCGGAGCTAACTGTCTCTCAGGGGGAAATAGCTCCGTCAAGCCAAACTCTTCCTCCCCCTGTCTTTGACTGAGGAGTAAGACTCATGCTTCCTGCTTTTTAAATGACATGATTTTTTGTGCTGCCAGCCCTACCAGTTGAAGCTCTGACCTTTCAAATCTTGCAAGGGAAATCTAGGTGCTACAGGAGGTGATGTTAGGGATTTAGTACTTCTTCGGAGTTAATCCTGAGGTAGCTTCTGGAGATGTAAAATCAGTGTGCTGACCACATGTGTTCATTAAAGATCCCATGGCACATTTTGCAAAAGCAGGTGTTAACTTGAATGTCTTGACCAGGCTTGAGCCAAGGTGAATAAATTCCCGAGTACCTAAATATCCCCCTGCTGTTTCAAATCAATATGCTACTCTTCTTCCCTTCCTTCCTGAGCTGCTATTCACTGTTGTGCAGCTGTTCAGCAGCAGCTGCGTTCCACTCCAGAGGTGGCTGCATTTTAGGAATGGATGAAGGGACTGCCCTATAGCTTCAGATGTATTTCAGTTTGTTTGCCGGGTGTTCTGGAATCCTTTAGGATGGAAGATGCTGTAGAAATAATGTAACATTATTCCCCATGTGCTTGACACAGGAAGCTTCATAAGTTCCCTGATCTCAAACTCATCCTTATTGAGGGTTAGAACAGCGAGAACTAAATGTTTCAGCTCCAGTGCATTAACATAGCATGGCATAGATATGTCAAGCTGAGCAATCTAGCTGTCCACCAGCCGCCTCATCTCCCTAGACTTGCTTCACACACGACCAAGATAAGGCAGTTAGGGTTAGTCTGTGCTGACGCAGGAAGTCATGCAGCTCCCCAGAGGAAATCAGTTCCTTGTCCGATAAAATTAACATTGGAGGGCTAATTCCATCTCTCTGCAGAGTGATTGATGAAATGAAGAGCTCTGGTGTTTTAAAAGGTTGCGTTTGGCCTTCAGCTAATTGTAGCTATGAAAAGCACTAATGGCCCCGAGAAACCAGGGGGAGGAGGGGAAGGGAAAACCCTTTAAATATCTACAGCTATTAAGGCCTTTGGGGGTAGGAGAGAAACGTGTAGCAGCTTAGTAACAATTGAAGCATAGGCTGACCGTGAAATGTGCTTGTAGGAAACAGTATGTATGAGCTGAAGAGGGGAAGCTTGTGCTGTAGCTGATGGGACAGTGCAAAGGGAATGGCAGCCTCTTCTATCCCCAGCCAGAATCAGATGTTAATTGGTACATATATCCCCCTGAAAGTGCCTCTCCTTTCCCTTACATGCACACAGAACAACTTCCTTCTCTTAAATCTTGGACACTTGACTTACACATCATCTTCCTTTCTTCTAGCAAGGTACTAGAGAAGGAGAGTGGGAAAACTTGGAAGGGCTTCTGTATTACTGAGCTGTGGGTAATTTATTGTGATTAGGGCACTTGAGACATTTCAAGTAGTTTCCTTGTTGGTCTCTCTCTACACCTCTACCTCGATATAACGCTGTCCTCGGGAGCCAAAAAATCTTACTGCGTTATAGGTGAAACCGCGTTATATTGAACTTTGATCCACCAGAGTGTGCAGCCCCGCCCTCCTGGAGCACTGTTTTACCACATTATATCCGAATTCGTGTTGTATCGGGTCGCGTTATATCAAGGTAGAGGTGTATGTATATACACCTCTACCTTGATATAACGCTGTCCTCGGGAGCCAAAAAATCTTACCATGTTATAGGTGAAACCATGTTTTATCGAACTTGGTTTGATCCGCCGGAGTGCGTAGCCCCGTCCCGCCGGAGCGCTGCTTTAACGCGTTCTATCTGAATTCGTGTTCTATCGGGTCGCGTTATATCGGGGTAGAGGTGTATAAGGAAAACATGCCCCTATCACCGTAGTACCTGAGCACCTCATAAACCTCTCAAAACTCCAGGGAGACAGGGAAGTACCGTTATCCTATTCTACAGATGAGGAACTGAAGCATGGAGAGACTAAAGGCTTGTCTACACTGGCACATTCAGGAAAGTTAATCTGAATTAACTAAAGCTGTGAAAAACCCCATTTACTTCAATAGAGACAGGATTTCACCCATGCTGAATAAGTAGTGTGCCCCATTTGCATTTTCTCATAACAGGACAAGGGGGAACAATGAAATTAAAATGCAAAGAATTTAAAACCAATACAAAGAAATACTTAAAAAAATGTAATTAACCTGTGGCACTGATTGCCACAAGATTTGAGGTCAAGAGCTTATCAGGATTTGAAACAATGAACTGCTCTTTTATTTGAGTATGTGGCAGGGCACTGCTAGGAAAGCCCTTAATCAGCTCCTGCAACCCCAGCCCCAATTAGGGGGAATGGATTGGGGCTGGGTAAATAGCCAGTGTTTGCCTGGGAACTGACTGCACCTGCCAGCCTCATTAGCAGGAGCTAAAAGGCTGGGAGGAAGTGGAAGAAGCACAGGGGCAGAGACCAGGATGGACAGGCCAGGCCAGGCCAGGCCAGGCTCGGCTCTGCTCAGAGGGAGGAAAGAGCCTACTAGTTTGTTGCTGGTCAGGCCTGTGTGAGGCCAAGCCATATACCTAGCCTATAAATAGTGGGGAATTGATGCTGGGAACGGACACAAAATAAAGAGCACAGGTGTTGCACCAGTTTGGAGTGTCCCTGAGTCTTTAAGGAGCGGGGTCAAGGGGCCAAATCCTATGGGGCGTGGCATGCACCCCAGTTACAGAGTGAAAAATGTATATAAGAGATGCAAGCCCTCTGTTTTTAGGGTACAATCTGACCACTAGCTGCTTGAGGTTAGGAGAAACTTTCCCTCTTAGATGGTTATTTCATAATTGCCCATTATGGTGTGCAGTGGATTGGTTAGGGGCGTTTTGTTTTTAATGTCCTCCTTTAAAACTCATCACTGTCAGAGAGAAGATACTGTGCTAAGTGGTCCACTGGGCTGATGAAGTATAGCTGTTCCTAGGGATCTAGTTTTCCTATTTTTTTTTAAGGCCAGAGGGCACCATTCTGATCATCTGGTTTGGTTTCATGCCTAACGCACACCATAGAATTTCAACCAGTAGTAATTCCTGTATCAAGTCCAATAATTCTGGTCAAAGGACAGGATGATATGCATCTGGACTGGATCTGGGGTGTAGCTCTATCATTCTCCTCCTTGCCAACTTCCCAATTCTAAACAAGTCACTGTGGAATAGTATGTGTGTTTGGCATTGTTTTCCCGATTTGCTTAGGAAAGGCAGAATTGTCACCGTTCTGTCTCAGAAGAGCATTTACCTCAATTACCAGATGACAACCTGACATTTGGAAGCTAAAAATACATGGAGAAGTTTCACAACTTGTAATTACATTAGCGAGACACAGACAGTTCTGGGTCGTACTAGGGGGCTTAAGGGATAAACACCACTATACTTGGGCTTGAAAGAGATGAATTTTGCATTGTGAGAATCACCATTCAGATCCATGCACAGAAGTATCCTGAGACGGGTTCAAGACTCTGGCTCCATTTGTTTGGAAGCATTTGGCAAGGGGGTACTGAGTTATGATGGATTAAAGTCTGTAACCTTGGCAAGTGTCTTCAGGGAAGATGTAAATTAAAAAGGTTAGAACTGTGGTGATAACCAAATCTTGATGAGTGCTGTAGATGGTGATAATCTAATGGGGCCAAACCTGGTGGTAGTTTGCTTGAGTAAAGACCTCAGAATTTGTTCCATAGTCCAGAACACTCTGCTGGCAACTGCACCCAGATAAGAAACCACTGTCTTTATCTGCTCCGTATCAACTGGCAAGACAAGATCAGCAAATATATTGCTGTAAAAATATTGGAAACAAATGGTTACATATAAAACAAAATCATAACATGCTTTCTGGAGACTAAACTTTAACAAGTTGTCTTCCTGACTAAAGAAGCTTTGGTCACCAAAATTCTCTCCAGTGGTTCCAACCAAGCCTTGTTGAGACCCCTCTTTCATGAAGCAAACTTGCTGTCTGTTTACTTCCAAAGTGAAGGATGGCAGGGTGTCATCTTTGTCCCCCAAATATACCAGAACAATTCTTTGATATGCACCCCAAGATAAAGTTTCCCCCCTCTTGCTGTTAACCTCTTCCTGTTATATTTCTCTCTGAAGTTTTCACATACCTTCATTAATATTCAGTTCTGACTGGTGTGAGGAGGACCATAGACTCATAGACTTTAAGGTCAGAAGGGACCAGTATGATCATCTAGTCTGACCTCCCGCATGATGCAGGCCACAAAAGCTGACCCACCCCCTTTCCCTTGACTCAGCTGTTGAAGTCCCCAAATCCTGTGATTTAAAGACTTCAAGTCTTCAAGTGAACCATACAACACTTAATTACAAATAGGCAAATATTTCTTGCCTGAAGGAAAATCTGTCCCTTTATCATTGAGAAAGCATAGCCTACCCTCAGCCTTCTCCACAACGCCCATCAAACAGCTGTATTGCAGTGTGCCTGCTAAATCATCAAGTTCGGACTATTTTGGATCCAGTTGGGTCGGCATGTTCCAGAGTCTCAGGGCCTGCACAGATTATGCTCTGCCAGCTGTCCCTTCTTTCATAATAAAGGGGATCCTGCTCGAGTGACCGTACTGTCTGCATTTGTGGTGGTATGGCATGGGAAGAGAGGCAATCCTTCATGTGGTACATCCTTCAATGTAGTAAAGATGAAATCTCTAGAATCCTCCTCCTGGAATGTATACTGCATTGCATAGATCCTTTATCGAAAACAGTTGTAGTGTTAAAATAACAGTGGAGACTAGCCCAGAAGATGATGATTTGCTTTGCTTTGCCTTTTTGTTTCTATTCTGAGTGGGTTGGGGCAGGACCCAACCACAGGATCCACCAATGCTTCATTCAAACAAACAAAAAAAAATTGTCGCCAACAAAGAAGTAATAATCAGTGAAAATATTGGCTTTAGAATATGGATTTGCCTCCAAATCAGCCCTCAAAAATTCATGCTAATGCTGTATGGGTTTCAAGAAAGATGTTCCTCCATGTGGGATCATTTTACAGCTGACACTATGTTGCACAAGTAAGCAATTCCATGTGTTCCCCTCCCCCCCCCCTCTTTTGAAGAATCTAGTGCAGGCCCCTTCTGGGGCCAGGATACAGAACTTGCTGAACTATTGGTCTTGAATCTCTCTGGCAAATCCCATAGTTCTCTTTTAACGCAGGTACAAATTATAATTTGTCAGACCATATACCTACGAAAGAGCTAAACTAAAACAGAACTTTAGTCTATTGTCTTCACATCTCATTAGCAGGGTAAAAATACCACCTCCTCTTCTCCATACATCTAATGAAAACATATATCACATCACTAGGATTTAAAGTCAGATCTGGCAGTCTTTTCATATTTACTTGCACTCCAAGACCCAATACGAGTCTCCCTCTGCTATTAATTATTAGGCATGAATAATGTGTGCTTTTTATGATTTTCGTTATTTTGTGTTTGTGTTAAACTGGTTTGGGTCATTGTCCTTAACTGTCACTGGCACATAGAGTCCTTGCCCCTTTTTGCAAACATTTAATTAAATGGGAACCCAAAAAAAAAAAAAAAAAAAAACAAGACTGTCATATGATTTGCAAGACCTGAAGAAGAGTTCTGTGTAAGCTCGAAAGCTTGTCTCTCTCACCAACAGAGTTTAGTCCAATAAAAGATATCCCCTCGCTCACCTTGTGTCTCTAATATCCTGGGACCTGCGCGGCTACAACACTACTGCATACATATGGTTTGCAAGTGAGGTATCTATCTGAAACGTAGGAATTGGAGAACAAAGCATAGAAGGACTTTAAAAAAACAAAACAAAAAACAATTTATACTTATGGCTGGGAATTAGGTGTCCAGTATCCACTGAATTTCAATGAGAACTGGAAGCCTAAGTTTTTTAGGCTCCTATGGAAGTCCTAGCCTACGTGTGCAAATCCATGTGTAGGAATAGCGGGGATCTGTTGGATTAGAAATGCAATTACCTTCTCAGGCAGATTAATGCAGCACCCAGGCCTGACCCAACTGTGCCTATAGCCATAGCATCTTGGGCTGTATTCTTGTCATGGTTCATCAGCCAAGCAGGATTCAGCATAGCCAGTACTTTTGAGATTCTTCCAAGGCCTAGACAAACTACTCCATGAAATGGATTTGGGATTAAGTTGTATGTTTGCCTTTGAGTCAGAATTGAAGGAAGGCTCCAACATGGCATTAGTAGTGCTGTGCTGTGTGGGGTTAGCATCTTTCAAGGGAGAGAGAAACCCAAAGCTGTGGCTCCTTGTGCCCATGGCAGACGTTTGCAAGTCTGAGGGTTAGCCCTAATATCCCTTGCAAATTCCAAAATGGGTATTTAAATCCCTCTTACTTGAAATTGCCTTGTCACTTCAATATAAGGCCCTATTCTTCACTTCCTGCCTCTAAGGCCTTGGCTACACTGGCGCTGTATAGGGCTGCAACTTGCTGTGCTCAGGGGTGTGAAAACGCCTCTCCCCTCCCCACCCCCCGAGTGCAGCGAGTACAGCGCTGTAAAGCGCCAGTGTAATCAGAGCCTGCAGCGCTGCACGCTATTTCCTTCGGAGAGGTGGAGTACATACTGTGAAGTCCCAAATGTATCCAAGGCCTAAGGAACTGCTAGGCAGTGTTGGCAATGCAATTATTATGGCTGCCATCATCGCAGAGGTGATGGGGAGTGATGATTTGTATAGTTTGCATGTATGTTGTTTGTAATTTCATTGAGAACGTTGATGCTTGTCAAGAGACATATATGAATATTAAAGAGGGAGCATGAATCCAAATTCTATATCCGAATACCCACCTACAACAGACTGCCCTGCATAGCAAGTGGTAGGCTGGTGGTTTGCCACTCAGCTAGGGTGGCATATTGTATCCTGAGCATAGACTGGTGGAAGGAGGGGTAGATTTCCAACAGTGTGAATAACAGAGTTGGATGATCTGTTATTTAACTCCTGCTAGAGAACTTGAAGCTGATGGATACTGAAATGAGAATATTTTATTGAGAACTAAGGAAGGGCCATAGTGCTGAGTTTTGCTCCAGGCAAAGGCCCAATCCTTTATTCTGTGTAAAGAGATAAATGCTGGTATGTAAAAGCAATGCCTTCAAGTTGGCAGCTGAAGGCAATAGATCTTGCTTAATGAGAAACTTTGTCATATGGTGCTGTACCAAGGAGAGCATTGATACGTGGCAGCATATACCTGGATTGTGGGAAGACCTTTCAGGAAATATTTACCTCAAAGTGTTACAGGCATGTGAGGCAAACTGGACGTGGTCAGTAAACTGTACTGAAGCTTCAGGTAGCATAGTAGTTGTGAGGTGTAAAATTAATTTGTGACAGGAGGAAGGTCTTGTGGTTAAGACACTGAAATTGCAGTTGTGAGATGTGGATTCATTTCCCAGCTCTATCATGGACTTCTGGTGTGGCCTTGGCCAAATCACCTTTTTGGGGGGAGAGAGAGAGAGAGAGAGAGAAAAACCCACCCGTGCCTCAGTTTCCCCATCTGTAAAATAGGGATAATGCTGTTTCTTTCTCTCACCCCTTTGATTGTTTGGATTGACAGTTCCTTGAGTCAGGGATTCTCTTACTACATGTGTGCGAAGCACCTAGCCCAATGGGGCCCTGGTTTCAGTTGGGGCCTCTAGAAGCTACCATAATACATATTTAACAATAATAAGGTGAGGAAGCATTGTCCAGTGATGAGCAAAGGAAGTGTATGGAAGAATAAATGCTGAGCTTGTTGATTTGGTGCACCACCTTGGTGCGCTTCCTCTCTCTATGCCTGAGCTGTAAAATGGGAATAGTGATACTATATTAACCATGGTAAAGAACTTTGAGATCCTCCGAAGTAAAGCAATGTGTTAAGTGCAAAATTTTTTGATTATGGGTCCGGATTGGTCCACATTTGGTCTGAGCTATTGCATTGCTAAGCCCTTGTGCTGCCTTCCTCGTGGTCCTCTATGCATTGTGCAACCTCCCTGAGCTTATCTGCATGTTAGCTCCTACCCCTTCCATATTAAGCTCCTCTTAAAGACTGACTTCTGCTGTGCCTACACTGAATTGAATCGACTTATATATAAATGGCTTATCATTGTTCGCCTTCCCCTAACCTGTTACCTGTCTGTCTTTAGATTGAGATTCCTGGAGCCAAGGGTGTTTAGAAAGGATAACACATGGTGGGTGCAGCTGTAAATAAACAAATAATACACAGGTAGATGTGTAAAAATGTATCCAAGATGTTCCTGGAGATTCAGAGATGGTGGATTTAGTGATTCTGAAAAATGGATTTTAAGAAAATACTAGATAGACAAATCAGGTTTTGTACTAGATATATTTTAATGTCTCAGAGTCTATAAAGAAGCTGCTTTCTGTGGCCCCAATGGGAAGAGGATAGAAGCAGAAGGATCTTTTCCCCGCATATAGAAATATTCATGAAGATGTTTAGATTGCCGGGCTGGAATGAGAGTATCCATCAATAAATAAAGAGCGTCAGTATCTTATGACATTAGTGAGGAGAGACTGACATCACTTTGCTTTTATTTCCTTCTATTTTAGAACATTATGGCTATAATATTCAGCTCAAGCTGATGTTTTCAGCAAGTTTCTGAAGGTTTTAGTAAAACCCCCACTCTGTGTTGCGCTAAAGGAATCCATTAAGCTCAGTGGGGGACACTTGCAGTGTCAGCCCTCCCTTAGTTTCTTGATAGGGTAACTCAGTGCCACAAAGAAAGTGGGCCTGCAGGTCTGTTTGTTTGTCCTAATTTCAGACTGGAGAGGGAATCAGTGAGATGCTAGGAATGTATGTTCCTCAGCAAGTGTGTGAAGAGAAATACTCCGTGTGAGCTGGTGGGACCAACTCACCGGTCGCTGCATCAGAAGCTCCCATCTGCAGCAGAATTTCAGTCTCTTTCTTGAGGAATGGGTTTATTTTTCAAAACTGAACAGTCCCACACAAAGCAGATAAGCTGCATCCTGCTGCCTGGACTCTCCTAAAGTCTCTTCCTCAGCAGGTGTCTCCAGCCAGGTCTCCTGAGGCGGGGAGCTCAAATGAGACTGCCAAACCTCCAGACAACTTGAGGTTCCCACAGTGCTAATTACTGCTAACTCCCCTAACTCCTGAAAGGAAATAATTTTCAGAATTAAACTATAAAAGGGAGTATCTGCCCCTTTCCTACCCAGAAAGTCAGCTGAGTTGCTGACATTGAAAATAGCAATCCCCAATGCAAGTAAATGTCTCTATTCTGATGCATCAGCTCTGTAGAGGAGGAGGAGGGGCTCAACAGACATGAGCTCCTGTTCTGAATGACTTTACCTGGAGGTGATCTCTTCCGCCAGGCTGACTTTGACATTAAAAATGGAAGAGGCCAGGGACGTTTTCCACCCAAAGCTCAATGGAAAGTGGCAGGTGTCAGATTTTTGCAAATTTCTAACTGTAACTCAGAGGCTTCTGCTGACACAGACTTGAAAGCTCCAACCTGGAAAAGCTCCAGCTTAAATTTCCACAACTAACTTCATTTTTTAAGGGTAGGGGGAGGAGGATAAAGCTGGAATCTGAAATGAATGAGGCCAGAGACTCAGTAGGGGGAGGTCTCACTTGTGTGCTGCTTTAATCACAGTGAGTCTTCACCTGAGTTGAAGCTCATGTTATGGGGAGCAGGGCTTTCCTTCACAGTCAAACAGGAATGCAGGCAACTTGGAAGACCTTTCCGAAACACAAGCATGGTTGGGTCCCGCGAATAATTGCTCGAGTTACTTCATCCCATTCATAATAAATTCTAATTTACCTCAGTTAAGCTATATGTAATTTAATTCTTTGCACTCTACTATAGGAGGAACAGAGGGTCCTGTAGCACCTTTAAGACTAAGAGAAATTTCCAGAGGCAGGTATAAATCAGTATGGAGATAATGAGGTTAGTTCAATCAGGGAGGGTGAAGTGCTCTGCTAGCAGTTGAGGTGTGAACACCAAGGGAGGAGAAACTGCTTCTGTAGTTGGATAGCCATTCACAGTCTTTCTTTAATCCTAATCTGATGGTGTCAAATTTGCAAATGAACTGGAGCTCAGCAGTTTCTCTTTGGAGTCTGGTCCTGAAGTTTTTTTGCTGTAAGATGGCTACCTTTACATCTGCTATTGTGTGGCCAGGGAGGTTGAAGTGTTCTCCTACAGGTTTTTGTATATTGCCATTCCTGATATCTGACTTGTGTCCATTTATCCTCTTGCGTAGTGACTGTCCAGTTTGGCCAATGTACATAGCAGAGGGGCATTGCTGGCACATGATGGCATATAGAACGTTGGTGGACATGCAGGTGAATGAGCCGGTGATGTTGTAGCTGATCTGGTTAGGTCCTGTGATGCTGTTGCTGGTGTAGATACAACATCGCTTGCCTCATAACCTAAGTCGTGCAGAACGCAATGCCATCCACAGCCTCAGAAACCACCCTGACATTATCATCAAAGAGGCTGATAAAGGAGGTGCTGTTGTCATCATGAACAGATCTGACTACCAGAACGAGGCTGCCAATACTCTCCAATACCAAATTCTACAGGCCAGATCGAGCGATGTTGTTTTTCCACAACAGAGCTCCACTGGCCATCACCTACAGTCCTCAGCTTAAACCTCTTCAACGCATCATCAGTGATCTACAACCCATCCTGGACAATGATCCCTCACTTTCACAGACCTTGGGAGGCAGGCCAGTCCTCGCCCACAGACAACCCGCCAACCTTAAGCATATTCTCACCAGCAACCACACACCACACCATAACAACTCTAACTCAGGAACCAACCCATGCAACAAACCTCGATGCCAATTCTGCCCACATATCTACACCAGCAACACCTGCTAGCAGAGCACCTCACCCTCCCTGATTGAACTAACCTCGTTATCTCCATGCTGATTTATACCTGCCTCTGGAGATTTCCATTACTTGCATCTGAAGAAGTGAGGTTCTTACCCACGAAAGCTTATGCTCCCAATACTTCCCTTACTCTTAAAGGTGCCACAGGACCCTCTGTTGCTTTTTACAGACTCAGACTAACACGGCTACCCCTCTGATACTATAGGAGAGTGTATCTAATGGGGTCCCACAGGTGTCAGTCCTGGGTCCACTACTATTCAACATTTTTATTAATGACTTGGATAATGGAGTAGAGTATACTTATAAAATTTGCAGATGACACCAAGCTGGGAGGGGTGGCAAGCTTTTTAGAGGACAGGATTAGGATTCAAAACGATCTTGACAAATTGGAGAATTGGCTTAAGTTCAACAAGATGAAATTCAATAAAGCCAAGTGCAAAGTATTTCACTTAGGAAGGAAAAATCAAATGCACAACTACAAAATGGGGAATCAGGGCTAGGACAGGTGATAGTACTGCTGAAAACAATCAGGGGTTTATAGTGGATCACAAATTGAATATGAATCAACAATCAGCTGTGAAAAAGGGTATTATCACTCTGGGATGTATTAATAGGAGCGTCATATGTAAGAAACGGGAGGTAATTGTCCCGCTCTGCTTAGCAGTGGTGAGGCCTCAGCCGGAATACTGTGTCCAGTTCTGACCGCCGCTTTTTAAGAAGGATGTGGACAAATTGGAGACAGTCCACAGGAGAACATAAGAGCAGTCATACTGGGTTGGACCAAAGGTCTATATAACCCGGTATCCTATCTTCCGACTGTGGTCATTCAGAGACAATGAATACAACAGGTAATCATCAAGTGATCCACCCCCTGTCGCCCATTCCCAGCTTCTGGCAAACAGAGGCTAGGGACACCATCCCTGTCCATCCTGGCTAATTGCAACAAAAATGTTAAAAGATTTAGAAAACCTGACCTATGAGGAAAGTTTAAAAAAAAAAAAAAAAAAAAAAAAGACTTGTTTAGTCTTGAGAAAAGACAACCAACGGGAGACCTGATAAGTCTTCAAATATATTACTGGCTGTTATAAAGAGGATAGAGAGAAATTGTCCTCCATGTCCACTGAAGATAGGACAAGAAGTAATGGTCTTAATGTGTAGCGAGGGATATTTAGGTTAGATATTAGGGAAAATGTTATAACTGTAAGGATAATTAAGCTCTGAAATAACTTCCAAGGGAAGTTGTGGAATCCCCATTATTGGAAGTTTTTAAATCAGTTTGGACAAACACCTGTCCAAGATGGTCAAGGTTTACTTGTATCAGAGGGGTAGCCGTGTTAGTCTGAATCTGTAAAAAGCAACAGAGGGTCCTGTGGCACCTTTGAGACTAACAGAAGTACTGGGAGCATAAGCTTTCGTGGGTAAGAACCTCACTTCTTCAGATGCAATCTGTTTGATAGTTAAGAACTCAAGGAGGACAGATTTGGGGACACTCTAGTCTGGAAGGGCTGTTGGTATGACCCTGCTAGGAGTAACTAGGCTGGCGGAAGTCAGGGTGAGACCTTGTGCTTGAGGCCAGGCTACTGGTGTCAGGGCTCTGAACCATAGATGTGTAGCATAAAGGCACCAAAGGTTACAGGGCAGGTGGTGACAGAACCCCTTACTGGTCTGGGTGATCCCCAAAATGTCACATGAACAATAATCAGCTGTGTCTTCAGCTGCTGGAGTAAAGGTCTGTGTAATAACGTCGGGAGTGTTTGTTCAATGATTGTCTGCCCCTGGACAGGAATGGAATGGAATACGTGTATTTTCTAGCTAAATTAAGACGTCCAATTCTGGATTATTAAAACAGCAGAAGAATGTTGGAAGGAAACATTTTGATTCAATTAGGCTTCTGGATAGAGAATTCCTGTTAATAAATATGAGACTTGCTTATGCAGATGTTCACTGTTGTCACAGGCATCTTAACTTTCCCATTTGCTCTAAAAAATGAGCTTACTAGGAAGAATGTTGAGAGAGAAAGAGAGAGAGAGAGAGAGTCGTTTTAAACAAAAACGCTACCTTTTGCACTCAGATTACTAGTCTGCAGTTGTTTTGGGTTAGAAGTGTAGGATGCCGCAGTATATTTTATAAAGGTTTGGTGTGCATCCTTTTCTTTCTTTTACATACATCAACTCTTCTTCCTTCACATAGATTATTTTTTCCTTTTCCATTTCTTTATCTGTCTCCTCTTTTCCTTATTTTCTCATATTTCCCCTTCCTTCTCACTTCATCTGCAGATCCTGTATGATATCAGGGTTTGTCTGCTAGCTTGGAAGATCACCTAGTGATTATAAATACCTGTCTAAAATCTCTGGACTAGAGCTGCTCAGAAACTGGAATTTCCATTTCATGGGAAATTCCAAGGTTTCAAAATTTGTTATTTCAAATTGGAACGAAAAGCTGATATTTCAAAATTTCCCATAAAACAAAAATTCCGATGTTTCAGTTCTCAACCATCAAATTGTTCTGATAATGGCAAACATAATATAAAGTATATAATATTAAATATATATAGTCTGTTAAAATTAATATTTTTTTCACTTCTGCCTGCAGCTCTGGTACTGGCCACTGTTGAAGACAGGATCCTGGGTTAGGTGGACCATTGGTCTGATGCAGCATGGCCTTTCTTATGTTAGTCACAATGAATCGAAACAATAGTCAAAATGAAACATTTCTACATAATCATTTTGACTTTCTTATGATACATTTAGACTTTTTAATGGTTTTTGTGACTTTTTACCATTGTCAGTTTTGTCAAAATAGGCAGGTTTCCATGAGACCTTTTTTTGAAATACAGCATATCCTTCCAAATTTACACTTATTCTATGAATGCAGAATGAATCTTCTAAGAATTTATAAGTAAATCCATTAATTAGTTTATGAATGTAAAAAGAAATGCACAGTTAAGGCACCCAAACAACCTTAATTCTGTCCTGTAATGCTGAAAATTTGAAAAAAAAAATCTAGTGCGTCTTAAAAATGTAGTTGAATCTAATCTGGGATTTTAAACACTAAGATACCTAAGTCATAATAGTAGGTCATTTCATGGCATCTCTACAGGGCAGAGCTAAGGTTGTTTAAGTGCTTAACTAGACATTTCTTGCCTTAAGACTTTGAAACCTGATTTGGGTTTCTTTTAAATGTAACCTTAACTCTGAATTTCCTGAGTTTTTTATGCTTGGTTTGTGGGATAATTATAACACTGTGTAATGTGTTTTACCATTAACTGATATGAATCCTTAACCTTGAGTCTTTATTTTTGACTGGTTATTCTATAGGGTGTCTGTCTAATAGTTGGGTCCTGAATGCAGAACACCTGTTTTTTTGGTAGGGTGCATGCCTGCGAGCTGGGTATTGAACACAGAACACCTTTTTCTGTGTGTCCCCGTCTATTAACTGTGTACTGAATGTTGAGCACCTGTTTTTTTTTTTTTTTTTTCTATAGGTTGCCTTGTCTATTAGTTGGGTACTGAATGCAGACCACCTGGCTATTCTGTAGGGTGCCCATCTACTAGCTGGGTACTGAACCTAGTGTTCTGAAAATGCAAAGCATTATGTAAGGGCTAAATGTTATTTCATTGCCTTCCAGCCCAGTTGTCGTTCTCCACAATTCCCACTCCCTGGCTCTTATTCCATTCTCCTCCAGGTCTTCTTTCTCTTGTGAGCTCAGCTATCTCAGGATAAGGAGCAAGTGCTCTGTCAGAAGTCATGTCCTTTCTTTGATTTTTTTTTTTAAATAAATGTTTGTGATTTATAAACGAGTTGTCACACAATGTATTACCATGAGCATTAACAAGAATCTCCATAAACCGATTGTAAAGTGATAGCCACGTGAGTCCTGTTACTTTGACAACAGCTCGATCTAAGAGGTTTTTAATTACACACTCCTGCAGTCTTGGATGAAGGGGACAGCGGCCACCAGAGTGTTCACAAGGTGTCCTGGATGATCTGGGTAAAAGACCTGTGTGTGTGTGTGGTGAAGTGAAACTATACGCTACAGATAAATTATTACTTGTATTACAGTATCACCCAACACAATTACCTGATTGCACGAGGTGCTGTATAAACACACAACAAAAAGACTGTCCCTGCCTTGAAAAGCTTGAAATCTGAGTAAGATAAATCTAAAGACAACCTAAGCGCTATAAATCTCTCTCACATTCCTGTGTGTCCGAGAAGACAGGAGTAGATCCTGGGCACTTCAGCTCCAAAAATACAGGTTTCTGCTTGAGCTGAAGGAGAGCTCTTCTTGCTGGAGATAATGCCAAATAGTAGGCCTCATAACCTTCCCATGAAACAGACAGCAACCTTGCTCACTCAGATATGCAAAGCCAGTGCATCGCAGGTGAGTAGTTGAGGTGCGAAAGGTGCTTTTAGTGCATGCAAAACAGCTACATGGACATCCCTGTGCCTATGCTGCATGTGAACGTGAGCTGGAATTTAAGGTATAGAGTCTGATATAGTCTCTTCATTTAACTGACTGCCAGGATGTTCATATCCCAAGAAAAAGGCATTTACTAGACAGAACCAGACTGGAGATGGAATGCTACAGGGATTCATATGTTTTAAGAACAAAAGGGATGATTGTGATCATTGGAACTCACCTCCTGCATAATGCAGGCCTGAAATGTTCAGAAATAGAAAAGTACTGTACTTTGTGTCTGTTCACCAATGTTGTTTTCAACCATTTCTGCTGCACTGTATTCCCATAATCCAGTCTTCCTATATAGGCAATTATCTATCCTGAAAATAGAGATGGATTTAATGCAATGGAGCCACGGTAATCTGAGATGGAGAAGACCTGCTGGTTATGTAGCCCAGTCTGCACTGCAAATACAGGGCTGTTCCTTACTGTTTTATTCAATGTCCAATGCAGCTGCTACAACTCCCCAGGGAGACTATTCCACAGTATAAAAGATCTCAGGCTAGCACATTATTCATGATCTTCGTATTTTTGCATGCATGATTGTGGCTTTAGATGGGATTATATACATGCATGAGTTTGTGCGTAATGGATGTGTTTTACTGTACTGTGGCTTCGTGACTTAAACAGTGTGTGTGTGTGTGTGTGTGTGTGTGTGTGTGTGTATAGCACATTTTTATATTATTATTTCAATATATTGTGTGATTCTCTGTTCATTAATGTGTACGCTTGTGTCCATAAACTTTTGCATATGTATAAGTCTCTTTTTACATATCTGAGTTTTCCTTCAGTGGGTATTTCTTCTACCTCTAAATTATTCACAACTGACCTTTAAAAAAGAATTGCTAGTTAACTGAAATCTTTTGAAAAGATGTAAGTAAGTTTCAACAGTGCATTGTGTGTCTGCATTTGGGATTAAAGACAAAATAACATTTCTGGAAGACAAGAGCAAAAGCTTCTCAACACATAAAATCTAGCAAGCCAAGCCCCTGAATCTCAGCACAGGGGGAATGCTGGGTGGTCTGGCTTTGTCCTTGGGAAGCCAGTTTTGGGATTTGCGAACAGACCTATTTCACTTTTTTCATTGCACTGTATCAGTCTCCATACCCATAGAAAAGCAATGGGGTAGTTTACTTGCAAGTCTGAGATTGGGGGGAAAGGGAGCTCTTTACACTGCTAATGTGATAGCTGTGTAAGAAAGACTATTTATTTATGGCATTATTTACGGATTGAACAGGCTACATCCTGACCTGTAATCTGATTCTGGCTTGAGTTAGCATTAAATTTAATAACCAGCAAATTAATGACCTTTCATTTGGAGGGGTTTTCCATTTATTTCGGCCCACAATTTTCTGTGACATGTAGTTAGCTTTTTGGCACGTGGTTTTCTGCCCCGTTGGTTGGACGAGGGGCATTATGATCACTTGAATTCTTGTTTCTCTGCCCATTTCATTTTGCTGATAGGCAATGCAGTATTTAGCCTGGCAGAATCCTGCCCAGTTTTGTCTCAGATGCATTGGGGAGGAACGCAGAGGTGGTGACTGTTTGGTAGGTTCCAGAGTTGTTGTGCTGCCAGGATTGTATGGGCAGGGAAACATGCAGCAGGCATACCTTTCTGCAGCTACAGCTACTCCCGACTAGCACACATCGGATGCTGTAGCATACATGTTAGGAGCTTGACCATATTCTCTTGTTGGAAGACCTTGCTCTCCTGAAGTCATGATATCGTGGTGGGTGCATTAGCAGGGCCCCTGTTTAGTACCCCAGGAGAAAATCTCAGCAACTGCTGCATGGGTGAAATGGGATGTGAAGGTAGAATGTACTCTTCGCATTGTTTTATGCCTCACTTCTCATCTTATGCATGGCAGTATCTAGCCTAGGGTAGTCAGTGCCAGAACTGAGTCTAGAACCCAGGAATCTGCACAGCTTCCTCTCTGCACCATTGTACCTTCGAGAGCATGTTTCCCCTTCTAATACTAACAGTTGTCAGCAATGCCTTACGCTTACTTCGCACCTTTCATATCAAAAGATTCTAACGAGCTCATATATAAGGATCTCTTCATCCACCACTGGAAAAAGATCTCTCTCTCCGTCAACCCATGTCCCCCCCCACCAACCACACTCTTTGGAGGCTGGCTCACAGAGCTAGAATTTTCAGAGAATTTTCAGAGAGCATTTTTTATTTCCCCTCCCAGCCTGCAGTTGAAGTGGTTACTGAATCTTTTCCCAAACAGTTATAGCATGAGTTGTATTTTTGTCATTTGTTTTCATTGATTTGTTATTTAACTCAAAGAGCTATAAACAGTCTGACTAAAAGCCCCTTTTTTTCATTTGTCAGGTGTCACTTTTATGGCTGTCTCTGATGTCCTAATTCTACAATTTCTCAAGTTGTCCATAAAGTTTCCAGGAAAAATTAGTCAGTTAAGATCTGAAATTCTTAAAAACAGAACACCCTCCCCCCCCAGACCACTTAAAACAACAACAAAATCCCATCTCAGGCTACCTTTATACACGGCCGAAAGCAAGAAAAGGTGCAAACTTAATTCTTCATCTTCCCTTGAGAATCAGTTTTGAGCTATACTTGTCATCTGTTTTCCACTTAACGTATGGAGGCTCCATCAATATGAGGGAGTTGGCATCAGATTTGACTTCTCCCTGCCCCATTTCCACAGCAGCTTTAGTGATTTCAAGAAGCAATGCAGAGTAATTAGAGTTGGGATCAACAGTAGCCTTAACGGTGTTTGAATCTTTGCTGTTTCCCACAGTGTGTGGGCCTGGCTCAACATCAAGGAGGAAATTTAAATATTTTTTTCTTTCATCCTTTGGTAAGGAACTCCTTGTGTTATCTTGCAGATTCCATTTCTTGTTGCAATCTGATGAAGGATTGTTTTCTGCCCCCCAGGAAATGAGAGAGGAGAGGAAAAATTGCTTGGAAAGTCAAAAACTCTTCCTGTTTTTCCAGAATAGAGAGAGACTGATCTCCGCAGTGCAAGCTGTGAAGTGGTTTATAAAAATGGCCATACAGGGTCAGATAAATGGTCCATCTAGCCCAGTATCCTTTCTTCCGACAGTGGCCAATGCCAAATGCGTCAGAGGGAGTGAACAGAACAGGGCAGTTATCAAATGATCCATCCCCCTTTTGTCCACTCCTAACTTCTGGCGGTTAGATCATCCAGAGCATGGGGTTGCATCCCTGGTCATCTTGGCTAATAGCAATTGCTGGACCTGTCCTCCAGGAAGTCATCAAATTCTCTCTTGAACCCAATTTTACTTTTGGCCTTCACCACATCCCCTGGCGGCCATTTCCACAGGCTGTTTGTGGGTATTGTGAAGTAGTCCTTCTTTTTGTTTGTTTTAAACAAACTGTTGCTTATTAATTTCATTGGGTGACCCCTTTTTTCTTGTGTTATGTGAAGGGGCAAATAACACTTTCACTTTCTCCACACGGTTCATGATTTTATAGACCTCTATCATATCCCGTCCTTAGTCGTCATCTCTTTTCCAAACCGAGCAGTGCCAGTCTTTTTAATCTCTCGTATGGAAGCTGTTCCATATTTCTAATCACTTTTGGTCGCCCTTCTCTACACCTTTTCCAATTCTAATACACCTCTACCCCGATATAACACTGTCCGCGGGAGCCAAAAAAATCTTACCACGTTATATCGAACTTGCTTTGATCCACCAGAGTGCGCACTGTAGAGTCATGCTCTACTTTTCTTTCAAAAGAATGTTATTGCACATGTAAGGTGCTGGATTCAGTGTGGTGCGGCCCCCACCCGGAGCAGGGCCGAACCACGTGATGCAGCTCGCGGGCCGGCTTAAAACGGCTAGTGGGCTGGATGCGGCCCGCGGCCCGTAGTTTGCCCACCCCTGCCCTAGAGAGTAGTTTCTCTTGCAACTATTTAAACAGAAGGCTGTTTACCTTGCTACTGAGATCAGTGCCTCTTGTAATCAGCATTGGCTTCTAACCGCGAAGCTGGTATATGGACCTTTTGGGAGCCGTCAGTTGACATCACAGTAAATCTAGTAGCTGGGCATATCCCGTTGGGACATCTTTAGAAAGCCTATAAATGAAAAATATGAAGGTTTTCTGACAGACTTTCAAGTTGTTGCAGATAATGAGACAGATGCTTGCAGCATATTGTGGTTTTCAGAGTCTAACCACAAAAGAAAAGAAAAAATTCTCCTTCATGAATAATTCACAGACCATGTTCTGTTAGGATTAGCGCCTCTAACTGGGTGTATGTGTTGGCTAGTGCTTTTAGTTTCCTGTAAATTCTGTATGTGTAGATCTCTGTGTGTGGAATGTGTGAATCACACATAGTGAGTATCAGATGCTAATTTCTCATTAGCAGCAGAAACCTCTTCTCTCACTTTGGGCTCAGAATCAGATGCACCTTTAGGGAGAGGGAAGAATTCAAAGCAAAATTATGGAGATTTTGTGGGAGCTAACAGGACCTGATAGCTGTAGGAAGCAAGGTGGAACTGATGTATCTCTCTTATTTTGGGAACCTGCGCTGTAGCGGATTATTCTTGAAGCTAAGAGTCAAAAGATCTGGGGCTGCGTCCTCTGATGGGGTAAATTCTATGCTGATTTACACCAGCTGAGAATCTGGGCTCTAGTCCTGGTTTGCACACTGATTTGCTGTGTGGCCTGGGGATATATTCCTGTCTCCTAGCCCTAAATTCAACTATTGGACCATGTGACCTCTAAGAACCTATCGAGACAACAGTGTAAATTTTCACTTCATGTTGAAAATGTGCAAGTGCAGCCTTTAATCTTGCAGAAGTGGCTTTCTGACTTCAGTCATCTAGACAGCAATGGATAGTATTGTATGTGAACTGGACCAGGAATTACACAGAAAATTCATGACATTTCATTGTGGTTGAAAATGCTTTTTAGGATGAGATTCTAGATTGGAGTAGTAATATCTTGCTCTTATCTAGCAATTTTCATCAGTAGATCTCAAAGCTCTTTACATAGGAGGGATAAGCATCCTTATCTCCTTTTTAAAGATGGGGAGACTGAGGTATGGAGAAATGAACTCACTTGCCCAAAGTCACCAGCAGCCAAATCAGGAATAGTCCCAGTTCAGTGCTCTATCCACCAGGCGACACTGTCTAAGGAAGGACAATTGGATCTGTAGGTTTAAAATGGTTTTGTTTAGCATCTTGTGTATATTCCCAAATGCTTCAGAGTTAAATAGTTGAGAGTTGCAGGAAAAAAGGCTTTCGAGAAATGCTTTCCATCACATAAGAAGGTAATGGACAAGGAAGGAAATGTCTCTACTGGCAGGCAAAGAGAAAAGCAGACCCTGATTAAAAATGGAAATATCAAGGGGAATGGGGGTTAAAACTAGTAGGTAAGGTCCATCTTTATACAACTTTTGTGGCCTACAGCCCCTCCGGTTCTCAGATTTCATTAGCTAAGTAGGCTACTTAACAGGCTGAGTTGGCACTTGGATGGGAGAGTGCCCTGGGCAAGCCAGTATTCTGTAGGGAAAGGAAGGTTGGTCTTAAGGATAAGGCACTGGACTAGGACTCAGGAGATCTGGGTTCGCTTTCTGCCTTTGCTACAGAATCTGCGTGTGACCTTGAGTAAATCACTTAAACTCTTTGTTCCTTTATGTGTAAAAGGAGGAGGATAATGACTTACTTTTTGTCTGCTTAGGCTAAGCATTTCAGAGCCTCTTACTATGGGTGTATCTAGCACACTGGGGCCTCTTGGCACAACATAATGTGACTATGAAATAATAAAATAATGCTATAGGAAGTGATGTTTCAGGAGTCTTGAAGAATTGCATGCAGTTTCACTCATGAGTAGATTCTAGGAGGAAGTAGTTTGTTGTAAAATGCTGGATTCAAGGTGCTCTACAAATAGAATGTATTTGTGGTGTTAGCATGAAGGCTGGTAGGAGACTTGCTCATATAAATGTGAATTCAGCAGGTAGCCTCATTGCACATAATCTTTTTCCATATTCATAAGCCACACTGTGAAACGAGAGCTTGATTACACAGGATTTTGGTCTGACTCTACATCATAAAGGTATTGAAAACTGCTTACTTAGGCATGGGTTGGCGTGCCCCCTAGAGGATGTTCAGCGCAAGATTATTTCCATAAAATGTTAGTGGAAAAAACAAAGCAGTTAACCATTGTTTTAGGTCACACAATGAGCTCAGATTGTTGTTTCCAAAAGCCTTGTTTAGGAATGAGGGACTCCAATTTTTACAGAGCCTATCCTGCTTTTTGTTGCAGCCGAAGAGAAAAGGTTCTTCCTATTTGTTTTTGTTTTGTTCATTCCATTTAGTATGAGAACAGAATCAGGCAAAAGAGTAGTTAATCAGCTGTCTGTACCTTGGGGATCTGTGTCAGGGAGGGGCACTGACAAGATTGAGGATCAGGTTTATTCTAGCTATCAAGTGAAGAACTGGCACGTGAAACCTGTGCTAAGGTGACTTTCTGTGACCAAGTTTCTTGGGGTATTTAATGTCTCAGAAGTTACCACTTTGTAAATGTAACGCCTGACCTGGAATTTGAGACAAATGGATTTTAGCTCAACCTTAGAGAGACGGTTAAGCAAACCTATTCAGTAGACCAGAACACTCAAGTAGATCCGCATGTCCCCCATGACACTTCCATTATTCACTTAAATGATTGCCCTTTAATGCTCTCCTCTAAGTCAGCACATTAGGGTAAGAATGGGAATGAAAACTGAGTGATGGTTAAATTCTATTTAATCCAAAGCACACAACAAACCTTACAATAGGGGCTAGATTCTATTCTTGCCCATATCCACAAAGCCCCTTGTGTAGTTTGGACTAACCTATGTTTTGGTTTTTTTAACATACTAGGGCGTGGCCTGTATGGACCAGGTAGTCACGATAACTAGTTTTCTATTCCTGGCTCTGGCCATAACTTGCTCTGTGACCATGGGCAAGTCACTTCCCTTCTCTAGTCTGCTGTTTTCCCAATCTGTAAAATGGGGATGATACTGTGACCCTACTTTGTAAACCACTTTTAAGATTTATGGATAAGACCTAGGTGGTGGTAGTGTTGTTAGTGCAAAAGTTTAACACAGCACCCTTATCTGATGCTGTCAAAGTTCTTCCTTAATATAAATTACACCTCACAACAACCTTGTGAGGAACTAACATATCAATCCATTTTACAGGTGGGGAAACCGAGTCATAAGGAAGCGAAATGACTTATTCAAGGCCTAATATTGAGTTGGGAGTAGAACCCAGAAGTCGAGATTCCCAGTTGTCTTGTGTATGGACACCATACAACAACTGCTCTAAAAGACCCTTCCATTTGACAAAGGTAAATTGGATTAGAATTGCTACCAGTTTCTTCATTTTCTGTTTTTCTGGTACATAGTTTCTCAATTTCCTTGTCTGTGTAGGTGACAAGTAGTAACTTTCAGAATGGTGACTAAAAGGAAAAGATGTTGAGCTCTTGAGTGGGAGGTCCAATCTATTCAGAGTGTTAGGGTGACCAGACAGCAAGTGTGACAAATCGGGACGGGGGTGGATGGTAATAGGAGCCTATATAAGAAAAAGCCCCAAGCATTAGGACTTCCCTATAAAATCGGGACATCTGGTCACCCTACAGAGTGTATATCTGTTTGCAGGGGGTGGATAAACCATGCTAATAGAGTAGATGGGATTTGTAGAATGTGTCTGTCTTGCATTACTCTACAGTTCAGATTTGGTGGCTAGGCTGTCACACATTCTGAGCCTGTTGCTTGTCTTTCCCCCAAAATTATACTGTATGTTTGTTTTTCTTTTGACCCCCCCCCCCGCCCCCAATGAGTGAGACACTTGCTATTAGTCTGGGGAACACATCCTTCTCATACTTCCTATTTTGCACAGTGAAGTAGAAAATGTCTCTTGGTTTCGGATTCTCCTCTGTCACATTGATTACACCCTTCTGCGAGAAGGCTGTGATGATCTTTAGCAGCAGAAAGCTGCGATTTTTGCATCTTTCATGTTCTGAAGGAAACATTAGGTGTTTATCATGCAAACTACTTTCAAACCGAGTTAGGCCCAGTGCAGAATTTTGGTTCTGGATCCAAAGTGCCTAAAAGTTTAGGAATGTTTGGATCCACTCTTAGGGACATAGGAACTACATCACTCTAAGTTAGGCCAGTGAAACATCTAGTTCAGTCTCAATTCCTGTTCTCATCAGATCAGGTCAGTAATCCATATAGCTCACCAGCTCAGGTCCACTAAGTCCAGCATTCTGTTTCTGACAGTGGCCAGTACCAGCTGTTTCAGAGGAAGGTGGAAGAATACTAATGTGCATATGGCAGAAGTTTCTTCCTAACTTCAGACAGACACAGGCATAACAGTGCTTCCTTCTTGGGGACCTTCTATACTTTCTAAGTACGTGGGTTCCTAGTTTGCTGTATCTCTCTCCCTGTCCCTCTATCTTAGTTTCTTCCTAAGTGGGTCTATTTCTGACTCTCTTTTTTGCTGGTATATTTGATGGGTTATGCGGTAGACCTGCCTCATGTAAAAAGTGCTCTTAGGCATCATTTATATGTCCTGCTCAGGCAAGTTAGCTCAGTGTAATCACTGTAATTTTAAAGTCTTTTAAGTTAAACTTCTAATTTAGGTGCATGCCTCTCCAGGGCTTTGGAGAAAGTTTCAGATGGGTTTGAGGTATTTCTGATATGGTACAGCATGAGTTGAATCCTGGAGTTGCCATGGCAATGTCAGGGGGTCATGTTTCTATCAATTTTACCTTAGCCTCTCAGACCCCTGGAGCTAACATGCCTAAGCCCAATTTTCTCATTAGTTACATGGGAGCATCCATATTTGAAGACAGATTTGGGCAGTACAGGTGTAGCTAAACTGTACATATTAGCACACAGAAATAGCTGTTAGAATATCAGTGGAAGTGTAAAGGGAAGGGTCTTTCATCAAGTGTGAGCAAACTACAATTGCACTCACTTTAGGGCCCCTTTATGCTGCCAGAATGGTGTATAGAAACCTTAATATAAATGAGAATCTGGCACAATGGGTGTAAATTAAAATGGAAGCCACCAAGATTCTGGCCAATGACGCTCAATTCTACTTGAATGTTGCTCTGCTACGTTACTGGGAGAGAGGATGCTCAGAAGAATGAGACCCGTCTCCCATGTACAAAGCAATGGAGAACAATCCTTTCTGGCTGTGGTACGTGGAATGTTGGTCCAATGATTAAAGAGCTTGCTTGAGCTGCAAAAGACCAGTGTTTAATTCCCTAGTCCACCACAGACTGCCCGTGTCGCCTTGCGCAAGTCACTTAGTCTGTCTCCCTCCGTTTGCCGTCTGTAAAAGGGGGTATTTTCCTACCTCACGAGGAAGTTGTGAGGACAACTTCATTAAAGATGTGGCACTATTGCACCATGGAAAATGTGACGATTTGACGTAGCTGCTAGCTTTTACTGGTTGATTTATTTATGTATTTATTTTTTAAGTGGACTCAACTCATTGCATAGTTTTTTCCCCCCTTCCTCACACTGGTGAACTCCCAATTTAAAGAGTGTCCCAATGCCAGGATGTGCTCTGTGTTCGCTATTCTTGATTAAAATAGAATATTAGTAATTTTACAATAAAGATACTTAGTCACAAAAATTGAATCCAGATTGAAATTTCCCCAACATGCAGATTTGTTTAGATTCTGGGTTTTGGTTTCCTCCATCATAGCTTTGGGAACTGGCTGCAAAGATATGACCTAACTATGGGACCCCAATCTTCCCCTAGAGTTCAGGGATGTTCTGATTTGAATTTGGCTTCAGTCCAGCTTTCATCCAGTACCATGCATACTCTGTCACTACATAAAAATGCTAATATTTCTCAGCAATCATTGTCATCAACTGCCAACATTTTCAAAGAAATACGGTGCATAATTGTGGTTCTAAGGTGGCTTAAGAAAAAATTGACTGTCTTTAAATGAAAATGTAACAGAGGATGTGAAGGAGAGACTGAAAATGAGGTGGTCTACTGAGAGCATTGAATATTGAGGCATATGTCAAAACCAATTAAACTGAGGAGGAAACTGTTCTGTTGATGCTGCTGTCATGGAAATCAGAATGGGAGAGAAGATGTACAGCAGAGTGAATGCTCTGGGGTGAGCAAGATTGACTCTGGATTATTAAAACCAAGGTACTGCCAGAGATGGATGTTTAATCTAGGGATGATACCAAACCAAGCCTCCAGAACTGCACACCTTCAACCTCACATCAAGATCAAGTTTTATGGCTAATTAACATTAGTAGTATTAGTATTAGTATTAGTATTAGTATTTGTATTGCAAAAATACCTATGAGCCGCAGTCGTGGACCAGAGCCCCATTGTGCTAGGTGCTGTACAAACAGAACAAAAAGATGGTCCCTACCCTAAAGAGCTTACTTATCCCCTTACACTCTGTGGAGACAAAATCCTGAATCCAAACGCCCCCTGAGAAGTTGGGAGAAATCAAATCCGGATTCAAGCCTTGCATCTTTAATTTCTTTAACCCCCTCATAATAAGTGGTAAAGAGGCTTGGTTTCTTTTTTGTGAAATGATGCCCTGTATTCACTGAGTTCTGTTCCTTTAGTAATCATGCCACCTGCTGGGTTTGCTCTTCAGTGCTGATAGAAGTAGTGTTCAGAAGAGAGACAACAGACAGAAATTCAGTTTGGGACTTGTGAGTATGGCTGTTATAGGGCCCCAGCTTCTTGCGGGGGCTTGTATCCTTTCTCTTTTTAGCCAGCCCTCAAATATTCCCTTTATTCAGTAATAGTCAGTTCTCCATTCCAGCTCCACCTTATTCTCCAATATTCATCAGTTCTTGACCATTTTGAATCCATTGTAGAGTTCTAGCTTGTCTGGAAGCTTGTCATGTGGATCCCAGGCTGCTCTATAATTCACTTGTTGCACTCTCCGTGGCATATAGCTCAAGAGGAGGACCTGGAAGACCAGTGGAGAATGATAAAGCCCAGGATAGGTAGTGTTGGACAGATGGGAAGGAAATAAGGAAGTTGGGGCCTATTGGGAGAATTTGTGCTTTCAGTGATCAATCCTACAGTACCATTTAATCACAGTAATTGATGCAATAAGGCATCATAAGGGTTTGGCTATCTCATGTGCTAATCACGCAGGACTACAACTTCTCCCCAGAGATTTGGTGTGTGGCAATACAATTTGCAGTGTATATTGAATTATGTCAGTTCCATTAGTACTTGTGTGCAGCAGTCAATTTTATTATTTATTATGAAGCAGACTGGACTTTTAGTTTGTGTGCGAACCATCCAGAGGACCATTTTCTATCTTATCAATTTAAGCGCAAGGGAATAAAGAGAGAGGGGGAGAGAGAGAGAGAAAGGCGGGAAAGCAAAATAATCTCTTCAAAGTGGTGAAATGTCCTGATCTGAGACAGAACTGAATCTGCATCCGTCAGATGCAGTCTTTTCTCACCAGGAAGAGCAGCAGTGAAGTGGGTCGGAGAGGGGTAGATTTACAGAACGATAGATGAAGTCCCTTCAATTCCACCTTGTCTGAGTGGCTGGAAACGCCTTAGTTCAGTGGAATTAACCTTCACTTCTAAGAGGATAAAGCTTTATTGGTAGGCTCAATTAAAGTGTGTAGTTTTAATTTCAGAAGTCAGTACTTTCGAATTGTTGGGCATTTCTGTCAAATATGTCAGGGAACCAGACTTCTCATGATTGCTCCTTTCCTGAAATTATTTAATAATAATTTTCACTTACTGAATACCCAGCTCCTGTCCTTTGAAGATTTCAAGGGGTGTGACTACATCAATCGAGCCTGTGAGTGAAGTCTCACAGCCCTTTCACAGATGGGTAAGCTGAAGCACACACAAAGTGGCTTCTTCAGAGTTCTAGCACCAGGGGCCATTCTCTTACCATTGTGCTCACTGACTCTTTGGTGTTGGTGAGGGGCCTTTAGAAGAATCAACTCACTTATTTTCTGCACTGTGCTCTTAAAAAGGACGAATGACTTGCAAAAAGCTCATCCAATAACAGATGGATTTGGTACAATGTCCTGTCTCCGTAAAGAAGCTTGGAGCATTTTTGCAAGTGAGGGGGTGGAGAGGAAGCGGAGGTTAAGGCTTGCAGCATGAACAAAAAGCGCCTCTGTAATTATTTTATATTGTAATACCTTGTGACAGTGATGGGCAGAAGAAAACAATTGCATTAATTGGTTTTTTTGTGTGTTTGTTTCCTAAGCAATTGGAACAAGAATTTTTATAAGAGTGCAAATCCTAACTTGTTCTCATTCTTAATTATTTCTACTATGAAATAATGATTATGTGACTCTGCCTATTTCATTTCCTAGTATATAATAGTTCTATAAAGGGAGGCAGTGTGGCCTTGTAGTAGAATACTGGACTGGAAGTCAGGATACCTGGCTTCTCTTTCTGGCTCTGCCACTGGCCTGCTGGATGACCCTGAGGAAGTCCTGTCCCTTCCCTCTTCCTCAGTTTCCCTATCTATAAAATAGGGATAATGATACTGACTTCCCTTTGCAAAGCACTTTGTGATCTTTATATAATGTCCTTTCATTCCATTAAGTGCATTTTAAAAAAAGAGGATGGGGGCTGAGGAAGAAATTCAAGAGCCTTCGGCAAAGGAGAAACAGAAACTTTAATCTGAGATTTGAAATGAGGGACCTTTGCTAAAGCAAGGATATTGAAAGGCATTCTAGATACCAAAAAGTGCAGAGAAGGCGGCTCTTTTGCTGATTTAATTAAGATTGCATGATCCCATCCTGTCATGCGATTGTTGTGACTTCTTATTTGCATTGTGGTGGCATCTGCAGGCCACCATCAAGGATCCCGGCTGACCTGTGCACATTAGAGCCGGTTGGGAGTTTTCAGCTGGAAAGAGTTCTGTCTGAAAATGCAGATTTGAACCCAAAATGTTTCAGAAACATATTGGGACTGACAAACTTTTGTTGAATCAGAGGGAGGTTTCTGGTGGAGTTCTTCTTGTCAGGCATATCTCTGTGGAACCCTGCCTGCTTTGTTGGTAGGCAGCTGGGAAGCTCAGGCTTCTAAAGTCCGTAGCTCTGGGATCGCCCCACTAAGCACTCTGCCCTGGGTTGGGGACCCAAGAGCTTCCAGGGACAGTGCCATCACGTTGGTGTCTCCAAAATGAAAATGTCTGGAATTTCTGGTTCACAGACCACTTGGCAATGTCAGAATTTCCCTCAAAAACAGAAATCCTGAATTTCAGCCAGCTGTAGTACACACACACACATAACAAAAGGGGGGCTCCTACCCCAAAGAGCCTAGAGTCCGAGTCTAAGATGAGAGGCAGGAGGAGCTGGCTTCCACAAACAGACTTGGGGGAGCACATAATAACAGTGCCACATTTATGATTGGTAGAGTAAGTAGCAGTTGCCGTGCGCTAAGGGTACCATTTTCAAAAATACCTAAATAATGTAGGCTCCTAAGCCCCATTTTCATAAGTGCCTAGGGGCCAGATTTGCAAATGTATTTAGGCAACTGAAGCTGCAAGTAGGTTTCTATGAGATTTTAAAAAGTGTCTAAACAGGTCAGGCCTCTGAAGTCAATGGAGCTTAGGTGCTTAACTCACTTGGGTGCGTTTGTGAATCCCACTCGGTGACTATTTCCCTCTTTAAGGGCCTAAATACCTTTGTAAATCTGGCTACTTGGCATGTAGAAGCCGAAGCCTCATTGGCTTTCAGTGACACCGAGGTTCCTCAGTGTCAAGGGACAACGGGTATGTCTCCTCTGCAATTGGAGGTGTGATTGCAGCGCACGTAGATGCACCCGAGCTAAACTGAATCTAGCTAGCGCTGGTACCAACAGTAGAGAAGCTGCAGGAGCATGGGTTTCAGTGCAGGCTATATATGCCTGCCAGGGACCCTGGGTAATTCCTTAGGTGGCTAGCCCGCACTGAAATCCATGCAGCTGTGGCATCGCTGATATTGATACCCAAAGTAGCTCCGGTATGTCAATGCGTGTTGCAATCAGCTCTCCATCCCCGATTGTGGTGGAGATGTACTCTTTGTCACTTAGGTGCTTTTAATTGAATTTAAGCACCAAGAACATGCTCTGTTGTAGAAGACATAAAATGAAGATGGTCTTTGTCCTGAAGAGCTGACAGTCCAAAAAAGATCTCGCAATTTTAATATTTTCTGTGGAATGATGCATTTTTTGCATTCACTAAATTTCATAACAATTAAACTTTGTGGTAAACAAGAAAGTTCATTTCAGCTGTAACTCTGTTTATTTAATTTTCTAACTGGTTCCATAGAATCAATAAGATCTTGTCCATGTTTCAGAGGACATCACAGGGATTCCCTTCAGAAGGCAGGAAATAAGCAGAGGCCAGCTTACTAAAGCTGCCACTAGAAAGCAATTTTGAATGGCTTAAACCTTCACAGCCTTATCTGCTACAAAGGAAAAAAGAGTATTTGAAATGATCTTGTACTCTGATAGCATCATAACCCTCTGCTTCTCCTTAACTTCATAACAGAGATTTCTGAGGGACTGATGGCAGTTTTTTCATACAATACCCATTATTGCCTCAGAACTAACTGCAGCATTGATGGATTGGGACTTGGTCCCCAAATGGTACTGCCACAAAGTAAATTCAGTGTAGACTATATGAAATGGAGGGAGGCTGCAGGCAGGCGGGGTGGAGAAGGGTACAAGGGATCAGCAGGAAGAGAGTCTGGATGGCTCAGGGGATTGTCGATAGGTTAGTCCTGAACCTGTCGGCCACCAATCCAACTCTGGTCAGCAGTGAGTGGTAGCCACTGCTATCTGAAGGTGGCTCATTGGCCTCCCAGCTGCTCCCGACTGAGTTCCCACTGTCCCAGCTGGGACTAAACGGGTACCTAGCATCCCAGGAAGCCAAAATCACTGGAGTCTGCAATGCCAGATGCTAAATTAATTTCAGTAGAGGCCACGGTCTGAAGGGTTGCCAGGTGTCCAGTTTTCAACCCAACACCCGGTCGAAAAGGGACCCTCCTCAGCCCAGTGAAAATGAGTGAGCGAGGGTGGGGGAGAGTGAGTGGGGTGGGGCTTTGGAGAAGGGGCGGGGCAAGAGTGTTTGTCTTTGTTTGGTCAGAAAGAGTCTGCTCGCCTTCCCCTCTCAAGGGGCCCTTCAGGTTGGAGGAGCCATGAGGAAAACCTGCATGGCCACTTCTTCTGCTGTACCAGCTTTGTGGATAGGCCTGTCAGTCTGCTAACTTTCACAGGCACCAAACCTCTCCTTAGTTCTTAAATCTCTCTGCCCAGTGGCTGTTCCCTCAGTCAGAGCTGAAGATCTGCTATCTGCCAGAAGATGGAGCTATTGCTGAGCATTCTTAGGTAATGCCAGGATAAAAAACACTTGCTTTCCCAATTATTGTCGAACCTGCTGAATGCACCCTGGTAATAAGGAGTCTGGAGGCAGTTACAAGGGCAAAAGGGGTGAGCGGGCAGGACCAACTGCTCTTTTATTCCCTCATGTCCTTCACCTGAATTAGTCAATTTAATGACTAAGATAATGCTAAGTGGGGTCTAAAGTTGCCATCGCGGCAAAGATGACTTTATTTCCAGGCAAACGAAGTTGATGCTGATGCCCTAGTCTTGGTGGGAGCTCACATCTCCCCTGATTGGGAAGAGGCCAGTGTGATTCACCTGTCGGATGAATATTGTATGATGTTGGGGCAGCAGAAGGGGGGATGCACCTGCTTTGGTTATGATCTGGCAACAGTTTGTCAAAATCTATCAGTTCAAGTCCAAGTGGATTATAACTTAAAAAGTGCCTCCCCCCCCAAATCTTACTTCCACCCCCAATTCCTTAATATTTCTTGTCCAGCCACTTCAAATGGACTCCTCCTTCCTAGCACAGACTCCACCTAGGATTATGATTTTAATCAGCTCTCTCAAACTAAAGAGGGTCACTTCAGGTCAATACTTCAACAGGCAAATTCCGGGCAAAACCTAAGGTACTGCAGAAGTAATGACTCCCTCCTTCCGAATCAGAACTGAACCTTTGGCTCAGCATGGGGTTAGGAACTATTGCACTGGATGAGATATAAATGTTCAGGCCCTGATCACTCATGGCTGTTAGTATTAAACACTTCAGGATGCTCTACACAAGAGGCATGGATTTCAAAGTCTGATAAATAGCTGCCATGTGCTTCCTCAGAGGTGGTTGCACATCACTAGTGTGTAATATGATTCTTGTGGTGTGTACAGGATCTTTCTTGGGTGAAAAATGCTTTAGAAACCCAAGGAATCGGTATGACCTTATGTAACGGGACCAAAGCCCTGTAGCACTCCCTGGTAGTCTGCCATAGAACTGCAGTTGCCCAGCCTCACAGGGTCCTTTCCTGAACTAAGAAAGGGAAAGTAACACCTGTCCTCTGGCTAAGTTACTTGTTTCCCTCCCATTTCAGGACTGAGAGGAGTTTGGCCACACCCAAAGTTTTTACCAGTCCCTTTAGTTTGGACCTTCACTCAGTAATCCCAGGAGTCTGGGCCTTCATCTCAGGGCCTCTCCTAATCCCCTTTCCGGTGCTGCCCCCTTTGCAAGATTCTTCCTGTCTTTCTTCAACAGCAGAACATAAGAAAGGCCGTACCGGGTCAGACCAAAGGTCCATCTAGCCCAGTATCCTGTCTACCGACAGTGGCCAATGCCAGGTGCCTCAGAGGGAGTGAATCTAACAGGTAATGATCAGGTGATCTCTCTCCTGCCATCCATCTCCATCCTCTGACAGACAGAGGCTAGGGACACCACTCCTTACCCGTCCTGGCTAATAGCCATTAATGGACTTAACCACCATGAATTTATCCAGTTCTCTTTTAAACTCTGTTATAGTCCTAGCCTTAGTAAAGTAAGTTAAAGCGGGAACAGAAGGGAGAAGTCCAATATTCCTGTTGTTGCCACCTCAGGTCAGGCTTTCCGTGGTCTCTACCCCCATCCATGTGGGTGTGTTGGGGCACCCAGGCCTGCACTCCTCTCTGGGTCCCAGCCCAGGGACTCTGGGTGGTACAGTCAGGGAGGAGTTTCTTTAAATCTCCTACTGCTTCCCAGGGCTGATTCCTACCTTGGGCCCTGGCAGATACCACCTGCCTCATCTTTGCTAATCCTTCTGGCAGAGAACTGGTTTATCTGGGCAGCTTCCTCTGGTCTTGACCCTCCGGAGTCCCTTTACTGTGACTGTGTCCCTCTGGGTGCAGCCTTCTATCGCTGCTGCTGTTAGCTTGCCCATAGGCTGCATCTGGGCATGTGATTGCTCCCTTATTTAGCCCTTCAGTGTCCATCCATTGTATACACCCTATCATGCCTTAAAGGGAGTGAACCATTTGGCAGGTACACTGGAAAAACGTGGATGTATATTTGGTGTGTGTGTGTATGTATAATATATATACACCTCTATCTCGATATAACGCTGTCCTCTAGAGCCAAATATCTTACCGCTTTATAGGTGAAACCAAGTTATATTGAACTTGCTTTGATCCATCGGAATGCGCAGCCCCTCCCCCCCCCGAGCACTGCTTTACCGCGTTCTATCCGAATTCGTGTTATATCGGGTTGCGTTATATTGAGGTAGAGGTGTGTGTATATATAAATAAATAAAAAATCACTTCTCAGTCAGTTAACATTTGTTATAGAAACACAAGAATATGTTCTTTATAGAAGGTATATTTTTTGTAAATAGAGAAGACAAATGCTTGAACTTTTAAAAGAAAGTGCTAGCTCTGTCCTTTGTTAGTACCTGTCTCTATTATTTTTTTCCCCGTGACAGAAAAGTATTGGATGCCAGCAGAATCCATAAAAGGCTCCAGAAATGGTGCAATTAGCAGGATTTCATGCTATCATTTTCCTTTCAGATGAAAGCTCTTTGTATAAAATTTATGCTGGGTAGGCTGGTATTTAACACATGAGGAAAGAAAAGCCAAGCTGGAAGGTGCTTATTAAATGATGCTAATTAAAATCTCATCTCCATGTGTTGTCTATGCTCTTCTTCTTTGGGACAAGGCCCTCCGTGTATCGAAAATGAGTACATGCAAATGAATGAATGGATGTATGCAAATATCTCCTTGGTATTGCTTTATGGAGAAGGTTTTAGAGGCATGTTTGTTTTAGGCCTTCAAAGCACATGTTGAAGTGCAAGAAGATGTGTGCAAGGGATGTGAATACTGGTATGTGTGCAAGAAGCACAATTATGGATTTGCATGAGAAGGAGTAATTGCAAATCAGTGTATCCGTTTGACAATGTGTGTGAGATGTGGCATAGATTGTGGGAAAGGCGCTGCTGAATTTGTGTGGAAGGGGAATATGGGTGGGTTTGAAATGCGAAGAGTGTGGATTTTTGTGCTAGAGAAGCATTGATGTGGATGTGCGCACAGGGAAGGACTTCCTGGGAGGGAGGTGTATCACTGCTCAAACAAGATGTTGGTGTGAGAAGTGTTGATGATCCCTGTGTGTGTGTGTGTGTGTCTACATATGTGTGCCTGATTGTTTAATCAGAAATACCTTTGTAGCTCTGTGGTGGTCTCTACACAGCTAGTCCGTTTCCTAACCAGCTCCCCCTTCTCACCAGTGACTGCTGGGATTTCAGTTTTTCAGAAGAAGGGAGTGAATGTACGGTTTAGTGTCTGAAGTGGAGGAACGGGAGTCCAGTTGGCTGAGCTCTGCTCCTCACTTTGCCACTGTGACTCACTGTGTGAACTTAAGGAAGAAGTCACTTAGATAAAGTTTCAAAAATGGCCTCTGATTTTGGGTCTCTTTGTTTGGGGGTTGCTTGGGTAGGAATATTTTAATAAAGCAGCTGCAAGAATAAATTTATTTGTATAGCAGTAGCACCGAAGAGCCCCATTCAAGGACCAGGATCTCATTGTGCTAGGTGGTGTACAAACACAGAACAAAAGATGGGGTCCTCCCCACAAAAGGTTTAAAATCTACACAGTAACAATAACTTTACAATAAGCATACAGTAAAACAGCCAACTGCTGGAGTGTTGTAAGGATCTCGGACCCTGCCACATCCTGCTCATCAGAGCTCTGTGGTTGACCTTTGGGTGGAGTTGCCAGATTTAGAGAACGGTTGAGACTTAATGCTGATGTTCCACAGAGTTCTGAGTAAAACACTTTTTTTTTTCCCTCTTCTCCCCGCCCCCCCTCCAGAAAAGGAAAATGTGATGGGTGCGGTCACAGAGACCCCCTTGGCACTGTCACCTGATGTGCTGGAATTACCTCTTAGCCCGTTTTCTCTGCCAGTGTGGGACTCTAGAACCCTGCCTTGTTGAGCCAGATACACTAGCCTGCTGCAGCACAGACCCAGGTCTGGTCCACGCCCCCAAAGCTGCAGACTTTAACTAAAACGGCTCAGCAGGTTACCTGTCTCCAGCACCCAGACACCCAGCTCCCAATGGGATCCAAACCCCAAATAAATTAATTTTACTCTGTATAAAGTGTATACAGGGTAAATTCATAAATTGTCTTCCCTCTATAACACTGATAGAGATATGCACAGCTGTTTGCTCCCCCAGGTACTCATCACTTACTCTGGGTTTATTAATAAACAAACATGATTTTCTTAAGTATAAAAAATAGGATTTAAGTGCTTTCAAGTAATAACAGACAGAACAAAGTAAGTCACCAAGCAAAATAAAGCAAAAACATGCAAGTCTAAGCCTAATACATTAAGAAACTGATTACAGGTAACATCTCACCCTCAAAGATGTTCCAATAAGCTTCTTTCACAGACTAGACTCCTTCCTAGTCTGGGCGCAGTCCTTTCTCCTGGTACAGTCTTTGTTAGATCTAGCAAACCATCTCAGGTGGTAAGCAGGGATTTTCTCCTGACTGGCAGCCCCCTTTTGTCCTGCTCCATCCCCTTCTATATCTTTGGCACAAGGTGGGAATCTTTTGTCTGTGCTTGTCCCCACCCCCACCTCATCAATGGAAAAGTACAAGGATTAAGATGGATTCCAGTATCCTGTGACATGGTCACACGTAACTGTGAGGCCCCCTAGTCTCCATTCTTCCTCGGTTGACCTACACATACACAGGAAGGCTTTCAAGTAACTAAGGCCATTTACAACTGATTGTTTCTGGAGCACCCTTAATGGCTTCCACTTAACTTGTATCACTGATGTAAACATATTATCTTATTCTCCTAACTCCAGATCTAGAAATAATACATGCAAACAAATAGGATGAACACACTTGGTAGATAACAAGCTTTCTGATGACCCCATACAAGGGGTATTTAGCGTAAAGCATATTCCAGTTGTCATATTCATAAGCATATTTCCATAAAGCAGATGGAGTGCAACGTTACAGAAAGTTCCTTTGTATTTATAAAGTGAAGGGCTATTGTCCACTGTGGCTTCTGAATGCTACCTGAGCACCCCTGATTCCAGAGGAAGTCAGTGGGGGAGCTTTAGCTGCTCAGCACCTCTGAAAATCAGTCTCAATTTGGGCTTTCAAAATTAAGAGGCCTAGATAGAAATGTTGGCCTTCTTTGTGACTCAGTTTCTCTACCTAAGTCAAAGGGGTGGAGTTAGGCTATAACTGAAGATTGCAATGTACTTTGACACCTTCAGTTGAAAGATGCCATGGAAGTGCAAATTGGTCATCTTTATTTATAAAGATATTATTTATAAAGACATAGACTACAGACAAGGTGTGAAAGACTTTGCCCAGAAATGCATGCCTGTATAGTACTCGGAGATGTTATTTATAGCACCATGCTTGCATATTTCATGTGGGTTAGTATGTCTCTTGTTTGATTTATAATCTCTTCCCCTCTGTTCTACCAGCTTCACTCTGGTGCTTAGTTCTGACTTCTCAGCCCTGTGTTTTCTCTGCTCAGCTGGCATCCCTGGAGACTAGAGGATTTGTAGTAATCTTTGCTCTGCTTTTCCTGAGCTTTTCAAGTGCCTATCAATTTAAACCAACTTTCCAAAATGTTTTGATTGAACACTTATGTGCACAATGTGCTCTTGATAGAGATGAAACCACAATTAATGAGTGTGCCTATGGAGGTACACCATGTACATTTGCAAGAGAACAGAGAGCTGTACTGCTTCTGTGGAAAGAGGGGCTAAAGCCCTGACCCAATGCCCATTGAAGTCAATGGGAGTCTTTTTTTTGGCTTTATGAAAGTGGAGGTGGGGAGTGGTCAGTGCAGAAAGGGAGAGAAATAATGATTACCTTCCATTTACATTGAGTCTTGCGTTCAGCAGCAACCCCCTAGCATTCAACAGCCTGAGTTACAAAGTACAGGAGTGCAGGGATTGCTTTGCCCACAACTGAATTGCAGCTATCTTTCGGGTGGGATGTGGTAGCTGCATAGCCACCCACAGGTACACCACACAGCAGTTCAGAACAGGAAACGTTTTAGGTTTGCGTCCCAGAGGCGTTACTAGCACCCACATCCCTCGTTTTAAACTTGCAGGGGTCTTCCACTCAAACCTTGATGGGTTAAATATTCCTAAAAAGAGCTGGACGCATACTTGCGACAGCAGATAGTGCACTTCTCGCTGTCTCTGTGTATCACGAGGCCTTACCTTTCTCCACCCTTGCCTCCCAGTCCTGGGCACTGGGGTATGTTGGCTTCGGTAGAAGGGGTTTCCTTTCTGCACAGGTATATATTAACAAGTCTGGGGTTTTTTGCACCGGAAGTGTATTGAATCCAGAAGCATAACGCCCCAACAAGGCAAGATTATTGTGGCAAAGACAAGAGACAGCTGAGAATCTGGATAACAATAGCAAAGAAACATCATCCCAGGGTAATTGATACAAGCCCTTTCTGTTCCTGAAAGACTGACACCCGCACCCATTGCTGCAAGTGGGGATGGTTTGACCCAAGATTCTTGTGCTGTGACCCATGGTTTTATTTGACCATCTCCAGCAGCCGAACCCTTCAATAGCCAAAATAAGCATCATCCTGATAGATCCTGCTACAGCATACTCTTAAGCTGGAAGCTCAGGGTCTCCTACAACAGTGTTTCTCAACCTTTTTAATATCCGGTACCAGCTTGCTGCCTTCCTAAATTGTGTCAGGGAAATCTCAGGGACCAGCAAGGAGGCTGCCACAGACCAGCGCCAGTCCACGGACCAGTCGTTGAGAGAAACTGTCCTACAAGATTTAGTTTGGCTACTAGAATTCAGTTGAGTGGCTGTTGCCTCTAATTCACTTTTATCCCTAGGGGAGGGGTCGGCAACCTTTCAGAAGTGGTGTGCTGAGTCTTCATTTATTCACTCTAATTTAGGGTTTTGCGTGCCAGTAATACATTTTAATGTTTTTAGAAGGTCTCTTTCTATAAGTCTATACTATATATCTAAACTATTGTTGTATGTAAAGTAAATAAGGTTTTTAAAATGTTTAAGAAGCTTCATTTAAAATTAAATTAAAATGCAGAGCCCCCCGGACCGGTGGCCAGGACCAGGGCAGTGTGAGTGCCAATGAAAATCAGCTTGCATGCTGCCTTTGGCACACGTGCCACAGGTTGCCTACCCCTGCCCTAGGGATTGGTTCATGCAGACACCAACAGGCTAGCTGCATCCAGACAGGACTCTCAACACAGTTAGGACAAAAGTGAGTCACAGCAAGGAGCGCCACAGCAGGGCAAATTTCTGTCCCAGTAGTTGGGAATGTCTCTGCAGGGTACACAGAGCATGGAACTCTACAGCTTAATGGCACTTTAACAAGGTCATTTCCTAAGGTTAAGACACCTTCTGACTCAAATGTGCTTCTTTGCTCCATTTATGGAATGTGAAAATATGATTGAAATGATGGGTTAATAAAAATGAACACAAAATCCTGGAATGTCTTGTTTGGCTCTGATGGTTCCCATGCATTGGAATAGCAGCAAGAATCACCCCCCTCTTCTTTGATTCTGGGCCTCTTGCTGAGACACCTTGTGGAGAATGATTGCAGTGAAATTTTTTCCTCCTTTGCTCAGCAGTCCAGGATATGGGGTACCCCATGAAACCACTGCACATTATACCCCACTGACTATCTGGAACCAGAGGTTTTAACCCTGGAAGGTTCAATTCCTCCAAAGGTGGATTCCCCGATTTCCATACAGCTTCCTTTTAACTAAGATCTTGAAATTCAAAGTTCTGTCTACCCTGCATGGAAGATCCAATGTTCCTAAGCTGCAGGTCTTTGCCTGGTATCTTTGGCTGCACTCTCTTTCCTCTGCTCTGCATTATGCTGATTATCTGTTTGCTTGCCACATCACTCCGGAGATGGCAGTATTTCCTTGGTGAAGTGGTTCCATGTGCATGTGTGAAAGGATTTTGGGGGATCTTCAAGGATGAAAGGCACACTGAAAAAAAAAAAAAGTAAGATTCGTGGCTAGAAAGGGGAACTCCCAGGAATGCTGCCACTGCACTCAAGTGTTACATTGAGGACTTGTGTCAGCCTCGGGGATCGGAATACCGAGATTGCTCCATAACTCTCACTTGTTCCTTTTTATAGTGCAAAATGTCACATTGCATATCATTTTGAGCTTTGAAAGTTTAATATCACGCACATTCCATGAAGCACCAGGCGAGGGACTCCAGGCTCCCTGTTCAACTAGCTCTGGGCTTCTCAGCACAGCTCCACTACTACAGGAAGGGTCACCCTTCTCCAAGAATGAAAAGGGGGTTAATTTTGTATATTTATTCCTGAGCTTCTCACAACTCCGTCAATTGACCTTCAGTTAGGGGCAGATGAAACTGGAATTGAGACCCAGCTTGAGCTTTCATCCAGAACTAGGGTGACCAGATGTCCCGATTTTATAGGGACAGTCTCAATTTTTGGATCTTTTTCTTGTATAGGCTCCTATTACCCCCCACCCCCTGTCCCGATTTTTCACACTTGCTGTCTGGCCACCCTATCCAGAACTGGAACCCAAGCCTTTCCTGAGTAACATTTCCTTCACTATTTTTCATTAATGCAGTAGCTGTCCCTGTCAGTTACATCTGAACCAGAAGTGCCAAAGTACTGAGACAGGAAGTCTCTCTCCTGGCCATTCTTGCTTGAATGGTAACAGGAGACACCAGAGCTTTCATAAAGAACTCTGTTCTTGTAAAAGCTCCAGCCTATTCTTGATGTTTATCTGGACCAAATCTTTTGACTAGAGATGGACTTGGATCTCAAATCCTGGATCTCATCATTCTCCCACTTTTGGGGAAGGGGAAATGATTCAAAAGCTGGACCTTGGTTTTGTAAATGTACCCTGTATTTATAAAAGACCAACTCAGAGCCCTGGATCCAAGCAATCTCCAAGCTTTAGGGTGTCTGAAATCCAGGTTTCGCAGCTTGGAGTTCATTTCTACCTTTAATCACCCTTCTACATCCTCACCAGGCTCTTCCTGGATGGGAGGGGAGAAGTGGGTGTCTCTACCAGAATACTCCAGGGCCTGCAGTCACAGCCCTTCCAGGGAGGGCAGGAGATTTTTCTCTAAAGGCCAGTTTTTCTTGCAAATAACTATCTGCCTCCTGTCATTGATTAGCAAGAGGCTAATTTATGTATTTTAGCCTTTCAGTGGTTGTTATTGAATGAACTCTCCTAATCCATTCCCCTTCCCTCCTCTACTCCAAGAGATAAACGTACCACTACCTTGTGGGCTATTTGTATAAGCTTACTTATCATGCAACTTGATCCTCCGAGCTCCCGTCTTCTGTTTCTAGAGATGATAATAGTGAATAAACAGAAATTCAATAAAAGCGAGAGCCTCTCCCCAGCAGGTTGCAAAAGGGTATTTAATAAGAGTGTGCGGCAACAAAAATAGACTCCAAGTCACTTGATAAGAATAGCATTTCCTGCCAAGAGAGCTCTTGTGTAGAAGAATCAACATGGAGTGGAAATGAGAAGCAAGGGTTTTGTGGAACAGTTCTCATTGATTGGATCAGCCTGTGTATTAGAGGGAGGTGTGCAATTCTCTGACAGTCATTTCCCATGAGACTTAAAAATGAGGCCCTGATGAACTGTTGAAATTAAAAATCCCATGTCTGATTTTCAATACAACTCCCACTTTAAGCTCCTTACACTGCCAGAACATTGTAAAAGGGCCAAAGCCGAGTAAATAATTGATTTTATTTTATTTTTTGGTTCAGTGGTGGAACCAAAAACATTTGATTTTTTTTTTTTTTTTTTTTTTTTGCTTTGGGTCAACTCAAACCCGCAATTTTTTTGTTTTTGTTGCTAAAACAAACCACAACAAAGTCATTTCAGGTCCAAATAAATGTTCTGTGTGACTAGAATTGTTGTTTTTTGTTTTTAATTTTTTTTAATTTAAGGATATTTTTACCTTTTGTTTGTTAAATAAATCCAACTGAATTCCTAAATGAAAAGTCAAACAGTTTCCGTTTAAAAAAGAGAAATACTTGTTTTTTAAAAAACAGTGGAATTGTTTTGGTGAATATTTTCAAAATGAAACAATTTGCCACGTTTGAACCAAATTCACAATTCATTCTGGCTGACCTGAAGCCTCATTTTTCAGCGAATAAACAATTTACTGTGAAAAATGTTTGACCAGCTTTAAAAAGGGGCATTAGTATAAATGGGAATTGGTTCTTCCCATGTTGCTTCTTACAACCGGTAGTTTGGGAGTCTTGGATAACTCGCATGGTGGTTGCTGCATTTTGTCTTCTACCTACAGTTATGGTTTTATGAATATTGTGGTCCCCGTTCAGGGATCAGTGCCCCATTGTGCTAGACATTGTACAAACACAGAGTAAAAGACAGTTTCTGTCCAAGGAGAATTTACGGTCTAGTTATAATAAATAGGGGTGTGTGTGTGTGTGTATTTGTATATATAAATGAAGATTGGGAAATTGGTAATGGTAAAATAGAGATGTTTGCATAAAAATATTCTCAGGTAGAGAGATTAATGCTGAATTTCTCCCCAGAGGTGGCTTCTTTATAATGTTTGGTCATGTGATATAGCGTGTTATTTTTGTAAAATGCTTATCTAAACCATCCCTAAATGCTCACTTTTGGTATGTACATACCAAGCTGCAGTTATCTGATTGTTAAAATAATAAAAAAAATGCCATCTAGCATCTGCTTCGTGCCCTTTACGTGCTGGAGGCCTAGCATGGAGTCAGTTTTTTTTCCCCCCTAAGGTACTTTCAGGCTCATTAGAACACTGTCAGTTTTTCCAGTGGAACAGAAATGAGTTTTGAAATGATTCACCACTAACTCAGGAGGGTCCTTCATCAGAGAGGAAGGGAGAAGCCCCCTAACCATACAGAAAGGAACCGTCAACCCTCAGGGCTCTCTGCATTGTGGGCGGTGGGCTGATTGGGCTCTGTCATGTGACATCTTTCCCCCTCCCCCATTTTTGCATTAAAGTAAATCCAGTCCCCAGTCGAATGAAACGAACCAAAGCATGATGGGTTCAGCCTGCAAGTGTAATTGAGAAGATGAGATGAGATGGAAGGGAGCAAACCAGTTCAGAGAATATAAGAACAGGCATTGAACCTTTGTCCTGAAATTTAGGGTTACCATACGTCCGTTTTTTCCCGGGCATGTCCGGCTTTTTGGTAATCAAACCCCCGTCCAGGGGGAATTTCCAAAAAGCCGAACATGTCTGGGAAAAATACTCCCTGGCTTACCTTAGAGTGGTCGCCGGGGGCTGCTGTGCTCCCTGACTCCTGGGCTATGTAAGAGCCGAGCTGCCCGAGCGCTACCGGCTTCGGGCAGCCCCCATGCCTCCGGACCCTGCGCCGCCAGCCGGGCACTTCCCCTCCCGGGCTCCAGGGGCGCAGGGTCCAGAGGCATGGGGGCTGCCCGAAGCCGGTAGCGCTCAGGCAGCTCGGCGTTTACAGAGCCCAGGAGTTCAGGGAGCACAGCAGCCGCCGGAGCCCGGCAGGGGAAGGGCCCGGCCGGGGGCGCAGGATCCGGAGGCATGGAGGCTGCCCGAAGCCCGAGCGCTACCGGCTTCACGGTTTGCCGGGCAGCCTCCAGACCTTGCGCCCCCGGCTGGGCGCTTCCCCTCCCGGGCTCCAGCTGCGCTGGGGAAGCGCCAGCCGGGGGCGCAGGGTCTGGGGGCTGCCTGGCAAATTGTGAAGCCGGTAGCGCTCGGGCAGCCCTTTTCGCGTGGCTGGGAGGGAGGAGGGGGAATGCGGGTGCTCAGGGGAGGGGACGGAGTTAGGGCGGGGACTTTGGGGAAGGGGCGGAGTTGGGGCAGGGCCGGGGGTGGGAAAGGGGCGGGGCCAGGGCCCTGTGGAGTGTCTTCTTTTTTTATTTTTTAAATATGGTAACCCTATGAAATTGGAAGTGCAGCTCTGGTCAGAGATTTGCAAGAGCTGGGTTAACTACCCCTGTACAAAGAATGAGGAGTAACTTGTGGCACCTTAAGAGACTAACAAATTTATCTGAGCATAAGCTTTTGTTGGCTTAAAACTCACTTCATCGGATGCATGGAGTGTAAAATACAGTAGGAAGAATATATATACACAGAGAACCAGAAAAAATGGGTGTTGCCATACCAACTGTAATGTGAGTAATTAATTAAGGTGAGCTATTAGGTGAGTTATTATCAGCAGGAGGGAAAAAACTTCTGTTGTGATAATCAGAATGGCCCATTTCCAACAGTTGACAAGAAGGTGTGAATAACAATGTGAGGGGGGGGAAATTAGCATGGGGAAACCGTTTTTACTTTGCATAATGACCCATCTACTCCCAGTCTTTATTCAAGCCTAATTTAATGGTGTCTAGTTTGCAAATTAATTCTAATTCTGCAGTTTCTCATTGGAGTCTGTTTTTGAAGTTTTGTTGTTGTTGGAGTAGTGTGACTTTGAGATCTGTAATTGAGTGACCAGGGAGGTTGAAAATGAGCCACCCTGATGGTCCTGTTGGAAATGGGCCATCCTGATTGTCACTACAAAAGTTTTTTTTTCCTCCTGCTGATAATAGCTCACCTAATAGCTCACCTTAATTAATTACTCTTGTTACAGTTGGTATGGCAACACCCATTTTTTCAGATCTGTGTATATATATCTTCCTACTGTATTTTCCACTGCATGCATCTGATGAAGTGGGTTTTAACCCATGAAAGCTTATGCTCAAATAAATTTGTTAGTCTCTAAGGTGCCACGAGTACTCCTTGTTCTTTTTGCTGATACAGACTAACATGGCTACCACGCTGAAACCTACCCCTGTACAGTTATTTTCCATTTCCACTGCAGCTTCCTCGTTGCCCAGTTCCATCTGTGAATGGGAGGGTCAAAGCACCACAATGGAAGCTGGTCTTGCAGGACTTCCTGCCCAACCAGAAATGGGAAATGCCAGGAAACCCATGAAAGTATCTCTGTCTCCTGATTCCCCCTGAATTTTCTCCTTTACTGTCTGCATGCTGTTTTCCAAGGCCACATGTCTCTAGGACTGTGTTGGGGAGAGGATGTATGTGGTTTCTTATGGAGTTGTCCGCGCTGTTGCTTGAATCAGCAGTAGGCAAAGAGATACACCTTTGAGGCAAATACCCAGATCCAAACACCTTAAATTTTGCCATTAGGGTCCAGGTTTTGTAGCTTGAGCCTCCCTTTCTAGTGGTAGGCAAGTCATTAAACATCAGACACAAGTAAAGAGCCTATTGTAGCATCCTCATCTCTCGGAGTCCCTGCCAAAATGAGAGGAGGGTGGGCGTTAACCTAGACCAGGTGACTGCAGGACGCCAGAGTGGCGCAGAGCAGAATGGTTCTTCACTATAAATGTTTACCAGTGGGAGGCAACGTATCCAAGGCTTCCATTTCACTAGTTTTCCCTCCTTCCAAACCCTGCCTGTATGTGTGTGTACTGCTGAGAAGCCTGCTGTGTGAGCTGTGTCCCTGAGGTGTACACTAACCTCCTGCTTCTCCGCTGTCCCGTGTCTCGTGAGGGCAGCTTGCTCCCAAATCAGAAAGTTTTGCTTGCATGGTGATAGCATCTTGCACGCACTTTGCATGGGTGGAAATGAGGCAGTGAAGCATCTCTCTGAGGCCTGGTCTACACTAACCCCCCAATTCGAACTAAGGTACGCAACTTCAGCTACGTGAATAACGTAGCTGAAGTCGACGTACCTTAGTTCGAACTTACCGCGGTCCAGACGCGGCAGGCAGGCTCCCCCATCAATTCCACGTACTCCTTGCGCCGAGCAGGATTACCGGAGTCGACGGGGAGCACTTCTGGGTTCGATTTATCGCGTCCAGACGAGACGCGATAAATCGAACCCAGAAGTTCGATTGCCTGCCGCCGAACCAGCGCGTAAGTATAGACAAGCCCTGAGACTGCAATTCTCCATGTCCAACCACAGCTGGATGTAAGTGGAAAGTGGCAGCTACAGGGAACCAATCCCTGGTCTTAAGTGGCTCTGGTGGAAGTTAGAATAGCCAGGAACAATACTAATTTATGCTACTGGTGTGTAAGGTCTGTAACAGAGCCGCAGCATGACCCTGTTTCCCACCCACACCCTCAGACAACCCCTGACACTCCCCCTCCCTCCCCTTAAGCAGAGGGTGAGGGGTGGCTGCCACAGGAGGTGACAGAGGAGTTTTCTCCAGTGCAAGGGGGGAGTCTCCACTGGTTCTCTCCAGCCGTTTTAAGGCCATTTTACACTGCCTACATAAAGCACAGATTGGGCATAGTAGTATCTGGCCCAGAGTATAGCTGGAGGGAGGCAATTCCCAGGTCAAAGCTGCCCTAAGGTTCCTTTGATTGATACTACTGAGAAACCCAACATCATTTTATTATTGCAGCACATAGTGCTGCCTTACATCTGCATCTAGCTGTGAAAGGGACAATTTATCCTGCCCTTGGAAAAGGGGCTGAATTTTGATATTAATTTTGGGGTGTATTGTGGGGTCATTGGAAGGAGCAGACTCGGCATGGGTACAGTGAGAAGATTTTTATTGGGGACAGCCTCTCGCTGGGTTGCATTAGGGTACAATAATACACCCACTCTAGAGGCTGTATTATATTCTTAATGAGCTTATTTGCATCACAAATATTTGCAAACCATGAATCGTTTGACAGAAGGAGTTTGAAACCCCTGATAATTTTCTGCAGCCTGTTGGTGAGCTTGGGTTCCAAGGAGGAAAAAAAACAAAACCCTTTGGTCCATTCAGCCTGCTGTTCCTTGCTTTATTTTTAGTTCTCTTTCTGCCTCAGTGGAGGAAAGTCAATGAAAAGAAATGTGATTATTTCTCAAGCAGTAACCTCTCCTCTACCTTTTGCCAAGGGAAAATGTAATAGCTACATCATTAGCTCCATTCTCTTCCCAGCCCAGGCTTAGTTATATTAGCAACTAGTGATAAGATGAATTTCAAAAGGTTCAGAACTGGTCAGTAATGGTTAAAGCAAAGTACTTTGAGCTAGGATTCCTAAGTACTATTCTTAGCTCTGCCATGGAGTCCTTGGTGACCTTGGGCAAGCAACTTATTCTTTCTGGCCTAGTTGACACTAGCCTTTTTTCCTTTAAATACCCACCGTTGCAGCTCCACCAGTGGTAATCACAATGGGAGCACCAGTGTAGATGGGACACTGGCATTTTAAATGCTGGCAGAGCATGTGTAGGTGAGTAGGGTGGCTAAAACACTGATGGCCTACCTCCATTAGCACTTCCACTGGTAGAGCTGCAATAACAGGAGAGGTACAGAATAAAGGCTTGGTGTAAACAACGCCCATGTGCCTCAGTTTCCCCATTGATAAAATGAGAATACTTTCCCACCTTCATATAATCTCTGATATCTATGGATCATCATCTTTTGTTCTGTTTTAGTACAGCACCTAGCACTGTGAGGTTCTGGTTCCTGACGGGAGCTCCTAGGCTCTACGGAATACGAAAAGGCTACATGTTATACATTATTTTTAGAGCGCGATCTTGCTTTCAGGGCCATCCTGGAGAGGGATCCCAGGGCGGTGACTATAGAAAACCAGATGAGAGGGTTTTGTGGATGGTATTTTGGGGTGATGTTGAATCCCTTTGGTCAGTGGATGGTGGTGCTTGTCAACAGCGATGTGATATGCTGTTTGAATTGCAAATCCTGTTAGACAACAAAGAGCTGTAACAAATGAAATGCAGGAAGCCACCCTCCCCCCCATGATCTAATAAGGATTCCTCGCTGCTGGAGACCATGCGACTTAACTCCCAGCTCTGCTCATCTCTCGCTCCCTGTCCTTCTGCCCGCACATTTCATTAAAAGGAAATTAATTTCTCTCTGAACTGAAAACAAAGGCACACAAACACTGACCAAAGCTACACATTACTTTTGCTTTTGTGAATTTTCCCTCCAGATACCCATCTATTAAAAATTAATTGTTTGGAATTCCGGGTATGGATGGATGGAAAGTTTTCCCATTGGATGAAAAGAGGAGAGGGAAGGTTTTTTGGCTTCTTGTCCCAGTTCTGGGCTACTACTCCTTTATTTCCCCATAAGAGTCCAGGAAGGGCACCCACTCTCAGGTTTCCCGCTCCCCAACTGTTGTCTGTCTTGAATGGGTACCTGCATCCCTCTCTCTTTGGACTGCGTATTTCCAGACTGCACTGTTCCTTGTATTCACTGAGTTTCCCAGCAAAGACAGGTTGCCCAAAGACACCTGCTTGCTTTCTCCTCAGAGAGGGATAACAGATGTAATTACTGCTGTTATAAGGTATCATAGAGCACTTAATATGCAAACCTATTTTATTCTTAAGGTGAAAAGCATTGCAGAGAAAAATATATTCAAAACAATAAAAGAACCTACAAGCATACTAATAAGCGTTGCAGGGTTAAACCCAATGCTAACACAGATTTTGGCAGGAACAGTCCTTTAAAGCCCCAACCAAGGGGGATTCTTTGTGATCACAGGTTCATCACAGCCTCAGCTCAGAACAAGCACCTAGTTTTATGGGGTCTCAATAGGCCCAGTCCTTCCAACCCCACCCTAATGGATTGGGAGCCTCCATGGGACCAGGGACCTGTCCATTTGCTGGATCAGGAAGAAGGCCCTGAGCCAGTTTAAAACCAGGCTATTTATCCAAAAAACCTTTCTTTGTTGGCCCCTGAAGAATCCAGTTTGAACTAGTATATGCACATGCACACCTCTCCAGGGAGTGGCTTCCAAGGGTTCCTAATGGAGGAAATACATAAGCATGTCTTGCCACAATAATACATACACATTGCATTTTTAATAAAACAGATCCCAAAAGTATAAACTCTAATTCAATGAGGTTTAACTTAATTCAGTAAAGTAAATATTAATTCCATAAGGTTTGTTCAGGATATTGTCAGTCTGCCATCAGCCCATTACTCCCATGCTAGTATGGAAAGGGTCTGATGCAACAGGCAGCTCCAAAAATCCACCTGAGACTGGAAAAACACCTTCAGGGCCCAAGGGGCTTTCTTTGGGCAAAGATGTTCAGCAACAAAGGTTGATGCACGTTAATGAAACCCATCACAAAAACATCCGCTATACTCACAGACAGCCTTTAAAACCAGGGTTTTCCTTAAATTCAGAAAAAAAGACTGGAAATATCGATATACAGGAAGAATCCTGCGCTGTTGGTGAGAGGGTCAAACAGGGACCTGCAAACTCTTCCAAATTAGACATGGCCATTGCAAACTATCTGGCCTCCATTACTGTAGTATCCGAGCACCTCACAATTGTTAATACATTTATCCTCACAGCACCCCTTTGAGATTGGGAAGTTCTATAACCTCCATTTTACAGATGGTAAACTGAGGCACAGAGAGGCGGCAAGAAAGAATGTCACAACACTCAGTGCACAAACAGAAAGCACTCGGATACAGAGGTCATTCGAGCAGTATGTGGAATGGATAATTTGCTTCAGGGAACTTTGGAAGTCTGTGGTAGAGCAAGGAATTGAATTCGGGTCAGTAAGACAGAATAAACAGGGGGCTGAAAGAATAACTAAGGCTGGGTCTACACTACCCGCCTGAATCGGCGGGTAGAAATCGACCTCTTGGGGATCGATTTATCGCGTCCCGTTGGGACGCAACAATCAATCCCCGAATCGATGCTCTTACTCCACCAGCGGAGGTGGGAGTAAGCGCCGTCGACGGGAAGCCGCAGAGGTCGATTTTTCCGCCGTCCCTACAGCGGGATAAGTCGGCTGTGATACGTCGAATTCAGCTACGCTATTCGCGTAGCTGAATTTGCGTATCTTAAATCGACCCCCCCCCTGTAGTGTAAATGTAGCCTTAATTCACCTGATAGCCTGAGGAGAGGTGAAGGAGAGCTCTACAGCATTCCAGCTCCTGCTCTGGGAGTACTGTGGAATGCTCACTGGGTTTCTTAGGCTGGTGTTGCTACAGGTGATTCCCATTAAGTCTAAATATGGGGCAGCTGTGGATTCCAACTGCCTTAGAGATATGCGAGTGGGCTCCACGCTTGGAACTAGCTTCCCCGAGATAGTTCCCCCTTTGGTTAAAAGATTTTTTTTTTGATTAGCGAAGGCCAGATATTTCCAAAGGGCTCAGCCCCCACAACTGGGGCTAGATTCTCCAAAGAACTCAACACCTAGCAGATCATGGAGCAGGTCCTCAAGGAATCAATTCTGAAGCACTTAGAGGACAGGAAAGTGATCAGGAACAGTCAGCATGGATTCACCAAGTGCAAGTCATGCCTGACTAACCTAACTGCCTTCTATGATGAGATAACTGGGTCTGTGGATGGGGGAAAGCAGCGGATGTGTTATTCCTTGACTTTAGCAAAGCTTTTGATACAGTCTCCCACAGTATTCTTGCCAGCAAGTTAAAGAAGTATGGGCTGGATGAATGGACTATGCGGTGGATAGAAAGCTGGCTAGATCATTGGGCTCAACGGATAGTGATCAATGGCTCCATGTCTAGTTGGCAGCCGGTTTCAAGCGGAGTACCCCAAGGGTCAGTCCTGGGGCTGGTTTTGTTCAATATCTTCATTAATGATCTGAAGGATGGTGTGGACTGCACTCTCAGCAAGTTTGCAGATGACACTAAACTGGGAGGAGTGGTAGATACACTGGAGGGTAGGGATCAGATACAGAGGGACATAGACAAATTAGAGGATTGGGCCAAAAGAAACCTGATGAGGTTCAACAAGGATAAGTGCAGAGTCCTGCACTTAGGACGGAAGAATCCCATTCACTGTTACAGACTAGGGACCGAATAGCTAGGAAGCAGTTCTGCAGAAAAGGACCTAGGGGTTACTGTGGACGAGAAGCTGGATATGAGTCAACAGTGTGCCCTTGTTGCCAAGAAGACTAATGGCATTTTGGGCTGTATAAGTAGGGGCATTGCCAGCAGATCAAGGGACATGATCATTCCCCTCTATTTGACATTGGTGAGGCCTCATCTGGAGTACTGTGTCCAGTTTTGGGCCCCACACTACAAGAAGGATGTGGAAAAATTGGAAAGAGTCCAGCAGAGGGCAACAAAAATGATTAGGGGGCTGGAGCACATGACTTATGAGGAGAGGCTGAGGGAACTGGGATTCTTTAGTCTGCAGAAGAGAAGAATGAGGGGGGATTTGATAGCTGCTTTCAACTACCTGAAAGGGGGTTCCAAAGAGGATGGATCTAGACTGTTCTCAGTGGTACCTGATGACAGAACAAGGAGTAATGGTCTCAAGTTGCAGTGGGGGAGGTTTAGGTTGGATATTAGGAAAAACTTTTTCACTAGGAGGGTGGTGAAGCACTGGAATGGGTTACCTAGGGAGGTGGTGGAATCTCCTTCCTTAGAGGTTTTTAAGGTCAGGCTTGACAAAGCCCTGGCTGGGATGATTTAGTTGGGAATTGGTCCTGCTTTGAGCAGGGGGTTGGACTACATGACCTCCTGAGGTCCCTTCCAACCCTGATATTCTATTCTATGATCCCATAGAGCATAATGGAGAACCCCCATCCCTCTTGGACCATAAAGGAAACTGCCAGTTGCCCATTCAAATTAGACAAGGCCATTGCAAACTACAGTAATGGAGGCCAGATAAGCATTTTAGCTAGACAGACAGTCCCTGCCTCAAAGAGCTTGTAATCTAAATAGACAAGACAGACAAAGTGGGAGAGCAAGGCAATATTATTGTTCTCATTGTACTGATGGAGAAGCTCGGAGAAATAAGAGACTTGCTTTAGGTCAAACAGAGGGTCTGTGGCAGAGCCAGGACTAGAACCCCAGATCTGTTGAGTCCCAATCCAGTGTCTTCACTGCAAGACTTTTATTTAGCAAGTAGAGAATGCAACTTTGATTTTAAAATGCACCCTTGTTGTTAAGGTACCTTGGAGAGATGTAATGTGTCCTCACGCAGAGACGCTTCCCATCCCTTGTTCCCGTTCCCAGGAGATAGTACAGGATGCTGCTCTCTGAACAATAATCAGTCTCTTTCAATAGCTGTCTCAGTGTTTGGCGTTGTGGGTGTTACCATTCGTATGCTAAGCAGAGGTATTGCATTCTGTGCTTCAGGGATGTTATATAGACACTTGGTAATAACTGCATTGAGTTTGAATAGTCAGAATCTGTCAATCTGCCAAGGAGATGGCTCTCTCTGAAGCGTACAGCCTTTTTAATAATTTTTTTTTAGTAAATATATTTAAATGCAAAGTGGTAACATTCATTGAACAGATGTGCAATGTACTTTCGAATACAGGATAATAAGCAGCCATAACAACTGCTCAGAAACCAAGAGCAACTGGGTCCTAGCTCCCAAAATGACACTACTACCCAGTCTACCGACAGACGATGGGCTGTGATTTCAACCATGCTCGCATGGTCTTTCTGTCAACTCCACCCAAAGACTATGTCTACAGAGCTTCATTTGTGCCAGGGCTTGGCAGTTCATAGCCCCGGCACCTCTGGGCTTGCTGCATCAGTTATGAATGTAAAAAAATTGCTTGAGCCCTGGCACCTCTTTCATTACAAATTCAACACTGCATTGTCTACACACAAAAGCTGTACTGCTTTAACTCTACCAGTATGGATGCATTTATAGTGGTATAAAGATGTTTTATAGTGGTATAGTTTATTCACCTAAGGGAAGGGGAATACTGCTAGAGTGACAGAACCACCTTTTTACTGGTATAATTGTATCCATACTAAAGATTGTGCTAGTATAACTATATTGGTTAAAAAAAAAAAAAAAAGCAGTGTACCCTGATGACCTATCTAGAGTGTATAACCTAACCTTATGTACACGCTAAGATACTATACCTCTACCTCGATATAACGCTGTCCTTGGGAGCCAAAAAACCTTACCGCGTTATAGGTGAAACGGCGTTATATCAAGGCAGAGGTGTAATAACTGAGCTAGTGGAAATTTTTCATATGAAAAATGGCCTTTTTAAAAAAATTACAAAATGTTGACAATTTTTTTCTGTTTTTCAACAAACCAACTCCCAAATCTGATAAATTTAGGAAAAAATGTTTGGTTTTTTGTTTTGTGGAAGATAATTACCATTTTCTGCCAACCTATGTAATTCACATTTCACTGTAAGACAGTTGCACCTTCTCTTTCTCTCCCTTGGCTATGTAGCGATCCCTCATGGGTTGTTGAGATCTTTCTGTCTTGTCAATATAGAAAACTACGAATTCATAGTTTCAACTAATTTTCAATTAGAAATTTCTCCTTTTCTTCATAATATACCTTTTAAAAAGCTATTGAATCATGCCCTTAATGCTCAATGTCTCTGTGTTCACTACTATATAAAATGGTGTGTTTTTACTCAGAGTTCGCTATTTCAATGTAAATCCTAGCAGAGACAAGGCACGGGTAGTCTTTACCTTGTTATAGCTAGGTCAATGCTACACCCCTCATCTAACGTTTCCCTGGACTAGCTACATCAATGTAAAGGCTACCTGTGCTTCATCTATACTAGGACTTTACACTGAGAAATGCTTTTTTTTTTCCCAGTGAAGACACAGCCTTTAAAACCAGTCTCCTTCTAGAGCCAATGCTGATTCCCTAAATTTGCTCCAGTTAAAAGTTCTGTAGATGCAATCGGTGTGAGCCACATCCTTCGTCAATGGAATTCAGAGCTCAGGGAGAATGCCCTTGCTATTTTAGGTTCAGTCTGTTCTTTTATGCTCACGGTTAGCAGTGAGCTTAACGGGGGTAATTGGACATGTCTTGAACATCCATGCTGTGTGGAGCTGAAGTCTGTATTAGATCTGTAGGGTGACTCTAAGGCAGATAAATGTAGTTCTAACTGTATGAAACCCAAAAGGGACAGATTTTCATGAAGGATCAGCTATCCAGTTCATAAAGAATCCTTCTTTCCATCTGTTCATTCTCTGTGCGCACATACACATAAATCTTCATCTTTTAAAATGTTTTCTTTAAATTGTGCTTAGAAAAGAACAAAAAATAAAATCATGCAATGAATGAGACAATTAATAAAATTGTTATTACCAGTATTGGGGCCAAACCATATAAGCTTAGACGCTCAACTACCACAAATGTTAATGCGATTTGGGCATCTGGTCATTTGGTGGCTTTGAAAATCTCAGCTGTAATATTTGTTTTGTGCTGTTATGTTCCAGTTTTTACCTTTTATTGTTAGAACCAAGGCCAGTCAACTAGCCTTCTGCCTTTCCCTTGCCTCCCCCTTTTTTTTAAGGTGACATGTTTGGCTAAGTTCCCTCACTACCAACCACCCCATTCTGTTCTCTAGCCAATATCAGAACTATTGTGCCAGAATTAGAAATGTATCCAGATCTGAACACCCCTGAACTTTGAAGTTCATTTTAGTTCCAGACTTACCAGCTCAAAACCATCATTGTGCTGAAATACCTCAAGAGCCTCTGTTGTTAGCTTATTTCTAGAACTTGGAAGCACCAGAAATCTTGCAAGATTTGCAGCCCAATTTTCAAAGACTTACAAGCTCCAGAGAATTTGTGTAAAATTCAGAGACACCCTATTAGTATTTATTATATAATGTTTATTCAATGCCCAGAAGTAAATGCACTACAGATCCCTGCCCCAAGGAGTTTATGATCTAAGAGGATAATACAAAGGTAAAAGAGAAAAAGATGGAAGACTTTTCTTAATAATAAGCTTTGCACAACAGCCTATATTTTGTCCTCCCAATGGTCTTATCCCCATTACGTTTTAACTCTGATATATATATATATATATAAATTCTGTTACTAAGTTTGTCTGCTTTTCCTTTGTATCTTTTCCACTCCTCTACCCGTGTCCATTTCACCCTCCCCTACAGTATGTTTAGACTATGACTAGTGGTTAGTCCTCTATTTATTCTCTTAGTGAAATCGACTCCGTCCATTACCTTATTCTTTGTCATCTCACCTGACAGTCAGCTGATTCCCAGCACCTGCCACCAGATAAATGCCCCTCCCTACCCTGCAACAGATGAAACAGGAATGTTGACGGTACTGAATACTTAATCTCCTCCAAACTTGAACTCTGACTCTTTACCCATTCACACTTTCCTCCAGTCCTTAAACTGGTTTTCTTGTGTTACGCATGTGAAATATATATTTTTTCTTACATGGCAGAGCTCCCAGAACCAACTTTGAACCTTGAAGCCCTTGTGTTCTTGCACATAAATCAGAGGCAGGGATCTCACTTTCAATTCAATGTCACATCTGTCTCTTACTAGAGGTTTCAGTGCAGCAGTTGGCACAAATGTATGGCCACAGACTTATTCATGTGAGTCAGCATCATCAGGGGAAGGGCTGTATGCAGTGACCTAGGCTATGCTCTGCTATGAGAGCAAGCCCTGCTCAGACTTCTAAGAACAGAGCTGAGTGGGATTCCTGAGTTGCAGCTGTATTGGCCTCTTGGCTCAGTTTGCTTTCAGAATAGCTGAGCTGCTGGCACTCTTGGGAAAGGGAAGTGGTGTTCAGTGATACACCTGTGCGCAAAGTTCCTGGGAACAGGGCACGTGAAGAGAAAACCACTTCATAATCAACTTCCCACTGACTCCTCCAATCAAGCAGAAATAGACTTTCTTGTTCTGCGTCCAGTGGCCATTTCCTTCCCTTTATTCTATACACTTCTGAAATCAAACTTGATTTATTTTTGTGTCAGTGGAAAGGTGAACTGACCAAACTTGCATATAGGTCTAAATCCATTGAGTCTAATTTTCAGAGAAGGCTATTTGGGTGCCAAACTCTGTCCTGGATAGGATCTCCAGTCCCATCCAAAAATAGGCCATGAATTTTCAGTAAATAACAGCTGCTCAAGTGTAATGAAAATTGTCTGAGTGAGACATCTCATTGGGTGGCTCCAGCTCATGCAAATTTTTAGTAGAGCTGGTTGAAAATTTTCTGACGGAACTCTCAAAACATTTTGCAAGAATGTATTGATTTTGGCTAATTTTTCAACAGGAGATTATCAAAACATTTTGTTTGACTTTACAGTTTCAATGTTATTGCATTTAAATCAAAATGATAAAGATGAAGCAAAACATTTGGAGCTTGTCAAAACGAAATATTTCAGAATATTGTATTTCACAAATCGTTCCAAGATTTTGACTTTGTCCTGATTCAGGATGAAACAAAATTTCAAAATCTCAGAATTTGCCATGGAACAGAAATTCATTTTTTTTTATGAGCTCTAGTTTTTAGCTTCCATTTTGTTAGCCATCCATGTTTTTAGGAATCTCTGCATTTCCAGCCAATGCCCTCATTAGAAACTTGATCATGAGAGTTGCTGAGCGCCCACAGATCCTGCTGAAGTCATTGAGAGTTGAGGGTGCTCTGCTCCCATGGCCCTACCGCACTTACTGCCCTTATTCACGTCTCAGAATGGTGATGTAAGCTTGGTGCACGAAGGTAGAGGCCGTTTTGCATTCGTTTAGCACTTAGAGAGGAGCAGTACTTTGCCTTCTCCCCTTTCTAATGGAGACCTCACTCACTTTGTTATTCTCTTAGTCTATAGTAAAGGTCATTCTGACTGAGAATAACTGTTTGTTCTTTGTGCACGGAAACACATAACACTAGGAAGCCAGGGACACTGTGGACATGAACTCAGACAAGCTGTCTGGTCTTGGAAAAGACTCTTAGGCCTGTACCAGACTGCATCAACATGTTAAATGATTGCAATAAAACAAGCTCAAGCCCCTTCTTTCTTTCTTTTTTTCCTTCCCCCTTAGAGCTGTAATGTAAATGGCTGTCTCTGTGGTTATGACATCAGCCAGAGTTCTATATTACTCTTGCATTTATTATTAAACACCCTATCTTTGAGAGAAGCCCCGAGGCCAAAATTTTCTTCAGTAGCTTTTATTTCTGGTATTTATTATTGTCTTCTCCTATCCATCTGTCTCTAACATCATCATCTATCAACTTTAAGTTCCTCTTTGCCTTGGCTGCAATGATTGCGTACTTGGGGAGAGGGGGAATGAACACCAAAAATGCCACAAAGCTCAGAGACTCTCCCCTCCCCCTCCCCCATCATTTTCATTCTCAATGCAAATCTCCAACGGGCTGCTTCATCTTTTTGGTTGGTGGCCTGAATTCTAACCCAGCTGGGCACAGCTCTTAACTCCGTCCTGACATTAACATCACTACTTATACAGTGCCCTCAATGCACACAGCATTCTATAAATAAATATTAATTGTATTTTTTAGAGATGGTATCTGAATCAGAATTTACTCACAGCATAGGTGTGTTTAGGCCTCAAGAGTTTTGGTTCAGACTGTTATATAGGTAGGAATTGGCTGAAAAATTAGATACAGATCTGAGTTTCTCAGCATTCAAAGAGGAATTGGAATTGGGCCCATCTCTAATAATTCTTCTTATTATTACTTGATGATATTCTAAGCCAGGGATTGGCAACCTTTGGCATGCGGCCCATCAGGGAAATCCAGTGGCAGGCTGGGACAGTTTGTTTACCTGCAGCGTCCACAGGTTTGGCCGATTGCAGCTCCCACTGGCTGCGGTTCGCCGTTCCAGGCCAATGGGGGCTGCAGGAAGTGGCGGCCAGCACATCCCTCGGCCCGCGTGGCTTCCAGCAGCTCCCATTGGTCTGGAACGGTGAACTGCGACCAGTGGGAGTTGCCAAAGGTTGCTGATCCCTGTTCTAAACTGTTCTGGCAGTTGACGATCCCGGCCTTAACTTGGAAAGAAATCCTGTTTTCCTTGTATGTGTTCTTTTTAATTCTTTATTGTTGTTTGCATTATCATAGTGCCTACAAACCACAGTCAGAATCAGGACCCAGTTTTTGCAGACATGTACAAACATGCAGGTAGACACTGTTGCCAGAATATATCAGATATTATAGTGAGGGGGATCGTATATGCTAGACAGATCTAATTTAAAAGGTGTAACAGCTGAGTGGGAGGGAAGATAAAGGTAATGGATTACACAGGTAACTATAGGCATAATTTTATGTGAGTTTGCAAGGTACAGTGGATATGTCCCTGCACTGGGAGTCAGGAGATCAGTTCCTGGCTTTACCACTGACCAGCGGTATGACCTTGTACAAGTCACTTTGCCTGTTTCTTCCTCAGTTTCTACTCCCATCTTTTACCTGTCTTACTCATATTGTAAGGTCTTCAGGGTAGGGACTATCGGTTAGTGTGTCTTTGTACAGTGCCTGACACTATGGGGACCCTGATCTTGATTAAGGACACTAACACAATAGAAACAATAGTCAGTCCGATGATTCTATGATTTGGTTGCTTTCTTGTAAGCATTGCAGGGATTTGGAGAGGTGGGAGGTATTTTAAGTGAATTTCATATTTTCAACTTTTGTCCAAGATGACCTCTTTAACCCTCATGGATCAATAGGAGATGGAATGATCCATATTTGACTGCAGGGTTTGATGGTAGATGAAAATCCACGACTTCATCAGGCATTAAGGCTGAAATTTTGAAAGCTTTCTAAAAGATGTGTATGCTCAGTTCCCTTTTGAAATAATTTTAAATGCAAACTGTTTCAAAGGAGAAGGTCTGGAACTAATGAGCACACGAAAGTATCAGTAATCAAAAAGGGCCAGACTAGCCCAAGGGACGCACTGAAGGTTGTGTACATCCAAGCTTGTTTGGTAGATAGGCCTGGGTTTTTTGTTCAGTTGCAACAGTGTTTTAAAATTAAATCTTTGGCCAGGGCTGAGAGCTGCAGGTCCAGGTGGTAGCTGCTTCAGATTTCTCTAAATGCCAATATGAGAAGAAAATAAATAAAGGGAAACCATCAAATCGGAGATGGACCCTGAGATACATGTTGCGCCTGTTTCTTAAAAAGGCAACAGCCAATGCAGTTTGTTGGTAGGTTAAATGATTTCCCTCACCCCTTAGTCCTAATGCTCTGCTAATGATTGAGGTAGTCTGTAAACTGCAGGAGGGAAAAGTGCAGCTGATTCAATTCGGGTGGAAGTGACAATCCATCAAGAGAGTCAAATAGGATTAAAGCTTAGATTCCCTTTGAAGTCTGAGCAGTAGTATCAATTTAAGAAAAAAAATTAAAGTCAATTCAGTGCTCATGGGAGGTATTAGATTGGCAACCCTGGGGCGTTGAGGTCCTCTCAGGGCCAGTGCTTCTATTTAGGTGACCTAGGCAGTCGCCTAGGGTGCCAAGATTTGGGGAGGGGGGCAGCATTTTGCTGCCTTTGGCGGCAATTCTGCGGCGGGGGGTCCTTCCGCGCTCCGAGTCTTCGGCGGCAATTCTGCGGCGGGTCCTTCACTCGCTCCGGGACCCGCCACCGAAGTGCCCCCAAGACCAGGAGCGCGGAAGGAACCCCCCGCCACCGAATTGCCGATGATGACCGGGAGCGCGGAAGGACCCCCGCCTAGGGCGCCAAAAACCCTGGCACTGGGGTCCTCTTTATCCACGGCACAGCTACAGCCTGGACAGTGGCAGTGAAATCTTCCCTTATACACTCTGCCTTACAGATATGCGTCCAGCCTGATCTTTAGGTTCTGTCCCAAGGGATGAGAGAGTACTTCAGTCTCTGTGGACTGTTCAGTCTCTGGCTTCACGTTACTGAAATTGTCACAGGCCAAATGAGGTTCTGTGGGGAGACTTGTCAACTGTGAATGGGCCACCAGCTTTTCTGAAAGGTCCATGAACAGCCCTCATATGGTAAGGACTTTAGATTCCTAACAAGCTAAGTCAGATTGTAAAGAGGAGTGGGGGAGATGACCTGTAGCTGAAAAACTTTGGTGTCTATTCCCAATCCGCCAGTCATGCCAGGCCTGTGCACAGTAATACTTGTAGTCTACTTTTATTGTATCAAAGATTTAGGCCACAAACCTCTTTTCTGATATAAGAAGCTCATTAGGGTTAAAGAGCTGAAGCATGCTGCTCATGAAAAGTGAAGTGAAGCAACTAAACAGGGGGAGACCCAGAGAGTTTTTTTTTTTCCAAGTCTTCTTTGCATAAAGAAAATGTTCACAGATGAATTACTCTCTCTCTGCAGCTGAGTTCCAGGTTTTCTCCTGTTTGCTTCTTGGGCTATAGATTATTGAAGCTGGACATGTGTTTCTGATATTCAGTTATTCATTATCTATTTGACTCATTCCTTTACAAGCCGACACCGAAGAAAGTAGGGTGTCAATGGTGGGATGCTGTAGCTCACTGAAAGCAAATTTTGAAGTTGTAATTGTGAGTAATTCACACCAGAAACAGCCAATCAGGGAACAGAAACAATATCATGTGGTCTATGAAGCCAATTAAAACTAACCATCACAGCTCTAATTTTGAATTTCAAATATGGAATCCTTCCGGTGAACTGCTTGCAGATGAATTTTAGTTCATGAATTATTCATGAAAAATGTTTGATGAGTAGTTATGAATATTGAAGGAATTCATAAAAGCTGTTTTCAGACAATTTGCAATTAGAAGAGAGGCAAAATTAATCAGATACATCCTTCTGCTGCGAACTATCTGCCTACTCTCAGTTTCAAACATAGAAGAAAGAATGAAGATGAAAAAGGAACAGATAGGCTGATCAAAGCAGGGAGTGTAAGAGTGGAAGGGAAAGGCCACTCTTGAACCTTCATAAACAAATCATCAGAGTAGGAACATGGCATGTGAGGAGCGGGAACGTTGGGAAGCTCACCATTGTAACCAAAGAAGTGGAAAGATGTAAGACCGAAATGTGTGGAATCTCAGAGCTGCATTGGAAGGGTAGGAGTCATTTCATGGTGTCGGATGGATACGCAGTATATATCCAGGATCCAAGAAAAGGAGAGAAAGTGGGGGTGCAATTAAATGTAATAAGAGATCATGATGGCAGAGTCCTCACTGAAGACGATGCTATTACTGTGCCAGTCTGTATGCCTCACCCAAGTGACTCAGACTCATGGATGCCTGAAGGACTGCAAAAGTGAGAGGACTAACTCTCCACACCAGCCCAACCTGCCTGGAGCCTCAAGGGAGCCTTCCCTTACCACCAGCCCAACCTGCCTGGAGCCTCAAGGGAGCCTTCCCTCACCACCAGCCCAACCCTCCCAGAGCCCCTGCCCTCCCCTTTGACCCCATTCCTTATCTTTGGATTAGGGTTCCATCCCTGCTTCCTGGATGCAGCTAGCCCTGGTGCTGAGAGGAGCCACCACCTTGGTTTCAGGCAAGGGCCCATCTGACAGCACACCTCATGACACAGTGTTGGACCCAAATGCCAGCCAGCCCAGCCAGGATGCTGAGCACGTCTTTCCAGCTAGGTTTTAAAAAGTAGGAAGGCAATAACCCTGCCCCCTCCGGTGCTTATGCTCATAATATAGGGTGACAGAAAAGAGAGTATGGAGCTGAATCCATCAATCCTGCAAGAGGAAGTGGTGTGGGCTATTAAGAAAATGAAGCCTGGGTAAGCAGCAGTAGAGAATATGTCTGCAGAATTGTTAAAAGCAATTTAACAATTGGTCTTATTGGAAAATTTGTAATGATGTACAGATGACTAGAAATTGGTTGGAGGACTAGATGAAGGGAATTTACTGCATTCTGTTATATCATACCATCGCCCTGATGTCGCACGGGAGCAAAGTTCTGCTCTGAGTAGGAGTGGTATGGAGAGTCGTAGTAGGGGACAACCAGCAGGAGGTGGATGGGTAGTGTGTGGCAGATCAGTGGAAGATCAGCTGTTGAGTGCTTGAAGTTAGTGATGGATGGTGAAGACTTCTGAAAATTCTACTATGATGTCACCAATATTCAGATGTGAATAAATGCATTTACTTACCTACTTAGGGAACAAAAGGCTATGTGTGGTTTACTGTGTCGTCCTGTTTTCCAGCTGCCTCATTCAACACCAGAAGTTGCTAGATTTCTATTTGGGTTTGTTGCTGGCTATAAAATAACCCATTTTTCCCCCTCTGATGGTATTCCTTATTGGTAGGATTCCCCTCCAAATACTGGGGGGTAGGGAGGAGAATGCCCTGCTGCATTCCCTATTGGGATGAACAAGCCGAACTGCATCTGCCTTCAGGATTTTCTGGCCTTCTTGTAGACCAGTGGTTCCCAAACTTTAACAACCTGTGAACCCCTTTCACTAAAATGTCAAGTCTCGCGAACCCCCTCCTAAAAATGAATATTTCCAGGGATTTTCTCCTTTACCTGAGTATAAATTATAAAAGCAGTGATCTTGGAAATATAAAATTTGTTTTTATGACATGCTTATTACACACTATTTATTATTAATTATTTATAATTACATTTTTATTTCATTATGAAAACGGGAACATTCTTGCAAGATCTCACTTCCGTAGCTTGTATCACTTTGAATAAGCCTGTTATGAGACAAGGCTCCTATGTTTCATCAAGGAGTCTCAGATGTGAAACAGCATAAAGGTATTTAAGAAGCCAACTCAAAGAGTTCCTCCTACATAAGCATTCAGGTCTTGAGTAGTTCGGGCAAACAATGCACATTACAACAAAGCTTAAACTTGTTCTTCATAATAATTTTAAAAACAATACTACCTGCCTATTTAATTTTAAAAACAGCAAAAAATATCCACCTCCCTTTCCATTTCTTATAAGGAGTCTTGAAGTTTAAATCTCCTCAGTGTGATAGATATGCTTGCTTTGATCTGCTTAGCTCTTGGAAGTCCAGGGGCTCCAGGCTGCTGACCCCGTGCTGTCTGGGGTCCCTAGGAACAGTTCTGTCTGCCATTAGGGAATTTTTCCCCGAGAACCCCCGGTAACATTTCGTGAACCGCCTGGGGTTCACGAACCCCAGTTTGGGAACCACTGTTGTAGACGGCTAAATGAATAAGGACCTCCTCCTTTCCATCCCTCCCATTTAATTTCAGCACTTGGAATTGTAAAACATGAGCCACAGAGGGATTCCTGGCTGGAAAAAAGCCGGTTACAGTTGTGAATGATTTAGATCTCATTGTACAGTGCTTCGCTCCCAGCTGCTTTCCCTTCTCAGTTTGGGACAGAAATGAACATATGGTTTTAACTGATTGTGTGTGAATGAAGCAAAAACACAGGATGATTGCAGGAGGCTGCACATCCAGCATAAAATGAACAAAGGACTAGAAGCCAGGAACCCTTGAATTCTAATTTCAGCAGTGCCATTGATTGAGTGTAAGGGCCTTGGGAAAGCCACTAATCTCTCTGTGCCTTGATTTGCCCCATCTATAAAACTGGTATGATATTTATCTGCCTCAGTGGTTTTGTGAGAACTGTCTTAGTGCTTTGCAAATGTAGAGCTCTGTAGAACTGCTAAATATAACTATTAGAATTTACTTGCATGGTGATAGCTGGCTTTTTGCCTGCCTGGGAAATAGTGTTATGTTACCCATTTGAACCTCTCTAGCTACTGTTCTTGAGTCAGAAATAGAACATCTGCTGGCAAAAATGAGTTGCAGATTCTTAGTGGACAACCTTTTTTTGGAGGTAATGATTAGACAACTATCTTTCACAAACTGTATTACCTTCCTTTCTAGCTGAGCTCCATCAACCCTGTCTCTCCCTTGATAACGGTACCTCTACTGCAACCCCCTCGGTGTCCTCATGGGGCTTTGAGATCAAATTCCCATGCTGCACAAAGAATGGATTAACTTTCTGCTAATTTTCTTATTTGGGAAATAAAATTGTACTGCTAGCTACATCTGTCAAGCTCCTCTGTTCTTGGGGATGTCTATATGAGAATTAGAAGAGAAAATGAGCAAAAAATGGTCTCCGGTTTCATGGCAAGTATTATCATTAGGGTGTCCGCACTCTGCTCCTATTGAACTTCCCTCTAAGTCTTTCTCATGCTCTCTCTCCATTCTAGGAAAGTTACTGTCTCATTCCCACCAGGCACAGTGAACACTGTTTAGTTTTGTTGGCTCAGATATTTGTATCCATGCCGTTTCAATCCAATGGCTTCAACATCAGGAGTGCTGCTCTGGGAACCTAAGGTAATGCCCGATGAACTTGATTTCTAAATAGGGCAGTTTTTGTTTCTCCGCGGATTCACTCCCTGGTTTCAACTGTCTAAGATATGGGTAACATATTAACATCGTCTACGGAAGTGTACTTAACATACCCACCTCCTGACAGCTTTAGCTGTATGTATAACTCCAGTCATTGGCATGACTCAAATGGAATCATGACCTGTATAGTGTATCTAGGTATTTATAATGCACCCATCACGTGTTATCTGTGTGCAGTGATATGGGCAGTACTCTGCACTGAAAGATTATGTGAATGTGCAGGGAGATGGGAGGGGAAGAACATTTTGTGGTATTGGGGGATCCTCTTGAAGGAACAGACCCCCATTTCCATAATTTTTTCACTGTTGATCTCTGAAGGTCTCTCATCCGCGTTTTATCCTCTGCCCACTTCTCACCCTTCCGGGCTGGTGCTGCAGCCACCAGACAGTGCTAAGTCCCTTCTGCACCCAGTAATGACACACTCTGATTGACCAGGGGGACCATAGATGAGGAACAGGTGACCCTCCTGTCCTTTCAGAGGTGAAATACACCGGGTTCCCTTTTCTAGCAGGATACAGAACTTTTTCATTGGACTTACCCTGAGACTCCCCATTGGGAATGGCTGTATGTGGGGAGGCTTGTTTCAAGGACACAGAGGACAGAGGAGGTAGGAGGACTGCTAAAGAAGTGCAATAGATTTATTTATATTTTACCTGATGTCAGCCACATCTGAAGTAACGTTTCTCTGACCATAGTCAATTTGTGGTGCACTCACTTTGGTTCTGAAAGTAAATGTTCCTGGGGTAATGTGTGGAGCTTTTTATTTCAGAGGTGACATTAAATCATCAGACCTTACGGCCAAAATACCAAGGCATGGCTTTATGTAAACTATGTCCCTATAAATACAGAGGAAAGAAGAGTCTAATGTTTAAAGTTTGCCTCTTCCCATGCCAGCAGCCCTGTGGGCAGACAGGAGCTGCTGGTGAGTGCACTAATTGGGGGAGAAATAGTGAATTCAGTCTTGGCTAGGTTTTATTTTTATCCCGTGTTGCAAGCTAGTGCCTTCCCGGCAGACGCAGAATAATCAGGTACTGATTTCTGGGGAACTTTGGAGTCTCTGAAGATGTTTACTCCCCTTATAGCTAGCTCATTCAGGTAGGGGGAAACTGATATGGGAAAATCCAGTGACTAGCAGTGTGTGGCAGCAAAGTGTTGGTCATCCTTTCGACAAAGGAAAGGGGGCTGAAGGAAAGCAATAATGGCATAGTGATCTCACTGTTGTCATGTGCAGGCAAAGAACTACTGCTAGTCAACACAGAATGGATAATGCTATTGATGCTTTGTCCTCTTCATGGCTGTCTTTCAGACAATGAGCTCAACGAGCGTTACAAATATTTATTAATGAAGGAAACTTTGCAAAACTTCTTTGAGTTAAGTAAGTAGTAGCCTGCACACGTCACAGAAAGAGGTTGACACTTGTCTAAGGCTGGATTTCACAGTGACTCAGTGGCAGACTTGGGAAGAGAACCTAGGAGTCCTGGCTCCACACCTCCCTGCTCTAATCCTGTGAAGGACGAGATGACATTAGCTTTCATCTAATACTCTCATGAGTAGATCTGATAGGAAGGGTGTGACGGTTTGGGGAATCTATGTACAATGTATGAATTCTGATTGATGTTATATATATATATGTATATGTATATATATATATATAACATCAATTTATTTATAGCTCTAATCCACAGAGAATATTAAATCAGCCATTTGCTAATAGGGACAATGTCATGTACATTACACCCCAGATGTAGGATATAGGAGAAGTAAAAAGTCCATTTCCTGCCATACATGACACTTTGTGATGATGAAAAATTGGAGAAAAAATAAGGAATCCCAGATGTTTAATGCACAATCTAAAAATGATTCTGGAAGTTAGAGAAAACATGTGTAGCTTTACTTCAGTAATGGCGGAGATGCTAGAAACACTAATTAGAGACAGACTATTTTATCTGCTGTTCCTAGTTGCTTAAGAACTGTCAGAGCTCCATTTAAAAATTGTATGGGAATTGTCAGGGTACATTGCTTGTCCTATGATGTCTTTCACAGTGTTGTTTGAAGATCAGCTTATGGGAAGGCCAGCTCTAACATAATGGAAAGAGATCTACTGGCACAAGTAGGGATATATTTTCCTGCAAGTAGGCCCTATCTAGCTAGCTATCCATCCTAGGTACTTCTCTGGCTTCCATTACTGGAGAATCTGAGCATCTTACAATCTTCACAACACCCTTGTGAAGTAGAAACAGGGAAGCACTATTATCCTCATTTAATATATAGCCTGCCTGTGCCTCAGTTTCCTAAGTGACTTGCCCAGAGTCACACAAGGAATCTGTGGTAGAGCAGAGACTTGAACCCTGGGTTTCCCAAGCTTTAGGTTAGTGCCCTGATCACTGGACTGTCCTCCTTCTTAGGCCTTCATGCTCAGACCCAGTCTTATTCTTAGTAAGTTAAATATTTTGACTTTTATAGAGGGCAAACCTCATAGCAAAATTTAGTTAAAATATCAGTCTAGGATACTGATTCCCTCTGTGGTGGGAAAATATTTAATATTTCAATACCTGAGTGTGACAGGGTTGTGCTGAAAAATGTGGTTGAGAAGTTGGTTAAAAATAATAGTCTTCAAATGGGAAATGTGCAAAGATCTTCACCTGTGAGAGACAGGGATGGGAAACAATCTGTTCCTGTTTCTCAGCGTCAGAGCAGAGAAAGTGTGCAGTTGTAGATATGGCTCTTTTGATGCTGGGTTTATTAGAACCACACTGATGCCAGATGTCAGCCTTTTCTTCTTAGGAAGTGGGCACCAGTGAGATTTCTGGAAGCTGTGGCTGAGGATGTGAACCTCGTTCCTCTCTCAGCATTGAGCTCAGCAGTTCTGACGCGAAGGGGATGTTGTGGGGTTTGGGTTGAGGGCAGAGTAAGAGGAAGGGTTATCAATGAACATCTGTCGTTCTAAATCTATCTGGAACAAATAGCAGCATCAAGCCTCTAAAAAACCCCATGATCTTTGGCAAACACCCACCAAACCAATAATTAGTGTTGCAGTGGCACTTAATGACCCCAACCGGACTGGAGCCCTCTTCAGCCAGGTGCTGTACAGACCTATGATAAAGGACAGATCCAGACTGCTGAGAATTTCAAAATTGGCTGGAGTATTATGCAGCCAATTTAAAATTAATGCGAATCTGGTGTCCCAATCCCCCAGGAAGCTTTTGCAAATCACAGCCCACAATCTATAAATTAAGGCAAAGTGCAAGAGGAGGGTAAACAAACAGATGGAGTGATTGGTGACGGAGGACAGGATAGCAGGAATATGAGCTTGTTTTTGCTGACACTAAGTGAGCACAATTTGTAGGTGAGGAGATGGCTTTATGCTGAAAAAAAATAGAACTCCCATTAACCTGCTCTATCTCTGTACCTGCCTATCTCCTTTATTTCACCCATCTCCGTACCATCTAAGCACTCTTCTCATGTACCCATCATCTATCACCAGCCTTTCATTACTTGCAAGCAATAAACACTTAATCCCCCAAATTAGTACATTCTGGCAGCAAATAAGAAAAACCCGACCCTTCCCGAACCAATCTGTTAAATGAAGCAAATGTTGTAAACACCTGAACGACTCCATAACTGGCTTCAACCACCTCCTCCTTCCCACCCGCACCCCAGAGTGCTAGATATAAATGATTCAGCTTTGTTAAACAGCACTGTTCAAATAATAGCCTCTCATTCAGATGGCATCAGCTTTTGCTATAAGTTTGCACAGCAGAGCTGTTTTAAAAAAAACACCACAAGTCTTTGCCTGATTCCTTTAAAATCTCTCTTTATTTTCTTAGGTTACATTACAAAACCCCCACATCATCTGGAAGAGGAGATTTCCAGCGAGCTGCGCTGAGAGGATGCACTGGGAAGCGCAGGGGAATGAAGACCTCCTTAAGAGAGAGGAGCTCCTGCCCGACAGCCAGCTGAGGGTTAACAAAATGAACAGCTCTTGTGCGGGCAGAGTATGTTCTTGGCAGTGAGCGGTGGTCTGTGTTACAGTATGTGAGAGCAGGAGTGTGGAGCAGCTCATTTCCATTCACCAGCTGGCAGGTTGCGCTTAAATCTCAGGATCCAGTGTCTGGCTGCAGCGAAGCATCCCCCTCCTCGCCACTCCAAACCTCATCTCTTCCTCTGGATGGGGGTCCTCTCCTCTTCGCGGAGCGGGATTTGACTCGGGGATGCTGCCGTGAGGAGTTCACATCTGCAGCTTTGACAGGACTTCCCCCGACTGTCTGAATGAATGAATGCCTTTCAGAGCAGAACCAGGTAAAACACTCAGCATTACTTTCAAATTCTTCCAGTCAGCCTCCTGAAAACAGGATGGGCCAAATACAGTCCTGGTGTAACTCTGCTGCAGTCAGTGGGTTTGACACCAGGGATTGGATTTGCTCCATTGTCATGACACCAGGCAGATAACTCGCCAGGTTGGTCTCTTAACATGAGAAAAGTATAGCTCGTTTTTGGTGGTAATCTGTTAACACTGTGTCCTGGTGGAGGTCTATTGGCTTATACACTGTGCATATGGATCATCAAAGTTACAGCAAGTGACTAGTAAAACTATTAACATGGACTGTAGAAAAGGTTGTGATGGGAAAGGTCTGCTTGTATTTTTGGAGGGGCTTGGTGGTTCTTCTCATCTGCTCTGATGTACAGTGTTAGGTGTCCTTGTGATAGGCCCCCTGTTAACATGCTACACAACACAATGATGGAACATGTATGTGAGTGTACATGGAATGTGCTACATTTTCATACCAGCGTATCTCCTAAGACAGCCTATTTTGCAGAGCTCTTGAACACTGCAAAACACTTTCTCCATCTCTTTGGAGAATTTAAAAATCAAGCTTTCCTCCCTGGTGCTTGTCCCTTTTTTTGTGTTTCTCGTTTTGTGCAGTTTTGCTCACAGAACACAAATATTCAGCTTAGAGATTCAAGTATTTGCCTTGGAAGTGCTATGCTTAGTATGGTATGGGACACCACTTGATGCAGCAGGGCGATCAGTTAACCAATCTCTCTCACTGGAGCCTGAGCTCAGAAGCAAGGAACAAGACATAAAACAGTCTGACCACCCCTTTCATAGCTAGTTCTGTGCATACATATGCCATTGCTTTGCATTTTTGCCTGTGATGAGATCAAGAAATTAAACTAGTAAATAACAATCATCTTCTTGTATTTTATGACAAGGTATACCATTTAACACAGCAGGTGAACAGGGTTCTCAAACCTCATGCCAGTACCCTGACACAGAGGCAGTTAAATAAGCAAGGATGTGAGCAGATATTCATTATTCTGTATGAATGGAACAAAAGGAGACTAAACTTAAACACTGCATCCAGAAGATAAAATTTACAGCAGTCTAATTTTACTAGGAATGATGCCTTTAGTAAAGGCCTATATGGCCCAGAAAAAAATAGGTTAATGTATTCTGAAATCCCTAAGCCTGCTGGTTGAAATTTTCTGAATTTCAGTGTTTTGACAACAGGAAGAAATATAGATTAACCTTCCACAAAATGTTTCCTGTTTTTAACCAGTTTATAAGGCTAGCAAGAAAAATGTCAAATTTTGAAGTTTTGATGAAAATTTTTAATGAAATTTCAAATTCTGAAAGAAAAAAGCTGAAAAAATTGACTAATATTTTTATGAAATGTTCTGTTTTTTTCTCTTCTCCCTGAATAGTCTCCACTCCCTCAGAGATTCCATGGATGCTTCAAACCTTGCTCCTGATTATAAGAATTGCAGTCACCCAGTCAGAGCAGGGAGAAGATCCATGTGACTTTTGTGACTAATCATGTCTAACCTACTCATCTTATATTTGATCTATCAAGTACTAAATATTTTCACCAAACAATTTTCAAATAATCCATAAATTAAAAAACAAACAAAACAAAAACCAAAACACTTCCCAAAATAAATACAAATAAAAATCATGGAGTTAATAAGAGGAAATCATGACTGTAATGTTAACCTCCTGTGATTATTAACATTTCCCAAACAGAAAGAGGCTAAATTCAGCAGGTAAATGATTCTTGTGAAATTATTTGCTCCACTCTTTAATATTTTATATACTATATATAAACAGAATGGCTGTTCAGATATGTGTCTCATTTTAACGGAAGCAAAACAAAGTTTTCAAGAGTTTAGATATATGGTTCCTCATTCTTTTTTTGGTCATATTTCTTACAGATACAGATGGATAAAACAGGGGCTTGTGGATTTGGTCTTGCCAAACCCAGGAGTGATTTAGGACTGGGGTCTATTTATTCTTATCTATTTATTCCTTTCCTGCACTGCAAAATTCAGGACAAGGAATGCGGTGGTTGAGTGGTTTCATTTTTGGCCCAGCCATAGAAAGAACATGCTCCTTTCTCTTCAATATTGATTTCCTCTATAAATATACAAATTTCTCCACCATTAGAATTAGTTGGTAATTTCAGTCCACTCCCAGGAGCTGAAAGGTCAGGTAGGATCAAGGGATCTTAATTGGCTTATAAGCGCTAGAAGGAAGTACAATTAATAATAATACCTAGCTCTGAGGAAGTCGTTTTCATCAGTTGATCGCAAAGCCCTTCTCAATCTTTAATGCAGAGCACCACATAATGGATGATCCCTAAAAGAACATGCGGGTGTCAGGGAGACACCCTGTTCAGATTCATTCCAGTCCTGCGTGAAATCATCATGCCTCAGATCCTACTACTTGTCTGATCAAAGCATCCCTTAGTGCTGCAGCTCCCTGGCTGTGTCATCTGTGTTCAATGGGAAGCGGGCTGGTCACATAGGTTTGGATCTTTTCCTTGTGCCCAGCTGCTGACTTTCACTAAAAGGCAGCTGAAAATGCTTTTCCCAATACATTTCCATGTAAGCATTCGCAGTAGCTGCCTCTGGTTCATGCTGTGATCATGAAGGGAGAGGAGATATTCTGCATAATCGTGACTGGGAGGGGTGGTGTCCACAGGACAATCTCGCTATTAAGAGGTGGTCCTTGCTATGGAAAACTTTGAGAATCCCTGCCTTAGCTCATAGCATCAATGCCAGGAGCAACATGTTCTGCTATCAACACTCATGGTGGCTAGATGGTGTCCTGGCTGCTGGACGGAGAGAGGATGTTAGCACAGTTCTCAGGGAGAAGGGAGTTACTGTGGGTCAGTGAGCTAAGAGGAGACGGGGGGAAGTACATACAGCAGCAGTGAGAGAACCTAGGCAAATATTGCAAAAAGCATTTTCTAGGAATATTGGTTCAAATTGTAAACAAATTAATTTAGACTGTCTGTTCCTGTGAGCGGTCTACCTTTTGGGAGCATTTGTGGAAATGGAGAAATTTAAGCAAATGCTGGGGATAATCCTTAGAAAAATACATTTAAGAAGAATTACTGTCCATAAGGCCTCACAAAGGAAAAGGAAAGCTGATTTTGTACGTCCAGTCAAGGAACAGAAACATACTGTGACTTGGATGACCAATCACAAAGCTCAAATGTAGGGTTACCATATTTTGAGTGTCCAAAAAGAGGACACTCCACGGGGCCCCGGCCCCGCCCGCGCCCCGCCCCAACTCCACCCCTTCCCCAAAGTCCCCGCCCCAACTCCGCCCCCTCCCCTGCTTCCCGCGAACATTTGATTCGCGGGAAGCCTGAAGCAGGCAGCAGGTAAGCTGGGGTGGAGGAGGTGGGGGCGCGGCCCAGTCTGGCCCCCCCAACCGAGCGTCTCCCTCCGGCCCCTGCCCCGGCGTCTCCAGCCTGGCTCAGCTCAGGCCCTGGGGTGCCGCCCCTGGCCCAGCACCGCCGGCCCCCGGCCCAGCACCGCCGGCCCCGGCCCCCGGCCCAGCACCCCGGGCCCCGCATGTCCCTATTTTCCCGGACATGTTTGGCTTTTTGGGATTTCCCCCTGGACGGGGATTTGAGGCCCAAAAAGCCGGACATGTCCGGGAAAATCCGGACGTATGGTAACCCTACTCAAATGTCCACAGTGAGCTGCTTATTAATGAGCTACAGAGCTAAAAATTATTTAAGAACATAAGAACGGCCATACTGGGTCAGACCACAGGTCCATCTAGCCCAGTATCCTGTCTTCCGACAGTGGCCAATGCCAGGTGCTCCAGAGGGAATGAACAGAACAGGTGATCATCAAGTGATCCATCCCCTGTCACCCATTCCCAGCTTCTGGCAAACAGAGGCTAGGGCAGGGTGCGCAAACTACGGCCCGCGAGCTGCGTCCAGCCTGTCAGACGTTTTAATCCGGCCCTCAAGCTCCTGTTGGGAGCGAGGTCGGGGGCTTGCCACGCGCCGTGCGTGCCATGGCTCCACGTAGCTCTGAGAAGCAGTGGCATGTCCCCTCTCCAGCTCCTATGCGTAGGGGCAGCCGGGGGGCTCTGCATGCTGCGGCTAATGAGAGTTGCAGGGGTGACTGCTGAGGATGGGGCAGTGTGAAGAGCCGTCTGACTGCGCCTCCGTGTAGGAGCCAGAGGGGACATGCCACTGCTTCTGGCAGCTGCTTGAGGTAAGCGCTGCCTGGAGCCTGCACCCCTGACCACCTCCCCAGCTGGAGCCCTCACACACCCCCTCGCCCCAACCCCCTGCCCCAGCCCTGATCCCCCTCCCACCCTCCGAACCCCTCGGTCCCAGCCAGGAGCACCCTCCTGCACCCCAAACCCCTCCTCCCCAGCCACACTCCAGAGCCCACACCCCCAGCCGGAGAACCTCCCCAACCCCCATTTTGTGAGCATTCATGGCGCGCCATACAATTTCCCTACCCAGATGTGGCCCTCAGGCCAAAACGTTTGCCCACCCCTCGGCTAGGGACACCATCCCTGTCCATCTTGGCTAATAGCCATTGATGGACCTATCCTCCATGAACTTATCTACTTCTTTTGTGTAGAAAGTAGTCTGTGCAAGCTGCCATAAGGCAGATCATGCATTAATCAAACAGAAAAAGAGGCAGAACTTATCAAATTATTTGTTACATTTCGTTTGTCTCCATCTCTAGTATACAACTAGCAAGAGCCTTGAAGAAACTCCATCAGAGGCTGATATCTATAATAAATGCCACCATCCCCAGCAGGAAATGCATAGTCTTGAGTGCACTTGGAAGGATGCAAAACCTGATTAATTTGTAGGGAATGTTTTCTAGTGTATATTTGGTCAGACTTTATGCCAAGATTATATTTATAAAATATAAAGGGTTAATAATTGACTATGGACCAGTAGCTGTTATAAGCATGTTAGAGACATGTTACAGTTGGTTATAAGCATGTCAGTGGAAGATATAGAGGGCTTTAAGCCATGACTATAAGGAACCTATCGAGCTATTGGACTCCAACATCTATAATAGTTAACCATTAATAAATGACTAATAGATGTTTTAATAAACTCTTTATGAACCATTTATAAATGTGCCCTTAACATTAATTATGACGGTATATTCTGTCCCACTGCTGTTGTGGATGGGGGCTCTTAGCCAAGCTTATGTATTGTCTCTGTTCTTTAACTGAATCCGGATTACCTTGATCATGGGAACCAATTTGTGGTGCACAGTGTGCTGGAATCTTTGGGTTTTAGTTTAAAAGAGTCTAGTGTGAGCGGTAGGATAAAACTGCCATGGAGAAAGGCAGTCTAAAAAGACAGATAATTCTGTGCTCAGTCTTGCACTGCCTGAAGGGCATTGTTATAGCTACACACGCACACGGTGTGTTTGAGTTCTTTAGATGAAAAGATGTATAAATGGAAAGTAGTATTGGATTCCATCACCCCCGCTTACATGCACTGACACCCTGCAGGAGTCGCACTTGAATGCATGTGGTCATGCATCACCCTTCTGTGCATCCTTCCACATGCACAGTCTTGTGCATATTGCTCTTCCGTGTGTGTCGCAGACTGAGTACACCTTTCCCTCCCCCCATGCACTGTTACATCATGCTTGTTCATGTCATCTATGCGTGCACTCATATGCTCGCTGTGTGTATTGCGCTTTCCCATAGTCAAGACATACAGCAGTGCCTGTCACATGGCCTTGTTTAAGGTCTTGTCAGCTCTTCTGGTCCAAACACCTGCTGTCATAGGATTAAGCTGTACACCAGTTTGTTATTAAACATTTTCTTCCCCTTGGATCCTGGTAAAGGGCTCTTCCTGAGAGCACTGTTTGTTTATTTTTACAGTCACTTTAAAAGCTCATTGAATGCAAATAAGGGAAGGCAGTTCTTCACCAGTTCTTCACACCTTCTCTTGCATGGCCATAACTCAAATTGGCTTTTTTTTTTTTTTTTTTTAAATGAACGTTGTCAGTCCTGTAGTCTCTGAGACCAGCTACTTTTCTCCTGGTATGTAAACAACATCAGACACTAGGCACACCAAATTGGCAAAGAATCAAGTAGGAAATTGACTTTAGGCGCATGACCAGTAACTTGTTTATTATGCACATCTGCTGAACCTCATCACACTCAGTATCTTGAATTAACGTGAAACTAAGTATATTCTTGAGCTTACATCCGCTGACGTGAACCGGAGCCTGGGCATTCTCTTCACTGGAAGCAGAATCAGGCCCTATAGTTTTACATGTCAGAACATGATCATTAGGCTCTACATTTTAAATAAGTATTTAAAGGTATTTAATGTGGAAGGATGGGATCTGGTGGTTAGGGCACTAGTTTAGGACTTGGGAGACTTGGATTCAAGTCACTGCTCTGCCATAAATTTCCTGTGTGACACTGGGCAAATCACTTAGTCTCTCTGACCCTCAGTTTCCCATCTGTCAAGTGGGGATTAAAGCACTGCCCTGTCTCACAGGGGCATTGTGATGATAAATACATAGAATCATAGAATCATAGAATATCAGAGTTGGAAGGGACCTCAAGAGGTCATCTAGTCCAACCCCCTGCTCAAAGCAGGACCAATTCCCAGCTAAATCATCCCAGCCAGGGCTTTGTCAAGCCGGGCCTTAAAAACCTCCAAGGAAGGAGACTCCACCACCTCCCTAGGTAACGCATTCCAGTGTTTCACCACCCTCCTAGTGAAATAGTTTTTCCTGATATCCAACCTGGACCTCCCCCACTGCAACTTGAGACCATTGCTCCTTGTTCTGTCGTCTGCCACCACTGAGAACAGCCGAGCTCCAGTTTGAGCAACTCACATAAAAGATTGTGAGTTGCTCAAACACCGTGGTAATGGGGACCATAGAAATACCTTCGGTAACGGGTAGACTGGAATGGTTATTGCATCAGACTAGCACTATAATCTCCCCCTTTCCTCTCTTGGGCATTTCACCCTTCCTTTAGTGTTGATACTTCTAGCAATATGATGTCTCTTCTCTTTCTTGTGGAAGCCTGATAGATTCTTCCCACTTAAGATCACCAGTGGCTGACTCAAATGTTTGGTCTTGATCCACAGTTTTTTGTTTTGGTCTGGCTGCTGTGTCCTTCAGTTATCACTTCACCATGCTTTGGATTGAAGGTGCTATATGACAAAGAATGCAGTGCAGAAAATCATGTCATGCACACCGAATGTTACAGCGTAACAATGTTACAGTGGTGTATTGCTGTGCAACTTGCACACAGTATGTCACTGTCATTGTTTCTGCTGTGGCGTTGTCACCCTTTCACCCCAGTTCTGTAGTCTCTAAATATTGGCCCACATTACAGTGCATCACATTTCCACAGCTGTGCAATAACTAATAATGTTATGCTTCCACACTGCAGCTGACCATCACATAATCCTTGTGCAGAGTTTCACCATTATTGCACTGCTATGCTGTAGATGATCACCAGTATGTACTCATGTTGGTGTCTCCCCATTATGCACTCACAGCACGGGTATTATTATTACACTGTTCCACTGTACTGTTGAACAGCACTGTGGCATATCTGATTCCTGCTGATCACTGGCGTGTTCTCTGTTGTCGACCAGTAGCGTTTCACTTCTGTTTCCTGGATGTATTGTACAGGCCCTTGCGTATCCCAGTCTTCCTAACCCCTTCTCTCTCATATCCCTTGGAGTTTAGCAGGATTCCTGACAAGGAATTAGGCATTTAAACAGACAATAAAAATACACAGAGCTCTAATAATAAAGATTAAAAAATAGCAAGAGTTTTGGAAAGGTGAGGGGATATAAAGACTCATGCTCCAGGGCATAAGCCAACCTCTACTCATGGAGGTCAGGAGGTAATTTTGCCTGTGCACAGGTTATTCCATAACTGCGTAATTCAGGGCTTCTTGCACCATTCTTTGAAGTAGCTGGTGCTAGCCATGATGAAGACCGTTCTGGACAAGACGGACAATTGGTCTGATGCAGTCTGGCAATTCTTACTGTTCCTGTTCTGTCTGTGCATCTCAGATGGATATACTTCAATATAACACATGCACCTGGCTCCTGGGCAATCCTCCCCCATTGTTCTTTTTTTCTTCCCTTGGAGAGGGATGGGTCACTTAGTGCCACTTGTTTCCTACATGTGCTGCATTAGAGGGACGGGCGAATGGAAATGCCATTGTGAGATGCATATCTGATACGACTCCAACCGTCTTCCACCCCTGATACACCCTGAGGGAGAAGCTAATACAAAAGAACAAGCTGTCTTTTTTCCTTTTGATGTGACACTTGTTATTGTGACATATGACACAGTAGAAAGGCCAGAGACCCGCTAGCTGTGAGAACCTTACTGCCCTATTCTCCCCTTAAGCAATGCAGGAGCACGTTCCCAAAAGAATTATCAACCTGATCTGACAGGCCTGGTTTCCAAGCTAATTGTATAAAATGTGGGACAGAACATGTATGGGAAAGGGACACTTCTTCTTTAATACCTTAAGCCTGTCCTCTACAATTGAACTGTCCAGGTGGCTCAGAACCTGAAGTAGCTGGAGCCCATTGGAGGAATATTTACTATGGGTGACAGTGAACACAGCTGGATGGGGAAGTGAAACCAAAAGTCCTGTGTGCAAGTTCAGGCTGCAATGCTGATTAAATCTGAGATAAATGTGGAGCCCTCCATTCCTCCCCCTCAACTGCCTCTACATTTCCATTTCGAACTAGGTCATTTGCAGAAACCATGCCTATTTTGCAGAACCAGGTGACTGCAGTTTAACCACATGTTTTTTCCATTCCAGTTCCCCTTTCAGGAATCAGTGGCATTTTTTTAAAAGCAATTTTTATCTGAAAGGCTGCAGCAGGGCTCATGTTATGAAAGGAACTGGTGTCCCTGCAAGCCTGGAATCCAGACTTTCATTTGATGATGGCATGGAAAGATTTGCCTCTGGAACTGTCTGTTAAATTTCCTTTATTAGCTCTATGGTGGGGAGACAAGAGATGAAAAGTAGCGTCAAACATTTAGAGACAACCTGCTTTAGAATTAAAAATTCATCAGTGAACAGCCTTGGAGTGTTGCTATGATTAAGAGTAAAAAAGCACAAAGTTCAGCTAATGAGCCGTAGGTCAGCTGAGACAGACTCTAAGAGATAGACCTTCCTTCAGGGGTTCATACAACCTTTCACCTAAATGATTCTTGACCTTTCCTCTTGTATGTCCTGAGTAAATTTCAAGCAGGGGCTTGGTGAAGAAGCGAAGAGCAAGGACTGCACTGAAAGGTGAAGGGGAGAGACAGATAAAGGAAAAGACAAGAACAGACTAATGGAGGGAGATTGAGGGAAAGTAATAACTTAGATTGTAAGCTCTTTGGGGCAGGGGACCAGCTCTTTGGGGCAGGGGACCATCTCTTTGTTCTGTTTGTACAGCACCTAGCGCTGCGCACTGGGGTAACTCGAGTTCCCAGGTGCTACCCCTGTACAAATGATAATTGCACCCAAGAGGTTGAAAGTGTTACAGAGGAGCAGGCAAGAGGAAAACAGAGAAAGGCGGATGAAAAGCAGGCAGAGATGGAGGAGACAGAAACAGGAGTTGGGAGGGAAAACAGAGATGAGGACAGAAAGTAAGGACTATGGTAGGTGAAAGAGGATGACCTTGACTTTGGATACTTTGGAGTGTTTTCCTTCTTTGCATCTTGTGCCTTAAGTGGTAATAGCAGAGATTAAGTGAGCTGGAGCCATAACAGACACAGTCTGCCTTATCTCTAGGCTGTCTCGTTTAAATGACTGAGCATATTCATTAGTTAGCTGGATCTATTTTTACATATTTGCAAAACTTAATTTAAATAAATGACCTTGCATAAAGACATTTTCATCAGGATTGCACACGCAGCCACCCACACATCCAACCCTGGGAGGGTGGAGCGCTAAGAGAACAGACCTCAATTAAATGTAAAGTATCCCAAGGTTTCTCTCACCAGTGAGCATTCATGTGGAATAAGAGTTTTAAACAGGGATCTTTATTGCATCCTGAAAAGGGCTTTCATTGTATGGCAGAGAAGTCTGCTGAATTCCGTTTCCTTTGAGGTATAGTGAGATTGCTTAAAATGTTCTGCTTCTCTGTAGGTTAGTACAAACTGGCTTTGCCTAAGGGCCGGTCTTCATATGAAATTATTCTGGAATAAGTGTGTCCATGCATGGAGTTATTCAGGAATAGCTACTGCACTTGAAATTCACACCCTCTCTTAACCCAAATTAACTTTCAAGAGTAAATGAGCCGTAGGCGGCTGGTCCGGATGTGTCCAAAACATGCCTGTGTTGCAGCCATGCGTGTGTGTGCTGAGTAGCAGAGTAAAGAGTTTATTTTCTAGGAGAGGCCAGTAGGTTTCAGGATATCTATGTCATCCATGCTGGCGGCTGTGTGCCCTACTCCTGCTGGCCCCCACCCCCTGACGAGGTAGACATGCGTGTGTGTGTGTTGTGTAGCGAGAGGCGCTGCATCTCTTCGGCACAAACACACTCCACAGTGCACACGGCACAGCGAGGTGGCAGTGGCCAGCAGCAATGGGGCACACGCAGCAGGGCCGGCTCCAGGCACCAGCTTGTCAAGCAGGTGCTTGGGGCGCCCGCTCCGGACAGGGGCGGCACGTCCAGCTATTCGGTGGCAATTCGGTGGACGGTCCCTCACTCCGCCTCGGAGCGAAGGATCTCCCGCTGAATTGCTGCTGCAGATCGCAATTTCGATCGCGGCTTTTTTTTTTGGCTGTTTGGGGCGGCCAAAACCCTGGAGCCAGCCCTGCACGCAGTCACCCTCACGCCAACTCTGCTAAGTGTGAGGAGGGAGACAGCTGACCGGTTGTTTTCCAGCCTGACTGTTGTAGTCGGATCCTGTCCGTTTCAGGTCTGATTACAGGGATCTAGGCCACCATCAAGCTCCCATGATAATGTAGGTGAGGTTCCCTTCTTCCTAACCCCACTCAGCTGGTGAGTGCAATCTGCTTTGTATTGGTTGCATTTGCAGTATGAGGTGCAATTGTCAAGCTATTTGTGCATCTTGTTTGTAGGGGAGTGCTGTGTGCAGCACGTTTGCATGCCATTTTGTGTAGCATGTGTCTGGGACAATGGCGTACAGCTAATATTTTATCATGTAGTATGTCTCCCCTTCACAATTCAGGATCAAGCAGGACTGCTGGGGTGAGGGGGCAAAGGGGGAGGGGGGCTTGCCCCAGGCCCCAGCTTGAGCAGGCCCCTGAACTGAGTGGAGTTGCGATGTGGCCCATGTGGTCACAGCACCACTCAGGTTTGCCCCAGCCGCCCTTCTGTCACGACGGACCGACGGTCAGCCAGGCCAACCCTGAATGGCACTGAGCCCCGATGTGCCAGGTCGCAATGCCACTCACTGAATTTTGGCCTAGCGGCCCCTCTGTCATGGCAACCAGGTTGCAGCTCCCAGCCCCGTGGGACAGGAGCCAACCCACCGATGCAAAGTGAGTTCAGTGTGGGCTCGCTCTTCAACCTCATGGTGAGGGTGAGGGGGGCTCAATTTCAGATTTTGCACTAGGCCCCCGCCCCAAATCTTTGTGTGGCCTTGGAATCAAACCCAGTATGTAGTGCAGGTAGAGTTGCTTGTCTTGTGACATTGCAGAGTTTTTAACTGTTTTGGTACTGCATGGGGTGTTTGACATCACAGTGTGTGGCATATTGATGTGGAATAACCATGTGTTTTGTGTAACGGTGCTCATGCATGGCAGGGCTGCATATACTGCAGGCTGATGAACAGTTAAGTTGGGCATCAGCAGCAGCGTGGGTATATCATTAGCTTCACCTTCTAGGCCCTGATACTGTGAAGAGGGATATCAGCAATGCTAAAAATAGGAGCTGTGTGCCCAGTGAACAGATTCCACAAGAAGAGAAACAACCAAGCTTTTACTCGTGTCAGAATATTTTTCTCTTAATGCTACTGCAAGGGAATCTAAAACACTGACACATACACACAGAGGAAATTCTTCCAAGTGATGGAAGCTACATGCAGACTCATTCCCTGTATGCTCAGAGATATGAGTAAATAGAGGATTTATAGGCAAACAGAAAGAGAAGGCAGCCAAATCTATTTTTAACACCTGGCCCGTGTGTGTCTGCTGCCTGCTCCCTTCCTCCACTGGATTTCAGTTTCAGTCCAATCAGCTGCCCTGGCTTTGAAGTCAGAGCACCTTTCATCGTGCTCTGACAAAGCTCTACATTTCTGCTATGTTTGCCTGCTAGGTTCAAAGCCATTTAGAGTTTTAGGAGCAGGTCTGCAAACTCTGATTCCAGGAAAGAAACCAGAGACCCTGCTAGGGTTAGTCTTGATTAAGCAGTTGCCATTCAATAATAATACTTGGCCCTTGCAGCATCTTTCATCTGATGATCTCAAAGCACTTTACAAAAGTGGGCATGTATTATTCCCATTTATAGTAGGGAAATTGATGCACAGAGAGAAAAGTGTTTTTTGTCCAATGTCACACAGATGGTAAATGGCAAAGCTGGGAATAGAACCCAGGAATCCTCACATCCACTCAACTGCTCTAATTATTAGACCAAGGGGTCATGTCAGATGTGTTCATGAAGTGACCCCTGTTAATGTTCCACTGCAACTAACCATGGGAGAGACCAAATCTGGCAATATTAACAAGACTGCAAAAGAAGACATAGAAACGGATGTTGATATAAATGCCCCCTCTCAGGGTCTCAGTCAAAGATGGCACTTAATTGTCAGTTTCAGTGTGGAGGGATTCTCTACAGAGAAGGCTGACGTTCTGTCCAGCATGAATGCAGACATCAAGTGCTTTCTAGAGACAGTAGCACCCAGGGTCCCTGGCAGTCATATCACTGTGAACATCAAAAGCAGCATCTACGACAGCACAGAAGACTGGTGAAAAACACTGCTGTGAAACACCATGGTACAATGAAACTCATGGTTTAACTCAAATAAAAGTAGATTTTGTTTACAAACCACCAAATGAACAGTTTGTGTGGCCATCTGACTTCCCGTGCCAGAAGAATCCTGCTTTGTTATAGGTGACTTCAACAGTCGCAATGCTATATGGTGATTCCCCGAGAAAGACAACAGTGGGGAAGAAGTTGAGAAGTGGAATGCAACAAAAACTTGAACTTGCTCTACAACTCCAAGGGCAAACGTACCTTCCAAAGGGCATGATCAAACAAGAGGCACAGCCTTGACCTAGCCTTTGTTACCTCTGGGGGGAAAAAACCCACCTGTTTGACTTCGATCCCTTCAATGAAGAAATCATTGGGCTTGCTGAAAGGCTTATGAGAGACTGGAAAGGAGCTGCAAGACTGTTCTTCTTAGGCTAGGTCTACACTACGGGGGAGGAGGGGAGGGTGGACCTAAGATATGCAACTTCAGCTACGGTGGATTTCTGGAGTCGACAGCAGAGCCATCGGGGATCGATTTTATCGCGTCTTCACTAGATGCGATAAGTCGATCCCCAATAGATTGATTGCTACCCACCGATCCGGCGGGTAGTGAAGACGTGCCCACAGTGTATGCCCAAGGTGCTCAAGTGACACGTGACCAGGATTCATCACCGAATTTGGTCAAGTGGTTAATTAATTTAATTTAATTAATGGAGATATCCCATCTCCTAGAACTGGAAGGGACCTTTAAAGGTCATCGAGTCCAGCCCCCTGCCTTCACTAGCAGGAACAAGTACTGATTTTGCCCCAGATCCCCAAGTGGCCCCCTCAAGGACTGAACTCACAACCCTGGGTTTAGCAGGCCAATGCTCAAACCACTGAGCTATCCCTCCCCCATTAGCTTCCCCAGCTTGGCCGGGTACTGACAGGGAGTGCGACATGAATGCTGATCCATGCCTGACGGTTGAAGGGAGTTGATTGGAAAAAACCAACTTGTGCCATAATAGCAAAAAAGCATGGGTCACCACCTGAATGGACCATGACCAAAGTGCATCACAGCAGTGTCTCCCAACCCAGTCCTAAATGGTAAACCAGCCCACAGAGCAAAACACAGAATGAAACAAATCAAGCAGGAACTTGGCTCATTCCTCAGACAGCGAAGTGCACAATGAGCTGATCAGCACTGAGAAGCTGACAATAGCCATGAAAAATCCTGAAATGTGGAAAGAGGCAGGTGGACTCGATGGTATACCTAATTAACTATTACTACACTTTGGGATGAGAGCACAGAAGTGGCTGCTTGACTTCTTTAACTCTTGCATGGAGACAATGCAGAAACTGAGGTTGTAGAGGCAAGCCAAAGCGGTTCCCCAAGTCAAACACATAAAGACCCTAACTCTGCAAAATCTTACTGCCCGATATCCTTACTCTACTCAACCTGCAAGCTATATTAGCAAATGATAATGTGTCGGAAAGCTCCATTTGTAGAAGGGCAGCTGACTGATGACAAGTTGCTTCCACCCAGGACATTCATGCTGTGGCCAGTTGCAAACTTAACTCGGTATATCAATGATGGCTTCGAAACCTTCAAAATTACTGGGGCTGTGTTTGTTGATTTATTGGCTACTTATGACACTGAACTACCATGCGCTTTTGCTGAAATTGGCCAGAACTCTGAGAAATAGCAAGATGATCTAGGTCATCTCCTCCCTGCTAGAGAACTGATGTTTTTTTCAAGACAGATGGTCAGAAAAGTCAACCGCATATTCAACGGAATGGACTATCCCAAGGTTCAGTGCTATCACCCTTGCTGGCTGTTGTCTCCACAAATGCCCAGTTGGAATTCCCCAACACATAAAGAATCATTTTTGCAGATGATCTTTGCATCGTCGCCCAGCTGGAAAGATTTGAGGACATTGAGCACATTCTAACTGGCTCCCTGAGTATACTTGGATAATTGTATCACATGGGGCTCCTGAATGCCAGCCCTTGCAAGACACAAGTGTGCACCTTTCACCTGAAACACCGTCAGGCCAAGTGAAAACTCCAGATGTAATGAGATTGTACAATCTTTGAGCACTACGAATATCTGGTATAGCTCAGGGTCAGATTAGAACAAACACTGACTGTCAAAGAGCACATCATGAAGCTGAAAAAGAAAGTGAACTCCAGGTATTGTGTACTCCAGAAACTGGCCAACACAAAATGGAGAGTTTGATCCCAAATGCCCCTAGCAACCAGTTTCTCCCTTTGTTACTCAGTAGTGGAGTGCTGGGCCCCAGTTCAGTCACACTCGAGCCATGCACGCAGACTTGATATTGAACTCAATCAATCCTGCAGGATTATCATGAACCACACTGTTGCGATTCTGCCTCCTGGGGACTGCACCACCCTCAGTGAGGTGGTGCAGTAAAAAGGAGAGAAAAAAACAGGTGCATGATCCAAGATACCCCTTGCGTGGACATGGTCCACCACCCAAGAGGCTGAATTCTAGAAAGAGCTTTGCCTCAAACTATCGCTGTGGAAGGCTTCAGAGTAACAAAATGATGGTAAATATCAATGATCTTGGAGAACCTGGTTCCTTCAGAACAACTCCTGCCAGACACTTGACCTTGAACAAAAATACTGGTGTACCCTAAGTCAAGGGAGAGCTGAAGTGGCAAAGGCCGGTGACAATCTGATCAAGTAGAAACTGAGGAATGACCCTCAAATGTGAACATGGAGAGGCTAGGAAAACACATGAACATTGCTTGATGCAGTGCACCCTGTCAACATCCTGTACTCATGAGGGACTGCTTGAGATAAGTGACAATACCAGGTCTTGAATGCAGTTTTGGAGCAGCAAGCTATGATGATCACCATTAGACCATCTCAATGATGGGATGTATTTGCTATTACAGATCCCAACAGCTTCCCATCAAAATGCTCCACTTTCTCATTCTTAGGAGATTGTTCTCTCATTTTTGTAGAATTAAAAGGTTTGGACCATTGGAAACGAATCACTAACATGTTTGAAGCACCTCCATCCATTGCTAACTTCACCGCCACCACCTCCACTTCTTCAAAGCAAAATAGCCTAATGGGAACAGAGTTATGTTCCCAGTTTGCAGTGTGTGCACTTTTATTTACACCCCCCTTCAGGTCATGTCTACTGTTGGGTCCTCAAGGAAGCAGGGAGCCTTGTGTTTCAGTGCATTGCTTTGATTAAAAAATTACAACAAGAACGTACTTGACAAACTGAACTTAGTTTCTCACTTGCAGTCACTAAACTCTGTCTCCTTGTCTGTCTCTAGCCTGGTTCCTCTTTCCTCTGCATTTATTAGATACATGCAGTGTCCACAAGATGACACTGTGCCACATCTGTGTTAGAGAATTGAATTGCTGGGAACCAAACAGATGGCATTGCAACAGTGCAGGGCATCTGTATTATCTAGCCTGCTTTTGAGTGGATTTTACTGCTGTTTTATCCCATGAACTCTAGTCTACGGTTAGGAATTGCACTGCGTTCTTAGTTACCTTTTCCAGTGATGCCAGCAGAGCATCATGTGTCAGTGGCTTAAGAGGGATTTCCAAAGGCCTTCTGCAAACCCAAGGGGGTTGTGGGGTGAGGAGTCAAATTCCCACGGATGGTCGGCCATTTTGATGGCATTGTTATGTTGTGGGGGTTGGGCAAAACCTCATTGAAACTGGTAGGCACAATTGCTACCCTTTATTCAAGATGAACGTAAGAAATGATCAAGCTCCTTTATAGAAGCAGATAACAGAAACCATCACCCAGAACATGGGCACGTGGCAAGCTTTGAGTAGAAGCTCAACTGTGTGGCCCAAGGGGTTTTCCTTTGTCTGATATAGCAAGCACAGGGGCTGAGGCATTGATTGCTGGAGCTGTGTGTGAAAAAGAAGCAGGAGAAACACCGAGAAGGACACAGAGAAGGAGCAAAGAAGCCGCAGACACAACCAGAGAAGCGCCGGTAGCATGACACTAGGAAAAAAAGTGAATAGAGCTTTTGGGTAAAGTGCAGCCAGAAAGAGGCTTGGGATGTTGAACAAAGAAGTTATCTCCTGTTGTTTGAGTCCTCTGTGATCAGGGAAGCGGAACTTGGCATACTCTTTATAGATAAACAGGATTACATCAATCAGTTTCTTCTCCTATAAAAAACAACCCACTAGACACCCGCCCCCCAAATTGGCTAACTGCTTGGATTAAAAAGGGGTAACAGTCTTTTTTTAAATTGGACGTTGCAGGTGCGCCATCAGAGCTGTTACTTTGCTCTGTCAGACAAATTTCTTTTGAAAATCTTGAAAAGGAATCACTAAACATCTCAGATGCCTTAGGGGAGATGATGGAGAAAGCATGGCGGTAGGTGTGGAGTGGCAGAGACTAACGGCTGGAGTCAATGGCTCTGTGTGCTACTTCAAGATGGGTCTAAGTAGGTGGATCATTGCGTTTGCATCAGGACCACGACTACAGACAGGTGAAGCTGAGTAGCTCAGGGGAACCTGAGTGGAGCAATAGTGGCTGAGGAACTTCAGAATGAGTGAGGAGACCTATTCTGTAGCTCAGCAGAATCTGGCCCTGACACTTCGCAGATCTTATACTTCCATACAACTTTGCTCATACATCTTGCCAGAAAGCTAGTGTTTTTTTTTCCAAGTACATTTAGTCTAATATGACTTGATAACCTCATTGCCTGATAATATACCACTGATAACTACAGCATATGATCTTGAACTCATCTTGGGACAATATTCAGGGACCTTAGAATAAAGGACAGCCTTGAATACAGACAAAAAACAAAGTGGGGAAGGAGTTGCCAGGGAGAGGTGGTGGGATGGACAGCTCGTATGAACTAGCAGTGTTTGGATTGGCAGTAACATAGCTCAAAGACTCCAAGAATATTCTGAAGGCTTTTACTAGCAATGAGTAGATTAATTTGCCAGAAATAAGATCCAACCCAAACCCTCCTCCAAACTTAAATTGATTCAAACTTTTTTGAATCTCTCACAAAAAAAAGTTTGGATAACATTTCCCGCCCCCCCCCCCCTCTTCTGTCATTAATTTAATTTTCATGGAGGCCTCTGCACATCCTAGTTCCAGCCAGGAATGGAAACAGAATACTGAAATGCTGTAAGAAAAGCAGCTGCCATTGCATTCCTGACTTGATCAAATGCAGGAAGGACAGGAAATCTCTCGTGACAGAGCCTGTTTGCATCAGGTTTCCAGCCCAGCATAAAGAAGTTCAGATGCTTTGAAAAAAAATGTCCAAAATTTTTGGTGCACTAATGCACTAACCCATACATATTCAAGTTAATTCATTGCTAGATTGTACCCAACGTAATATGAATTGCAACATGTTTTGTTGTTTTTTTTAAATCAGAAGGCTCATCTTAGCCTCCCCCAAATTGTATGTGTAGGGGACTGATAGGTAGGTAGCTCTGCCTATTGTTGAAACCACAGGACTGGCAGGGATGATATTTGAGATCTCAGTTATATCACTAACTTTCCCACTATGTAATCTTGGGCAAGGCCCTTCACCTCTGCTCTGTCTTCCCTAGCTGTAAATGGGAACAACTCCTACCTAAATCACAGGCATGTTATGGAGTTTAACTTATTAATGGTTCTAACCCAGGGTATTGGATGGAAAGAGCAACAGGAGTCCTTAATATTAGCACATGGGAACTTTTTGTTAGATCAGTGTTAAACTCATTGGATCAGTTCTCAGGGACTTGTGAAAACTAGAGCTGATTGGGAATTTTTTGATAAATTGTTTTTCAGCCTCTTCCCCCCCCCCCAAAAGGCCAATTGATCGTTTTTTGTTTTATTTTCGCCTTTCCTCTTCACGATAGAAAAAATCAATAGAGAACATTAGTCTCTAGTCTGCTCTGCACATCTCTGCTTCCTGGCCTTTGTCGGAGTAAGTGCAGAGATCCAGGCTTGTAAATGATCAAAATCTAAATCAAGTTTTTTGATGTATGTGAAACAATTTTTAAATTTTTCTTTTGGTTTGTGAATATTTTCAAAACTTTGACTTGCTATCCCAATTTGAGATGGGGTAAAATAAAGGTCAAACTCTCTCTAAAATATTCATGGGTCAGAAAACCATTTCCTATTCAGCTCTGGTACAGATCTTTTCTGGGAGATGTCTAGAATATGGATCATGTCCCTTTAAAATTTGGGTTTGTTCAGCAAACTTGCTGAGTTCTGTGCACTTTCCGCTGCCAAATCGTAAGCCCAGGCTTGCTGAAAGGGTAGCCCAGGTTCAGGAATCACCGGTTTAGAGGTGGTTATGACAACAGCTGAGTTTTCCAGTGCATTTAAATGTTTAAATTACCTGTTTAGCTGACTGGCCTATGACTCAGAGGCAGTCCATGTTTAACACTTAAATGGAGGGAAGAGTGGGGAAATACATGAAAACAAGCAAGTTTTCAATCAGTGACTGTATAGGTCTGTTAAGGGACCCTGTGGAGCTGTGAATGGTTACACAACTTTGATTTTATGAGACGGCTAGTCTAATCGATACCAGTATGTCCAACACCTATTTTAAGGGAGTTACAGCTATTCTGTTATCTCTTAACCCAGTAATGACAGAGTTTAAAATCATATTAATAGCCATAGCTGGTCGGATCACTCTATTGCTCCTGAAACATGTTAGCATCTTCTGTCCGACTACCTCAATAGTTAACAAAGGGTATGCCCAGACTGCAGTCATAGGGTATGATTGCAGCTCTAGCTGACATACCCAAATTAGCTTCAATATAACTAATTCGGGTCTCAGAACAGTGAAGGCATGGCTGTGCGGGCTAGCGCCAGGAGCTTTCTGGGTGGGTTTGTACAGCTCGTACTGAAGCTCATACTGCCATAGCTTCATTGCTCTGAGACCCGAGCTAGCTTGGGGATCTCAGCTGCAGCTGGAATCACACCTTGTTCACACCGTGCTCATGTTACAGGTGGGTAAACAGTGGCATAGAGAGGTTGAGATTTGCAAGCAGCCCCCCAGGGAGTCACTAGTGGATTCTATTCCAATCTCTGTGAGTTGTCTTGACTCCCAGTTCCCAGCCCTAACTACTAGGTAATGATCCCTCCATATATCTGTAAAATAATTTAAATAAAGCGGAGCCAACATTGAGTTCTTCCAGGAGATGAAGCTGAACAACAAAGAGCATGAGAAGTTGATTCTCTCTTTTATAGGCCAGGGCTGTTACTCTTCCATCAAATCTAATAGTGCTAGGTTAGCTGAATTAATACAAAGCCAGACAGCCCGTCTTGTTGCACACAGAAACCAAGACAAAGCAGGCAGATTTATTTCCAATAAAGAAAGATTTTAAAGCGTGCTCATAACTCTTACTCATCTGAATATTCCGAACTGATGACTGCTTCATTCTTTGCCTAAGGTCTAAAGACTCGGTGGAAGACAGCACTGAAACAGGAATATTAGAGATAGATAAAGTCTTGTTCATGTCATGGAGAGTGAAGTGTCGTTCCCTACGTTCTATTCTCCAATGCTTTGACTAGTCTATTCTTACATCATGATTCAAGTAATACAGTTTCCACAGCTTTCTTTAAGAATCAATTCCGGTACCTCTGCTAGGACATCTTTAAAGATTGGTCTGAATCATCCTCCTGTATCTGATTACACGTGAAGCTTAAAATTGCAGCCTGGATCTCGATTCATATTTGATGAATGACTCTGATCTTTATGATGGCTGAACCAAATCTCAAGGTCAGAATGTTGTGGCTCAGAACCATCTCTACAAAACTCTCTGCTCACTTCCATCCCACTACTCCCTGCTTTGCCCCGGGAACTCCTTAAACAATTCCTCACCCTGCTTACAGTTTACACCTTCTGAGTCATTACATTCTCCTTTTAGTTGTCCTCTAATCAAGATGTACATCTGTAAATCTTTTACTCATTGGCCAGTCTCTCCAGACCCTTAATTATCTTTTTTCTTGCTCTTTTCAGAATTCTTCCCAATCTTCTGACCTCCTTCTAGCTCTGCGGTGCACCCAGTAATTTCCCTCTCATGATTATAAGCATCCAGGTTCATAGTAGGGTGCAAAAGTAGCAGTCTGCTGCATCAATTCAAGGGGATTTTTATAACCGGTTTCCTTAATGAACGCCCATGTGACAGTTTCCACTTGGGCTCAAAGGTGGCCAGTTTTGGCGATTTGCTCCAAAATGAGTAAACAGTTCTTTGAGCATCCCCCCTTGGCTTTGCTTTCAACTTCTAGACTTCCTCTACAAGCAATAGTGAACACTACTCTGATCTGCTGCTCTGCACATCTCTGCTTCCTGACCTTTGCCGAAGAAAGCGCAAAGATCCAGGCTAGTAAGTTAAATAAATATATCTTCAGGTTACATTATTTAGCAAACTGCCTAATGCTTCCCTCCACCACCAAAACAGATTAGTATCATTATTCCCATTATACAAAATGGGGAAACTGAGGCACAGGGAAGGCTTAAGGACTGGCCCAAATTCAAACTGAAATCCTGACTCTGCCCTGTGTTTGTCTGTAAGTCCATCCTTCCCCTCTTTGAGCTTTGCTCAGTGACACTGTGGAGAATATGGACTGCAGCTGGGAATATAGGTCTGAGTTCTCTGCTGTTGGAAAATGGATGTAGCTCTGATGAAATCAGTGGAGCTGTGTCACTTTACTCCATCTGAGAATTAGGCCCACAGTGCTTTCCTTTTTAATCTCATCCCATGTGGCTGTTAACAACACTGTCCAACTCTCTGGCTTTCTGTAGTTCCAACTCTTCCTCCATTGCCTCTTTTCATTGGTATTTCTGGAGATCGGGAACTGAATGGGATATAGGCCAACCTGCGTAAATGGTGTTGTGAACTTTCACTGGGGTGAAGAAGAAAAAAAGTGTGGGAGATAGTTAAGGGAAAAGCCTCATGGAGAAGGAAATACAGATGTTGGCAGGAATAAGCAACTTCCTCTGGCGTGGGGCTACCTGCATAGCAAAGGTAGTTGCTTGGGTACAGATCCTCTGCTGGTGTGTATCACCATTGCTCAATTGAAGTGATTTCATTGGAGTGCCGATGATTTACACCGGCTGAGGTTGATTTCCTCCTTTTAATTTTTAAAAAAGATACAAGAGACTCCCCTTCCCAAAATCCCTTCTCCACTGCAATCAGAGTTGTGATTGCAGCCCGTGTAGATGTACACAAGCCACCATTGATCTAGGTAGCTCTGACCATGATGGTAGTGCTTCTCGAGTATGTACCCAGCTTCCCTGTTAGGTCTGTAGAGTCCATTCTGCCACCTGGGCTGCTGCGGCTTCATTGCTATTGTTATTCGAGCTAGCGAGAGCAACGTTATGTTACAATATAGACTTCCCCTTTATGTTGGTGCCATGGGCTAGGATTTTCAGAAGGGCTTAGCAGCCCTACTGGAAACAATTGAGAATCCCAGTCCCACGTGGAGAGCAAAGGTTCCTGGCTACTAGGATCTGTCACAAGACTGGCCACCACTTTTGTGTGTCCAAATGGGAGCTGGACACTCTGGAAAACCTAGCCCCAGCTGTGGGGTTTTGAAAATCTGGCTTTGCATGTTGGCCTAGGCTCCATGCTGTCTCCCTCTGTGTGCTTCTTCCAGAGTGGGATTCTGTTGCTACAGATGCATCTTTGCAGCAGGTTTCAGCAGCTGCTTTGTGTCCCGCTCTAAGAGCCAACTGAGTTAACTAAAGGAGAGATTTAGAACACAGGAGCTTTATATTGTGAGTTACTTCCTCCCGCCAATCCTCACCTCACCTTTATAAGGCGCAGAATTATAAGGAGTTTAAGATTGCCTCTCGTGTCAGCTTGTCATTTTTCCCAGCAGGGTTTCCTTGATCTTTTCTGACTGTTATTACAGTAAATGACATTATCTTGGGTTATAATTTAAATGTCAAATGTAATTATCGCTCAAACGATCTGTTTACCAGTGCCCTTCCAGTATCTGGAGATGATGTCTCATCCTCCAGGGATGAACAGAAATCGAGACGAGGTCACCTGGGGCCAAGACTTGTAAGCCCTGTTGACGACAGGAGGATATTTTCTCCCTTTTGGGAATAACCCTTTTTTAAACTTTGATCATTTAACCTAAGATTAGAGAGGACATGAAAAGGCCAGGCATGAACGGGGCAATTTAATTCCTGGGGCAACTGCAAAGAGAAATGAATTTAGCTCTGTGTTTTCAGCTAGAATCTGGGAGTCAGAACTCCTTGTTCTTCTTCGAATGCTGACTCATGTCGATTCCATTCTAGGTGGGTGCGTGCCCATGTGCACAGTGTCGGAGATTTTTGCCTTAGTGGTATCCGAAGGGTTGGCTGTGGCACCCCCTTGAGTGCCACGCTCCTGCGTTGGTATATTAGGCACCGCTGGCCCTACGCTCTCTCAATTCCTTCTTATCACCCGTGAGGATTGGTTGGAGCACCTTGTCTTGCATTGCAAGAGCATTAGCGGTTCTTTACAACCCATTGTCCATCTTATTTCTATATAGTTTGTAGGTACTTAGCCATTAAGTTAAGTGTTAGGTTAGTTTGATAGTTAGAGTTCCGGCTGGACTTTGCCCTGGAGCGGGGCATTCCCCATTCCCCCAGCTTCAAACCATGCTCATCTTGCAGCAGGCCGATGCCTATTAGTGACCCCCACAACAGCTGTTTGAAGTGCTTAGGGGTGTCCCATAGGAAAGACAAGTGCAGAATCTATAAAAACTTTTGCCCTAGAACCCAAAAGGAGCAGGATATCCATGTGAGGGCCCTCCTCGTGGAGGCTGCGTTTTGTCCTGCATTGGAGCCCTCCCGCTCGGACCCCACGCCGAGCACCTCGGCGTCGTTGCGGAGCGCACCACCGGAACCGAGCTCTGCCTGGCACAGTTCCCCCTTACTGGAGCTTCATGGGGGTACCGCTGTGGTTGGACCCCCTAGCCCGATCAGGGATCTGCCTCTACTTCCTGGGAGCGGCAGAAGATCCCAGCTTCTCCTAGGTCCCCCATAGCCGCAGCGGCTAAAGGACAAGCAGACTGCCTGGCACCACAGATGCTAGGCCAGACGTGGCTAAGACCCCAACACGTAAGGGCAAGCTGGTCATGGGACCGCCTCATAGGGCAGTGGAGCAGCCTCGGCCCCTGGACCGCAGGCATAGATCTCCATCTCCATGGCCTAGGACTCCAGCACTACACCCAGTCACATCCCAGGATCCATCCTCCTACTCTTTCCTCAACTGCCTGTGCCCCTTCTGGTCGGCCTGGTCACAGCTGATAATAATAATAATAATAATTTAGTTTAACCAGATATAAAATGGATATAATATTGACCCATAGTGGTGGCCGTAAAACAAAACTCCCAGATCCAAACCGATTTAAGCTATAAGAAGGTTATGATCTAGATCCAAATTTTATTACTCAGGACTCATCTCTAATAAATTGTTTCACAGGTGGTGGTCTGGAAATTAACTCATCAGTGCTTGTAATTTATTTTGAGGTCTTTGAATGAAAGAGCCCAAGTATTCTTTTCTTTAATTTGAGCCTGGCCCTAAAATAAACATGATCATGACCAAGCCCCTCATTATCACTTAATGCAGTGGTCCCCAGCGTGGTGCCCACCGGGGCATTTATGTGCGCCCGCCTACTGACAAGGGAGCGCTTCAGCCGGACAACCCGCCGCTGAAATGCCGCTGAGAAGCGGCAACGCCAAGAAGCGTCGCCGCCGAAATGCCGCTGCTTCTCGGCGGCATTTCAGCGGCGATGCTTCTTGATGACGCCGGTTCTCGGTGGCATTTCGGTGGCGACGCTTCTCGATGACACCACTTCTCGGTGGCATTTTGGCGGAACACTGATTTAATGAGTATAGAATGCCAATGGGAACGATATTCCTAAATTGCTTCCTTTTTCTGGGTGTGTGTGTGTGTGGGGGGGGGGGGGGAGCATTTTTTCCTAAGCTTAGAGATAAAAATCTATAGCTTAGTATAACAGTGCTTCTGTCCTCTGCTTCTTGTGAGCTGTAAGGTGGCCTCAGAACTGGGAGTCATATCTGTCATTCACAAAACATAAAGTAAAGAGGAATATTTTGTAGAATGGAAGGCGTTGAAGCCTTTATTGGGGCACATGGATTTTAGAGCCTAGGCAATATACATTTCCCTTGTTCCATAAGTATGTTACAGTATCTCATGTTGTAGTCTAAATATATCACACGTTCTTTTGTCCATCCACATATGTACAGCTGGGGATGATTCTGGTAAGACATTCAGCCTGAGATTTGCAAAGCTGCCTTAAGGGGATGCACCCCCCAATTTCCTTAAAAAATTAATGGGAATTGGGCATCCCAGTCCCCTATATAAGAATGGCCATATAGCATCAGATCAATGGTCCACCTAGCCCAGTGTCCTGTCTTCCAGTATTAGCGTGTGCCAGATGCTTGAGAGGGAGCGAACAGAGCAGGGCAACTTATCAAGTGATCCATCCCCTGTTGTCCACTCCCAGCTTCCAGCAGTCAGAGATTTGGGGACACCCAGAACCTTGGGGTTGCTTTGAGGAAGTGTAGCTGGTGTGTTTCCTTTACAGCAGTGTCAAGAGCTGGTCTGGATCATGTCACCAAAGACTCTAGAGGTCACCTTACTCCATCATCTTCATGAGCTGCTTATCCAGGAACAGAAAAGGCTTTCCAAGAGGCCTAGTCCTTCAGATCCATTTTCCCATCCCATGTGTTATCTTTTCTCTATTTAGCTGCTCCCTGGGCATCCAGGTACAAGCAGGAGAGGGGAAAATATCTAATCACAGCAACCTAGCAAATCCATGTTAATAGTTTTACTACGAGCATGCTCAAAGATAAATGCTGCAGGTGTTTAAAAGTGAAAAGATATGTGGTAGAAGTTTCAATGGCAAGTGTAATAGTGCTCTGGGTAAAGCCTAGTCTACTTAAACCCAAATGTGCTGCTTCCAAAATGCCATTAAATATGTTCATGTGGTCTTGACTGTCTGTCTGCCGTCTGTGTGTTTTCCAGTACAGGTCTTCTATAACTTGCTAATCACGATTGTGTTTTGCCAGTTTCCTCAGCACACTCTGACCTTTTGCAGAATTCCCCAGAATATCCTTTTCTCTTAGGACTTATATACACTGGCAAGTTTCTGCGCAGTAAAACAGTTTTTTGCGCTCAAACTGCTGATGTGTACACGGTGCCGAGCCACTTTGTAAACAGAAACTCCTCAGTGGCAGCGCTGCAAAAAAACCCCACCTCGACGAGAGTCGTAAGGCTATTTGTTCAGAGGCTCCAGCGCTCTATTGCCAGTGTAGACACTTGGTTGCTTTCTGTGCTGTAATTGGCCTCTGGAGCTGTCCCATAATGCCTCAAGTGACCGCTCTGCTCATTGGTTTTAAGTTGGCTGCCCTGGAGACCTGCGCCCCTCTGTTTTCAAAGCACCGTTTCTGACAGCCCTTGTGTGCTGTGCTGTGCTGTGCTGATCTGCTGCGGGACACAAAGCAAACCATTAATGTGGAATGCTCATACTATTGAACTCAGAGGCAGGCGTGTGTGTGTGTGTGTGTGTGTGTGTGTGTGTGTGTGTGTGTGAGAGAGAGAGAGAGAGAGAGAGAGAGATTGATAGCTGTGCAGAGAGCCCAGAGAGGGAGGCAGGGGCTGATGTCCCGGTTTCCCTCATCCCCTGCCTCAGGACTGGTTGCTTTCAGCCTTACAAGACAGCATGCTGACATTCTCTCTGTCCCCCATCACACACACACTCTCTCCCCCCCCATCCATACACGCACATCCTCTCGTCACACGCTCTTCCCGCCCCCACACTTCAATTGAAAAGCAGCTGGCAGTATAGTAGGATGCCCATGGAGCAATGGGATTGGGAAACCTGCATCATGTGATGCTGTGCCTGCCCCGTGAGGCATTGCAAACCCTTCCCAAAGCACCCTGCAGCGAGTTGCACAGGGGGATAGCTACCACAATGCACTGCTGTCTTTGCCATTGCAACGGCTGCTATGTGGATATGCTCCAGCGCCACAAGGCGCACAGTGTGGACACAGCGGTTTAATTCCAGCATTTTAATAAAAGTGGTATAACTTGTGGTGCAGATACTTGCCATTGTAGACATACCCTAAGGAATTTCATTCAGCAAGAGTATTCCTGCTTCCCTGGGGTGTTCCCGTACAGTAATGATACTTAACACACACACACCTGTGACAGCCTTTTTGGTTAAGGAACGATCCCATTATAAAAAGGAGAGAAGTCTATTTAAAGTGGGGCTAGATCGAGGCCCATCAAAACAATAGCTGCAAATTAATAGCCCAGCCACAGATAGAAATTAATGCACTTACTTGAAGTGTCTTGGCAAATGCATAATACAGGCAATTTAAATATAGTTGCTTACAAAAACTAATAAACTGGCACAATAAGTCTCTTCAGCCATAACAATTAATCTCTCTGCAATGCAATTCTAGGTGAGCTTTTTTACATCAACCATTTTCTCCTGTTACTGTATATTGATCTACCATTTGGTTAAATTACTGCAGATCAGCAGACAGTGTCTCACTGCTTGTATTTCTTGTATTTCTGCATTCCGTATTCGGGATGTGACACCAAGATGTTAAAGTGAACCCCTCCCTAGCTATTTATAATGTTGTATTCCACCAAGTGATTCAGGTAAATAATTATAAAATACAAAAGTTGTCATCTTAGCGTATACACAACGTGCTCAGGTGGTACATGACCAGGATTCATCACTGAATTTGGTCTGCTGGTTGGATTGTTAGCTTCCTTGGGCTGAGTACTGATGAGTTTTCCATGCCCCCCAACACAAGGCTGAAGTACGTGGGGAGACTGCCATAATCGAGAACTTGTTGTTGTGTTGGCTGTACCAACACTGCTTCTGATAATGGGAGATGCAATCAGGGATAACTATTCCACAAACTCCACCCTTGTTGTCAGGATAATAATAGTGTATTCAGTCCAGTCACTACAGGGCTAAAAGCAAATGCTGGGAAGTTAGGAATGTCATGTCTACAATGGTACAAAGTTTCAACTTTTAGCCCACACAGTACCACAAGATATCAGACTTTAAATTTGCAACATGGGTGGAAAGTCTGTTACTATAGCAGGATTTAATAATCTCCATCCTGGGACGTCGGCAGGTGTAAATCTTTGGAGAAACAAAGGAGGTAAAATTCTGTATTGAGTGGTGGAGACAAAGGAAGGAACTTTTCTCTAGCCATTTGATTTAAAAATTCTTGGCTATTTAAAACTGCTCAGAGGTTTGAATAAGTCTGGGGAAGATGGATTAGAAGGTAATGGAGAGGTAAGCAGAGTGCATGATAAATTCATTTATCAGATGACTTCAGTGTATCCCATGGATATATTACATCTTTGGGTGTTTGGGTGTACGTGTATATATGTTTCTATGTATCTATATAATGTGTGTTTGGTAGCTGTATATGCTACATATTCAGAGTCTTATGTATATTTCTCAGGGGTCAGCAAAATTTAAATCACCAATCCTATTAATAGACTGGGTAGAGGTTTGGAGCCCACAATACAAACTAAAGCTTAAAGATTACAAATGGCAAAACTCCACAGCTATCCCACCAGTGTTTTCTGCCCTTTGTACCCTTTCCCAGTCTGTTCTGGTCGATAGCTGTTATGGTGGTGATTTGTGTCTGCTTTGAAGCAGCATCAGAATGCAAATTTCAGATAATCCACTGCAATAAGTGCCAACTTACTTCGATATCCAGAATGCATTGGCTTCGGAGCAAATGTGTTCATGTTTTGTGCATGCCTGGTATGTTTCTCTCAGTTCAGCTGCGTTTTACCCCCAAATGCTTCTTAATTGCTCTTCATTAGGAACACAGAACTTTTCATGTAGTAGAGCTCTAAGGGCTTGATTTGCAGAGCTGCTGTTCATCCACAACCCCACTGACTTCAGTTGCAGTGGCAAGCGCTTATCGCTTCTCCAAATCAGGCCCCAGGTCCCTCTCTTCAGACACACAAGTGCACTGAAATTAAATGGACTCTCAGTGCAGTGGTTGCCATTAAAGTCTTTATATTTTTGCCTTTGCAGGTAGATACAGGATTCTCTATGTGGGGAGTGCTGTGCATACGTTAGTATTAGTAACTTAGACATTAGTAAATTAGACATTAGTAACTTGAAAGGCATTGGTAAATGTTTGAATACGACCACTATACAGAAATGTAGCGTGTGTCCACATAGCATATACGTATATACACTTAACGAAACACACACCGAAAAATCTCTTCATGCATTCAAGCAGGTACACTGTACAATTGCTTATAGTCACCCACATGCGTATGGAATAGACTATATATACACATGAATATTTATAGAAAATACAAATGTATATGTATTTGTATCTTACAGCATATATTTGCACATACAAGTACATTCATTCACACCCAAAATTACATGTTTATGGTGGGGCCAGGGACATGCATTAATCACGTGTTTAATGCAAGATATTAGAAGATATTTGCTTGAATGTCTGAATTTTCCCTAAAATGATTAATAAACTCATATAAAGTTATATTTACACCATTAATGGTTTAGTATTAACAGGTAATATCACTCACCAGTAACTTGCATGATGCAAACATTCACACATGCATATTTACTTACACATACATGTACATGCACGTATATGGCCTTATTGTATACATTCACCCATTCTGTGCATCGAGAATGCACATACATCTTAGCTATGGATGTCTACTCCCTACCTCTATACAGATAGAGATGTGTATGCGCACATGCATACCCACTATTCAAGTGGTAACCTCACCCTGCTTTAATGTTTCTGTCACGAAGGATATGTCTACACTGCAATAAAAGACACGCGGTCAAGCCATGGTTGGCCTGCATCAGCTTACTCACGCTTCCGGGGCTCAGGCTGTAGGGCTATCAAATTGCAGTGCAGACATTCAGACTGTAGCCTGGGCTCTCAGACCCCTGTGAGGCGGGAGGGTCTCAGCTGATCCAGCTTGGTGCTGGGTGTTTTTTTCATGGTGTAGACATATCCATGGGGACAGCTCTTTCTGTGAGAAATAGGCTTATTTTCCCTGGTAATGGCCTTCAGGGAGTCCTGAACGTGCTTTAAGTTATCAGCAATGCTTCTGTTCCTTGTCATTACACGAAGCATTGCTCAGCAGGTTGCATATAAACAGCTGTTCACTAATTAAAATGGGACTAGAGGCAGGGATGTAGCCTGAAATTTGAAAGTGATGCACACACCTTCTGATCTATTACCACCTCCTGTATTATAGTCACTCTTTGCAGAGGCAGACACTACATATACTATGACTTCTGGCACAGGGGGGACAGTTACCTAGCTCTAGCTGTGTGCATGTTAATAAATGACTTTATGAACAGCAAAGGAAAAGTGCCACTAACAAGCAGACATGTTGTCCCCCTGGAAATGAAAAAACACCGGCTGTGGCCTCACACATCTTATCTACCCACCCACATCTGTCCTCTGCAGTGGAAACTGTCTGATGATGCACTCTTCTGAATTGGCTTTTAAGCAAAGTTTTTCACAAAGGCTAGGTGAGAAAATTCCTATGTGATCCACAGTTTGCTGTTAATAAATGTAATAATTATCCGCCAACATATTTGTGGCCAAACTGCTGGCTCACCTTAAAACTGAAATGATGTCCTGTTTGAGCACCAATCTTTTTCCTTCAGTTTTGTCTCCTACCGTGACAGAGGGGGAATAAATCAGGGACCCCTCCTCCCCCCAAAGATGCTCAACCTAATTGACCCAAACGTCTATGTGAATGAAATGGTTGGCACTAATACAACCAGGTCAAAATAGTTGTGGTCGAGTGAGTCAGCTTGACCTTACTCCTCATGACCCTGTGTACAATTAGTCCAGGTTTCAAATGATGATTCTTTTCCTCTGTCTTTAAGACACTGCCAATTATAGAGAAAGCGAGACAAAACACCCACCACAGGGTTAACGGATCACATCTCCACTTTTCCTGTTTCTCCGACTTTAGACTTCAGCTTAAACAAATTGCCCAGAAATTATGCTTATGCTTGAAAGAAAAACACAGCTCTGTCAGGAAATGGATATAAAAGACACTCGCAACTAATGAGAGGTATAAAAAATATTCCTTTAACTTCTCCGTAAATAACAGTGAACAGAGAAGCACGACAGCCAGAGAGCACTGAGTTTGCATCCCAGTTTCCGCCTGTAAACCATTAGTATCTCTCTCCTGTCCATTTGTATACTTGAGTGTCAGTCCAAGGCAATGCAGAATTTTGTTCTCTGTTGTAGGAGGGGGGTTATTACAGGAAGAGAGGGGGCTAATAAATTTGAGCACAACTTGGCAGTTTCATTTGTAGTGTCATGTGGCAATGCTTTTATGTCGCTTTGGTTCATATGTGTTTTCTAACCCCACCTCACCCCCTAATTTGGTAGTTTGAATGAAAAGGAAGGCTGGTTTCTACCCAAAATCAATCCCTGGCATTTGCCCAAAACTCCAGCCTGGTTCTCCCCCTGCCCAAATTAGTTTGTTTAAAAAAATCCAGACAAACTAGGCCCAATTTGGTTCATAGCAAAACACCAAAGCAGATGAAATTCCAGAACTTGGGTGGGTTCTAGTTCTAATGTAATAGTTCAGTTCCAGGGAACTAAACATCCACTGCTGAATTTGTGTGGCTCTTGTCCCTTGTCTGCTCCTGAATTTGATTTGAAGTCCTGGGAATTCAAAGGGTACATTTTACGGTGTTAGAAAGCAGCTCCTCCTCTGCTCTCTGAACAGAGTGAAGGGTTTTGTGGTTTTAGACTTCAGCTTTCAGTTAGAACAAAGGGGCATGCACCTGTCTAAGGGTTTGTAAGAGAGGGACATTACTGCAGGAGATGGGGATGGGCTAAATAGGGAATTGCAGGAACAAGACCATTGTGGAAGAAGGGGTTGTAAGAAAAGAGCCACAGGCACAAGTAGAGCTAATTAAGAAGGGGATGCAGAGGTGACAGGAGCACCAAGCAATGGAGGAAGTGGGGGAAATGTAAGAGGAAAAGGAGCCTCCTCTGAAAGATGAGTCACAGGCTAGAGGTCAGGGGTGGGCAAACTATGGCCAGGGGGCCGCATCCAGCCCTTTAGATGTTTTAATCTGGCCCTCAAGCTTCTGCCGGCTTGCTCTGCTCCGCGCGGCTCCCGGAAGCAGAGGCATGTCCAGCTCCTACGCGTAGGGGCAGCCAGGGGGCTCCACATGCTGCCCCCGCCCCAAGTGCTGCCCCCGCAGCTTCCACGGCCAATGGGAGCTGCAGGGGCAGCACCTGTGGACGGGGCAGCACACTGAACTGCCTGGCTGTGCCTCTGTGTAGGAGCCGGAGGGGGATGGGGGGGGACATGCTGTTGCTTCCAGGAGCTGCTTGAGGTAAGTGCCACCTGGAGCCTGCACCCCTGGCCCCCTCCTGTGCCCCTTCCCGCTCTCCGAATCCCTTGGTCCCAGCCTGGAGCACCCTTCTGCACCCCCAACCCCTCATCCCAGCCCCACCCCAGAGCCCTCACTCCCCCCACCGCACCCCTGCCCCAGCCCGGAGCCCCCTCCCACACCCCTGCCCCAGCCCGGAGCCCCCTCCCGCACCCTGAACTCCTCATTTCTGGCCCCACCCCAGAGCCCTCACCCCCTCCCACACCTCAGCCCCCAATTTTGTGAGCATTCATGGCCCCTCATACAATTTCCATACCCAGATGTGGTCCTCGTGCCAAAAAGTTTGCCCACCCCTGCTGTAGGTGCAGGACAGGTGAGTAGAAAGAGGAGAATAGTTTAGAAAACAGGAGAGTTGCTCAAGGAAGGGTGAACTGCAGGGACAGGACTGAACCAAGAAGTGAGGAGTTTTGAAGGACGTGGGAGTGGTTGATGCAGGAGATTTGTTGCGCTGGTGGTGTATGACAGGAGCATGATGTGGCAGAGTTTATGGGGATTGGATGGCAGGAAGGGAAGGTGTAGTGAGAATAACTTCCCTCAGGAGAAAACAACTTACTTCTCAGAGGGACCAAATAAAATTTAGAGGCAGACGCATGGAATTCCCTGTGTGCACTCTCTGTGTGGCCATGAGCTGCAGTAGTGGGTTGATTGGCGATGGACATTTCCCAGGCTCAGGATTAAGGCTGGCCGAATGAATCTGTCCAAAACCACAGATGAACCCAAACCTCTCTCCAGTTGAGAAGTGGGGAAGCACATAGAATGTGTGAGCAACAGACAGAGCCCCTCAACTAGAACTGTATGTGTGCTTTCTTGACACTGGGAGAATAGGCACCTTTTCAAGTTGGTGACAAAGAAGCAAAACGAAGAAGATTGTTGTTTTTCCATACAGATATTGAGTGGAAATAATTACTATTCATAGTAATATTCTGCACTTCCAAATGACTGACTCAGCATCCCTGACAAACATTAATGAATTGCCCCGTGGGGGAGATGATGATCCTATTTTACAGATGGGAAAGCTCTATTTAAGTTAGTGGAGTTGCTCCAGCTAATGATGTGGTCAAAAGAGATTAAGTGACTTGACGAAGGTCAAAAAAACCCCACTCCTAAAGTTTCACCCGCGCCTCAAACTAAACCTGACTTCAGAAAAGTTTCTTTAATGTTCCCTCCAACTTTATTTTTAATGTTTGCATCACGGTCTGCACTTCTAGCCTGCACTGCCAGAAAAGGAAGTGCTAATATACTATCAAAAAGGCTGTTCTAACAGAATTTCTAACCCAGCACAAATAGTCTACCAGAAAACTCTCCAGAGAGCTTGTTCCCAGGGGATTTCCAGCCCAGTTTGTGGAACCACGGTTCATAGTCCGCAGATACACACGTGAATTTTTGGGTACGCCTCCTAACGTTTGTGGCTTTGCCCATGACTAATTTTGACACCAGGTTGCATTGAACTGGTGCCTAGATTCTATGGCAGCATGATACATAAGAAATACGCATATAGGCAGATGCCTGAATACCACCAGTGTGCCTGTGGGAGTTTGAATCATTAGCAACAATTTAACTCCAGCGCTGGGAATACTTGTGCCACTGGGTCTCACAACGCCCTTGGTGAAATAATGGCTGATGGTTTGATTGACAACCAGCTTGGTTTGCATGACACTAATTTCATATATCGAGATAATTATCTCAGTTTCTTCCCACACAAATCCCTTCCCTCCGCCTCTTCTGACACTCAAGGCTTGTTTCCATGGAGCTGTTTCATCCATACCTTAGGAATACTTCCCCCTCCCTGTCCCCTATAGACATAACTTATGAGGTTTCCATGGAAACCTCTGAGAAGGGAGGGACTGAGACATCTTAAGCTTGTGAGAGCGGAGTCTTAGCAAGCCCCATTTGTACGTGTGTTCACATCACACACATGGTTGTGTTTACAATGCTTACTAGTTTGTTCTAGGGCAGTGGTTCTCAAACTTTTGTACTGGTGACCCCTTTCACACAGCAAGCCTCTGAGTGCAATCCCCCTTATAAATTCAAAACACTTTTAAATATATTTAACACCATTATAAATGCTGGAGGCAAAGTGGGGCTTGGGGTGGAGGTTAACAGCTCGTGACTCCCCATGTAATCACCTCGTGACCCCTTGAGGGGTCCTGACCCCCAGTTTGAGAACTCCTGTTCTACGGTATGTCAAATATGATGAAAGAGGAAGCCATGATAGCAGAAGTCCCTGTCCTGACCCTGAATAAATGAAGATGAAATACTAAAAGATTCAGTTTAAGGAAACATCTAGAATTTAAGAAACTTATCACAGCATCTTGGGGATGCGAAACTGGGCTGGAAAATTTATGGCAATAGGGTGTTCTTTTTGTGGTCTCCTCACACACATCCCTGCCAATCTACTTACACCCGGATGGGCAGCAACCTTCCAAAGCTGGGCCCACTCATCTCTCTGCTAATGTAACTCAGACCTGATCTGCAGCACTCCCTACTGTTCCATCACTGGGGCCTTTCTTGGGAAGATATTGTTAACTGTGTGCCAAAAATTATGCGATTTTTCTTCTCTATACCCATAATTGGAACTAGGCTGGGACTTTCCATGCTGTTTTCACTTGTGCTCTGAGATGAGATCTGAATGTGGATTTCTAGAACTGAAAGACAGATTCAGTACTAACTTGAAGTGAGCACATTCACACCTGACTGAATAAGGGACTTTCAGATGACAATTTAGTACACAGGTCCTTTTTGCTCTGCGTAGACATTAAAATATATCTCATAAGGTGCTTTCCATGAGAGTTGGGGTTTACCCCAGTGTCTCAGGCCTGGTCTACACCTAATGCTTAGGTTGGCTTACCTGTGTGGCTCAGCCATGTTGTTTGCACCCCGGAGAGATGTAGTTAAGCCAACCTAAGCCCCGGTATAGACATGGCTAGGTTGATGGAAGAAATCTTCCATCAACCTAGTTACTGCCTCTTGATTTACTACAGTGACAGACACTTGCTGTCGCTGTAGCAAGTGTTTACATTACGGCAGCATATCCGCAGCATGGCTGTAATGCTTGTAGCTTAGACATGCCCATAGTCAAAATGCCCCCTCTCAGCCCACAGTTCTACCTCATGATGTTATAGTATGGTTGTAAAGAGCTTTGGGATCCAACATTGTCACTGTGTGACTCCCTCTCCATTCAGTGTCAATGAGCCATTTAAAAAGATGCTGTCAAGTCATTTACCACCATAATTAAGCTTTTCCTATGACAGATATTTTACAATAGGGTTGTAAACGAAATATAAAGAGAAATATTGCCATTTAAAATGTAAAAAATTACTTTTAGGAGAGAAGAAAATTAAACCCACCCTCTGAATTACAAGAAAGCCAAACACAGCAGTGATGTGCAATTGCATGAGAACCAGGAAGCAGAGACCATTTCTGTGTTATAAGCTGAGTGAAGGTCAGAAAATGAACAAGCTGTGCAAATAGTAGAACCCAGATCTGCGGGTGATGGGCATGACATAAGAACCTAAACAGACAGGCAAGTAGACGGCGCTGGTCAAAAAGTAGCACAAACGTTGTGGAAAAATGTGTATAAATTTTCACTCAAATTTCAACCAACTCTACTAAATAGTGGGGAAAAAAAACTATTTAGATTTTTAAAATTGATTAATACTGTAGGTGTAACAATAATACTGAACTCCCTTTTGAGTCAGGAATAAATTCTATTTTTAAAATGCATGGACCGAATCCTGGAGGTCGGTACTCAAGTTTTTTAATTTTTATTTTTACTCAGCCATTCACGTTGATGGAAGTTTTACCTAGGTGTTAGGATTTCTGGATCTGGCCCTCTAACTTTTATCTTAAGCAAAATCCTTTCAGAGGCCCAGGCAAAGAAATGCTGTTGAGAAAACTTCTGAAGAACTGTCAGAAGGTTTTACTCCAGGTATATGTATTATTTCAGCAAAAAGAATCTGTTCCTCTGAGGTCTAGGAGGGAGGAGAAGTGGGACGCCTTCACCAGTGACTCATAAATGGTGACTGGAAAAGTTTTGTGAGGCTGGCTGAAATGCAGTGAGTGCATGGGGGAGGATTGTCAATTGTTGCACTAACGGGGGTTGTGAGGCACAAATCCTTGGATGATCTAAATGCTGGGATATAAGGGCCTGGAGTTGAGCTGTCTTATGAAAGCACCTCTCTGTGAATTCTGGTTGTTCATCTTACCTTGAGGAACTCTTGAGTTGAAAATGACGTATAGTGGAGTATTTCCCAGGGAGTAGTCCAGTATTATTCATGCGCATCTCTGCTGTTGAGATCAGTGACAGTTGCTGCATTTCACAGTGTGAGCTTCGGTTCACCTCTGCACCCAAATTTTGTCATTACAGACACCAAAAAGTATTGCAGTTCCCAAGGGCCTCTCATCTTGCTTGTCATAATGCACTAGTTCTTCTGAACATCTCAGGTTCTCAGCTCAGGTCCATCAATATTTCTCATTGTCTTTGGATTGGCACTTACGTAGATTCAGGGCTTTGCATTGAATCTCATAGCATAGCCATATACACACGTAGCGCTGGCCTAAAGACAAGTGGCCTGGGTTTCAAAGCTTCTGATTATATCTAATTAGGTGTAGGTAGCTACACCAGTTTGTGTTTGTAGGTTTGTTCCTTGGTAGTTCCTATAGCCTTGGGTCCAGGAACTACAATTTCCAGGGTTCACCATGAAAACAGGGCATGCAAGGAGGTGAGATGAAAGAAAAGGAAGACTAGGAGGGATAGCTTAGTGGTTTGAGCATTGGCCTCCTAAACCCAAGGTTGTGAGTTCAATCCTTGCGGGGGCCGTTTAGGGAATTGGGGTAAAAATCTGTCTGGGGATTGGTCCTGCTTTGAGCAGGGGGTTGGACTAGATGACCTCCTGCGGTCCCTTCTAAGCCTGATATTCTATGAATGTGAGCTCTGTTGAGGGAGCAGAAAACTTACCTTTGTTGTTATCTAGTTTCCCAAATCTTCCTGACAGGGGTTCAGGTACTGATTGCACTTCTCTTTCATTTATTACCATAATAAATACAATTAATAATGCCTAGAGGCTGACTTCGAATAGGGGTCCATTGTGCTAGGTGCTGTACAAACATAGAATAAGAGACAATCCCTGCCCTGTAGAGCTTACAGCGTAAAGAGGAAGGGGTGGAAGAAACAAGAAGACTGAACAATACAAGGGCTGCAAATGTTTTTAGTTTTGGGATTTTTGTTTTGTTTGTTTTTTCCCCGGTTTAAATAATTTCAGTAAGTTTATGTTAGGAAGGGATTAACTAGATGTAAAGCCAACAGAAGGCAGGGGACGGGAGGGGGGGTTGGCACACACAGGCAGTCAGCACAAGGGAGAGAATGTGCAGGGTAAAAACTGCAAAGTGGTAACAATATTGGCAGCCCTGGCAGTTTCATCATGAGTCTTGCCCTTTTGGGTGTTTACTCGAAGCCCTCAACTGTTGGAATTGTGTTGTACCAGATAATCTTGCATTGTTCTTTTTTTTCTTTTATTTTTTCTTTAACGTGTCGAGCCTTTATGGCTGCAGGGAAAAGCCTGAAACCTGCAAAGACTCCAACATCAGAAGATGAAAAGAACCCTTCATTTATTATTTTTTACTCATAATTTTTAATCCAGTCTCATGATTTATGAAAGGTTGGGATTGGCACTGCGGGGCTCCGATGACATAATTGGTATCCCTGAATCTGTCCCTGTTTGAACTGTTTCTGTGCTGCTGTGCTGGTTTCAAATCTCTGGAGAGCTCCTCCCTGCAGTTTCATTTCCAAAGGCCGTGTGTTTGGGGGTAGGAGGGACACTACGTGTCTTCTAGTGCGCCTGCCAAAAGCTAGTGGGAGGGCATTCTGTTTGCACACATACACGCCTGCACAGATACGCATCAGTGTTGGTGTTTGTCAGCACAGATGGATGGGAGGGGTTAATCTGCAGAGACCCATAGAAACAATGAGTGGCAGCTAGAAATAATTCCATGCCATGCAGAAATGTTTGCTGATAGTTGTGTGCATGTAGTAGGTGTATGTAGGGGCATAGGTGACAATGTATTCGTGGAGGCATCTCTGCGTAAGTGTGATGGGAGATCTGATTTTCTACGTGACTGGATAGTGCTTAAAGTTGCAAGGTGTGGTGTGCTCATAAAAGCCAATGAGTTGAGGCGCTCTGTGCCATGCAGGCATAGGCACCTGCACTGCATGGGCAAATCCTGCATTTGCTGCGTAGATCTGTGTTTGTGGGCAGTGGTGCTGGTCACATGGGCGACTGCAGGATTTGAGTGGGTCATTTAGGAAGCCATTTTGAAACAGAACTCTAAGGGTGGGAGTGTGTGTGCTTGTCTTTGTATAATATACACCTCTACCCCGATATAACGCGCCCCGATATAACACAAATTTGGATATAACACGGTAAAACAGCCCCCCCGGGGGGGGGGGGGGAGGCTGCGCACTCCACTGGATGAAAGCAAGTTCGATATAACGCGGTTTCACCTATAACGCAGTAAGAGTTTTTGGCTCCCGAGGACAGTGTTATATCGGGGTAGAGGTGTAGTGCTAGGCTGGGCGTTGGGTGATACTTCTTGAAACTGGTGGGTGTAGCAAATCCCCTACATTCAGATGAATATAAGAAGCAGTTAAGCTCCTTTTGAATAAGGTTACATCTGCACAGCAGCTGGGAGGTGTAATTCCCAGGTTGGACAGACGTAAATGTGCTAACTCTTCTCAAGTTAGCATGCTAAAGCTAGCAACGAGGCCGCAGCAGCTCTGGCTAGTAGCCTGAGTATGTATCCAGAGGTTGGTTGGGACTGTACTTGGGTGGTTAACTTGAGCTGCTGTCTGTGCTGCAGTGACGAGCTAGCGCATGTACATCTACTCGGGCTGGGAATTGCACCTTGCAGCTGCTGTGTTAGAGGTAAGCTAAGTTGGCTGAAACAATAGGAGCCTAAAACACAGGCCACAAGCAAGGCAGGTCAGGAGCTGAGCTACCTGGGCAGAAGGGTTTTTACTGGGAGCTGAATGCAAACATGGACGGCTGGCTATTGTTTTATTGGATCTGTCTGTGTGTCTGAGTAGACGCAGGCCGCAACAGCCGGAGAAGGCAGTGAGAAAACACCACAGACAGCAATGGAAACAGTTGTAGCATTACCCTGAGAGAGAGCTTTTTGGGTAGAGTACTGGCTAGAAAAAGAGGCTTGGATAATTGAGCAAAGAAACCGTCTCCTGATTTTGATTCTTGTTGTGTTCAGGCAAACAGGATTTGGCACATTCCTCGTAAATAAGCAGGATTGCATGGAAGAAACACCTGACTCTATCTGTTTCTCCTCCTAACAACCCACAAGATCCTGAATATTGGCTACCTGCTCGGGTCAAAAGGGGTAACAATATAGGTACTATGTGAATGCATAAAAATGATTTAAATAAATCTAAGGGCCCAAATTCTGCCTTCATTTACACAGTGCAAATCTGGAGTAACTCCATTGAATAAATGAGCACAATTTGCCCCCAGGTTTGTACTAGTCTCTGTGCATGCGTGAGCTGTTCCATATACGCCACGAGGAGTGCCCATATATACATGTATATCTAAGCACAAATTCTGCCCTGGAAGAGTGTACTTAGGGTCAAAGAGCTCATGGAACCAGTGAGATGTCCCTGGCCAGGAGCTTCCACTCCTCTTACATGGAGAGGACTTGAATGACTAGTGATTTTAAGTGCCCTAATTTTTGCATGCCCAGTATGAGACACCTTACCAGACCAGTTTTTCAGAGACTGTTGAGCACCTGCTCTCTAGAAATCAGCACCCTTTTAAAGTGTCTCAGGTTGGTACCCCAAAATCACTAGTCATTTTTGAAAGTTTAGACCCAAGAGATCTATTTATATAATCTTTTCCATCCCCCCATCCTCAGTTTTCCATCCCCCGCATCCTCAGTTTGTCTTCTGCAGGCCTGAGGATCCACCTTACAGCCTCTGAATTTCCTTCCGGTCCCTGTGGCTGCTGCTACTGCTGCAGCAGCTGCTGCTGGGAATCCCTTCTGTGCCTGCTGACACACTGCAGTGCTGTGAATTACTGCTGTTTCAGACAGATTAGGGGGCAGTGTTATTAATCTAGACTGTCCGTTAGACTGCAGACTTATAGCCTGTCCTCCTGTTTGATATTGGTGTTTGTGGGGGAGAGTGGGGAGGTAAGAGCCACAGAAGATCCTGCCTGTTTCTCACACTTTATATAGCAGGATTTTCCATGATCTGGTAATCCTCCCACTCCCTTTCCCTGTTTCCCACATACACACGTACATAGTGTGTCTCCCCTCCATCCTCGCTGCTGCTCCCACAGGGGATGGGATGAATCCGATGCTGTGCTTTAGAGGTTTCCCTGATGAAGATAGCCACAGAAGACTGCCTATGCTTTCTGCTGTTCATTTAACCCCGTAAGTGCTGTACTGCCATGTGCTTTTCATATTAGCTGTTTGTAACTGATGTTCCAGTGAGCATTGAAGACTTACGCTTATGCCAGCTTAGTTCAAGACTATGTGAGGTTTTTTTTTTTAATGATTTTGGCTAACATGGGAGATGTACGCAACTGCAGGGGTACGAGGGTGGGTATAAACTAGTTTAATGCAGTTAGTTTTTGTGTGTGTGAGAGAATATGTATATAACAAAAGCAGTTTCCTTGACCTGTTTCTCTGTGTCTTAGAGTTACATTAGCAATATGTGTAGAGGATTGTTCATTGGGATAATTGGAATGTCAAGTTGCTGTATAGAATAATGAGCAGGTTATTATATATGTGAACTTGGTTATATGGTTATCCTTTACAGAAGTGGTGTTCTGACAAATTAATGCAGTTAATATATTATATACAGAAAATATATATCTGTAATGGAGTGGTATTATGCGAGGACATTAATACAAGCTCTCTAATTCCTAAGATACCTAGCTCTTTATATAGCACTTTTCATCTTTTGATTCCCAAAATGCCTTACAAATGAGATACGTATCACTTATCACATTTTACAAGAAACTGAGGCAAAGGGACTTGACCAAGGTTACACAGCAGGCCAATGGCAGAGCCAAGAATATAGAACCCATTTCTCTGGAGTTCGGTGCCCCATCCACTGGATACCGTGCCTCTAATACAGATAGCCTATGTTATCAAGGAGCATAAGTAACTTTAGTGACTAGCATAATACGAACATTGAGATTTGGGAAGTTCTGGTACAGACTCAAATGCTGTGGCAGATTAGCCACTGGGCCAATGGGGCCTGTGCCCAGGGGCCCTGGCCAAGTTGAGGGACCCCGGAAAAATGGGTGCCCTGACCTGCTCCGCCTGCCTGACGCTCCTGCCAGGGAGAGGGGTCAAGGTGCGGGGGCTTGCCCTGTTCCACCCGCCTGGCACTCCTGCTGTGGAGCGGAAGTGGGGCTTGGGGGTTTCCCCCACTCTCTGGCAGGTGTGCCGGGTGGGCGGAGCAGGGCAAGCCCCCACACTCCAGCCCCTCTCCCCGACAGGAGCTCGGGGCAGACGGGGGAAGCCCCTGCGTCCTGACCCCATTTCCCTGGCAGGAGCTCGGGGCGGGGGGAACTGCAGGCGGAAGGGGTAAGGAGGGGCCCCCACTTGCTCTGGCCCAGAGTGACCCCAAAACCCCTAATCTACATCTGCTCAAAGTTTGTAGGAGGTCTCTGTACAAAGCATAGGCCAACGACAAACAAGCCATTGAGCCTGAACTTCACTCTTAGAAGAAAAGCTTTCAAACCAAACTCCAGCTGCGTTGGTAGGAAGAACTGGGTGAATAGTTCATAATGAATGATTGCATTAATTTTGCCTCTTTCTCTGCAAATTTTCCTCAAACATATTATGCCTAATCCTATTTCCTGATCCGTATATTGTTGGCGAACAGTTAGTTAGAGTATCATATTCACAATTTGAGTTGTTTTGATTGGACCCAGAAGTCACACGACACATTTCATAGAATCATCGAATATCAGGGTTGGAAGGGACCTCAGGAGGTCATCTAGTCCAACCCCCTGCTCAAAGCAGGACCAATTCCCAACTAAATCATCCCAGCCAGGGCTTTGTCAAGCCTGACCTTAAAAACCTCCAAGGAAGGAGATTCCACCACCTTCCTAGGTAAAGCATTCCAGTGCTTCACCACCCTCCTAGTGAAATAGTGTCTCCTAATATCCAACCTAGACCTCCCTCACTGCAACTTGAGACCATTGCTCCTTGTTCTGTCATCTGCCACCACTGAGAATAGCCGAGTGCCATCCTCTTTGGGAACCCCACCTCAGGTAGTTGAAAGCAGCTATCAAATCCCCCCTCATTCTTCTCTTCTGGAGACTAAACAATCCCAGTTCCCTCAGCCTCTCCTCATAAGTCATGTGCTCCAGACCCCTAATCATTTTTGTTGCCCTCCGCTGGACTCTTTCCAATATTTCCACATCCTTCTTGTAGTGTGGGGCCCAAAACTGGACACACTACTCCAGATGAGGCCTCACCAATGTCGCGTAAAGGGGAACGATCACGTCCCTCGATCTGCTGGCAATGCCCCTACTTATACAGCCCAAAATGCCATTAGCCTTCTTGGCAACAAGAGCACACTGTTGACTCATATCCAGTTTCTCATCCACTGTGACCCATAGGTCCTTTTCTGCAGAACTGCTACCTAGCTATTCAGTCCCTAGTCTGTAGCAGTGCATAGGATTCTTCCGTCCTAAGTGCAGGACTCTGCACTTGTCTTTGTTGAACCTCATCAGATTTCTTTTGGCCCAATCCTCTAATTTGTCTAGGTCCCTCTGTATCTGATCTCTACCCTCCAGCGTATCTACCACGCTCCCAGTTTAGTGTCATCTGCAAACTTGCTGAGAGTGCAGTCCACACCATCCTCCAGATCATTAACAAAGATATTAAACAAAACCGGCCCCAGGACCAACCCTTGGGGCACTCCGCTTGAAACCGGCTGCCAACTAGACATGGAGCCATTGATCACTACCCGTTGAGCCCAACGATCTAGCCAGCTTTCTATCCACCTTACAGGCCATTCATCCAGCCCATACTTCTTTAACTTGGCGGCAAGAATACATTTCTCTTCCCCTCATTGAATGAGTGTAATTCTTAGAATCCAGCTGGGAGTAAGAGTGCTCACAATTAGAAATTGACTTTTTGCAAATATTCTGTAATGTTTGCTTACAACTTGCTGTTTTCAACATGCCTGTCAGGAAGCTCATGTGCTAGGATATTTGTGGAAAGTGAGTGCAAAAGAGGTGCAAAGCAGCTCAATTAAATGGAATCAATTTCATCAAAACATATTAAAGAAAGTTCCTGGAAATGTTTTTTGTTTGTTGGTTTCCTCTATATTTGCCACCACTGTATTGGCAGAGGCAGCACTGGGAGAAACTAGCCATGTGGATAAATAGAAAATATAAGTTTTGAAGGCTGTGAATCTAACACCTTTCAACAGCATGAAACTGACTAAAATAAATTTAAATGGAAGGAAAGTAAAAAAGGAAACCACAGTAAACCTGCAATCAGGTTTACACTCTGGCTTGTTGCACAGTGTAAGTCTTCATGTAGACATGCCCTGATCTTGCCCTTGCAGTATCCTAATGTTTTCAGCCACCTGTCCTTGAGCGGACTATAATAGAAACATACATGCCTTCCCACACACTGCCCTTCAGCATAGGGGCCACTCGGGTGATATAGAGCCATAAAGGAGCTGCAACTAGCCCCGAGAGAAGTCTCCCAGATCAGCAGCTTGACATAAGTAAATTTACACCTCCCCCTGCCCAGGAGGCGTGGGCACAGAGTGGAATGTGTCTCACCCCACTGATATTTTAATCCAAACTCCTATAATGGCTGGGGATGTCTGGATTCAAGGTTCTGGTTTGGCCTGTTATAAAAGATCCAGAAGTAAACTTCCCTAAAGTTTCGTCTGAGCAGCAGAATCTGAGCTCCCTCCACAGAAGGATTAATAGATGAATTAATCCCAGATGTAACGCCATTGAAGACAACTGGGTTACAGTAGGGATTAATCTGGCCCATAGAGCTAAACCATTAGTTCCTCAGTTTCCATTGAACTTTTTTGGGGGGTGAAAAACATGTGTGGTACTTTCCATGCTTGTCTGGCTTTTTTACTTTGTCTCTAATTGGTAATTGCTAGTAATTAGATGATTATGTATGAGGCTCCCTGTCATTATCATAACAACGTGGCTGCAAAATAATGGGCTGGGGATAAAAAGCCAAACAGTCTTGTTGCGTGACTATATTGCTCTAGTACTTTTCATCCAGAAATAATGGGGCAATTAAAGAAAGGATAAAAGAGTTCTGAATATCCTCTTTAATGTTAAAATTATGTCACTTTGGCTGTATTGGCAGCCTTTTTATTTTCATTTCCTGTGAATATTCTGGAAATGGATTTCATGGCAGGGATGTTAAGTGAAATTTAAGCAAATATTGGTGATAGTGAGTTTTGCATTCATATTAATAGGATTTATATCTGGACACCTGATTTTAAGCATTCTGCTCATGCAGTCAAGGAATAGATACAATACCATGTGACCTGTGCCTCAGATCAGCACAGTTCATATAGCAAATACTCTAATCAAATTGCCCTGGTTCCACCTAAAAAACAATAATTATTTGCAGAAGTTATTTTGCAGGGAGTTTTGAATAGTGAATGAATCTCAGACCATCATAATCTGTTCACAGGCAATTTGTAAACAGAAAAAGAAGCAAAATATATTGAACAGGATCACAAAGCACTTCGCAAACTCTTCAGACAGGGTAATTTCACCTGCCAGTGTAGTGTAACCACCTCTGGTGTGAAACACAGCAGCCTTAATTTTACAACTCCTCTTTAAGGCCCCAATTGAACAAAGTGCCCCTATTCAGCAAAGCATATCAGCATGTGCTTTCTATCCCATTGAAGCCAATGTTAAGTGACTGAAGACCCTGCTTTACAGAGGTGGATTTAAGTATGGGGTGAAGTGCTTTGCAGGATAAGAGCATCTCCAGGAGCACAGAGCCATAACACCACGCTGGAAGACTGGTGCAGTGCTGATTCAGATGGAAGTGTGCTACCTACTGAATCACCATGCCATGTTGTGCAGAAGCTGGGGTTTTCCTACTCTCTTTTTCTCCAAGTACTAGTCAGCCTGACCCCTTTCAGCTCTTAATAGCTGATGAGATAAACACTGAGGAGATAACAAGGAGTCGGGTGGCACCTTAAAGACTAACAGATTTATTTGGGCATAAGCTTTCATGGGTAAAAAACCCATTTCTTCTGATGCATCTGAAGAAGTGAAGTTTTTTACCCACGAGAGCTTATGCCCAAATAAATCTGTTAGTCTTTAAGGTGCCACTGGACTCCTTGTTGTTTTTGTGGATACAGACTAACACAGCTACCCCCTGATACTTTACACTGAGGAGATGTGGATGTAGAAACAGAGTTATTTACAGAAGCATCCTACAGTAAATTTAAAGGACTGTACGGGTGTGCAGTTAGTAACTATGAGCAATAGATGCTTTGGCAGCATTAGTGCAAAGACACAGTAAACTATCTATAAAGGAAAACTTTGCTATGTGATCTAATCACAACCCCTACAGTTCAGTAAGTGTTTTCACCGTAATATGCTATTGTGCGTCATATGGAGAGGGAACTGATGTTCTGTTATAATAATACAGTAGATGCATGCTTTGCATTTATAAATAATGCATTTGATTTGTAAGATATATAAATAACATGGAATGTATAATTCATACTGAGACTTCTACAGACTCATTTTCTATAGACTTCATGTGAAAGACTAATTTATTTTCTCCATTCTTGGATTCTAAACTGTATTTCAGTGGTCTCGTTCCTATAGGGCTGCACTGCTGTAAATTGCACATTTGGATTTAATAATGGTTTATTGTTGCAGTTCTATCAGTACCTGTCTCCAGAGCTATCTTACTGGATACCATACAATAGCAGGAGCTAGTGAATAACTAGCAACAGACATTCAAACTCCAGCAAATATATGTCTTCAAGCTCTCTGGTAAAAGTTGCTAGCTCTGTATGGCTTGCTTTAGGTTCCTGCCAGGGGAAATGAAAGTTACTTCCTGCCCTGGAGAAGTTTATGTAAGTGACAAAATCATTGGAAATGTATGTTACCAATGACGTAGCTATATGTGTCATGATTTCTTGCTGAATGCTAATCTGTAGCATGTGTGTATATTGAGGAACATATTGCCAAATATCAGAGGGGTAGCCGTGTTAGTGTGGATCTGAAAAACGCAACAGAGAGTCCTGTGGCACCTTTAAGACTAACAGATGTATTGGAGCTTATGCTGTTGCTTTTTACATATTGCCAAATGAAGCTATTGCAAGTTCCTGAGACAGCAAGGAGTTTGTGTTTGCAGACGGAGAGATCAGTGGAGTGTGTCTAGCGATGCTGGTGGAATCTATTATTAAATGAAAAAATAAGTGAACGGAAACAGGTCCTCATTAGACTTCCAATAGTTACCATGCTGTGCAGAACCGGCTGCGCTGGAATAGTGAGTGGGGCGGGGGAGGCTCTGGCTGCAATGGGATAAAGCTCAAGTCTTCTCAGGGACACAATGCCAGGTTCATCTGCCACTTGTCACGCCCTTTATTAAGAGTTCTCAGTGTGGATCCTTCTACTTCCACGGTTCTGCAGGATGGAGTCCCTCCCTGGAAGTACACCTCTCCCTGCTTTTTCTATTGGCAACCATGTTAAGGTGACACGTTAGTCTCAAGATTTCAAACATGGATGTCTTAGATGTGCCCACAAAGTTTGCACACTCGGCTCTGCATGGCAAATGAACCATACGATCCGATGGTCAAATTCACTGCTGGCATAACCAGAGACAATTCCATTTGACACAATGCCTGTGGAGAATTTGGTTCATTGATTCATTGAGTTAATTGTGATAGTGGGAAGTGAGCTGAGGATCACTGACTCATTTCACATAGGCCTCCAAACAGCCATAATGCGCTCTGCCATTATTGATTTTCAGCCAGATTTGAGCCTGTTGACTTAGAGAGACTCAGTCCAGGCCTCCGTTACATTCAGCATTTTGATTCCAAGTCCTCATCTCAGTCTCCCTTTCCTCCTAACCCTCCTCGTGCTCTAAGAAGGAATAAGAGAAGTTCTCTGAAATGAGTCATGTTTCTCCTTTTCCCTTATTGTGGGAGCTGAATGAAGTTCCTTAAATTTTTCACACATGTTCAGTTCAGGAAGGTGATTGCAATAGCATCTGCTGAGGACCAGTACATGTTCCTGCAGTGCCTGCTTCCCTGTACTTTGCTGCTTCCCTAATTACTGCAATTACCCACGAGCTCGCTTCATGCGGGAACTGCCAGCTAGCAATTATATCAGGTACGGCTTCCCCAGTCCCAGGGGAAATTCTGGTAGCCACTTGTTCATTAAAACTACTGATGTGATCCTCCCGTAGCTGGAGGGATGCCTTGCCTCTGAGAGTGGGGCTTTAATTTCCCAGCTTCCATCTGAGTTTATTTAAGTGGTTTCCTTGGGGGAGATGCTGACAGGTTTTATTTAATTATTATTATTTTATTCCCATGACAGAAACCTTCTGGTTTTATCAAGCAGATTCTGCTGAGTTTTTGCTTCCTTGAGGGGGAGGGAACAAGGCTGTTGAGCCATCTGTCCAGCCCTCTGCCGTGCTATGAAGTGCCCTATATTTAAGGCTATGGGAGTAGATCCTTGTGATTTCTCTCTCAGCTGTTTGGAGAAGCGCATGCATACCTCAGGGTGACTTGATTGCTTCGACAGCTATGCCGTGTACACAGGCATGACTTGTCTGTGTATGTAAGTGTGAATAATTGGAATAACAGCAACAACTCTCGACCCTTCCATAGCATCCTTCATACGCAGATCTCAAAGTGCCTTACAAAGGTGCATAGGAATTGTCCCCATTTTGCAGATGGGGAAACTGTGGCACAGGGTGTGATTGTCAAAAACGTCTAAGTGACCTAGGAGCGCGAGTCCATGAAAATTACATTGTGAAGTCACTTAGAAGCTTTTGAAAATCCCACCTGATCAAAGTTACAGTGCAAGGCCTGGTCTACACTTAAAAACATAGGTTGGCATAGCTATGGTGCTCACATCCATACCCCAAGTGAGGCAGCCTTGTCAACCTGACCCGTGGTGTACACACAGCTCGGTCAATGGAAGAATGCTGCCATCGACCTAGCTACCCTTGCTCAGGGAGGCGGTGTCTTACAGTGATGGAAGCCCCCCTCTCTCTTATGTCAGTTGAGTGTATCTGCAGTGCAGGGTTATGCCAGCATAGCTACAGTGCATAGCAATGCTGCTATAGTCCCCACACTGTAGACGTGACATTAGAAGCAGCGCTAGGGAAACCAGGGGAGATCTGCAAAGGTTCCTAACTCCCAGCGAAAGTTAATGCCTAACTGCCATTTGTGCGTTTGCAGATCTCCCTCACAGTCCTCCTATCTTCAGTCCAATTCCCCTGCTCTAGCCACTAGACCAGGGGTCAGAAACCTTTCAGAAGTGGTGTGCTGAGTCTTCATTTATTTACTCTAATTTAAGGTTTTGCGTGCCAGTCATACATGTTAACGTTTTTAGAAGATCTCTTTCTAAAAGTCTGTAATATAGAACTAAACTATTGTTGTACGTAAAGTAAATAAGGTTTTTAAAATGTTTAAGAAGCTTCATTTAAAATTAAATTAAAATGCGGAGCCCCCCAGACTGGTGGCCAGGACCCGGGCAGTGTGAGTGCCACTGAAAATCAGCATGCGTGCCGTCTTTGGCATGCGTGCCGTAGGTTGCCTACCCCTGCACTAGACGGAAGCTCTAACTCTGTATGTAGTTTTCTGAACCTAGTGCTGCTTTCTTAGGGTGACATAATTGGAGATGGCAGCAGTCCACTAGCCTGGAGTCAAAGGCCATGCCTACTCGATGTGCCGGGGTGGATTCCCCTGCTTGCATATACTGTACACACTTGTGGAAGCTCAATGAGAGCCAGCAGGAGTATAAGTGTAGTGTAGCTATAGTATTATAGAGAGCGGCAGTGGAGATAGCACAGGTAGCTGAGCCATGCCAAGAATAAAGCCTGGCACCGGTTGGTACGTATTTGGCATGGCTCAGCTGTGCCTCAGTTGCTGCTGTCCATGCTATTGTGACTACACTACTATTTATACTTGTGCCAGCTACCGTGAGCATGTGTACACAAACAGGGCAATAACCCCCGTAGCCTGTAGGGTAGGCATAGCAAAAGTGACAAGTACTATTAGAGCTGAGGTCTTGGAGTCATGGCTTTTGTGTTCAGTTCCCACCAGTGAAGTATGTGACCATGAACAAGTCACTTATCTTCTTCGTGTCTTAGAGATAATAAAACTAAGCCAGGGGTTAAAATACATCACATGGGAGGCTGTACTGCTTAATTCATTACTTTTAAATCTTGTTGAGATACTAAGGTGAAGGTTGTTTTGTAAAGTGCAAATCCTTTTAAAGAACATCCTCATCAGACCCTCTTTTCCAAAAACTTATCAAATCCAGTCTTGAAACAAGTGAGGTTTTTTGCCCCCCTACTCCGATTGGAAGGCTGTTCTTGAACTTCACTCTTCTGATAGTTAAAAACCTCTGTCTAATTTCAAGCTTAAACTTGGTGCCATTTGTTCTTGTGCCAGCACTGGCCCTTCACTTAAATAACTCCTCTCCCTCCCTGGTGTTTATTCCTTTGATGTGTTTATAAGCAGCAATCATATCTCCTCTCCTCTTTCATTTAGTTAGGCTGAACAAGACAAGCTCCTTAAATCTCCTCTCACAAGGTAGGTTCTCCATTCCTCTGGTCATCCTCCTAGCCCTTCTCTGCACCTGTTCCAGTTTGAATTAATTTTTGTTAAACATGGGAGACCACAATTGTGCACACTGTTCCAGATGAGGTCTCACCAGTGTCTTGTATAATGGTAATTACACTTCTCTCTCTCTCTTGGAAATGGGTCATCCTAGGATTGAATTAACTTGTGGCTCAAGCATTGTAGCACTTAATATCATTATTATTTATTATTACTGCTTCCCTGTTAGCAATGGGTGTCATCTTGATAGTGTATATTAATTGGGCAGTATCCTTTGAAATAGTTCGGGAGTCTTCTAGTTGGTCTCCCTGCCTTTTATCGCAGAGACCACCAGATGCTAACTGAACAGCAATATATGTATGTAGTTAGGTCTTGTGTGTTGGTATATAGTTACTAAACGCTGTTATTAGGAACCCACCTATGTGTGTGTAGTTTCCTCATATCCTCAATATTGTGTAGAGATCAAAGACACAACGGATCCCAGCTCCTATTGCGGGGAAGTGTGTGTGTGTGTGTGTGGGGGGGGGGGGGGTTTGAACCTATAACCACTTATTCTAATCCGGAGGCAGACAGAGCCATGACTTTTGTAGAATCAGAGAAGAGGAGAAAGACCTTTTGGGTTCCTCAGTGTGCAACCACGGGGTGATTACCTTCAAGACACTTTCTTGACACAAATATAAATGTTCACTATTTAAATAAAACATTTGCACATGAAGTCTTGTGCTATTAGAGCTTATTAGGTACCGGTATATAGAGGTACCGGTGTATATATAGTGCTGCCATCAGCACCTTTTTAATTATGACTAATTATAAAACCCTTCAATTATTTTAGACCCAAATCTACCTCTAATCCCAGTACATACAGACTCTCCCTCAGATTTAATTGCTAGACATTATTCACATTGGAGACATTGAGTCCTGCAAAGCAGGTAATAACCAGTGTCATTTGTATTAAAGAAATTAATCTCATGCCATGCTAAGCTTCCACCTCCTCTACCTTGTCATGGCTTTTCTTCGCCTGATTTGAGATCTTTGTTACCCATTTAAGAAGGTGTCATTGCACAGTTTGGTTCTAGGAAGTTGGTAGGCGCTGAATGCTGATACGACGGGACAGAAATGCCAGCTTTTATTTAGAACTTTTGTTTAGCGTCACTGTTTTTGTTCACATCAAACACTGGCTCAATGGGGAGCTAGGAGAGCTTGACTCCATGCATTGCAGAATGAATGGCAGGTATCTTTAGAATACAGCAAAGGAGTTGAGACAGTTGTGGAATTGACTCCTGCAGGGATTATTGACTCAGATGCTGATCCTGGACTGGATAGTTTTTGACCAACAATTAGAAATGTACTGAACTCTTGTAACCAAACCCCCCGTAACTCGTGTGTGTGTGTGTGTGTGTGTTTCCTCTTTGTCTTGTTTGGAGGTTTATTGCAAATGTATTGACTTCACTGAATTTATTATTTTTATTAATTTTTAGTATTACAGTAGGACCAGAAGCTCCAACAGAGATTGGGGCCCCTTTATAGGAAGCATTGTGCAAATACATAGCGAGAGAGAGTTCCTGCCCCAAAGAATTTATCATCTGAATAGACAAAAGACAGAGAGTGGGAAAGAGGTAGTGTTAAGGCTGCACCACAGACAGCAGGATTTGTTCTACTGTTTATACTTATATGTGCATACCAGCATGGGAATATAAGCAAGCTCTGTCTGGTGAACTGTAGCTCTTCTCTTACACAGCAATGAGGATAAATCGCCCACTATGTGCACTAAAGCTATGAATATGCATATCAAAGCGTTCTGAAGACATCAGGGTGGCTATGAACAGCCAATTGAAGTAATTTGTGATGTTACCAGAATGCTGAAAGAGAGATGCTGCTGTATTTTAAATTTGTCAGCATCACCTTTTAGATATTCCTAAAAGTTACCACGTGATCGTAACAGATATTTTTTAATTAAAAGATCAAATAATACTAATTAGAGTTGAGTGTGAAGCAAGCAATTCCACTCCCACATCTCCAAAGCCAGGGGTGGTTGTGGTTTGTTCTCACCTCTAGCAACACTTGAAACATAACCCTTTACTTGAGGATCTCAATTTAACATGTAAAATTGGGGTTCCAGACGTTTTACCAACGGTCCAGCTCATACAAAGATCAGTTAAGTGACTTGCCCAAGGTCACATAACAGGACAGTAGCAGAGATGGAATTAAAATGCAGTGGTCCTGTGCTCAGACTAGTCCTTCCTATATACTACAAAATACTTATCCATCTGGCTTCTCCTGACTGTTTAGCAAAGCTAAGAGGGAAATAATTTTTCTAAAGAATTATTTGGACTTCCATTGAAAACTGCATTTTTGTTTTGTTTTTTGCTTTAGAATGTACTATTAAAAAACAATGAAAATTTTTCCACAGAAAATTTTCTCCCCCCCCCCCCCAAAAAAAAAAACATTGATGGAAAATTGTGACCACCTGTTCAGTCTTTATAGGATTAAGATTCCCTGAGAAACAATTTTAGCTCTTTAAAAAGGGAAAAAATATTCAGGGTTTAATTCTTCCCTGTTGTAACTACACTAACTCATTGGATTTGCACCAGGTATTAATTTGTGCCTCATCAGATTTTATTATAGATCAGGCCTTGCAAATTTGCGTGACAAAAACCCTATTGTACAAACCACATCCTGTGCCCTAGAACATCTGATTGTGATGAGAACATTTCAAGAAAATCTATCATGATGGAAAAGAAAGAGAAATCCGCACAAGACAGAAGAGAAAACAAAGGTCCCAGCTAAAACCACAAAATACCCAGCTGATTCTATCTCCATCTCCCGTATCAGCTCAATCATTGATCTACTAACACCCACTCATAACCTTCCCTCTTTTGCAAGTGCATCTGATATCACTTCAGAACAGCCTATACCCTGAAGCAAGAAACATAAATAATCCCACCTGCTGGAATCAAAATATCCAGTGGAAAAACTGTAGTAAGCAAGGGGGACTTTAGTTCCTGGATAAGTAGTGACATTGTTGATATTGAAGAACCCAATGTCAGGAGCTTGAACATGTAAAAGAAACCAACTCCACAGGCCATAGGGCAAGAAAATCTTTAAGATCATGGGAAGTACACCAAGATGCTTGGCTGAGAAAAGATGGTGAGATCGCAGCTAGCTCTGCACTATTGCTCTATGAGATAGACTTCTTAGAACTGTTGGATGAAAGAGGGTCACGGCATGTTTGTGAACAGACTGCAATATGTAGGCTACTTACAAAGGAGGGTAATATTCTGTGAGATGCTGAGTGCCTTCAGTTCCTGCCGACTTTAATGGGAGCTGAGGATGTTCAGCACCTGGCAAGATCAGGATTATACGATTTCCTATAAAATGGCATCCTCTGCTCCCAGAGATATGTAACACTGTCGGAAAAGAGGAGCCATAGTTTTTGGTTTATTTTTTAAATCTCCTTCAAATGCATCTAAACTCATTTATTTTAAACAATTTTACTGCCTGCAGCTATTTAACCACTAGAGAGCAGCAGGAACTCATTGGTAGAGGATACCTTTGCTGTCCCCCATACCTGGCCATAGGGAATCTCTCAGAGAGCGAGTGGGAAGGTTCAGAAGACAGGAGTGGATTAGAAAAGGGGACCCGGATCCAATGTGAAGAGCTTACTCATATTCCAGTAACTCTTGACCCCACTATCTGATGGCAAATGTTAAGTGCTCAGTAGCAGAGGCCGCACGTATGTCACAGCCCTTATGGCCAGGGGAACAGAGTTGTAAAATGCATTTGAGATTCTGTTCTGTAGGCCACTTCAGATACCAACTTAACATTGGCCTCTAAGAGGGGGACTGGAACCATCCAGGTCTGAGCTTTTCCAAAGTTCAGGGATGTTGGGATCAAGGATTTTGCCTTCAGTCCTTCTTTATCATTATCTGTATTGCAGTAGCTCCTAGGAGCCCCTCGTCATGGACCAGGACAAAAAGACGGGCCCTGCCCCAAACTGCTGACACCTTTACTTGCTGCTCGGATATGGATAGCAAATAATAATACCTAGCTCCTATGTAGCGCTTTCCATCAGTAGATCTCAAAGCACTTTACCACGGAGGTCAATATCCCCATTTTACAGATCAGGAAACTGAAGCCCAGAGAGGTGAAATGACCTGCCCATGGTCACCCAGCAGCAGAGCCAGGACTAGAGTCCTGGACCAGTGCTCTCTCCTCTAGCCTTGCTGTTGTTTCTCTGCTATCCATGGTAGACACTGTTACATGCTAAGTAATCACACTGACCGTGAGATCTTGTGTGCTTAATTAAACACCTTTTGAGGGGCAAGAAAATCCTGCCAATTGCCGTTTAAAAAAAAAAAGGCCCTACAGGTTACAATTTGCTTCCCATGGCACTGTGCTGGGCCTGCCTGCATTCATTGTCATGGCACAGGGGTTAGGTGGGTGTTTGAATGTTAGATCTAAGCCCGTCAACTTTAGAGTTAAAAGAATTCATCCATTTCCTCACTTATGAAGCTAAGCCGTAGTATGTGGTGATGCTGAGAGAGATGTTTACCCAGAAGTCCCCCCACCCCCCCGCTCCCCAGCTTCATTATTAAAGCAGCTAGTATAAGCTACAATTGAAGCAGATTTTCCTTTAACATGGGCCCCGCAAGTTTACGTTCAAATGCCTGAGAGAGAGGAAATTAGCCTAGTACACAATATGTAATGCTATTATTGGACACGCTAGCTGAAAGTTAAGTGCTGGGCAAATAATGCAAAACAAGCCCATTTAAAAATGGTTAGGATTTTTAAACGAATTAGCTTTGACCAGGCTCCATGCGCCTCCTGTCAATTTTCTGTGGAGATTCAAGTGATCACATTTTACTGACCCGAATACTCATGAAATGCTAATTTCCAAGCTCTGTCTGCAAATGTTTGCAGAAATGGGGTTTTAAATTTATTACTTATATTCATTTACATGCTCCCCATCCATTCAGGGAACACTAACAATACCTGTGAGACTTATCTGATGTGTCCCAGCTGAGCAACATGGTTTGATTTCCATTGCAGTTGCCCCTTCTGGTTCATGCAATTTTCATCCCTGCTGGCTCAGAGGGGTGTGTCAAGCCCTTGGACTGTGTATTTTGCCTTTCATCTAAGGATCTCAACATGATGTACAAACATTTTGTAATTAAGCTTTTATGCCCCCTGTAAAATAGGCAAGTGTCTTTATCCCCTTCTTACAGATTGAGAAAGTAAAGTACAGAGTTGTGAAATGACTTTCTCTCAAGAATCCGTGGGAGAACTGGGATCGGAACCAAGGAGCCCTGATACCCAGTCCTCTGCCACAGCCACATTTAGTCTCCCTGACAATCACGCAGTATTAAGCCTTCTCAGACTGTTCTGACTACTTAAGACTTTTTGTGTTGCTTGCAGTCCTAAGGGAATTGTTGAGAAACCATTTACATGGTATTAAAATATAATGTATGGAGGAAATTCTCCTCTTGTGCTCACACATAAAACCCATTGGAATTAGGAAAATCGAGTACACTCCTTGAATAAAATCATTGTGCATTGACTACGAGAAAGGGACTGAGAGAATTTTCAGTTGGACCATATGAACTGGAACCATAAACTCACTGAACGTTAAATCTCACCAAATGAGGGTCAATCCATCCTCATCATCGTATCCACTCATTATACTCCACACCCGAACATAGCCATTATATTAACAACAAACCCTCATATCTCAATGTCTGTACTTTGACCCGTTAACCTTTTACCCCCAGTCAGGGATATTGCAGATTATATATTCCTTATGCCAGCCGATCTTAAACTGAACTTCTCACCCCTTGATAATCTATACATTATTTCCTGATAACCAGAAACTCCTACGCTTAAACTCTGTACCGTTCACTTTTTTTTTAAACACCATCCTAATAAAATTTTTAAGTGTGAAGTAGTATTGTTTGACACTACTTAGGAATCAAAAAGAAATGAAGAAATGTCACCAGTCTGCATGTGCTACAACTGCTTTTCTACTGAAAGGGACACACAAGAAAAAAGAGTAAGTGAATACTGGTTTCATTGGTTGTGGTAGGTGCTGGCGTGCTAGCCCCAGGGACAGATGAAACAGATAAAGCACAGCACTGCCATTGCTAGTGCAAGAGTCCCCACCACGTGCCTCAGCCCTGACCTTGGCGGGGCACTCTCTAAAATTGTTGATGGTGCTTTGCTGAGTCTCTCAGTGGGGGTATTAACTAGTGATAATTATGGAGGTGGCTTTAGGGGGTGTGGACTCTGGGCCATTGGGAATTGGATTGAGGCTGCCAATTGATTTCATGTGAGACACACATTGGGGACAGATGGTAAGGATTTTTGGTCACTATCATTATGGCGCTAGATTACAACCAGTGAGCCAGAGTTAGTGGAACTTCTGTGACTCATGTGAGTGGTCCCAGAGAGTCTATGCAAGCTGCAATAGATGGGGTGGTATCAGTGACTGTCCTGATATATATATTTCTCTTTCCTCCCTCCTACCCATACCTAGTTGAAAGGCAAGCTAAATCCCATTTTACATTAGCAGTGCAGCTCACTGAGTATATATTATATCCCAGGGATCATTAGTTTCAGCAGAGGAGTTTTAAATGAACATGTCTTGGGGAAAATACAAATATGCAGTAGGAAAGTGACATTACAGACGGTGCCTGTAATGGATGTGTCGTACTATCTGCTATCTCTCTACTATACCCAACATAAATGCAATATGTGCTTTGTCTAACATGTGGCAAATATATTGTACATGCATGTACTGTTTGTTTCATAGATGCAGCATGAACACTTCATGTATGCATACTATATGCCATATGTGCTGCATACATATGACAAACATATGGTATCCATGTGGCAACCACATTGCACATACAACTACTTTGTGGCATATGTGTAAAACCCATGCATGCCTATGCACTGTATACATTCATATATGTATATTTGATCTTTGCTGCATACATGAAGCATATAGGTATGAGTTTTATGCTACAGGCGTGTCCATGCACAGTACACATAGAGTTATTGTATGCTACATGCATGCATTGGGCACATTTCCTAGTTGCATTATGTGCAGCACACATGTGGCAAAGGACTGCACAAAGATACACTACTTGCTGCAGATGTTTATTTCTGTAAGAAGTAGCATAGGGCATGAATGTGGATGACACAGCATGGAGGTTTTCACTTGTCCCTTAAGCATTTCCCAAATAGCCCCATTCAGGGGAAGATCATCAAGAGAAATGACACTCTTCCTCAGGCGTTTATCTAATTTAGGAAATAGGCTCTAATGGCCTAGCCGCTGAGATTGTGGATAATAGAGAGATGATGGACAGGAGTGGTATTTATGAAGCAGTTTCTAGAACACTTATTATACAATGAGTTTACCCATTGTAGGCAGGAACCTTCTGTGTCCTTCCATAGTTCTGTAGCTCCTGGGAGTTGAGAGGAAGTTATAAAGGTTTCCATTTTGCATTGTGCAGCATAATACAGTGAGTGATGGTTCTCTTACAAGCACTTTTTCTTTTGTCAGGGTTTTGTGCAGTACTCAGCAGTGCTCTGCTTACCTCTACTCTGTGAGGGAAAAGGGAGTGAATCCAGCAATTGGTACTTGGACTAATGCCACAGAGAGAGGGGGAGGATGTTTCAGGGAATTAGCCACCCTTTAACCAACGGGTGTGAAGGAAAAACTTTCCTAGGGGGGAGGAAACAAGAACTGCCATTTCTCGGTTTCTTGTGGCTTCCTCCGAAGCATTTGGTCCTGGCCACTCAGAGACAAGATACTGGATTAGATGGAGCACTGGTCTGATCCAGTCAGACAGTCCCTATGTTTCGCTCTCCTTTGGTCCCACGAAGCACTGTATTTTGTTGGCTTGGCCTGAAACTGTGTTGCTTGCTTCTGTTAAGGGGACGATTGTGAACAGAAGTCCTTTCAAGCTACTGTCCGAGCATTGGGTTTTCTACAAACCTCTCCCCTGGCCGCTGTTCCTTAGAGTTTGGAAGGTGTAGGGAAGAGCTTTATAAGGCGTTGGGTAAGTTTTGGTCCAATAGTGAACTCTAAGATGTAAAGTCTAAACTCTAAGATTCTAGTATCTGAGAACGCGGGAGCAGGCAGGGCTGATTTCAGGCACATGTGTACTTCAGGAAGCCAAAAAAGAGAAGGGGGAACAAGAATTTACTTCAAACTCGAACACTTCAATAAAAAAATTATAATAAAACAAAATTCATATTTTGCTCAGAGGATAAAGCAGATATTTACAGGTCAACATCTAGGTTCATTTCTGTGTGTGTTAGCCTGGAAGAACATTTATCCTCTGCTGAGCTTAGGCCGTGTGCTACTGGTTTAATGAATATCTGTGCACCGCTGCACTTGATTGATGGAATGTAACTACAGCTGCTTGTGCATATGTGACTATGAAGCCTATGAAGGTTGTGAGCCCTAACACTGGTACCCCAAGGAGTCTTTAGCTCAAGTGGTAGAGGCTTGTGTTTGTGGACCCAGAGTCCTGATGCTGCATGTGTATAGTTCAGCATGTGGTATGTGTTTGTAACCGTGGATTTTGTTACACCTAAATGTAACACCAGGTGTTTTCCTGGGTGGAATAAAGGCAAGGGATACTCAAACCGCTAAGGACAGCCAGGAGAGCTGGGTACACCTTTGAAGTGGGTTGTCCTGACAGGGGGCACAGCAATACCTGATGGCATTTTCAGGCACTCTGCAACATGCCTTGGGTCTCTCCTAGAGCGGGTGTATATATTGCTTCATGTGCCGGGCTGGCTTAAATACAAAAATCTACTGAACTGAGCTAGTGAAGCAGATATTCTAGCTGAATAGGAAAGAATGTGCTGTTCAAAGACCTTTTGTACTCACAGGCTGGTTCTCCTGTGATTTAATTGTGTGTGCTGTGAGCTGTGACCTGTTATGAAAGTGCTATACAGGTACAGGAAATTCAGAGAGAGCTGGAGTGAGTCACTACTTGACTCCTGCAAACTGTGTATGGGTTCTGAAAACTGATGCAAGTTTCTAGGGAAATTCACCATAGAAGGTAGCCTAGCTGGGTGTCAGAATTAAGCAATGACTGACCTTAGGGCAAGGTGTGTGTTTATGTTCTTGCTGCAGGGGCTCTGAATGGCTGGCCTTTGCATTCTGCTCGTGGGCATGTTTCTGGTCTCAGTTGCACCAGTGCAATCCAGAGGATATCGTGAAATTAATCAATTTGCTCTGGATTCACTATAGTGTGACTGTGAGCAGAACTGGGCACCATGCACTTGAGATATATTGAGCAGCATAGGTATGCACGGTGCTGTACAAGCCCCAAGCAAGATGCAGTCCAAGCTGCAAGTCATTTGCAATCTAAATATGACACAGAGAAAACAGCTCAAGTGAGGGCCCAAGCTCTTGGAGACCGAGGTTTTTGTTTTGCTGCCATCTATTTGATGGATTGGTATTGGAAGGCGTTGAGATTAGTGATCACGTGAATAAGACCAGGTGGTCTCATTTTTGTGGCTGATGACCTTTGAAACACTCAACTATCCTCTTTCATTTGGACAAAGATCCTGTTCCAAAGAGCTTACCTTAAAAGGAAAGGACTAAGTATGTTGCTCCAATAACAAAATACATAAGAGCCACACAGAAGAATTTGTTTTAATTGAGCAAGGAATGACAACAATGAAGGGATTTTTTGGGTGGCAACTGAAGGTTTTTTTTGGGTTGGTTTTTTTTACAATGCATGAGGCCAAAGGTTAAATGCTTTTAACTACTCAAGATATGCCAAATCCATTAGGAATAACGCACAGCCATAAGCCTTTCATGTTTGTTGATGATACAGGAAATATTGATTTTTAAAAAGAAGGATCCACTCGGGCACAGGTGCCTGTTAGGTATTGTTGACTAGAATGTGACATCACTCACATCCAATCAGAAACCTTTGTTGGACTCCAGCCTCTTTAAACCCCTTTGTGAGTTACTAAATGTTCAGAAACTGATGAGTAAAGCAATACTAAATGTGTTCAATACGCTTTGTTTGTTTCAAGTTTGAAAGCATCAGATGGACTGTGTTTAAGCCCATTTCTGGCTTTGTGGTATGGCCTATGGGGTTTGAGTTCTGGTGCTAGAGGTGGGATATAGTGGACCTTAAACATGTATTTGAGTTCTAGGGTCAGACTGTGTGTTTAGGGCCAGTGCCCATAGTTTTAAGATTAGGATCAGGTGGCCTTATGCAGTATATACATTGCACCTATATTCTGCACAGAGCACTTCCAGGGACAATGTATATCCCCCCATTCCAGTTCTAAGGTCAGTGCCTATTTGATCTTGTATCGCATATACACTTGTACTTTTGTTTCAGGCTAGACATGTTGAACAATGTGTCTTTAAGATCTGGTGTCACTGTAACAAAGCTTTGTGACAGGATAAAGGCAAATTCCCAGCCATTTGTGGGAAATAATGCAGGAGACATTGATCCTATGATAATGCTCTATTGTAATCACTATGTTTGTAGCATCCCAAATAAGACTGTCAGTGTATCTAACAAGGACTGGTGCAAGAGAGTGGCATTTGCTTACTGTACCATTATTGACCTGCTTGATTCTTACTGACTTAGAGGACAGACTCATTGAAATCTTCAGCCAAGCAAATACCAGTTTATTTGTAAAGGTCAAGTTGTACACTTAATTATGAAGGCTGGTTTCTGATTGGCTGGGGATATAACTGAATGTATTTTTATTAGCTTTGACTAGTGAATAATGAGATCGCTCCTCCTGTCTGAACAGGCAGCATAGATTGCATTTGGTGTTAACATGTATTCCTTTCTCACTTCACAATGTTGGTTTGGGAGACTAAGGATTAGACTTAGTTTTGGCCAGTCTCGATAGGTGCTGGGCATCTGCGACTCTGAATTGCAGATACTGGGTACTTCTCATTATCAGATTATTTGTGAGGAAAGAGCCTGGTTCTTCCCATAAGGAACTGAATAAATGCAGCAGGGCATGTGCTGCAGAACTACCTCTGTCTTATTTTTGTGACACACTGGGAATTTTCAGTTTGTGGCTAGTATTTTTCACCCCACAGACAGAAGTTTTTGTCTGACAACGGAGCCTCTGAGTGTCAAGGAACAACACATGCAGGCAGGTGACCAGTGTCCTGTGTCCAAAATAAAACTGACGCAGTATGTTCAAGTGTGAACAACTGTTGCTTGGTAATAGTGACTTAAAGGGGAAGACCCTATATTTTTTTTTATGGGAGTAAAGGCAAGTCAGAATGGGTAGATCATAACAAGCAGCTTATTAGTATTTATTTATTGGCTTTCATGATAGTATCTGAGTACTTCCCATATGCTAAGAAATGTATCTTCACATCATCCACATGAGGCAGGGAAGTACTATTATCTCATTTTATAAATGGGGAAAGACTGGGGTACAGAATTTAAGTGTCACTGGAGGACTGTTGCAGAGCTAGGTACAGAACCCCAATCTCCTGAGTCACCATCCATCCCTGTATCCACAAGAGCATCATGTTCCAAATCCTAATTCTAGCTGAAGGTGTCAGGGTATGTGTGCACTGGACGGACCCCAGGGTTTTTAGGGATTCCATTTCTAAGGGAGTGTTCCAGTGCTGGGCCTTCAGACAGAAGGAGAGAACTTTTATTGGGATGCCAAAGAGAATGTAGAGCTTTCCATAATATTTATAACAACCCTCCCACCCCCCACATGTAAACAGAGGTCTTTGCTTTTTATTTGAAGTTCTCGCTCTCTCACACACATGCACTCTCTCTCTCACACACACACACCCTGTAAAATTTCAGAGAAAAACTTCAGTGATTTTGGAATTTTGAATTCAAAATTTTGTCGCTACAGGATCAGTATTTTGCCTGAAGCATGGCAGATTTAGTAAAAACTGCCATTTTTGAGGTGTGTGTGTGGGGGGGGGGGGGGGGGGAAATGTTCAGCAAATTAAACTTTTTGAGCTGCAAAAGTGATTTGGTGAAAGGTGGATTTGGTGAAAATTTCCAAGCATTATATTTGCAGTAATCTCCCTGCTCCAATTGAAAGATTTCTCAAAGTATAGGGAGGGCAAATCTCACACATCTGAAGGATTTAATCTCCTGAAGTCATTTTCAGGATTTTTCTGCATTTGCAAACTATTTGGAATTCACAACTATTTGTTCCTGTATTTTATCTGGGTCTTTTCCCCTCCTTCCTTCTCAAGAATGATTTAGTTTAGAAGAAAGTTAACTAATGGGAAATCTAACCTGTGTAGTAGGGATAGAAGGAGCCCATAGAATCTGGATTAGTACAAGTAAATGATCTATATCCAGTATATAGAGTCTATTTAGTTTTTCCCTGTTCCTTTTTTCACAGTCTCTCCTAAGCAGGTTGCAAACTCCAGAATGTTTGAGCTGGAGTCAAACTTCCAAACAGGTTCAAAATTAGGAAAAAGGAATCTACCTATCCCCCAATTCTGATGCTGATCTGAAGAATAATTCCTGTGCCATGTCCTGGCGAGGAGCTAAGGGTCCCAGAGCCATGCTAGATGGTGCTGGCAGTATTCTTAAAAAATGTGAATCCTCTCCAAGATGATATAACTCTACCAACATGGCTGATAACCGAAATCAAACGGTGCAGAGACCTAGCAGTGCAAAGAAAGACTCTCAGAGGAACAGCATCATCTCTCAGTTTTGTGTGCTGCACAGTGAGAATTCCTGTTCGTGGATGGTATTTTTCAAACTGTAGGTCAGGAAGTTTGAGCTATCTCTCTCATTACATAGCTTCTGGTTTTCAGAGCGCATCAGAGAGGTGTCCCGTGTCCACTGTCCAAAATAAAAATGACCCAGAATGTTCAAGCATAAATAAGTATTGTTTAGTAATCAGAGAAGCACTTAGAGTTAAAGGGGCAGACCCTATGCTTGTCCAACTGGTTGTGTCTCACTGGGGAAGGCTCTCACGATATGAAATAGGGAGAATTCTGCACTCAGGGATTCTTTGTTATATGGGGAAGAATCATGGAATGCTGATGAAATCAGATTTTTGAGAGATCAGAGATAGACTTTGGGGAAAGAACCTTCTGCTGGGGCAAATGCTGGTGGTGTCTTGGAGATGGAGGATTTGGGGTTGGAGCCTCATGAAGGTGTAACATGCTCTGTGTGTTTTATTATTAAAGCGAGAGTGTGTGTGTGGTTGGGGAGGGGGAATTAATTAAACGTTCTTGAGCTGGTTTACCTGTCCCTAATACAATGTCCAAATAAACCTCCCACATTTCACAAAGGTTTCCAGAGGAAATCAGACCCACTAAGGCATGTGGTAATGGTGGCCAACAAATGGACTGCTCATTTACATGCTGCAATACCTTAGAAGTGGGCAGAGGGTTCAAAAACTTCGCTGATAGTGAAACTTTGATGAAAAACAGAAACAAAATTTTCATCTCCTCCCGCCCCCAATTCCTTTTTCCTTTCAACGGAATAAAGCAAACAACACAATAACCCAATCTAGAATAAACCGTAGCTACAGTACTTCCTTGTATGCTGCACTTTAGGGTCTGTATTATAGGCTTTTGGTTTCCACATATCCTAGTAGGATGCTCACAATAAATTTTCAGTGAGTCATCAGGTGGCTAGTAACAACATCAGACTTGTGGTTGCTGAATACAAGGTGACTTACTATGGAACCTGTTATGGCATTGGCTGTTACAACAGGTGACTGCAGGTCTCAGGTAATTGTGAGTTCAGGTTTCACCGTCTTATAGAAAAATATTAAAATAAAGGTGTCAATCCTTGTAATGAGCAAATAATACAACGGTGTTTGTGCTGGACACGAAACAATAAACCTTTTGCTCTTTTGTCTCCTTAAGTCTCTGTGTTTTATTTGAATTAATGGTGTTTTGTGCTTTTTGAGATATGTGGCCGTTCACGGAGGGGGGGTATCATTTTGATTGCGTGTTTATGCAAGTGATCTAGATAACCATGGTGTTGGATGCTCTAGAAATATAGGATAAATATAGATGGTGCTTGAAGTTCTAGCTAATTTCTGAGCCACAGGAGGAGCAATGAATGAAGGGGATTGCAAAATAGAGTGATCTCAGGCTGCCAACTAGTGATTTTCTTTTTAATTAACAGTGAACCCTCTTATCTCCCTGATCTTCCTTCCCACACACCCAAATCTTCCTTCTCTCAATCCTCGCACCTGCTTGTAATCTGGCTGGTTTTGCTTGGTGCATTCCAACCGTTGGAAGCCGAGGTGAGGACCGAGCTTCAAAATTCAGCTCCGGATTTTGAAGTCCTTCCCCCTCCAAGCCCCAGCTGTGGGGATCTTCAGTTCTGGGGTTTGGGATCAGCCCATTTCAGAGGTGAAGACAAGCAGTGAAATTTAGCTCTGTATTTGGCTGTGGGGTCTAAATTCCCAGGCACATCCACGACAGAATCTGCTGAGATTTGCATGATTTTCAGGTGAAACCATAACTAAGCCTAGCCTTGCTTGAAGCCATTCAGCAAAACTTTGGTGAAGCTGATGGGGGAGTCGTATTGATCCCTTGGACACAGCACATTCTGCCAGGCTTGGCATTCCCAAAGTTTTGCAAAGCTCTTCCATTGAGCTATTCAGGTGTAACCCTTGACAGAAACCTTCATTTCCTCTTGGTCTTCTAGTCAGTGCCTGGGAATCTTCCCCCCGGGAGAATGTGTATTTGTATTTTTCTCAGGCCTGTCCTGCATGTCTTCTTGTCTTTCTGTGTGGTGTTTGTCTTCTCAGTGTCGGTTCCTAAACTCAGGACCATCTATCACTGAGTGTGTCATTTTGGAAGCAGTCTCCATGAACCCTTGGAAAAACAAAGTCAGCCAGGATCCCAACCCCAGTGCCGCTGCTGCCTTTTAGCTCCTCCTAAAACTCTCTCCCTACTTCTCCCCTCTCTCTGTGTATTCAAATGAGGTGAAAAGTAATATATGCAGTAACAAGATGATGGAACTTGGGGTCCACTCCTTCCCCTCCCTCTGAAGGGTGGGACAACCAAATAGGAAGGTGGGACAAAGGGGAATTCTGCCAATCGGCTTGCATGATAAGTTATTTCCCCCATTTATCCTCTTTCATTAGTCTGATGGCAGTAGAGGCGTGTTAGGTAATACAGAACCCAGCCCTCGGGATTAGGAGTGCAGTTACACTTGCAGCAGCTGCCTGTGCATGTCTTATCTGCTACAGAAAAAGAACTTCCATCACCCTCCCCCTTCTCCGATTTTATCTAGTATCATTGCTTCCCTTCCTTCCTTCCTCCCTCCCTCCCTCCCTCCTTCTCTCTCTCTCTCTCTCTCTGACCTCCTCACAGCTCCACGTTGCTCTCGGTCTCCCAAGACTGTTTTCCAGCACAGCTCCGGAGGAGTGTTCACTGAGCCACGACTGGGCAAAGAGCAGAGAAAACAGCAGAATGAAAAAAGCCAAGAGAACCCAGCGGGTTGTCAGCAGTCCTCGTAGCAGAGGCTAAACTCACTGCCCTGAAAGAGACCAGGCAGGAGAGGAAGTTGCTTCTCAGTGAGAAAGGAGGAGAAAACAAAAGAGAAACTTTGAAACTGGCATCCCCCCCTGCACCCACGTTAAATGAAAGCACCGAGAAACATGAGATTTCCTTGTCGAGGGGTGGGAACATGCTGAACTGGGGAGGAGTGGAGAAGGGCAGCTTTTAGCTTGTGGTTTGGTTTATAGTGAGATCTGAGAGATAGCACAGAGGTGGGAGGGGAAGGTGAAAGGGGATCTGATGCCTGCTGCCAATATGACAGAGACCCTCCAGCTCCCGGCATTGCAGGTCCCAGAGCAACAGGTGCCAGAGTGCAGCCGGGCCTGGTCCAGTTCGTCCACCCCCACCCTACGCAGGAGGCGCTTCAAGATGAGACGGATGAAGAACGTGCAAGAGCAGAGCCTGGAGGCCAGCGGGTACCAGGACTCTCCTTCCCCCAACAAAGAGTTCCTGCAACTCCCATCCATAGAAATCACCCCATCCAGTGACGAGGACACCCCATGGTCGAACTGCTCTACGCCCAGCGCCTCCCCGCGGCGCAAGCGCGTCCTGCTGCGGAAGTGGCTGCGCGTGAGAGAGAAGAAGGAATACAGTGAAAGCAGGTATGTCAAACCTCCCATTCCCTGCAGCTGAGAAGGCTCCCACTAGGAAAAGGCAATAGCGCCCGCTGTTACCTGTAGAGGGCTCAGCCTCTTTGTCCCCCTCTAGTGGCTGGGGTATTTTAAGTGGTATATTAGATTGTTGCTGACGCCAAGCTAATGGATGCAGTCTTTTAGCTCAGACAGTAGTGACTCATGCTTTTAGAGCCAGATTCAATCTCTGATTGCCACCCGTTACATACCTTTAAAGCGAGTTTAGTGCTGGTGAAAAGTGTCAGACTGATGGCCGTGGAGACTGAAGACGCCAAGAGATGGGCAGTCTTCCTCTATGCTACACTGTCCATGTGTCTGAACCCTGGCCTGCAGAGTCCCCCTGTAGAGAAGGAGAGGGGAGTTCAATCTTCATGGCCCAATCAGTCCTTGGCATCTCTGCTGAGACCGCCAAGGCAGGGGCCAGTTAATGCCAAACTTGCTAGTGGTTTTGTGACGCATTCCCCTCTCCCTTAGGAATTGGACTGAAGTTCTCTAACTAATGTCATATAGGATGCTGCACATCTGTCAAATGGCAATGAGAGGACAGTGAGGGGCAAGCTGGCCTTGTGGCTAAAGCATAGATCTGCAAATCCAGGTGGGGTCTGAGCTCTGTCCCCAGCTCTGCCACAGACTTTGGCAAGTCACTTAGATGTTCTGTGCTTCAGTTTATTCATTTTCAGAAAAGAGGATAATTAATGCTCATCTGGGTCACAAGGGCATCATGCGGCTTAATTCATGAGGAACTCTGAGGGCTTGTCTATACCACGCAGCTTTTAGCGACAAGGTTGTGTCGACACAGCCTTGTCGCTAAAAGTCAGTGTGTGTAAACGCTCTTTTTCGGTACTTTGTCGGCACTTTTGCTGACAAAATACTTCCAGCCCTGTGAGCGGCCTTAGCTTTGTCCTGCTGACAAAGCCGCGTTCATACTGCCACTTGTGTTGGCAAAACTGTTGTCTTTCGTGGGGGGTGTGTGGCTTTTTTAAGTACCTGTGAAAGACAAAAGTTTTGTCAACAACTTTGCAGTGTAGACAAGCCCGGAGTCTGAGATAGAAGGTGTTATTGGAATGCAGGTCTCTACTAACCTGGCTGTAATTCAAACCATTAACCAAAAGATGACAGTCACTCTTTTCCCTTTCCCGAAGCTATCCTGTCCTCTGGGAACAACCGTCCGAAAACTGGCTTGCTGGGGATGTTTTGACACTTGTTCCTCTGACTCTAGTGTTAGAGTTGGAGTTGCTATTGTCCTAAGTTTTGGTGGCACCGCGAGATATGCGTGCATTGGCTGGGTTGCAGCTCAGAGACAGAGTTCAGTTTTTTGCTTTTCACCAAAACTTGAAAAATTTCCAAGAAAATGTATTACTTTTTGTTGTTGTTTTCATCAGTTCTTTTGCAGGAAAAACAATAATTTTCTTATTAGCTGTTTGTGGGCTTCGAGCATATGTATATTACATTTAAAAAAAAGTAAATTTAAGGAACCATATGATGTCCTTTTCTATTTCTACCCCTGACTAGCAGGTTGTCCCATTGACCCAGATGTTGTCCCAGTGGTCTGGTGGAGGAGTTATACCCAGGACCGGCTCCAGGGTTTTTGCAGCCCTACGTGGCACGAAAAAAAAAAAAAAAAAGCCGCGATCACAATTGCGATTGGCGGCACTTCGGCGGCAGCTCCACCGCGCCGCTTTCTTCTTTGGTGGGAATTCGGCGGCAGGTGCTTCCCTCCGAGAGGGACCCGCCTCCGAATTGCCGCCGAACAGCCCGACGTGCCGCCCCTTCCCCTTGGCCGCCCCAAGCACCTGCTTGCTAGGCTGGTGCCTGGAGCCGGCCCTGGTTATACCATCAACACATCTCTCTGAGGCTCCAAGTCCACTCCCAGTCTTGCAAAAGCACTTCCACTAGGTCCAGTTCCATTTGCAAATCTAAGGTGCTGCTTTAGCAACACCAAGTCTCAAGGACGTTCTGCTGATGAAAGCATTTCTGTACCAGCAGGTTAGGAATGACCTTACAATGGCCTCTCTTGTAGAAAGTGATCATTTGGGGAAAAAAGTCCCCTGACATTGTAAACATTCAGTGTCATTCAAATGATAGTTAAGGATACAGATAGGGATGGTCTTGAAAACACCAGGAGAGATATTGTGTGTGTGTGTGTTAGTGTTAGAGAGAGGTGTCTGAATTACAGAGTTCAGATTTGAACTTCACCAGAGTTGAGAGCATTTTAGATGCAGCATTTTTGTTTGGGTCTATCTCTGGAGAGAGAGAAATCTGGATATTAACCCTCCTTAGAAAATTTCTGCACTCTCCCTGATTAAATTTTTGAAATGGGGACTGGAAAAAAGCTAAGGCAGTTCATGGATTAGGTGGCATTAGCATACCAAGGCCAGCATGGCACCTTCTCTTTTCATGTATTACGGGCTCCAAATCCATTTCTCGGCAATGGAAAATAGATCAGGTTTTCAAATGGAATTCCTCCCTTCCCAGCCCAGAGGAAAACAACATCTAATGCTTCTCCTGCCCTTTTCTGCTGAGCTCGCAAGCTTGGAGAACTTAAAGAGGATCAATGCACATCTAGAGCACAGCAGGAGAGGGAAAAAACAGGGGTTGCTGGGTCAGAGCAGGGAATTTGTCCAAGCAAGCTACGGTGAACCAGGAGAATTTTGCAGGGGTGAACTACAGTGTTCGATTAATGTTGCTCCCAAGGTTGCACTGTGGTATAAACCTCCTCATGTCATGAGGCACCTGTCCTTGGCGTAGTGTGATCTGGGGAGCAGCAGGAGAAAGCTGAGACACAGATTAATCATTCTCCATCCATCTTCCCATACTCTAGGCTTGGTTTCCATGATTGCTGGCTTTTCTGGGGGAATATTGTGTCACTATTAGATTTATGATGTTGATGTCCATATGAGACAGGTGCTAGTCACATCACTTAATATACTGTTCATAGACTTTAAGGCCAGCAAGGACCATTATGATCTAGTCTGACCACCTGACTAACACAGGTCATAGAATTTTACCCAATAATCTGAGCTAGAAAATGTTTTTAGAAAGACATCCAATCTTGGTTTAAAGACTTCAAGTGACAGCAAATCCACCACATTCTTTGATTTGTTTTTCCAATGTGTAATTGCCCTCTTTGTAAAATATGTGTACCTTATTTCTCGCCTCTGCCTTACTGGAAGGCAATCCTACCCCAATGATGGGCATGGTAGAAGAACCTGACAGAACAGAGTGTCTGCTGTACTAAGACCCTTGATGGTTGGTTTAATTTTCTACATTTGAATAGGTCTGGCTTCATTTTTTCCTCTCCCAGAAGTGCTGACCCAGCCGCACACCCAAAATCACTAGTCACTCTTGGAAACTTGGGCCTCAGTCTTTCTGATAACATATTACCTTCTGGTTCCCTTAAAACTCTTCCTTAGTTTAGTGATGGCACAATTGCAAGGAAAAAGAGATGACTTGTCATCAGCCAAAGAGATGACAAGTGAGATTCTTGTTCACATACATAAGATGCCAGGGTTTGCCCAAGGTCATTATAGGTTAGACATCAAAAGAGAGCCCATAATGCTTGTAAGTTGTTTGGGGGAAAGGACCACATTTTTGTTCTGTGTTTATACAGCATGTAGCACAACGGGGTCCCGGTCCAGGGCTAAGGTTCCTAGGCACTGTCACAAATAAGTAAAAAAATAAAATCTTTCAGGCTGTGCAAACTATATCCAGTTTAATCCCATCCTTCAACTCCCTGTACTTCAGTTGCTGCCCCATCTGCAAACTGGTGGTGATTGTGCTTACTTACTTTTGTATGGCATTCGGAGGTCCTTAGATTTAAGGCACTATGTAAATGCAAAATATTATTATTATTTTATTTATTATTAAGGCAGAATGGTAACAGCCATTACAATACAGGCAGGCCAAAGCAATCTGTTAGCATTTTGCTATGCCTGCAATGAACATGCATTATTTATGAAGTGAATGTGATCGTGTATCTGCTTTAATTAATTAATTTATTTATTTAACAAAACCCACGCGTCGTACTCTCTGGGAGCATGTATGGTTCCTTAGAGACATGCAAGGGCCAATGTCCACCCAAAATAAATGGAGTTGACTCCGCTCCCCTAAATTAAGCTATTAAAATAACCAGCCCACACAACCATACTTTGGCAAAAGCCAGGAATAAATAGATAGGCATTGCTTTATGGCTTGAAGATCAAGAGACCCCAACTCTGATGTGTCCACTCCATGTCTCTATATAAGTAAATAGTTAATAGATGGGGTTTGGAAGTACATAACGTGTCCTGGATTCCATAGGACCAGTATAGCTTGTTGCAGTGCACTGCAAATGGCTTCCATTATGCAAGTCTTTACATCCGTTCTTAACTCAGTGGACCAACTGAGTTTCCAGAGAGGAGGGTCCTCCACTAAAAATGCTTTGACCTCAGACCTTTAAATCTGCAGACTGCAAGCAAGAGCTCTTATTCCATTAACTTCTCACCTTCCTTTGACACCATGGAAAAGTCCTGGAGTTCGTACTCCGGAAAAATTCTCATTGTGGGTATTTTGCTTAAGTGTAAGGACTGAGTGCAAAAACCAATAGAGTAAAAACTTCAGAAACTCCATACCAGAAAGCTGCAGCAAAGAACAAACAATATAGACCTCAGTGAAACCTCTGGCTTTGCCTACCTTTATGGTAGAATATAGGGTTCAGGAAACAGCAGCTAATGCTGTGAGAAATGCAGATGGCTAAAAATAAACAAAACTTTGGAAGAAAACCCTGCCCCATGATCGGTTTCATTTCATGCCCTAAATTTCTGAGAAGTGGCAAGCTGAGTCATTCTGTGAGTTTAGCAGCTTCCAGGTGTCTTTGGCTTTCAGAAATTTCCACATTTTATTTTCAAGTCAAAAGGGGGAAAAAAAATCTTCCCCATTAGAAATGTTGCATGTGACTAAATCTGGGAACTAGTGTGTGAGTCAGCAATAAGAATGCAGCTCTTCTCCCAAGTACCTGGATAGAAACGAGCACTTGTGGGTAAGGAATTAAGGACCTTATTTATACCTTGATTAATTGGAGAGGGTTCAGATAAGAGCCATAGTAATGATTAAAGGATTGGAAAACATGCCTTCTAGTGATTGACTCGAGGAGCTCAAACTATTTAGCTTGACAAAGAGAAAGTAAGGGGTGACTTGATCACTGTTATTACACACAGAGAAGTTACATAAAATACTCTTGCTGGAAGCTTATAAAATAACACTACTTTATTTCTTAAAATTCAGAATAACACACACTAATCTAAAAACACAGAGAGAAAACAGGCTAAAACAGAGAGCCACAAGTCACCCTGCCTTACTATAGGCTCTCTGTCTGCACACTGACTGCTGCTAGACCCAGGTCATATGCTTTCCCACAGAGCTCCTTAGCCTGCAAGCAGGACTAGGAAACCCCCTGAAATTTGGAGTGACATCTTACAATTTTAACACAGCTCTCACTACACCACAATCACAGTTTATAAGCACCTATATAGGAAATAGAAATCTGATCGTAGAGGGCTTCTTCCATCTAGCAGACAAAGGTATAATCAGATCTAGTGTTTGGAAATTGAAGTTAGACAAATCAAACTGGAAATAAGGTGCAGGTTTTTGACAGGGAGGGTAATCCAGCTGGAACAGTTTACCAAGGGTTGTGGTAGATTCTCCATCATTGGCAATTTTTAAATCAAGATAGGATGTTTTTCTAAAACATATGCTTTAATTGAAACAGACATAAGTCTATGGTAGGTGTTTATGCAGGAGGTCATGCTAGATGATCACAGTGGAGCTGCTGGCCTTTTAATCTATGCATGTATATCTTCCATGATGGAACAGAGAAATGGGCCCAACTTCTTCAGTATCCTGCTTGTAGTAGTGGCCTTTTATGGATGCTTCAAAGGAAGGCAAATTTCTTCAAGCATGAGAACGGCTTTGTGGTTTTTAGCTAGGTAGTGACTCTGTAGAGGCTGTTCTTATTCATGTCAATGTCTTATCATTTTGTTAAATCTTGCTGAGCACACTCCCCCTGATAAACCACTTAGCATATTTTACAAAGCCCAACTTTGCTGCATAAAATATGAGTGATGAGTGAGGAATGTCATAGGATTTGGGCTTGCTTTGAATAAGCATTCAGAAATGTAGCTGTTACCCAAGCTGTCCTGTATCTACAAAACGGGACTGGGAATCTCATTGGTAACAGGCTTTCCTGCAAGACATCCTGTACTTTCTGCCTTTGGTTGATCTGGAAATAACCACTGATGGAGTGGAATTTGTTTCTGACCTAGTTGTTTAACATGGAAGTGCATAGGCTGCTGTGAAAATGGAAGATAATGTAGGGGGAGCTGGGTGCTTAATATGGCCATTTTTTAACCATAAAAAAGTTTAGTTTAGGTTTTGTCTGAACTTCCTGTGGAGCTGGTTGAATATTAAAAAAAAACTGTTACATGTTTTTTTTAAAAACCATGAAATAAGATTCATTACGATTCCTGTAGTCATATAATTTGTGACTATTCCAATGAAACCCAAGTATCTCTGAAACCCAACAGCTTTGTGAATTTCTGCAATGAGTCTTACTATGTTTGTACCATTATTCATTATTTTTCATTTCTTTGTTTAAATGTTTGTCACCAAATCAAAGAACAGAAACAATAGCTATGTGACTTAGTCACAACACACTGAATAGTGAAAGTTCACCAATAGCTCAGATTCTGAATATTGTTCATCCTGTATATTCAGCAAATGTTTACCAAGGGGACAATCTACGTTGCAGGTTTTGCACAGCCCTGAGTTTATTGTTGGAATGTAACAACTCATCCTCGTCATCATGTTCATTGTCACGATTGCCCTCACGTTGGTTACATTTTGAAGACTTTGGTGGTGGTTGAATGTGTTGCTAATGAAAGGAGCTGGATTGACAGCAGCTCTGCAGACTGTTGTTCTCTGTTCGTTTGCAAAACGGATACAGTGAGGGGAACAGCTGTGCCCATCCAGCGCCACTGATATACCTTTACCCTCATCTGGGGGACCCCACCTCTCTAGGGATGAGAAGGAGACTGTCTCCACTGCTGATTCAAATAACAGCAAAGGTTACTAATTAGCATTAATTGGGATGGTAGTGTATATGATGTGAGCAACTAGCCAGTAGGGAGTGAACTGGGGCAGATAGATGTCAGAGAGTGTTTTGATCACTAATAATATGTTTTGAATTTAAACATTCCTATTATCCTTTATAGTAGGCTGAGTTAATCATAGAATCAGAGCTGGAAGGGTCCTCGAGAGGTCATCTAGTCCAGTCCCCTGCACCCAAGGTGGGACTAAGTATTATCTAGACCGTCCCTGACAGGTGTTTGTCCAACCTGCTCTTAAAAATCCCCAATGATGGAGATTCCACAACCTTCCTAGGCAGTTTATTCCAGTGCTTAACCACCTTGACAGTTAGTAAGTTTTTCCTAATGTCCAACCTAAACCGCCCTTGCTGCAATTTAAGCCCATGGCTTCTTGTCCTATCCTCAGAGGTTAAGAAGAAAACTTGAAAACTGTTATCATGTCCCCTCTCGGTCTTCTCTTCTCCAGACTAAACAAACCCATTTTTTTCAATCTTCCCTCATAGGTCATGTTTTCTAGACCTTTAATCATTTTTTGCTCTTCTCTGGACTTTCTCCAATTTGTCCACATCTTTCCTGAAATGTGGCACCCAGAACTGGACACAATATTCCAGTTGAGGCCTAATCAGCGCAGAGTAGAGCGGAAGAATTATTTCTTGTGTCTTGCTTACAATACTCCTGCTGATACATCCCAGAATGATGTTTGCTTTTTTTGCAACAGTGTTACACTGTTGACTCGTATTTAGCTTGTGGTCCACTATGACCCCCAGATCGCTTTCTGCGGTACTCCTTCCTAGGCAGTCAGTTCCCATTTTGTATGTGTGCAACTGATTGTTCCTTCCTAAGTGGAGTACTTTGCATTTGTCCTTATTGAATTTCATCCTATTTACTTCAGACCATTTCTCCAGTTTGTCCAGACCATTCTGAATTTTAATCCTATCCTCCAAAGCACTTGCAACCCCTCCCAGCTTGGTATCGTCCGCAAACTTTAGAAGTGTACTCACGCAAATGAGATCATGGACAGAAAGTGCCTCTTTTGGTCTTGAAAATAAAGAGTTTCTTACACAGGCTATAGCTGATGCAGGCTCTGAGCTTGAGCATGTCTTCCAAACTCGCTCCGTTCTGCTACTCCGACACCTTGTAGAGAGTCTGTGCATAAGACAAGAGGCAGAATCTAGTGGTTAGAGATGGGGACCAGGAATCAGGAGACCACAGTTCCAGTCCTGAATCTGTCACTGACTCATTGTGTGATTTTGGAAAAGTCCCTTCGCTTTGCCTCCGCCTTGGTTTCAATGTCTGTAAAAAATAGGGATAACAGGAAATTTTACCCAACTTTGCGATGGGGTTTAAGATCCTTGGATGGAAAGGAGATATATAAATGCAAAAGGGTGTTGTAATCTTTACAGACACCATGTTACCATCTGCTGGCTGCCTCCAGAATCACACCCTCTCAGTGCAGCAACATACTTCACAGAACACCAATCCCCCTTATCTTCTTTTTAATAAAGCCTGATGTTAACTTGCTGCATTTGGCTATAAGCATGCATCTCTCCACCTGACAGCTTTATGTTCATATGCTGAGGGTGCGTGGTGGAAACTGACAGGAGCTAAAGGAAATCCAGGGCTGCAGGTGCTTCCCCATCCAGTATACTATCTGATTGCTTCAGGGTTATCATGGGGAAACCCTTATTGATGTATGGGGTTGAGGGGATGTTGTCACAGTGCATTCTGGGGTCTCATTATCCCTTAGAATTTAGGCCAATGAGTTCTTATTTCCCACACTGTGACAGGCCTCTGAAAATTCTTAATGGTGCCTTTATTTTAGGAGCCACCGCTACCATGGCAATACAATACTTTTGATGGCAGGAATTTCATTTGCCTGGGCCGATGATTTACTCTCAGGGAATTGGGACTGGGTTTTTTATTGCTGCAGCCTTATGAAGGATATAAGGGGCCAAAGTTCTGGGAATGACTAGCAAAGTGGCCGAGTGAAGCGAAAGATAAACATGCAGATTGATTTTAGACCAGAAGTTACGTCTGTTTCTCTTGTAGAAGGGAAAGAGTCCGAAGGATGCAGCTCCTCTCTGCAGACATCCATGGCTCGGAGTTCAGTCCTATACTGTTTGTGAGATACCACATTGGTGCATTACAAATAATTAGAGTTGGAAAAAAAATGTTCATCCATGCTTTTTTGTTTTTGCATACAAAAAGCAGCTTTTTGACAAAATGGAAATTTGGGTAAAAAAGTTTCCATTTTTCATAAGAATGCCTTTGGGTTTTCACCAACGAAAGCCAAAATGTTTTGGTTTAAAACCAAAATGTAGAAGAAAAATGTTTAAAATTTAAAAATGTATTTTCATTCAATGTTTTCCAGGAGAAGAATATTTCCTGGTCAATTCTACAAGTAATTAATAGTAAGAGATTGTTCTCATCATTTGTGTGTAGCAGTTCTCATGATGTGTTAAGCACTTTCCTTGAATTGTAAGAAGGGATTGTCCCTGTCTTGTGAAGTTCACAGTCCTAAAGAGGAGGGAAAAATCCTTGACCTTGTCCACTAGTTTAAAAATAAAAAGCTTTGAAAATATGAAAATCTTTGCAAATCTGAATAGATGCACTGTTTTCCAGTCACTGGTTCATGGGATTGTATTATTCATTACCCATCTTTCTTTTTAACTAGAAGCAAGTACTGGTGAAAATATTCACAAATCCTGAAACTATCACAAATGTTCACATCAATGTGTATTCCTCCAGATGTATAGCATGCCTTTGTAGCAGACGTGCCTAATTGATTGCTGATTGTCTGTTGTTCTTCAGTTTTAATTTTCTTTTTAAATCCGATTAGGATGTTGAAACAAAACCATGTAACTGAGGTGATCAGTGAAACAATATGAATACTAAATATTCATATGGACTCAGAGGGTGTACACTATTTGTTGAAGTTATTTGGCAAATAGTTATAGATAACAGCAGTTGCAATAATCCACGCTGTTTTGTGAATGAGTCACTACCCATCTCATTAATCGATTATATATCCCTTGATATTTTTCTCTCCTCCCACCCCATATCCACTCACCCATCCACCACTGGGGAACATCCTCTGAAAATAAACCTATAAGCTTATATCCATAGTCTACAAAGCACAGTAAGCTTTACATACAGTCTATCGCTTTGCCAAACTCACTGTGCAGAAAATCAGATCCTTAGTTGACAAGAAAGTGATGTTGTAACTGGATCATTTATCAGATACTGCTATCCACAGATTTGCAGGCTAGAAAACCTCACGGAAGTTATGAGATCAGTTTCTCATCTTCTGTGAATAATAGCTGTGCCTCTGTAATTGAATCACCATAAGAAATTGCACTTTCTGTAGTTTAGGGACAAGTAAACTACATCCTTCTTGCATGCCAACTAAATAATAGGCAGATGTCAGGAAATAATGTATATGTCTCTGTGATTATATGCTTCCATTCAGTGAAATGGCTTACTCAAGTAATTTATTCTTGAGACAGGAACACAACTATTTAAAAACAGAATTGTTGGCGTAATCTAGATCTCTTCAAGTTTGCTCCTTCCCAAACAGTTAAATATGGAGATAAAATGCCACATATTCTTGCCTTTATGTTCATTGGGTTCCATGGGCCAGATATTCAAAAGTGCTTGGCACCCACGATTGAGGCCAGATTTCTTTGTTAGAAAAAGTCTCAGCATGTTGAGTGTTGAACACATAAGAAAATCTGGCAACAAATATTACAATGAGAGCAGCTGTGTGCTAAACGCTTTTCAAAATCTGGCCCAAAGTGCTTGAGTTGGAGAACTGCTTAGGTTTAAAAAACAAATTCAACCTTGAAACTGTGTATAGGACCCTGGCTCTCCATTATAATTCAGAGACTCATGTCTCAGAATAGAAAGACATATACAAAGAAGATAAGAATGGTTCAAACATATTGCTCATAACTTTCCACATTCTGACACCCAGATATGACAAAGAAGCCTTTAACATATTCAGCAAAGGCTAGAAAACTAGAATGCTGCGGGAGAAAAAAGTGTCTTTTGACCATTTGTTTGAATAGAACTTGCACATTTATTTCAGTGTATGTAACCTGTTTATTCATTTCTGTAAATATTGGTATAAATGATTTTTGTGTGTTTGTGCACAAGAATGTGTACTTGTGTAAATATGCATTCATGAAACACTTCATGCTGCAAGTGTTTTGTATGTCCAACTCGAAGCTGACTTCAATGCAACACTGTATATATTCAGTGGTCCCAATGACTTAAGCCCTCTTCCGGTTTACAAAAGCTCGCCATCGAACCAGGGAGCAGCAACAATCCCACGTGACGTAGTTTACCATTCATGCAGCAGAAACAGTGGATACTCAAAGGAGCAGTGCCAGCGAATGCTTTGCAAGCAGTTCGTTGGTTGGCATAAATTTGACAATTGAGCTGAAAAAAATACCAGCGAAGAAGATGATGATTTTTCACTATGGGTCTGAGGCCCGTATAAGCACCTAGATAGAGAAGGGCATGGTAGAAGTGGTGAAGACAAGAAAAGCAGTGAGATTTCATCGGCACAACAAGCTATACTAGTGTTGGCAGAGACAATAGTGATGAAGATGAGGCTTGTGGTGGTGATGATGGAGATGGACATTTTCCTCCAGGTAGCAGAGCTGTGGGGGAACATAGTGGTAATAAAGATGAAGCTAAGCCTCGTGGTGGAGTTGATGAAGATAAGAATAGTGGCGATTACAGTAAAAGTCACCGAGTCAGTGCAGTCAGGAAGGGGGGCAGAAGAAATGTGGAATTGAGTACATATTTTTGTTCCAAGAATCTGTTTTCTTTTATGCATTTGTTGACTTCTAAGGAACTGCTGTCGGAGCTTTATAGGGAGAACCGTTCTCCTGCAAACCTGCCTCTTGCTCATCTTAAGTCTAAGAAAATCTTGAACTGATGGGGAATTTGCATTGTTCACAGCTAAGAACTAAGAGAAATCTTTTCTGTAGGGCTTCAGAAAATAGTATCTGTCAGTCAGAGAGAAAAACACATGACCTGGAGTTCAGAGTACATGGACTACGAATGCAAAACTTTGTATGCAACCCTTGCACTCAGCCTGCTGAGTTAGCATCTGTCTGAGGCCCTTTCCCAGTCCCCTAAGTGTACCCCTTTCAAGTAACAGATCCGTGCCGCTGCTTCTCTTTGGGGTGGAATCTTGTGCTCCAACTGGTCTCTGACTGGTAGAGCCCTGCACAGATACAAAATTTGTATCTGCCTCCGATCCGCAAATATGGTCCGTGGCTATCTGCAGGGCTCTACTGCCTTGCTCTCCAAATTGTACCCTCCTGGCTTCCAACCATGTTACGTAGCAGGCCCAATGGGTTTGGCACCTGCAGAGGTTTTCCTTTGGGTCCCTGTTGACAGTATCAGTTTGAAGTGACACAGAAGCAGCTTCTGCAAAACAAAGCACGATTTATCATTTCTAAAGGTATACAGCGCTGTGGGAAATGGATTTAAAATAAGAGACTGGTGTGCATATAATCTTATCTAGGACTGGCATTCCCCTCAAGCCCCCTAGCTAGGCATGATTTAGCCTGGGAGTTCTCCATTCTCTTGGGGACCAAGTTAAAGCTGGTTTGCTGCAGACCCTTGACGCTCAGTCAGGCCTGGTCTACAACTAAAACTGGGCTAGGACCTGGCTATGTCGCTCAGAGGGGTGAATTTTTCATTCTCCCCCTCCCCGTGAGATCTAGTTAAGCTGTCCTAGGCCCTATGTAGACATTGCTAAATTGAAGGAAGAATTCTTCCATTGACCTAGCTACTGCCTCTTGAGAGAGTGGATTGACTACAGCGACAGGAAAAACCCCTCCTGTTGCTGTAGCAAGTGTCCATGCTACAGCACTACAGTGGTGTCACGGCAACCTTGCAGCTGTGCGGCTGTAGCACTTGTAGTGTAGATTTTTGCCTCTGTCTCTGTGTCATCCTGCAGCAGCTGACACCTGTCAGCAGGGGGCAGTCCTTTAACAGATCCGTGTCATTTGATCTCCCACTTCTCAGCCTTGACAAAACAGCCCGGGTTGGGGTTGCTGAACCCCTCTTCATGGCTATAAACTTGGGTATTATGCTTGAGGGGATGCTCCTTATCTGGGCCATTGTTTTGCCTTCACTGATTGATTTCTTTAATAGTCCCTTTTGACCTAACGCTGTGCATTCAGGCAGGGTAATATCACACTGAGGGGCATATGATATTTATAAAAAATAATACAAATATTTCCTCCCACTCCACAGCTTCATGGTATAAAGCCACTTGGCTGGTATCATTTCGGGGGACAGTCTAGAGAGGGTTAGGAAAGGTACATCAACAGTTTAATGGTTAAATGGCTCAGTTAATTTGTATTTAAGTGCTTCAGCAGTTTGTGAGGTTTAAAATAATGTTCACAATATGAGCCTAAGTGAGAACTGACTTTGACCACATTACCCCCACTGAGGAGGTGCTGTGTTACTTCACCAAGACACATTTTAGAATCACCAGAGAAGTCCAGACACATTTGTCAAACTTCAACCTTCACTTTACTTGCATATCCCAAAGGTTTAGAGACTTGTCTGAGTTTCTGTTGTGCGCTAGAAAGCTTTGGAATGAGGTAAGGATCTTGCTGTTTTGTAGCATTTGCTGATTTCCTAAGTTTCAAAGTTTTCTAACCAACTTCAGGCCATTTTAATATCTAGACAAGAATCTTGGGAGTCATTAAAAGGAGCACTGTCAGCTTCAAATCTTGTTGATTTAAAATTAAATTAATGTTATAATCTGGTATTACACCTGCCTTCAAGTCAGCCTGTCAATTTTGGGGGAGGCTTAACCACCTTTTCTCATATGCAAAATGTTTTGTCTCTTTTCTCTGTTGTTGTTTGTAAGGCCCACACAAAGAGGGGGGACCTATTGTAGTAGAACTGTTTATGTCAAGAGTTGTGTCAAGTGCACAAAGCAAACAGACTGAAAAATAGAGATGATTTTTCCTTCTGATCTCTTTCAGCTCTAATAATTTTAGGTGTCATTCGTGATAAGAGTTGGTAGAATATTTTCAGGGTGGTTTTTAAGATGGCTGTTGCTCTTTAAATATTTAAACTGCTTGACGGGGAGGACTTTATCCAATAGCCTAGTAGTAGTAGCAGCCTACTAGAAGCAATTAATTACAATATAATTTTTAGAATTCTGTATCAAATATACAATAGACTTTGAGTAGGAGAAAGAGAGAGACGTTGATAGCTTTTCAGAGAGATAAAAGTTTGAGTGTGCGCTTGTGTGTGGTTGGCTGGCTGTGTTGGAGACAGTCAAGGTGGGAATTCTGGATGGCAGGAGCAGCAGAAGAGAAGGTTGTTGCACTAAGAGGTGAGATGAAGGGATGGAAAGGAGGTGAGAGAAGAGAAGGAATCAAGAGAAACTGAGTCAACAAGGGGTCAACAAACATGTGGACAAGGGGGATCCAGTGGACATAGTGTACTTAGATTTCCAGAAAGCCTTTGACAAGGTCCCTCACCAAAGGCTTTTAGGAAATTAAGTTGTCATGGGATAAGAGGGAAGATCCTTTCATGGATTGAGAACTGGTTAAAAGACAGGGAACAAAGGGTAGGAATAAATGGTAAATTTTCAGAATCCTAGGACTAATCCTATTCAACTTATTCATAAATGATCTGGAGAAAGGGGTAAACAGTGAGATGACAAAGTTTGCAGATGATACTAAACTGCTCAAGATAGTTAAGGCCAAAGCAGACTGTGAAGAATTTCAAAAAGATCTCACAAAACTAAGTGATTGGGCAACAAAATGGCAAATAGAACAGGAGTACTTGTGGCACCTTAGAGACTAACAAATTTATTAGAGCATAATCTTTCGTGGGCTACTGCACACTTCTTCAGATGCACGAAAGCTTATGCTCTAATAAATTTGTTAGTCTCTAAGGTGCCACAAGTACTCCTGTTCTTTTCGCGGCTACAGACTAACACGGCTGCTACTCTGAAACCTGTCAAAATGGCAAATGAAATGTAGTGTGGATAAATATAAAGTAATGCACATTGGAAAAATAACCCCAACTATGCATACAATATGATGGGGGCTAATTTAGCTACAACTAATCAGGAAAGAGATCTGGGAGTCATCGTGGATAGTTCTCTGAAGACATCCACGCAGTGTGCAGCGGCAGTCAAAAAAGCAAACAGGATGTTAGGAATCATTCAAAAAGGGATAGAGAATAAGACGGAGAATATCTTATTGCCCTTATATAAATTCATGGTACGCCCACATCTTGAATACTGTGTACAGATGTCATCTCCTCATCTCAAAAAAGATATACTGGCATTAGAAAAAGTTCAGAAAAGGGCAACTAAAATGATTAGGGGTTTGGAACGATCCCATATGAGGAGAGATTAAAGAGGCTAGGACTTTTCAGCTTGGAAAAGAGGAGACTAAGGGGGGATATGATAGAGGTATATAAAATCATGAGTGAGGTGGAGAAAGTGAATAAGGAAAAGTTATTTACTTGTTCCCATAATATAAGAACTAGGGGCCACCAAATGAAATTAATGGGCAGCAGGTTTAAAACAAATAAAAGGAAGTTGTTCTTCACACAGCGCACAGTCAACCTGTGAAACTCTTTGCCTGAGGAGATTGTGAAGGCTAGGACTATAACAGGGTTTAAAAGAGAACTAGATAAATTCATGGAGGTTAAATCCATTAATGGCTATTAGCCAGGATGGGTAAGGAATTGTGTCCCTAGCCTCTGTTTGTCAGAGGGTGGAGATGGATGGCAGGATGGAACACTTGATCATTACCTGTTAGGTTCATTCCCTCTGCGGCACCTGGCATTGGCCACTGTCGGTAGACAGGATACTGGGCTGGATAGACCTTTGGTCTGACCCAGTATGGCCATTCTTATGTTCTTATGAGTCCATAAGGATAGCTGCAGCATCTCCATGGAGAGTTTTAAGTATTAATACAATACTGAAGCAAATGAAAGCTGTTGGACATCTTTGGGCAGCACGTGGCATGATACATTCTCCCCTGTTGATTTCCCTTTACTTATTGCTGACAAGAAATTCTCTGTAAATGTGAAGTTTTATAACTTGGAAGAAGGGCCCTGATGCTGCTGGCCAGAGCAGGCACAATCCAGGATTGTAGGTCGCAGCTGTTTGGGGGGATAATACAAACCTCATGTGGTGCTGTGCACAACATTTTGGCAGTTTGGAAGCATACAGTGACATCTTGTGGATTCAGTTTGTAACTCTCCCTCTGAAATTCAGTTCCACTGGTCACTTTCCTCCCTGGCCGTCTTCAGTAGCAGTGAGGTACTGGCAGGGGGAGGGGATCAGGGCTGGCTCTGGCTTTTTGGCCGCCCCAAGCCAAAAAAAAAAAAAAAAAACCCCTGCGGCGCGGCTGGAGCGCGGGTGCAGGGGGACCGGCGGGGGGGGGGGGAGCAAGCAGGAGAGAGAGAGAGAGAGAAGGGGACGGCCAGGGCTACAGCAGGGGCGCTGCCACGCGGCCCCTCCCGCTGTGCCGCCTCCTGCTGCCTGCCGCGAGGGCTCCGCTCCGGTCGGCGGGGAGGGAAGGAAGAGGACTGCCCTGCAGGGCGCTCTGGTTCTCCGCACCGCCGCCTCCTACAGGGCGGCTGGAATGGAACAAGAACAAAAAACAAACAAACAAACAAAAAGCGGCCGTGCCACCCTAGGATTGGGCAGAATGCCGCCTCCAACAATCTGCCGCCCCAAGCACCAGCTTGCTCAGCTGGTGCCTGGAGCCGGCCCTGGAGGGGATCACTGTATTTACTAGATATAATGGCAGTAGATTAGGGAACACAGCAGTTCAAGGCACACTGAGCTGGAATGAATGCATCCCTTAAGCACTGGAGAAGGTGGTAGCCGTGTTAGTCTGTATCAGCAAAAAGAACGAGGAGTACTTGTGGCACCTTAGAGACTAACAAATTTATTTGGGCATAAGCTTTTGTGGGCTAAAACCCACTTCATCGGATGCATGACTATGGCTCAGAGATGGCTCTGACCTTAGGTTTGGAACGAATAATTCGTTTAGGATTGGAGCAAGTCCCCATCTGGTATCTAGGATCTGTTGTGATAAGGCCCTCCCCTTACATTGGCCAGTGTGCTGTACACCTGTACCGTTAGGCCCCAATGACGTTTCGTGGGAGTGTTTTTAATTTGCAAAAAATAATGCATAGTGTTTGTTAGAGGATTTTTAATGAGGAATCCAAGTCAAGATTTGAATGCTAAGCCATATGAAACCAGTCAGACATAGCACAATGGCATCCCCTTCGAAGATCATCTGCAAGGCTTTTATTGAATTTTTTTAAATCCGTAGGCAAAAGTTATTATGTGAGACTCTCAGGTTTCAGTCCATTAGGGGCACCTTTGCATTTCAAGTATGTTCCACCTCCCTGGTCCCCTTTAGGTTTTGGTGTTTAACCCCAAGAACGTGAAGCCACACCCCTGGATTTTTGTGATTTCTTGTTGAAAGTACACAGTTTCACACAGATTCCACCAACACTGTACATCAGCCTGTATTTCCTACAGACTTAATCTCAGTTTTACTTGAATCTAAGCCCTGAAGTTTTTACTCGTGACTTAGCCCTGAGTTTGCAAACATTCCAGCAAGTCTAAGGTTAGTAAGAAACCAGGAAAGCTGATGAGTGTTGAATTTTGTTCCACTGTATATTTTCTCACTGCTTTACTGAACACAGCCCCACAACTGGAGTGAAACCTTTTGCACTGTGCTGGTTTCACAGGGCTAGATCATGTTTTCACACAGCCCATAGTAAGTGGTGATGCGTAGGTGTTCCACCCTCTGAGAAACACTAAAGGAGCACATAACTGTTGGTGCGGCTCCCTATTTGCTCTGCAACAGGAAGTAATTTGCAGTACTCTTTTGCGGCTTACCTTTTGGGTGGAGGGATTCATGGTTTTGCTCTTCCCACCCATTTGGGCGAGCATCCGCTAGGGCAACCTCATGGTTGGGAGGAATGATCCAGGTGGCTGTAATGCAGGTTGCACAAAGAGGGGGACTCCTAGTACACCCCCACCCCAATGGTCACATAAGGCCAGGGCACGATTTAGCAACTTAAGGGAAGATATGATGCACAAAGCAACCGTTATAAACTTGCTACTCTCTTCCTTGCAAACCTAAGGCCTGGGCTATACACATGTACACCTGTAGGTGTTATTTTTGATCAATATAATTAGACTGGGGCAACTCTGTGTGGACACTGTTATATTGATTTAAGAGTGAGTGTCCACACAGTGAGACCGGCATTAGTTTAACTAAGGCTAGGTCTACACTACCTGCCTGAATCGGCAGTAGAAATCGATCTCTCGGGATCGAATTATCGCGTCTCGTCGGGACGCGACAATCGATCCCCGAATCGACGCTCTTACTCCACCAGCAGAGGTGGGAGTAAGCACCGTCGACGGGGAGCCGCGGCGGTCGATTTTTGCCGCCGTCCTCGCAGCGGGGTAAGTTGGCTCCGATAGGTCGAATTCAGCTACGCTATTCGCGTAGCTGAATTTGCGTATCTTAAATCGACCCCCCACTGTAGTGAAGACCTGCCCTAAGCTACTTTTCAAACCAGTTCAGTGCAATCCGCGTGTAGACCAGTTCTAACTCGGTGTAATTTAATTCCGTCCCTGTTTTCTTTAGGCGAGTGAAGCAGCTGGACTATCCAGAGCTCTAACTGCTTCTGTCTTTCTGTCTCTCTCTGCAGTAGCCAGCAGAGTAGCCAGCAAAGCAGCCATGATGACGATGCAGCCCGATTCCTGAGTCCCCGAATGCGGGACGAAAGGTAGGCCTGTTCAGCGCCGGGGAGATGGCGGCAATCCCGCTCAGCCTGAACACGGGTGTTTGTTCATTATCAGACAAATTATGGCTCATATTTTAAGTGTAAAACTATGTGTTCTTGAATGATGTTAACAAGTAACCCCTCCAGTCCCTATCCCCTAAAGCCCTGCCCTCTTAGTGAGGAACTTGCACCGAGAATGCAATGCCATCAGGCTATTCTCTGCAAACGCTTCTCACCATTGCAAATATCGTGAACGTTGGGTATTTGTTAGTGTCGACTTTGCTTTGGGGTGTTGTCAGTTTAAACCTTAAACTGGAAAACTTAATTATAGTGGAAACACAGGAGGAGGCACCTGCAATCAGAGGTAACAAGATGAAACCAAGTAACACATCAAATGTAGATATTGTTTATAAACACAAGTAACACCATCAGTACAGGATTCACACGAAGTGCAGGTGCCTTGCAGACACCGGTAACAATATGTACAAGTTAACACTGCACATGCAGCAAGCAGCACTGTTTATAAATGCAGGTTATGCTACAGTCACAGAAAATATTGAACAGAGCCTCTTAGCATAGCAAATGTTAATAATATTGATATCTGATCAGTTACTGATAATACATGAATGTGACTGAGTGCTGCTGCATAGCAGGGAAACTAGAGATGTCTGGAATATTGCCACAGCATAGAAGAAGATAAGAAAGAAAGCAAAATTCTAAATGGATAGGAGTGTTTGGATAGTTCATGGATGGGACGTGCCTGTTTGGGTAGTATATGTATTTTACAGTGAACAGTTGCTTCTGTGGCTCCTGGAGTCTGAACACCAAGATGTTTGATGGGTCAACAGTGAGATAATGGAAAAGAGAATAATGTGTTGGAAAATCAGAAGGTGTTAAGTAGGAGGGATGTCTGTGAAAGGAGGAGGCAGAAAGAGATACCTGTCAGCTTAAGGAAGAGAACAGTCCATCATGGTCTAGTTTCCCTGTGTGGCTTGACAAGGATTGTCATCATGGATTAAGTATTGTGGTTGTTATATGTTGTTTTACATGGGTTGCTTTTCTGTCTAAAATGCAAATTGCTCTCACATAGCTTTAAAGAGGTTGCCAGAAGTGTGTAGTTGGGTTCCTAAACCTAATGGGTATGTCTACACAGCAATTAAACACCCATGGCCATGGTCAACTGACTCCGGCTTGTAGGGGTTGGACTGCAGGACTGTTCAGACTCTGGACCCTAAGGTCTTGGACTTTGTGGTGGGAGGGTCCCAGAGCCTGGGCTCCGCCCGAGTCCAAACATCTGCACAGCAATTTTTAGCCCTGGAGCCCGAGACCCAGGAGTCTGCGTCAGCTGAGCCAGGCCAGCCAGGCCATGCTGCAGGTCTTTTATTCCAGTGTAGTTGAACCCTAAGAGGCATAGGGGCTCGTAGGACAGTGCACAGAGCTAGGAGTGAGGAGACCTGTGTTCTGTTCCCAGCTGTGACCTCGGGCAAGTCATTCTTTGTGCCTTAGTTTCCCCATCTGAAACACTGGGATGATGATATCTATCATCCAGTAAAGCACTGTGAGATTCTTGGGTGAGAAGGACTATAGAAGTGTAAAGTAACATTATGTTATTATTACTGTTAAGATGCCTTTAAGTGGGTTTTCTTGGGTAAATTATCAAATAGGGTATCACTGGAGGTGTGGCAAGTGCTGGAGAGTGGAGACTGACTGGCTGTTTTTACCTGGGGGTTCATCATTATCTGCTATATCCAGCAAAACTGAGCACAAGAAGAGGCAAGAGGCATCCTGAGCCATTTGCCAGTCTCCTTGATTCCATGTTGCTGTTCAAAACCTCTCTGTCCCATACTAGTGAGGTGAAGAATTGGCTCAAAAAGTACGGCACCGCACCTCAAAAGAGTCCAAAGTCCTGTAAAAATATTGGCTGATTAATCTTTCTAATACCCCTGCAGTAGGTAATTACCATTTCCTAATTTTATGTTTTGGGAAACTGAGGCACGGGGAGTGTAAATGACTTGCACAAGGCCACACAATGCGGCAGTGGAAGGATTAGAATTCCTGAGGTCCTCACTCCCAGTTGCCATTCCAGTTACTTACGTGCCTGATATTCATTTGTACTCAGGCCCCTTACCTGACAAATCATAAATGATACGTCATTACCAGACCGTTACTGGTCCAGTGTAAACTCCGGGTGTACACACTGAGGTTCAGCTTCACCTAGTCTTTGGGTTTATCCACTTTTGGGTGTGCATAGTTCTAGTCAATATGCAAGATGCTTTCCCCCTGTCCTAGCAGCACTAGTGTTGTGAGCACTGGGAAGAAACCCACTGGCACAGGTGTTGCTTTTGGAAACTGGACTGTTTTTTCCATGTGCTTTGCAAGTCAAAACTATAAAGTAACCTTCCCCACATTTATCTTCCAAACCTTTACCCAAACAAAACACCGTGGCCAATTGATCATTAGCTTCCTCTTACCCTTAATAAACAACCAGCTGGATTTGTACTGGATCTGTATTCCCAGATTCCTCTGCAAGGCTAGTGTTGAGACTAGGGCCATGTCTACACTACAGGACTATGCCACTGTAGTGCCCTAGTATAGATACTTCCTACATCAACACAAGGGGTTTTTCTATCATGGTAGATAATCCACCTCCCCAAGCGGTGGTAGCTAGGTTGATGGAAAAATTCTTCGGTCAGCCTAGCCACATTTATACTGGGTTAGGTTGGCATAACTGGCTCTCAGAGGTATGAATTTTTCACACTCAAGTGTCATATATATGTCAACCTAATTTTACGTGTAGACCAGGCCTAGTCTGTGATTGAGCTGTTCCTCTGTCTGTTGTGTTGGGGACAGTTGTCAGGTATGCAAGGCAGATATCCAGCAGCTGGGTAACGATTTCTTTGAAATTCCAAAAGCCCAAAATTAATAAATTTCAGACTCTTGGGGTGGATTTATTATACCTTCATACTGCAGCATTGGTACCAAAGAGGCTGAAAAATGAATACCTGTAAAATCTTTGCATATTATTTAATTAGTTATTATGTATTTCAGCCAAACCAGAAAAGTTAGTATTTCTGCATCTCCTGGTGTTATTGACTCAGAACCCAGTCCATTTTCTTCTGTTACACAGGAGCTACAGGCTCTGTGTTACTGCAGCCTCTTTTGTACTGTCCTGGTCTAGAACCCTGATTTTATTACAGCCTCTAGTCCTGTATTACACCTGAACGTTGACTTCTTAAATTGACTAGGTCCTGTTACCCTGTTACCACACTGTTCAGCTTTGGGGTCAGGCAATGTGGCTTTCGCTCCTCCCAGGAATAGCATAAAATCACAGTCTGACAATCTAAGGCTTTTAACATCTTTCGTGGTGTATGGTAGCTTAAAGAAATGAGCCCCTAGGAAGAGACACTTACGATAAAGGCTTTTAGCAAAGACTCACTCTCATATGAGCTGCATTGGTGTCTGCTAAACCCCTGACAATAACCTTCACTCACAGCATAGGTGCTGGACCTGGGAGTGCTGCCACACCACCTGGCTTGAAGTGGTTTCCATTAAGGGTTTACAGTTTGGTTCAATGGCTCTCGCGCACCTCCACTATAAAACATTTTCCAGCACCCCTGACTCCCAGAAAAGCCCAAACCCTTTAACTGAACCTTTTTTCCTTTCAAAATTAGGAGTATATGTGCAGCACGTGGGTAGTAGTTTTCATGAAGTTCTAAAGCTGAGTGACTAGCATGGGCTTCCAGTTTTATTCTCCCTTGATGGCATCTAGGTCAGATTTGCATGCTTTACAAGTCAAAAGCTGATTTTAGTTTCTGCCAGTGTTCCAGGCTCACCCTGGCTCTGGGGGCGAATGGGAAGGCAGGCGAGCCCTGCTGCCTCCCCTGCTTTTCCCCTTTACACAGATGGGGACACAGAGACACAGAGCGGTAAAATGACTTGCCCAAGGCCAAACAGTCTGTCAATGAGTGATGTGGGAACAGAACCAAGAATTCTTGGTTTTGTCCCTCAGCCACTCAACACTGGAGATCACCCCCCTCCTAGCACCTTCTCCCCATCAGAGTGCCTCTCAGACACACGGGCAACTCCGAATCAAAAACACAGAGAGCAGGTTTATAAAGTCAGATGCCGTTTTACTTGCTTAATTTTCCGACTGTGAGCTGCAGTGATAAAGGGAGAATGAATATATTCCAAGTTAGTATCTGGCTGCTGATTGTGTGTTTGTGATGTTGTGTACAAGGTTAGATGGTTAAATACTTTGCAAGGGGTGGCGGTATTCTGTGTTTACTGGTCCCAGTTGCTCTTATACTTGCAGAAGAGAGTGCATGGCCCCTTAAGACACAGCTGACATTAAAATCGTTATGAGGGAGGAAATGCTTCTTTCCAGGATGAACTGAGGCACCTCTCACACCTTGTCTCCTCTCGCAGGATCAGAGGTCCTCTTACTAAGTGTCTGCTAAGCCAAACTCCTGCTGAAGTCAAATTCCTCCTAATTAATTCAATGGGAGATGAGCTGAGTAAGGACTGAATAAAAGCTTAGGAAGGACCTGAAGATTTGACTCACTCAGGAGAGAACAAGCCAGCCCTAGAGAGCTAATTAATAATCCAACAGAATGTTTGGCAGAACTAGTGCTTGCTAGTTGTAGCTAACCCTTTCCTCAATATGTTTCACTCCAATTATTAGTCTCTCTGGTGCTGTTGATCCTGGCATAATTTACTAGCTGAGAACAGTGTATACTACTAGATCACAGGGAAATTGACAGCAAAGCAAACAGGTGCTTAGATATTATCTGAGTTTTGTCTGATGCTGGGGGACATGTGAAATCATATCACCTTGGTCTGGGATTTCATACGCTAAGCAGGGTCAGGGCAGGGCGGCCTCCAGGTACGGAAAGAAACAGTGTCCTGGTGATTCAGTAGACAGTGGTGTCCCCTTTTGAGCCTGGACTGAACCAAAGTCTTGGTGTGGTTCTGGACGGGGCTGCCGGAGGTGCCACCTTTCAGATGGGGTGCAAAGCGGAGGTGCCGACCATGGATAGTCATTATAAAAGATGTCCATGTCATCCTTATAAAGTAGTGGTGGCAGTGACCTGTGTCTCATAAGGTGACCTCAAAATTGCTGCTGTTTATGTTTAATTCCAAGTAATTTTTATGTATTGTTTAACTGACGAGACTAATCTTAAATTGACCTAGATCCAGGGCTGCTAAATTGCCTTTACTTCTGTTGTTTGCAGTTGTAATCATGTCAGGCTCCAGGGCAGAGGAGCAGTGGTGTAATCTCTCCTTGGGGAGCAGTGGCTCTCGCTCATTGGACTGACAAAAAGTCCCATTCATAATGCTGTTTATGAATGACGGGGGAAAGGTTTGGAGTCTGGCCCGATCCAGATAAGCACCCAGAGGCTCAGCTTCTGGTGCAGGCTCTATGAACATCTTGAATTTGCCAGCCTGGACTGCACATTGGGTGAGGCAGATCTTTCTCATGGAACTTATTTATTTTCTTTCAAGAACAATAAAGAGCCCCCATTTGCAGACTCTGAGTATCCTGCTCATTATTTACAATGTGCTGTTCACGTACCTATCAAGCGCTGAATACCAATACCACCACCCACTGCACCAACCAGTGTTTCAATATCCCTTAACTCTCAGGAAAGTCCAGAGGAAACAAACAGACCCTGCAGCGTGTCCCGAAAGCCAGCCGATGCAGGCTCTTTCAGACCAGGGTCGGAGGGCATTCCAGAGCCCAGGGGCACTTACAGAGAACAATCTGCCAGTCACCCCTGCCTCTGTTATACTGAGGTGAATGTAGCATCAGCACCGCTTCTGCCAGGCCATGCCTCTTGAGTGTGTCAGCACCTCCTGATTCAGAATCTGCTGCAGCTGGAGGGTGATGAGATTGTGCGAAATTAAAGGTGGTGATGGTGGTGGGGAAGATTGTGATGTTTTTCAAAGTGCATTAAAAGTTTGGTGTGACTTTTGGGGAAATCTTAATACAAGCAGCCCAGGTCCTCTCCCCCACCCCCCACTGCACATGCCAAAAGAACAGGGCTTTAAAAGCATCTCCCAGCTGCTGTGTACCTAGGGTGACCAGACAGCAAATGTGGAAAATCGGGATGGGGGTGAGGGGTAATAGGAGCCTATATAAGGAAAGATCCAAAAATCGGGACTGGCCCTATAAAATCAGGACATCTGGTCACCCTATATGTATCTGCTTGCACCTGTGTGGCAGAGGCAATGCTTGCGCATACTTCCAGTATGGCCTTAATTTTTCTGAGCCTGCTGGTATACGTGTCTTAAGTGGTCCTGCACTCAGCACTCTTGCTGACTATAGCAAAAAGCAAGTTCGCACCCCCTCTGGAATCAACTTCCCTGTGCAGCCTGCCAGGATCAAGCACCCTTGTCCCTCCCACACCCCCTCCCTAGCACACCGCATCTGACATCACACGCAGGTAGAGCTGTGCACGCAGCACCATCTCATTCCTGCAGAACTAGGACAGAGAGAGAGAGGACCTGCACCTACCCTGATACACATGGGAAGCTGCTGGGAGGTGAGGATATCCCAGGCACCAGCAGAGGGATGCTGGACCTACCGGGCAACTGTGGAAAGATACCAGAAAGGAAGATGTGATTGGGGAGGGCTGATCTCTTGGCTATGTCCAGCCATATCTTAATTACCAGCCTGCACTTAGCAACAAAGATGGTACCAAGGATCTCGCCAGTCGAGTTAACTTGGCAGTGACCTGACTCGCCAGGACGAATAAACTCAGAGCGGTGATTCACACAGGGCTGAAGTCCTCGGATCCCTTCAGACAGGACGCTGACTTTGCCCTGGTGTTGGAAGCAGACACTTGAACCGCTGCTGCTGTTGCTATTGCCACTCCGTGGGATGTAGGCACCAGACTTGGCTGGTGAACCACAAGGCCCAGCCATGGTTCAGAACCCATGCCCTGAGACGGTCTCCTGCAGCACAGCAGTGAAGCATGTCTGTCACTTGCGTGTGTCTTCCCTGAGGAAAAAACTCTCCTTCCGCAGAGCCGTGTAAGTTGACAGGTGTGGGTCCTGTGCTGGGGTGGAGTCTGTGGATATTATGTTTGTGCCTCCAGGTGTCTGGGCATGAGAGATGTGGCTGAATATGCTGTGCAGGTGTATTCAGAGTCCTAGAAGGGGAAAGCTAGCAAAGCAAACAAGGAAGAGTTTAATTTTGAGGTGCTGGCCTGGGACCCAGGAGACCTGGCTTCTGTTCTCACCTCTGTTAAGATTTCCTGTTTAGGTCTCTTCATCTCTGTGTGCCTCAGTTTCCCATCTATTAAATGGGGAGGAGAATCCCTTCCCTAGCTCGCAGGAGTATTGCAAGGATGGGTTCACTGATGTCTGCAAGTTACTCAGATACTGAAGTGCGATAGCCATATGAGCACCTAGGAGCAGATTTGTGATGCCCAGATGATCTTAGCCAGAGATGCTGCTCCCTTTTAAAGGGGTGGCCTGAAGATTGACTAGGGCTGAGTAGGAGAACCCCCGGAGGCCTGGGTGAGATGAGTACACAGCTAGTGCATCAAACTGGGGTTATACACAAACCACACCAAACTGTTCACTGCTGTTGAACTGCAAGTTCAGGCTCACTCATGTGCTCGCTTCTATTTGAACTGCAGGCTTGTTCTTTATTGTGACCCTGAGGCGCCCCTTAGGCTTATAGCAGAGAGCAGGCTTAACTAAAGTGTAAATGCCATGCCACTGAACCAGCAGGAAATACAGTCCTTAAACTCATACACACAAGAGCCATTAGTGCTGCTCCCTTAGCATCCAAAAGTCCATGGAGGGGAGCGGAGGGGAGGAGAGAAATAGATGAGGGGAATGGAGAGGAATGGACAGAGGGGGTGGGGAAGAGAGATGAGAGAAATAGACAACAGCTAGAGGGTGATGGATAAGAGAGAGAACCAAAATGGGAGGGCAGGGAAGGACAGTTCATCTCAGGACAGGGCAAGAGGTAGAATCTTCTGTTCACAAATCGTATCGTGATTGCAAATTAATCACCTGCCCAAGCCTATGCAGTACCCGTGTGCCGCCAACCCTGGTGTAGCAGGCTCTGAGCCTCCTCTCACACCAGTGTAACTCCAATAAAGTCCAAGGAGCTGCTCTTGGTTTACACTGGTGGGAGCAAGTGGAGGGTCAGGCCCATTTCCTCAATCTGAGGCTCCCAATGGACCTTACATCAACCTTTGCCTGCTCCTGTTTCCCCTTGCCGCTGAGAGGCATGGTGGTGGTAAAACCCTGTGTCCCTGTCACTGTTCTCCTATGCATGGAGGCACAGCAGGGACTGTCTTACACTGCCACTCCCACAGCTTCAGGGAGTCTATTTTCCATTGCCAAAGTGATTGTGGAATGCTGCCATCTGCATGTGCTGGCAGGGGTGGATGTCTTGCTGCTGTGTTACTCTGAGGTAGGCAGCCCAGTACGTTAATAAGGAGAAGGACGTTCAAGAGTAAGAGAAAAGGAATGGATGTGCTTTTAGAGGAGGGGGATAAATAGGAGGCAGTTGCTGCTGCCTAATGCCAGTGTAAAATTCGGGGAGAACAGGCTCCAAGCTCAGTGTGCTGCCAAGAGATGGGTCTGAGTTCAGGTCCTGAGTAGGAATGGTCCCAGTAAAGCCCCAAGTCGGGTGCAGCTTGTATCCGTCAAGCTTTGTTGCAGACCTCAGAGCGACTTTGTCAGAAGTGTTGCTAAGGTTCCTGGGCCTACTGAACCTGCCCAGCTCAATAGGGAGGGGTGTGTTTTAAGGGATCTGGGGCAAGAGGGGTGTGTGCATATTGAGGAAGCCCTTGAGGGAGTGCCCAGATGGGGGCCACACATCTCCAGCCCACTCAACTCAGGCATGCGAGACTTTGCGAGCCCACCCACTGAAGGAATCGTCTGTTTGCAGCTCTGCAACTTGCTGAGCTCTTGTCCTGAGCTTTCTGGACTGGCAGCATGCAGAAGCCTGGTGACACACATGCACTCATCCTTTGCAGAGGAAAGGAGCACCCCAAATCCCTCTCTGGTGATCTCCCCTTGACCCTTGGCAGACTGAGAACCGGCACTGATGAGCTCTGGAGAGACCCTTCCTCTAACTAGGTTGTGGGAGATTATGGTTTTACCCTCTTGTGGGGCCTTTAAAGGTGAAAAGGAAATGAAGAGGTGGAAGTAGGGACATCTCCAGGAATAATGGGTGAGCTTCTTCAAACCTTTTGGAGGTTTGGATAAGCACCCCAAGCCTGGTCACTAGCTGACTATCCACCCCTCTTGGTTGGGAATTTCACAGGAGCAGGCTTTTCGGTGAGATTCGGTGAGATTCCTGCTTCCACACAGGAGACAGGCACTCTGAGAACCAGCCACTTCATTGCTCCTTGCCCAGTCCTGGCCTGTGCAGAAGCTGCCACACATACGAAAAATCACGAGAGGGGGGGAAAGTAACCCAAATTTTTCAAACCTGGAAAAAATTGTGAGATGGCATTTGGGTGAAGGTGCAGGGCTGGCTTCTGGGCAGCAGTTCAGGTTTGAGATGAATATGGGGAAAGGTGCTGGGATTGGGTTGTGGATGGTAGTTTGGGCCTGAGATGAACCTGGGAAAGGTTATGAGCGGCCATTTGGTTTGGTTAATATTTTATGTGAACTGGTTCATCCATCATTAACCAATGTCCGGTCCCCACCCCACGCTGACCATGAGTTTATTTGTGTAGCTTCCTTTAATTTTCCTTTGCACATCCCCTGCATGGCTCAGGATTTATTAGACTGGTATGTATGAGTTGTCTCTGTTGGGGCTGGGATGGTTGGTTGTGTGTGTGCTGGAGGTGGTGGGGGTTTGGGGTTAATGAGAGATGGGAGATCTCTGGCTCTAAATTGTACTCCTGCCCTGAACTTTGGGAAAATTTGGATTCAGTTCCAGATTCAAAATCTGCTGACCCTAATGGATACAGTGCCAAATAGCTGAGCTTTGGAGAAGTCCAAATCTGAAGACTGCAACTCCCCTCTGTTAGCAATGAAGGAGTATAATCCTCAGTGGGTACCAGTGCCAATAGCCCCCCCCCATTGTACCCCCACTGCTGCTGAGACAGCCCGTGGTATGACTTTCTGCTGGGACTTACAGGAACGGGCTATAGCGATTTGATGAGAGCTGCACTGCTCCGCTAGGACCGGCACATTTGCTGCTGTTGGCAGACCTGTCGGCGCAAAGATCACCTGCTCCCAATTCCTCCTACGCTAGCATTGTTCTTCCTCCAATGTCTCCGAGATGGGCTGTTAATTATAGTGTGTGCCGCTGCCTGCCTGTGCACTGCATTGTTAGGTAAAGTAGGTTTGACAAGCGGCTGGAATAAGATAAATTCCTCCTTTCTCTGCCAAGCCTGGAACCTTTTGCACCTGGTGTCCCAGCTCCAGGAGCCCCCAGCTGCCCTTTGGAGATGAATCCAGTACAGGAGGCGAAAGATCTGTCATCCCCATTATATGAGCTCCTGGGACGCTCTGTTCTCAGCCACATAGGGTCTTGTTTTTCATAGCCCTTTCATTAGATCAGCACAGATTCTGGAATTTGATGGCCCCCAGCAAGGTTATGCCATCCCCCCATCTCTGTAATCCTTCCTCTTCCCCTCCATGATGTGCTGACCCATGATCTGAGAAAGGGGGTAGGATGTCTTCTCTCCAGCATGGCTGGGAAGTGTTTGGGGGGCTGGATAAGCCTTCCTTTTCCCTCTTGTTGCCCTGTGGGGATAAGATGCAGGGAGGAGACCTGGCAAGATAGGTCTCTTTTGTCGATCCTTGTCTTGTGCTCGGATATCCCCCAGTCTTGAGGAGTTCCACAGTTGCCACTTATATGGGTGGATGGACCTGAATTTTAGAAAAGTCCAGTGCTGTCCATGAAATTAAGGGGGACGGATAATTTTATGACAGATCTGTAGTTGTGCAGACAGAGTTCATGCTTGAGGGTATCCAGCTGATTGCTGTGTTAAAAAATTCATTCTCGAGTCCTGTGGCAATCAGCAGAATACATTATGGGTGCTTTTTTCTCTAACGCATCTGGCATGGGCCAGACGCTGGACTTCACAGTCTACTGTTTCAAGCTGGTATTGTAAAATGAAGCATGCCTATCGTTAAATCCCTTGGGAACATAACAATAATAACAATATTTAGCTCTTATTCAAAGCTTTTCATCTGAGAATCTCAAAAGGCTTTACAAAGGTCAGTCAGTGTCATTATCCCTATTTCACAAGTGGGGAAACTGAGGCACAGGAAAGGGGAAGTGCTGTGTCCAAGGTTAAACAGCATTGTCATCGGCAAAGCTGGGACAAGACCCCCAGTCTCCCAACTCCCAGCCTAGTTTCCTTTCCATTGGACCGATGTCTCCCTGTTTGGTTAGATAAGCCTCCAGATGTCCCTTGCATGTCTCACTGCACACGGAGAAAGTTTGACAGAAGTCATGTTGAGCTGCGTCACAGACCCTGATACACAGGAGTGTGTGAGGGGGGGAAATGACGAGATGCTTTTAATGTCTCTTGTTTCCAGGTCTGAGAAGCTGGCTCAGATGGTCTCAGTCCTATGCCTGCCTGTTTACAAGTGAGAAGGGGCAGTTGTGTAGTTGCATTCCACCTGCTGACCATATTTAGAGACAGGCCTTTTTGATGATTATAGCTAGAAAAGTGACACTGTCAAAATGACATTGTGGGGTTCCACATTCAGGGTCATGTTTCCAGCCCAGCCTTAAGCAGGACTCTCTTTTTTCTCTCTTTTGTGGGGACAAATTGCAGGCACAAATAATTGCAGCTCCTTGTGTCGCTTGATGGCTGAGTTTCTGGTTGCACCTGGAATCAGGGACAGTCCTAAGCTACAGACACAAATAGTTGCATTTTCAAACTTGGGCCCTTCATTTTTTTGCATTTGCCAAAATATAGGGCCCATTATTATTATTATTATTGATGTGTATGTGATAGTACATAGGAGTCCTACTCAAGGACCAGGACTGCATTGTGTTAGGTGCTGTACATACCTTACCTTACCTTGTACCTTCATTCCTTCTGTGCCACTGATACATCAGGAAGTCCAGTTCCTTCACTGATTATGGCCACTCATTAGTTGTGGTACTACTTCCCAAGTGATGCCAACACCTTCAATATCCTCTGTCACTGTCTTCTGCCAGTTCTTCCTGGGCATTCCTCGCTTTCTCTTTCCTCCCTTGGGTACCCATTTCAATGCTTGCGTAGCATGTCTCCCATCTTCCATACATTGTACATATCCCAACCACCTGAGCTGTCTTCCTTTGATATTTTCTAACATGTCCTGCCCACTCAGCTCCCTTCCTCTCGCATTTGCAGTTTTATCTTTCCATGAAATGTGTAGTGTCTCCTTCAGCCGTCTGTGGTGGGCAGCCTCCAATCTCTCTTTGTTAGCTATTGTCATTGGGCAAGTCCCTGCTGCATGTGGTAGTGTGCTCAGTACAGTTGCATCATGGTATAATTTGATCTTTAGTTTGGTGAGGAGGCCTCTGGTTGACAAGACGTTGTTCATCCTTCCAAAAGTGGTGTTTGTTTTCCTAATCTCGTATGAATATCTTTATCACAGCCACCATCAAATGTCATCATGCTGCTTAAGTAGCAGAACACTTCTGCCTGTTGGATTTCTTTTCCATCCATGTGCATTGTATGAACTTTCTCCAACCTGGAAAAAAAAATAGAGACCTCACCAAACAGGGCACGGAAGTATTTGTCCCCCAGAGAACCCATACCAGCTGTACTCTGTTCCTTAAGCCAGCAGTTCTCAACTGGGGATTCACGGCCCCCTGGGGTCCCTGAGCCCCCTGCTTTGGCTGAAGCCCAGAGCCCCAAGCCACCCCCACTGGGCCCTGGAGCTTTTATAGCATATTGGGAGTGTCTCAGAAAGGAAAAGGTTGAGACCCCTGTCTTAAGCCACTTAACCCTCCTCCATATCTGGTTCCAAATCCCAGAAGACATGGGAAAAAATGAAGGTGATGGGCTTTGATACTACTTAGTGCCCCTGCCAAACCTGTCTCTGAGGGGGCCTCTTAGGACCCAGACTGTTAGAAGTATGTATCCCATTGCAGGGTGGCTTAAGTTTCCAGTGAGATTTCATGTTTCTTTTTTAAGCCAAATTTGTTCACTGCTGTACCTTTAAATATAAAGCCTCCTCTTGCTAACTGCTCTCCTGAACTGTCTACTCATCCATTGCCGAAATCTGTGAAGAGTATGTTCTTCAACATCAATGACATTAACCTTTTCCCAGTGCCTGTCAGTGCCCAAGAGCTTTTGATTTTTCCTAGGGAAAAATCCTGGCATCAGATTTCCTCCTTCCTTGGCACTGCTTCTCGCCACGTGAGGTCCTAACCTTCTAGTCTTGCTTTGGGGGTTACTGGAAGTGATCAGACCAGCCCATGTGTCCGTAGGGATGAGAGCCAGCCATGTGCTGATTGGTTGCGTGGAGGGAAGGGGAGAGCAGCTCTTGCGAATGAGTCAGCAAGCAGAAGGCAAAGAGAAAGTGTGCAGGATGCACCTCGCTGACTCGAGTTTGCACTGAGCTGCCTCTCTTACTTGGGGGATTAGAATCCCATGCATCCAGTGGAAGGAGAAGAAAGAAACCCCTCTGATGGATCAGCAGTACTGGGACTATTTTCCCTCTAGCTCTTCCTCTACAAACCTAACCGGGGCTTTCCTCTGAGTGTCCTAGCATCCTTGCTTTCGGCCATGAAAAAACCCACTGCTATCAGCACTGCTAAGGTTCAAGTTGACCCTTCGTTGTAGGCGCCGGATACAAGTGGAAAAAAGCAGTTTAGATGAGACAGATTCACGCTTGGGAAGAGGTTAGCTTGAAAGAAACACTAATGTTGGTTAATCCCCAGTTATGAGAATTTGATTCTGATTATTATTAACCTCAAATCCTTTTGGTTCTGGTCCAAAATTCTTCTCTAATCTCTCCGGGTTTTGCATCTTATCTTGTGGTGGAAACAGCAGCAAGTTCAGCAGAGACCCGAAGGCAGCTGTGCCTTGAAAATTGGTTCTCCCCCAAGAGAAGAAATCTGAGAACAGAGAAGAGACATCGGTGCCTCTTTGCACATAGCACAAACCCTTTGTAAATTTCCCCGTCGTCGCCCTTTCATCAGCCTAATCATGTCTCTTTCCCTCTGGGGCTAAAACGCTGGTGCCTAAAAAACAAAACAACCCAGAACCATCATAGTTGTGGAATTGCATCTGTCCATAGCGGGATCTGAGGTCACATCTCTGTGCTGCTTCCGCCCCAAAAGTGCTGTGTTTGTGTAACCGCGCTGGGATTTCCATCTCCCTGTGGATTTGGCAGCATCTCTCCCTGATTGCTGGGAGCGGATTGGAGCACGGACAGACCTTCCTATTCCTGCAGGTGACTGTGCTTGTGTAAGTGCACGTTGTGAGCTGTGTATTCCTCCTCCTCCACCTCCTTCCTTTGCTCTTGTTTCCTGGCCTGCTGCAGAGTATTTGTGAGTGTTCCAGTGATAAGATGGCAGCATGTGTCACCCCAGTACACCATGCACCATAACAAGGTCAGCCATTGTAATCAATACTAACCAATCCCCTTTCCTCTCTGCCTGGCTCGTTCTTGCTATACTCTTCTGCTGCTGCCTTTCGCACGGTGGCCCTAACCCCTCCCTGGACCTTGCTGTGCTTTTCACACTCTCCCCCCCAACCCATCGTAGTTCGCACTGCTGCATGCTCTCTCACCCTCCTCCCTTTTCTTTTATTTACAGTGTTGGATTGTGCTCCCCCTGGGATGTATTGAGGAATTCGGCAGGGGGCTTGGATCCACCAAAGTTTCAGGCATCTTCTCTCTGTCCTGGAGAGAAAGTTCCTTCCAGGCCCCCTCCTACTTCCTCGTGGGCTTTATTCAAGGACACTTGAGTTCTTCGACTTCTGTCAAGGAAACTAGGCAGGCCACCTCAACAGACAGTCATCAGCCGTGCGCTGCACTGCCACCTGCTGCTTGTTGCTTCGTGTGGGTCCCCTCAGAATCTGAGGCATTTATCCCAAAGGTCCTGCCTACCTGCGCCCTTGGCTGATGAACAGGACAGTGAAGTTCCTGAGAAGTGAAAATACTTCGAACGTTACATTCCATGTTTGCTGCCTGCTATAACACAGGGAGGATGTGTCTCTTACCTCACTGTTCCATCACTGTCGTCCTTAACCTGCTGGAAGATCTGTCCCATGTTAGCACGGGTATTCAGCATTGAGATGACCCAGGCTGGAGCTGCTGAGAAAAGTTTTTGTGATAATGAGGTAATGGACTTGTGCACACATGGACAGCGGTGTCCCTCTCCCCAAATAGGGAAACTGGGTTCAGGACCAATCCAACCTGTGTCTTGAGATTTAACCCATCCATTCCCTGCTCTTCCCTCCCTTCAGGCTTTAAAAGTGATGGGTCAGTGGGCTTTCTTTTGTTCCTTTCTTTTAATTCCTTTCCAGTCATTCCCCTTGTGACTCTCCTTCAGACACATCCTTCCTGGCTCCAAATTATCCTGTCCCAAACCAAACTCGTTCTGCACCTCTTAACATCTTCCCAACCTCTTCTCACCTCAAACTCTCTCTGCAGTGCCTATTATAGTCTCCCCATTTCCACTACCCTCAGACTCTTACCTCTCTTTATACCTATAAAAATCACCACTCCTTTTTTCTTTACCCCCCCACTTTGATTCTAATTGTTTCGATGTCTCTGTAAAAATCAACCATCCTTCTCAGTTTCAACTAAATATCCACCATGGTTCCCAGAATTGGACTAGTGCTCCCGAGAATATCTTTAAAAAGTCTTAGCTAGCAAATATCCCCAAAGTCTCCCTTAACTTGAGAGAGACAAGGTAGGTGAGATAATAACTTTTATTGGACCAACTTATGTTGGTGGAAGTGACAAGCTTCCGAGCTTTTCCTCAGGTCTGGAGAAAGTAACCAGATATTACTTCATCTTCCTCGTCTCTCTCATATCCTTGGACCAACACGGCTACAACAACTCCCCTAATTTAAGTCTTTGTACATGTTCCGGGACTTTCTTTCCTGTAGCCCTTTCAGTTTATTTCTGTCTTTTTGTATTAACTCCTTTTGCTCTTACAGGACACCTACGTCTGCAGCCCTAAAAAGACTTAAATTGATCTTTAATGCTTAGGGATAGGGATGAGAGCTAATCCTGAGGGCAGATTACCTCATATCTGCATACTGCAGGGTTCTTACACCTTCCTCTAGGGAATATCTGGTATTGACCTCTGTCAGAGGCAGGAGACTAGGCTAGGTGAACCTTGTATCTGATCCAGTCTGGCAATTCCTATGAAAGCTGCTTTGGTGCAGTATCCCTTAGTACAGTATCAGAAACCTTTTCAAGCCCATAGATGGGATGCAGGCTCTGTATAAAGGCTAGTTTCATCACTTTACTGTCTGTTTTATGCACTAAGGAGAAGGCTTTGAAGGGGGCTAGTGATTCTCAGGGTTTCAACGCTTGAGTGCCCAACCTGGCACACTTTAAAGGATTATCTGAGGCTGGGCACTGATCACTATCAGAAAATCACGCCCCTTTATAGTGTATCAAGTTGGGGCATTCAAAATCACTAGCCACTGTGGAAAATTTTGGCTGAACAAAAAGTAGAGCTGATCTGTTACATTAATGACTGCTTTGTCTAGTCCCCAAGAAGAAATAAATCCTGAAACATCATATCCTTCTACCCACTGTGCAAAAGATTTACAGTGAAAGTTTAAATTGACTGGGGGTGGGGCTCTGTTTATTTACAAACTAAAAAAATTGACTTGTTTCACTGAAAAATCCACTGTGTTTCAAGAAGTTTTCTCTTGAACGTGGGCTCCTTTTGCAATGTGAAGGAACTCATTTCTGAAAGAAAACAAGCCCCTCCAGAGCAAACGGTAGCTTCAAAATTCAAACCTTCCCAAGTTTTTGATTAAAAACCAACAAAAAAAGGAAAATTCTGTGAAACAGCGTGTGAAAATAGTCATCCGTCTGTTTCAAGCAGTTTCAGATCTGTGGTGTAAATTTAAAAAAATAAAATAAAAATGGTTCCAATTCCACCCTTTCTGCTTTCTCCAATAAGAGCTTTTTTCCTTCTTTCAGAAAGGACCTCTTGCTCTCCCCAGCGTCCATAGGAAAATATCCTGCCTTCTTCCTCTTGCAGGGCCCGCTTTAGCCTCTGTGAGGACCCTCCATCACCCCACCTTTTAAGAGAGAAAGTCTTATTTCCCACCCCTTCTCTCGAGACCCTCAGTCATAACACATGCCTTTTCAAGCACCACACACATTTAGTGCAGAAATAGGTGGTTTAACATCCACCCAGCATGCTGTAACAGAACAACTACAGCTCCCATGATGCAGTAGGCATGTGATGCATCCTCGCTCCCTACGCAAATACAGCCTCACATGATTTCCCGGCTGCTGAAGCACAGAGTCAGCCCCTCATGAAATTTCCCTGAGGAAATAGAGATGGATCCTACTTTGGGGATGCTGGGCTTGCAGATAACCTCCTCTGACAGCAGAGACTCCAGGGCTGCGGAACACTGACTTCAGAGAGGATTCAGCAGTTTAGGCATCTTTTCCCAGGATTCAATACTCCTCGCAGTCCCTATCCCTTATGTTATGTCTGTTCCCTGAATTCCTTTACCCACACACCGCACTCTCCCTAGGCATAATTTCCCCTCTTTCTCTCTCCTTGAAATCTTTTGATTTGTTTGTAGCTTTCCCTCTCACCAATTCTCTTGCTAATAGATTTTGCTTTGTGCCGCCTGCTACGTCACCATCCCTTTTGCTCCACCCAGGGTTGTGCAGACTCTCCTGTAGCTGTGACTGACTGGATAAGCAGCGCTATACTTAAAGTGGCAGGGCCTAATGTACATTATTTTGGTCTAAGTGCACATGTGCACACAGAGTTCCTAGGAGTCTGATATGGTCGGCCCCTCTAAGCCTTTTGGCTTTGCTTCTGTGGATGCTCTAACAATTAGTCCTTTATGATTAGCATTGGACTCCCACTGGTTGCTAGAGTGGAACTGGGACAGGAATAATTCATTTGCAGCAGCTGGATTACAGTCACGTATCCCTGCGAGAGTAAGCCATAAAGGCTGTGTGTGTGTCTAAGAATGGACATGTGCATTTTGCCTGTACAGCCAACTCTGCTTGCATGGAATGTGTAGAGCATATGACATTTGAGACTGGCTAAGGAGCTGGGAGGGGACGGGGCATTTGGGTGTGGTTTGTAACTCCTGTTAAAGTTAGCATGGGCTAAATGGCTAAAATTGAGCTGAATACTTTGAAAATGTACCCTCTTCTCTGTTAGCAATGGATCACCCTTGGAGCATTTGCAGGTTCAATTTAGTTAAGCACCCAGACATCCGGGAGCCTGATTCTGATATCTTGGTGGGGTAAATCAGGAGTACCTCCACTGATGTCACGGGGGTGAGATCAGAAGGAAGCGCTGGATCCTTAACAGAAGTTTCTCTGATCCTCTTATAGCTGCAAAACTGGGCTTCTGATTTCGTGAGGCCAGGTCTACACCTAAAATTTAGATCAACCTAGCTACGTCACTCAGGACTATGCATCTGAAGAAGTGAGATTCTTACCCACGAAAGCTTATGCTCCCAACACTTCTGTTAGTCTTAAAGGTGCCACAGGACCCTCAGTTGCTTTTTACAGATTCAGACTAACACGGCTACCCCTCTGATTCAGGACTATGAAAAATTTCACACTCTGAACACTGTAGTTAGGTCGACCTAACCCCTGGTGTAGATGCGGCTAAGTCAATTGAAGGATTCTTCTGTTGAACTAGCTACCACCTTTCAGAGAAGTGAATTATCTACAGTGACAGGAGAACCTCTTCGGTCAGTGTGTGAAGTATCTATGCGTGCACCTGTGCCTCTGTAGTGTAGAATATCCTGAGAGTGGGCTTCGCTGGGGGATGTTCACCATTTGCTGTTTTCAGTTGCCTCTTTTGTGTGGTCTTAGCTCATCTGCCACCACTCCCAGTTGCTGCAAAAATGAACCCAAAATGTTAACACAACTTCTTTTGGAAATTCAAAAGCCAGGCGGGGTTGGAATTCTGGATGACAGTTTGCTGGGGCTCCTTCCTGTTTTTGTTCAGCGTGTGTGTACCTGCTGCTTGCATGTTTGAGTGTACCTTGGTTGCTCTGTGTTGTTTTCATTATCTATACTAAGCCACCGTCAAGGGTGAGGACCGTAGTTGCCAACTTTCACACGGTAAATAAGCACCCCGACTTTCACAATAAGCCAAAAATCAAGCTAATCCCATTTCAAAACAAGGCCAAAACAAGCCAATCCCTAAGAACCCCAACACTCTATGTGACTAGATCCCCCCGGCTCTATGGGACTATGGTGGGCCTGCGGTGCACCTGTTACTCTCTCCCCGCCTTGCCCCTACTTGCCGGGAGCCGATCAAAAAAAAGAAGCAACAAGTTGCTACAAGCCAAACAGGCAGCAAGCTACAAGCCAAAAACTAGCCAATAAGCCAATTAAGCCAAAATCAAGCCCAATTTCTGCATTTTTTCCGCAGGTTTGGCATGTCTGGTCAGGACCCTATTATGCTAGGCATTGTAAAGACAGGTGACAGAAAGGACAGTCCTATCCCCAAAGAGCTTTTGCAGCTAAACATTTTTAAAAGTTTTTGGGGGAGGCCATGGGAGGGGGGAAGGAGCATAGGGGCTGCTTCCCCTCTTTCCCCTGGGTGCTCGACCCCCCCCTCTGGCCCCGGCTCCGCCCCCCCACCCCTTCCATGTGGCCCTGCCCCTGCCCTGCCCCCATTCCAACCCCTTCCCCAAAGTCCCTGCCCCAACTCTGCCCCCTCCCTGCCCCTATTCCAACCCCTTCCCCAGATCCTGGCCCGGCCTCTTTCCCTCCTCCTCCACCAAACCCACAACTGTTTGGTGGCAGCTGGGGGGAAGCGCTGGGAGGTAGGTGGAGGAGCAGGGACGCGGCGCGCTCGGGGGGGCAGGGGGAGGAGGAAGTGGGGTGGGTGGGGGGAGGGGAGCTTGGTTGCCAGTGGGTGCAGAGCACCCACTAATTTTTCCCCATGGGTGTTCCAGCCCCGGAGCACTCATGGAGTCGGCGCCTATGGGGAGGAGATGAGAAGGTATGAGGATGCATTAGACCTGCAGCCATGCTGAGGAGGCATCAACATGCCAGTAACAAAAATTGGTGTTGGGACCACGTGTCCCCCTTGAAGCTTGCAATTGAGAATGACTGTGTGTGTATGTGTATTCATAGAGTGGGTTTTATTATGTATCCAGATACAACCACTGAGAACATGCTGTAGAGAATAGTTCTGAATTACCAGGAGAATGGACAACATGACCTGTGTGTACCAGTGCATCCATGTACAGCGGGGTAGGTGCATTGTGAGACTTGCACAGCCACATGATGTACCGAAAAAAAAATCACTCCTTGCGGTGCATAACATATAGCACAATACTATACACAGCTGCGCGTACTTTCTTGTGCACCAGTCTTTCTGAATGTTGCGTGTGTGCATCCGGCACATTGATGGCATTATGTGTTTGTGGTTTGGATTCTAAATATCAGTGTCTGTCTGCAGGGCCCCAGACACTGACAACTGTGTATATGGTGTATGTGTGGGTTCATGCTGAATATTGGTGAACCCAGCATGTGGGTGTACTCAGACTCTCTGGGATATTTTAGTGCCTGGTTGTGTGTGCACATACTGCATGACGGTGTGTGCGTTCTGTAGCTTGTATATCAGTGTCCTATAGTCTGTGTGTACTGTGCAATAGTGTTTGTGTGAGGGTGTTGTAGATTGTTTACCACTGCCGTGTAGACTGGGTGTACTATATAGTGGTGCCCTGTGTATGTGTGTACATTGTGTGCTGTATTATCTGTGTGTGAGAGAGAGAGAAAGAGCGAGAACATCTTCAGACAGTGATGTTTCTAGCCCCTGGCAACTTAAATCGGTCTGATTCTGCAGCACTTTGCCCTATCCCCCTGCTAGGATTGCTTGTGTTTGCCTGGTGTACCAGAGTTAGTGCATTCCAGCCAGTTGTATGTATCCCTTCCCAGGCTGGTCAGCTAATACAATCCAGATTGATTTACTGTAGTAAAGTAGGCCAAAAAGGAAAACTGCAGTAACTGTGAACGGAGAAGCTGTCCCTGCTGGGCAGGAAACCTCGAATGATGAATGGGGCTGTATGAAGTCATCCTGCTCCTCCAATCAGATGGCTTGTCTCAGAAAGGCAGGGGCCTCTGCAGATGCAGCTGCCTTTCAACACTCGAGCTGTTGTGCCAAATTTACCTTACAGAATGATTTTTCAGTGTCAGAGCCATGTATATGAACCAAAGAGTTCCCAGTTTAGGCCCCAAAATTTTCTGAGTGACATTGTGAGGTGAGTGTTTTCAGTGGAGTATGGATGATCACACTTCCTTCCTACACCCGGATGTCTCTTTAAGAACATCTCAGGTTTATCCCTGCACCTACATCTATCTCTGCTGCACCTGTCTGGCTTTTCCCCCTGCATTCTTACCTTTAAAGCTGCTTCCTTCCTCCCTGCATTCCTCCTAGTTAGCATCCATCAGATCCCACTCGTGTACCCATGTACTGTCCAGCATCCATCTGCTTTTTTCCTCCCTCCACATTTCTGTGGTGCCCAGTGGGATGTTCCTGGTGTTGCTTTCCCTTCCCAAAGAATGAGAGAGGGGAAGGAGCACGTATCTTGTCCAGGAGCGAGGCAGTTTGCTTATGTGCTCCCTGAAGAAGCTCAGAGTGCAGAGGAAGATGGGAGGATGCTCTCTTCCTCAGCAGCATGCTAGACCTTTGGATGGCACGGGAGTAGCTGGCGAATGAATTACATCTCCCGCTGAAACACCTTGCCTGACTCCAGCCAAGAGTCTAAATCAGAATCTTGTCAGGGGAGCTTACAGGGGCAGAGAAGTCAGCCTCTGGGATGGCTTTCTCCTTTTCCTCCCCGTCTGGGGCAGCTGGGTAGGCCTGGGGCTAGTTCTTGACTAACTTTCTTTTTATTCTCATCTGCCTGTCAAATTGTTCATCTCTTCCTCCTCATCTTTGACTTTCCCTTTCCCCCCTCCCCCCCTTCCCTGAATGGTCTTGTTTACTGATAGGCCAAGCAGAAAACATGGAGGCGTCTGATATGGCGACAGCAAAGGTAGGATGGAAATGCTGCCGGCCTCCTTGTGCGTAAGTGGCTTCGCTTGGCAACTTCTTTCTTTTTTTCACTCGTCCTTTTACTTTCTCCCTTCCCCACCCTGACACTCCGGGGTCTTCCTTAGCGCCAGGGGACGCAAGGGATAGGAGCCAAGTCTCACGAATAAGTTCCTTTCCAAGTTTTACACCTTCAGCCTTTATATGCTACTTTCCTTTGAGGTCTGATGTAACATCTTCCTGCTCTAAAGAGTTTATGCTGTAGCCCATTATGGGGATTTTTGAGGGGGAGGGAAGAGCTAAGCAATTCTTGGTCTCTTGGCTGCTTTTGCCCTTTGTTGCCTTTGTCTGCCCCTGACAGAAAGGGCAGAGATTAGCTGGGACAGCTTGGAAACTGGATAAGGCAGCTTGGCTGTAGTGTATCAAGAGAGAGGCTAGAAGGGGTTCTCACAACAATTTTTTTGGTGGCCTCAGAGTGCAGCCACCAGCTGGTGGCCGCTCTGACAATTTTTCCTAAAATACTTAATTAACTTTAGGAAAAACAAATAAATATGCACATATCCATGTCCAAATCACAGTAATTTATTTATGTAGGGTTTGTTTGTTTTTTGCAGACTCAATAATAATAACAACACACAGTTGTCTCTTTTTCTTTACTGGACCTAAACAGAATAGAAACACAAATAAAATGCTGTGCATGTTCTTGTTTTGTTGTTGTTGTTTCTTTTGCTGTTTTGGTTGTGGGGTTTTTTTTAGATTTGCTAGCTAGAAAGTCTTCTGTGAAAAGTGATATTTGTATGTTTCTTAATATTGCTTTTCACAGCAGACTTACTAGCTAGCTGGGAGGCAGTGAAAAGTGATATTAACAAACACACCAATATCATTTTTCACAGCAGACTTACTCAACCCTGGCAAGCCAAGACACAAATTAAGCCTTGGATGTGGAGGTAGGGAGGGAGGCAATGGAGGCCAGCAGTGATGGGGTGGATGGGTGAGGGCTGGGGATAGTAGTGGGGACATAGGGCGATAAGGGGGTGTGTGAGCCCCAAGCCCAGTGGCCGGAGCCTGAAGGTCTGTGGCCGGAGTACAGAGCTCACCACTATGCAGCCAAAGCCCAGAACTCAAAGCCCCACAGTCAGAGCCTAGGGCCAGAGCCTGCCACCCCAGGCCGGAAGCCTGAGCCCCTGCACCCCTGGGAAAGTGGGGCACTCACACTGGCTGTCTGCCCCCTCCGGTGTTTGTGGTTCAAGAAAAAGCAGGGCCCAACCCCTCCTTGGAGCCCCAAGGGAGGGGCTGCTGCTTTGTCCCCATCCCCCCAACCACCACCCAGAAAAAGAAAAGCTCCTGGTGGCCTCATGCAGTCACGGTGGCTGCATTTGAGAGATGCTGCGCTAGAGCGTGCCTTAGAGGTTGGATTCCCACGCTCGGGAAACTGGATTTCAGATCAGAAATGGCTCTCAGCAATTTATTGTTACAAGGAGATGGGGAAGGGAAGTGAGCTAGTGAGCTGAGGTTTTAGATGCACTCGCTCATTTGTACAGGGTTCCTGCATCCCCTCGGGAACACTGCTTGTAGTCTTTGCTCTTGCCAGTTTGTAGGTGCAGCTTTCCCAAGGGTTGGAAGATTGGAAAGTGGTGTCAGATTACAGGAATGCAGCCGAATAGACCAGGCTGGGTTTGTGGGGGGAGAAATGGGCCCGGAAGTGGGTGCCATGAACTGTGTCAGCAGTGTTCAGAGAGCGGGATTTGCATACACATCTGGCACTTGTTAGTATCCCAGTGCCAACGCCCATAGCAGCAACTGTGTGAAGGCACGGGTCTGCCACTATTGTGACTTGATTAGACAGTAGAGTAGGTTTGAAATATGGTGACCATATCTGCATAATATCTGCAGCCCTATCACTTTGTGCTTAGGGTTGCCAGGCATCTGGTTTTCGAGTGGAATGCCCGGTTGAAAAGGGACCCTGGCTCTGTGCGGCTCCCGGAAGCAGCTGCCAGGTCACTGCGGCCCCTAGGTGCATGGGCGACCAGGGAGGCTCTGGTCGCTGCCCTCACCCTCTCCACAGCCTAACCCTCTGCCTGAGCCCTCTCCTGCACCCCAAATCCCTCATTCCCAGAGCCCACACCCCCAGCTGGAGCCCTCATTCCCCCCGCACCCCAACCCCCTGCCCCAGCCTGGAATCCCCTCCTGCACCCCAAACCCCTCATCTCTGGGCCCACGCCAGAGCCCTCACCCCCCTCCCAAGCCCTCACCCCCTGCCCCAGCCCGGTGAAAATGAGTGAGGGTGGGGGAGAGTGAGCAATGGAGGGAGGGGGGAAGGAACAAGCGGTGGGCGGGGCCTCAGAGAAGGGGCAGGGCAGGGGTGTTTGGTTTTGTGGGATTAGAAAGTTGGCAACCCTATATTGTGCTGTGATCTCAGCAGCTCCTGGAAGCTAAGCATGGTTGGAATGCATCATAGTTTAGATGGGAAAGACCAGGTGCTGCAGGAAGTGATATTAGTGATTATGAAGCTGAACGTCTTCCCTTTGAAGTAGTATTGAACCAGATACCCAAGCATTGTGCTAGTGTGTGCTGCGTTGCTGAAAATACCATCTTTAATGAGATGTATATCTGAGGCCCTGAGCATTCATGGTTGTTGAGGAACCTATGATGCGTTTCCTAAGAGGAAGGGTGTTAACCCCTGTGCCTTTGTCAAATTTCAAACTGAGTAAATATTTCCCCTTGACTAAATTTCCTCTTTTGGATGAATTTTAGTATTCTTCACTACCTTTCTTTAAATGGCTGTGAAGTGTTTTGTGCTGTTAAACAGCCACAGTGTTTTACCCCAGAGGTGGCTGCATTTCACTGCAGTTCCTGTGTTCGTAGACTGTTCGTAAATTCTGTGATGTTATTCTGGACGGAAGATGCTATATATATGTAAGATTGTCCCTATTACTGTATTTCCTTCACGGTTGTCCATCATCCCTCACCCTCATTTACCTCCAGCTTACACAGAAGTGATATTGTCTATCTCTATTATCTGAAAAATAATTGCCATCAAGAATGCTGGAGGCTAGGGACTGTGGACCAGTTCCTGAATCAAGTGACACTGGTGTAAATGTGGAGTAGCCCTACTGACCGCAACTACGGCTGGTTAGAAATTTTTGAATGAAAACTTGCTTCATTGAAAAAATGGCCTTTTTTCAAAAACAACTGTAAGAATTGTGAAAAAAAAAATTGTGCGTGTGACATTTTTATCAAAAACATTATTGAAACCACTATTGTAATGCTTATTGGGGTTGTTTTATATTTCCTGAAAACCTGGTAACATTTTTGTGAACGTTTATAAAAAAGTGAAAAACAGCTCAGTTTCAACCCCTGCAAAACAGAAACAACTTATGCACGGTGGTGGGTTTTATTTAACCAATACTAACTTGGGTGCAGATTCTCTGGACTTACATTGGTGTACTTAACATCAGAGCTTGTTCCAATGCTGTTTATATTAAAGTACTAAATCCCAGGTAGTGTTAAGCTTTGTGATCTAGTATATGTCCTTTTATCCCCTGGTTTAGCTCTCTGTCCCATATTATGCCTTGTTTGAAGCCTTCAGAGGGCTGATACTTACATTCTCTAAACCCCTATGGTTACAGCTACACTGTGTTTTAAAACCTGCGGCAGCAAGTCTCAGACCCTGTGTCTACAGACTTGGGTTCGTGCTCCGGTGCTAAAACCACAATGTAGAAGATGTGACTCAGGATGGAGCTTGGAATTTGAAGCCCAGGCTTGGGGGCATCTATACTGCTGTTTATAACGCTCTGGCATGAGTCCAAGTCATAGACCTGGGCTCTGAGTGCTGTGGGTTTTAAAATGCAGTGTAGCTCTACCTTTGAATTCCTCCACAGTAGAGTCCATCTGCTTAGATCTGGGATAACAGAGAATTCCTGGGGAAAAGGCTAGGTTATTGTCCTTGCCCAAACACTGAGATCGCCAATGGAATGTAACAACAGGATATTAATTACTACCACAGTTACTTTCCATTGTATTTGTGCTGTTGTCTCCTTTTTGCTGCTTATGGTGTCTCAAGAATTGATAGTCCCCTGATGTACCACAAAGCAACCCCAAAGTCACTGCTTCATATCTTCTTAGATTTGGAACCTCCATATTTTGGCTAGTGCTTCTGGGCCAAGGTTATGCTTAATCATAGGGTGGTTGCCATGCATCTTGATTTTGAAGCTTGTGGGATTCTCATTGGAGTCTCCAGATAATTGTTTTGGGCCAGAGCACACATGAGCACCCAGTGATTGTTTTGCCATGTGATGCTATTGCCTTGTGACATGATTGGAGGTGTTTTGAAGACGAGGTTTGACAAATACCTGTCAGGGATGGTTTAGGAGACTCTAGGTTTCTTTGGTCCTAGTTCATGCAGGGAGCTGGACTAGATGACCCCTTGAGATCCCTTCTAGCCCTATCTTTCTATGATTCTATGATGGTGGCTCATGGTGACCTCACAACGTTTATAGAATCATAGAAATGTAGAGCTAAACCTTGAGAGATCATATAGTCCAACCCCCTGCACTGAAGCAGGATCAAGTAAACCTAGACTATCTCTGACAGGTGTTTGTCCAGCCAATTCTTAAAAACCTCCCATGATGGGGATTCCATAACCTCCCTTGGAAGCCTATTACAGAACTGAACGACCCTTACAGTTAGTTAGAAACATTTTTCTATTATCTAACCTAAATCTCCATTGCTGCAGTAATTGCCCATTACTACTTGTCCTACCTTATGTGGACATGGAGAACAGTTGATCACTGTCCTGTTTATAGCATCTCCTAACATATCTGAAGACTTTTATCAGTTCCCCCTGTGACGTTGTGCAGTCTATATGGTTTTATAAAAACTTGATAATAAGTCAATATAATGTAACTGAGATAGATTTAGAGAAAATACGGTAATAAGTGAATGTAAGTAACTGGGATATGCTTCATGCAAAAGGTCTCTTGTAAGGTATCATTACAAAGCTCATAATCTACTGAGTGTGATCATCTGATTTGTATAAATGTACCACTCTTGTATCTAAAACTAGAAATATAAAATGTAACTCTGAGGGCCTATTGTAATTGTGTAAAGTGTGGACCATTAATGATGGTTTGGAATCTTGATGACTCCCATTGTCTGCAGATGGCTGTATTTACCTGTGAGTCTTCCTGTATATGTGTGTGCTGGCAAGTGAGTAATGAAGTCTTGCAGTGACATGTGATCATGTCACCTGAACTGGAATCCATCTTTAACCTGGGGCTTTTCCAGTGAGGGGGGGTGGAAACCCAGAGAGACAAAGAGTTCCCGCCTTATGCAAAAGATATATAAAGGGGGGGAAGAGAACAGAGAGGGGGAGAAACCATCATGAAGAATCCCCTAGCTACCACCTGAGCTGCAACAAGAGCTGTACCAGGGGAAAGAATTGTGCCCAGGCCTGGAAGGTGTCCAGTCTGAGAAAAAACTTACTGAAACATCTCTGAGGGTGAGATTATCTGTATTTAGTTTGATTAGACATAGATTTGCGCATTTTATTTTATTTTGCTTGGTGACTTACTTTGTTCTGTCTGTTACTACTTTGAACCACTTAAATCCTACTGTCTGTATTTAATAAAATCACTTTTTATTTAGTAATTTACTCAGAGTATGTATTAATACCTGGGGGAGCAAACAACTGTGCATATCTCTCTATCAGTGTTATAGAGGGCGAACAATTTATGAGTTTGCCCTGCATAAGCTTTATGCAGGGCAAAACGGATTTATTTGGGTTTAGACCCCATTGGGAGTTGGGCATCTGAGTGCTAAAGACAAGCGCGCTACTGTGAGCTGTTTTCGGGTAAACTTGCAGCTTTGGGACAAGTGATTCAGACCCTGGGTCTGTGTCTGGAGCCAGACGGGAGTGTCTGGCTCAGCAAGACAGGGTGCTGGCGTCCTGAGCTGGCAGGGAAAACAGAAGCAGGGGTAGTCTTTGCACATCTGGTGGCAGCTCCCAAGGGGGTTTCTGTGATCCAACCCGTCACACCCCCCTCCCCCTCCCCCGGTCTTTGTTTCTCAAGATTAAATATGCCCAATATTTTGAACCTTTCCTCATAGGTCAGGTTTTCTAAACCTTTTATCATTTTTGTTGCTCTCTTCTGGACTCCCTCCAGTTTATCCACATCTTTCTTAGACAGTGGTGCCCAGAATTGGACACAGTACTCTAGCAAAGGCCGCATTGGTGTGACAAGCAACAGAGGGTCCTGTGGCACCTTTAAGACTAACAGAAGTATTGGAGCATAAGCTTTCGTGAAGTGGGCATTCACCCACGAAAGCTTATGCTCCAATACTTCTGTTAGTCTTAAAAGTGCCACAGGACCCTCTGTTGCTTTTTACAGATTCAACTAACACGGCTACCCCTCTGATTGGTGTGACAGTTACCTAACATGCCTTATATATGACACTCCTGCTAATAAACCCTAGAATTATATTGGCTTTTTTTTGCAACTGCATCACATTGACTCATACTCAATTTGTGATTCACTATAACCCCCAGATCCTTTTCAGCAGTACTACCACCGAGCCAGTTATTCCCCATTTTGTAGTTGTGCATTTGATTTTTTCTTCCTAAGTGAAGTACTTTGTAATGCTCTTTACTGAACTTCATCTTGTTGATTTCAGACCATTTCTTCAATTTGTCAAGGTTATTTTGAATTCTAAGCCTGTCCTCCCAGTGCTTGCAACCCCTCCCAGCTTGCTGTCATCTGCTGATTTTGTAAGCCTACTCTCCACTCCTTTATCCAATCATTAAAGAAAAATATTGAACCATACCAGACCCAGGACTGACCCCTATGGGATCTCAGTTTGAAAGTGAAGCATTGATAGCTACTTTTTGAATACAGTCTTTCAACCAGTTGTGCACTTATCGTAATTTCATCTAGACCACATTCCGCTCATGTGCTTATGAGAGTGTCATGTGGGACTGTGTCAAAAGCTTTACTAAAATCAAGATATATCATGTCTGCCGCTTCCTCCATATCCACTAGGCCAGCAACCCTCTCAAAGGACTTCTTAGCATTTTGTTTCGGTACAAAGAGTTTTGTCATGCTGTAAGTGGCAGCCGGTCTTAATCTCTCCCTGCTTCTGAATGAGAGCAAGGGGAAAAAATAGTTTATCCAGCAGAGAGCAAAGAAAACCAGCCCCACTGTGAGATGAGGATGCCCAGCCAGGGCACAGTGGGTGGGGAGGGAATCAAATCCCGGCTAAAAGAGACCAGTGATAACAGAAAACCCCAAGCCTGAGAGCTGCCTTTTTGTCCCTGAAACTGCAGAGTTCTCATTCTCTGTGCTGCAAATATTCAGTGGGAATATCCTGGAAGGAGCTAGGGGAGGAGGAGTTAATTAAACACCTGATACACTTGTTCCATCTGGCAGGAGATGTGTTTTCCTCTGTTATACACTGTAATTAGAATGATGAATGACGCCAGAAAAGATGCCCATTTACTGTATCTCAGCGCGGTGGATTAGAGATTGTTTATTTCCTTGCCTTTTATTAGCCAGCAGCTGCTCAGACTGGGATTGTAGGGGTGTGACTAATACAGTGTGTGTCAGGGATCTGAATTGAACCAAGGAGTGGAAAAAATGCAGTTAAAATATATTTGTTAAAAATTCATTATTTTATCGAAGCAGATCCAACTGTAACAGAAAGTGAAGTTATTTTCAAAGGGATTTTAATTTCCATGGTGACTTCTGCACTGATGACTTCCATCCAGGATTGGAAGGGTAAGTGCTGAGATGCTGCAAGGAGAGGCGTATGTCTTGGAACCTAACCATAAATGCAATGTTGAAGAGATGCTGGACCCATTTCATCTTTGCCTCTCACTTTGTTACAGACAGTTACACCTGTGCAAAATGAGTGTAAATCACAACCCAAGCTGAACGGTCGCATTTCGCAAGCGCTTCGCACTAGGTACAGGGCAAGAATGAATTAGTTCCTCTATACTTGCAAGCACTCAAGCCTAGTTTTGCAGACTGAGGAGGACTTGATTGTTTGTAGATGAGGGTTTGGAAAAGCATCCAGATTTCTCTGAATGGCTTCTACCAGTCAGAACTTCCAAGCCTTTCTAAGGTTTGGAAAAGTTATGCAGAGTTTTTGCTTTTTTTTTTTTTTAAAACGTTCGTGTGTGGCTTCAGTTCCCAGTTCTCGCTGGGAGGAAAAGCACCACAATTCCATAAGAGAGGTTGCATTCATGGGATTTCCATTGGACCAGAAGCTCTCATTAGTGAACTTATCCTCACAGCATCCAGTGAGGTAGGGGGAAGTATGGATCTCTGTGTTGCAGATGGGGAACTGAGGCACATAGAGATTAAGTGATCTGCCCAGAGTCACACAGGAAGTCTGTGGCAGAGCCAGGAACTGAATCCAGATATCTTGGGTTCCAGTCCTGCATCTAAATCACAAAACTATCCTTCATTTCCATTTGCTCGTTTCATGGGGCAGATGTTCCGGGTACAGTAGGTGGATAATCTCATTGGACTCCACCTTGCATTAAATGGACTGAGTGCTTAGCGTCTCCCAGTTCCTATCTCCATGGAGGCAGTTGCAATTGCTGTCCCTAGTCCATCCCCCTCCCCCACGCTTTTATGTTGCCAGGTTCAATATTGAATACCACTTCCTTTCTTCTGGTGTGTGCCTGGGCACAGGGGGAGCAGAGAGGAGAGGACTCACCCTTTCAACATTAGCTGACATGGATGGGCAAGGCAGTGGAAGCTGAGACTGTAACTAACAGTGACAGCAGGGATCAGCTGATTATGATCCACCGCAGCTGATTGGCCATCTGCAGCCCCCTCACCCAGGCTCCCTTCAAGGATGCCAGAATGCAAATCCCAGCCGAATTCTTACCGAGGGGCAGTCGGTTCTGCCAGAGTTTGGTGCTTATACTTCCCCCTCAGTCTCTCTCACTCCTGATAATTTCCTGATCTCCAGTGTGTTCTTATAAAACAGCACGTGGCTGCCTGCTCAGTCTCCCCCTGCCTGAGCTATGATTTCCAAACGTGTGACTCTGCAGCACTGGTCTGTCCTAGATTCGCCAGACTTGCAGGTCTCCTGACCCATTTTACAGCATCGCCGTTTGCCTCTCTCCATAACTACTTGCAGGCCACAGGCTCAAAGCCTCCCAGGGAGAGTGAAGCAGTTTAGAACAAACTGTGGATCTAATGAGCAGGGGCAGAGGGGTTGTTGGATTTGAGGTTGTGTAGGGTGGGAATGATGATTTCCTCACTCTTCACTGTTTACAGTGATGTGAGGAAGTACGCTTTGAGAAACCGTAGTACTCAATTAACGACGCTGTTTGCTAACCATGAGATTCATTCCAGAACCAAACTCCTTCAACGTTTGGGGCTATTTGGATTAAAGGGATCAGTCCAGGTCCATCCCTGCTCAGTATTGGATCTGACCCTATAGGGTGTTGTGTCCCCATAGCTCCCACTAAAGGCAATGGGAGCTTAGGCTGCTCAGCATTGTACAGTACCAGGCCCTGTATTAGTTGCGTTAATCAAAAGCAGGTACCAAAGTGTTTTGGCATTGGTTGATGTGACAGATGATTTAGAGGGAGTGCATCTTCTGTCACAGATATCAGCAAAGTTAGCACTGAACTGACCTTTCCCCTCTGCCTCAAACAACCATTTTTTTGTGGTTTGAAATTGTTTCCTGGCAATCATTATTCATTTCCTCCTACCTATGGTTTCTGGCTGGGCCTGAAATGACCAAAACAATGCAAGAGAGACTGTCTCAGCCTGACTTGAAATGGGGAACTTCTTGTTCTCATGATTTTGTTAGATCCAAAAGGATAGTTCAGAAAAGGTTTGGGTAAGATGCCCAATTTCTTTGTGCTCATCTGAACATATATGAAACTCTGGGGTTTAGTCTTCCCTTAATTTAAAGATTAAGGCTTCCAATACTAGCCTACTAGCCACTTCCCCAGACAGGATATCAAATTAGCTCAATCATTGTTCTTTTCCAGTAACATATCGCTAATGTTCTCTAAGGTAGTTAGGGACACTTCTTCCGTGGAAGGCTTTGAGCATCAGCACTGAGACCTTGAACTGGGCCTTTTTCAATGGGGAGCAAGAGGAATACTATGGTGATGTTTCCACAGCTAAAACTTGTGTTGCTAAGCAGATGGGTTGTTGTGTTTTACACAAGTTGGGGCTTTTCAGGATGTGTGGCTTCCTTCCTAGATATGAGTTGTAAGCACCAAGCATAGAAGTCACAAATACATCGGCTAGTGTCTCCATGGATCTGTCTATGCTGCAGCGGGGAGAGAATCTCCCAGGTGGGATGGACAGCCTCTCTGAAAGGTGGTAGCTAGGTTGACAAAAGAATTCTTCCGTGCACCTAGCTGCATCTATGGTGTGAGTTAGGTTGACCTAACTACAATCACACAGGGTGTGAAATTTTTCACAGCCCTGAGCAATGTAGATGGGGTGGGCAATCTAATTTTTAGGTGTAGACCTGGCTTCAGGGTGTTGCAGGAACCGCTGATGGTGATTCAGTAGTTGGCATTCTTTCCTTGGAGTCAGGACTGAGCCAAGAGGCAAGCCTGGTGGCAGGAAGTAATGACCTATTAGTGGGATGTAGTAGGGTCCAAGTCTTGACTGATGGAGGTCAGAGTAGGATGAGTGGAGGAGAAGAAGGAACCCGGCATTCTTTATGTTGTTGTTAAGGATCTTGCCTTTCATAACATTGTGGTGCTAACTCCAGTCCTGTCTCCGGTCATGACTTCCTGCCTTCCTAAAAATTTCCCCTTCGGTTTCAGTGAGGCACACGCTCTCCTTTCACTCGCTGTTGTTGTAGTAGTGTTGCTTCTGTGCTTTCCAACAGTTGCCAGGTTCCCCCCCGAGGCTGCTCCATTGCAGTGGCGGGCCAGCTGGGTGGAGAGCTGGGGCGGTAAAGTGCTCCGTGGAGATGGCGCCGAACCCAACCCCCAAGTCGGAGCGCTCCGAGGTGGCGTGGGGACTCCCCGAATCTGAATTTCCCTGACTGGCTTTTCCCTGCATCGTGGGCTAAAACAAAATCCTGGAGCTGAGCATCCTTGAACTTTGGCTGAGAGGCGCTTGGGGGGGTGTCTGCGGCTCGGGCCCCACCATCTCGGCGCTAGGGGGTGCCTAAAGGAGAACGGGGACAAGGCTGCCCTAGTGGCTTTCTCATTCCCCGGCGGGGCTGCGCGGAGCAGCTGGAACCCGGAGCGCACGGGCGGCCCTGGCTCGGCTGTGCGTCCCGCTGCTCCGCGGACCAGCAGCCGGCTGGGGCTTTCGGGGGCGGCGGTGCACGGCGCTTGGCCCGGCCGCCGCATGCATTAGGTGACCAGACGGGGCCGGCTTCCCTGCCTCCCCCGCGCCCGCCCTCGGGGGCTGCCGGGCAGGAGGCCGTGCCAGGGCATGTTTTCCAGCCCGCTGCCCTGCCGGCGCCGCACATGCTCAGCAGAGATCCTCGGCAGCCGCCGCCGGGAGCCTGGGGGAGCGGGGCGCGCAGCCGGGGTTCCGCTGGGCTGGGCAGGACGCGGCCGCTTCCCTGCCGCAGGGGCACCGTGCATGGGACGCTGCGCTGGCCGGGGGGCCGCCTCCTGCCCCGGCTGCTGCAATATGTCCTGGGACCTCTGGCGCCGGCCGCGGGCGGACCAGGAGACGGGCACCGGGTTGTCGTGACTGTGCTAATGAAAGGGTTCAAGCTCGCCTGGTAAGCACAGCTCTCTGCACAGCGCATCCCTGGGGCCAGGGAGCCGCCGGGGGGAAGATGCACTCCCATAAGTTGGTTCCTGCCTCCCGAGCGAGGCTTTTGTTTGATCGCTGTGGCGTTAGCAAGGGGCATCTGCTCGGGGGAAGGCGCTGTAGGGTGCCGAGCTAAGACTGCAGCTGTAATGGAGCCACCAGGGGCGGGGGTGGGCTAATGCAAAGGTTTCTCTTCCCAGCCCGGGCATCTCTGCATCAGAGCTGCGATGCAGTGGTCCTGGCTCTAGGCAGGGAGAGAACTAGACCGGAATCCTGTTTCAATAGAACGGTTCCTACTGAAGTTGTGTTTTAAAGAGCTGCTCTCCAGGATGGACTTCGCTGGCATGTTGTACCCCCGATGGTGTTTTGGAGTCAGGGGCCCCGAGGCAGCTCCATGGCAGGTACAGAGGCCCTCACTATTGCTGCTGTTTTGCCAACAGTCTCTCCCCCCGCCCCCCCAGCCTTCTTAGAGGAAATTCTTCATTTTCAGGGTTTGATAGCTCTGCTGTAAAAGAAAATGCTCTGTCGGACGAAATTTGGCCAGGAAAGGGTGTGTCTGTGTGTCCAAGCTGAATATATATAATTAAAATCAAAGCCACTCTCCTGCTGCAAAATATACAGCGGATTGTAAATGATGGAGACGCAAAACCAAAAAGAAAAAGTAATCAGAACTTTATCCGATGGGGACGGTTCCACCCTTTTCACTGCAACATGACTTTGTCATTTAAACTTAAATTGTACATGACGTTAGTTCACAGTGTGCTGGACTAACTTTAAAAAAAATCCTTTTCCCCCTTGTGTAAAATGTGAATAAGAAGAATAAAATCCCCCCCCCCACACACACACCATTACGACTAGCTTCATTAATGTGTGGAAAGTGTTTTAAGATCCTTACATGGAAGATGCATGAGAAGGGCAAAGTTATTTTTATTGAAATTGTTTCTATTGTTGTTGTTTATCATTTGTTATGTGGAACAAAGCACTGGAACATGTAGCATCAGGAAAACATCTTGCTGTGGGACCCAGGGATGGACTAATGCCAGAAATGACTTAATATAGGTCTTTTCCATCTCTAGTTTCCGTAATCCTGTGTTTATGTGCAAACACAGATATAGCTTGTGTAATATATATGATATAGTACATATAACTGGCAAATTTATTAATATCTGAGAATCCTACATGATTTTCTCTGCTTTTTGAAAAAAACTTCCACTGATGCACTATGTTATGTGTCATTGGGCTGGGCTGCTGAGTTGCATAATGGCTTAGCAGTACCACGGAGCAAGCAAGACATGTATTATAAATTCTGTAAGTATGTGTATCTAGTAATACAGAACCCCATCATGCTATCCTGAACAATACTGCACATTGTTTTTCTATGAATAGTGTAACTACGCTTGACACACACTCAATAGATCATAATATTCGTAAAGACTGAAACACCAGCCAGCACATTGGGCTGTAATCTTGTCAGATTTCAAAAGTTCAGTAGAGGTGGGTAGGGTCAGCACTGGATGCAGGACTTCAAGAGATTACCTAGGGTCGTAGGTATTGAAAGAAGTGATGTTGGTGTTTCAGAGGTGTCACTCTCCCTGTGAGTTAGCACTGAATCAGTTAGTGTCCCAGCATGAGGGGGCACCATGCTATTGTAGTAGGTGATGGCTTTCTTGTGAGAAGCCTAACTCGGGACCTGAATGCTTGTGTTCTTTAAAGATTCTCTGACACTTTCAGAGGAATAGTGTGTTAGCCCTAAGTATGCTGGCCAAATTCCAGGTTGTTCTGTGTCCCCGCATTTCCCCCTTCATAGTGCCTATAGGAGAAGTTATTCTGCACGTCTCCCTATTAAAGATGTATAAAATATCACTTTCTTCCCCAGACTGCATTTTAGTGGTGGGCAAAAGATCCCTTATAAGTGTGTACAGTTTTGTAAAAATGTTTGGGATTTTCTAGGCTGTTGCTCTGTCCTCACTTATCCAACTGTAAATGGGTACAATCAGTCTTCTTTGCCGGGTATCCTGAAATTCCTGGGCACAGAGGGGTATATTAAGGATGATGTGTTAGGGCCTATTTTCTCCTAGTCACATGTGGTAGTTGTTAATGGAATTATATGCATGGCTCAAGAGGAGACTAGATCCAAGGCTGAAACACAGATTTCCCTTGTCCTTGCGTGTTTGTCAGACCCAAGTGGGTTATATTAATGTGTAAGTTTGTGTACAACTTGCATAACAAACAGCCATCCTAGGAATGGTTTTACCACTTGCTTAAGGAAGAACTGCAGCTTTGGATTGGCAATGTTTGAAGCTATACCATCAAGCAAGTGGCAGGCTAATGCAACTTTCAGTCCTACCTGCCTAAAAGTCACTGTTTTCAGTTACACATGAGATCAGTAAGGTTACTACAGATTTTCTCATGGAGCAATTTTATGAAAGACACTTGATTTCTTTCTGCAGTAGAAAGGGACAGACTGCGGGCAGCAGCCCTTTCTGACTGGTAGGAAGTGGACTCACTGTTACCCACTTGTAGATCAAACCTGTTGCTTCACAGGATCATGCTATTTTATTGCAACATCACATTCGGAGGTCATGTTATGATGTCACATTGCACCAACAAGACAGCGTGATGTCAGGTCACCATATTGTGGGCTCTACACCCTAATGTGATTGAAAAGCCATCATGTCAATGCAATCATGTCTCAACACAACATTGTCACGATGTGATACAATATAGCATTGCCATAAATACTGCAATGCAACTTCCTAAATTTGTACGAAGTGATCATGTAGTATCACATCATCATGCACAGCATCATATCTTGGTGTCACTGTGCAAGGTTGTCATGTCACATCACAACACAACAACATCTTGATGCTATCATGTCAGAGAAGAGTGTAATGACATCACAGAACAGCTTCATAACATTATGATGCAAGGTCATCATGTAATGATGCAAAATCATACTGTTGAGATGCAACATCATAATGTGGTATGTTCATGTTGTAATGCAGTATCACAATGCCATGTTGCATTATTATCATATCACAATGAAAGCTCATCATGTCACTATCTAACATCACAATTTCATAAGATATCATATTATGACAGAACATCCTCATATTGTAATTCATGTCACCATGCCAAACAATATCGTTATGTCATGACACACTGAATTAATTTGCATTCTGTAGAAATGCAACATCATAAAGCGTCATTATGGCATCATGTCATAGGTTCTTAATGACACTAAGCAGGTAGCAGCCTGGTTTTACATTCCATGGAAAAGTCAGCAACTTCAGCAGCACAGTGCTCCCCTGACACCAAAGAGTTGTTGATTCAAAATGCACTTAGAGGGAGAAGCATCACCTACTGAATCTCTTTGCAGCATCCTGGGTTGGTTGGTTGGTTGCTTGCTTTTTTTTTTTTTTTTTTAAAAGCTCTCACATGCAAAAATAGAGAGAGGTGGCAACTGTACTAGCTTTCTTCCAATGGCATACAGAGATCAGCTGTTGGGTTTAGATCTTCCCTCCCCTTTTCCCTTTCCCATAAATGGGATGCTAGCAATAGGGAATGGGTTTGCTTTCATTCTTTCTCCACTCCCTTTGATTCCCTGGTTATTAGATTATTGATTAGAATGTTTCTGGGACCTGCAGTGAAAATGAGGGACAAAGAGTTGACCTAAAAATATAAATCTATAATTCTCTTTCCCTCATCCTCAGTGTGTGAGAGCAAGAAACAAACTATGTTCCAACCCCTTACCAGTCTGCAGAAAAAGGTTTATTTTACAGTTGTGGGGGTGGGGAAGAGCTAGAGAACTAGGTAGGATTTTAGAATATCAAAACTAAAATTAGCTGTAGTTGTTCGATCTCAGGGAGCAGTGGGATTAACTTTAGGCAGTTTCAGTTATGTTCACTATAAGGACACTCACTTCAGAATCTCTTTGTATTCATGCCATGCTTATGATAGTTTCCTTGTCCCTTGATTTTCATTGTGTCTCACTCTCAGCCATCATTGTGTAAGATGGGGGAGTGGTACTTAAATAGCCCATCAGCCATATGTGGCTGAAAGATCTATCCATACAACCTCTTTGAAGTTAGATATAATTGAGCAGCAAGAGAGAGTCAGGGGAGACAAATTCTGCAAATCTGGATGTACCCTACTATCACAGAGACTTGAATTTATCTGTGTGTGTATCTGGGATTCTCCTCATTTACATTCCAAATTACATAAGGTAGCGATGCAATGCTTAATAATTTCCAATTCCATATAGATATTCTAGAGATTTAAGGGCTACACTATGCACTGGAAATAAAATTTGTTCTATCGCATATGGGAATAAAAGGTGAATGAATCAAATGATTCCCCCCGCCCTTTTTTTTTTTTTTTTTGGTTAAGAGGCAGCCTAGCTAAGTAGTTCAAGTGAAGTTACATAATGCACTGTAGTGTTCGACCTTCACATTAAAAGTTAACATGTTACACTTTCTGTGTTCTTCTTTTCTGCATATCCAGTAACTCCCCTTTGTCAGCATCTCCCCCTTTTCTATGCTTTATTTGAAAGAAAAAAAATATGATGCTAGTCCTCCACTGAAGACTGGTCAAATAAGCCCTGTGTATGTGGCATTTACAAACATGACTGTTAAATTTTAGAAATGTGGGCTTTTAAATTCAGTGCATTTAAATTCTGTGATTTAACCTTGGGAATCAACACTTTTGAAACTTGCCCTTGAGGATGATATAGGAAGAGAGGGTGTAATGTATCCTGGAGCAGGTCAAATGTCTCTCCTTGTGACCAGAACGTGCACAAAATACCTTTGACTCCAGTTGATTGAATCTATTAGTCTTTAAAGGGCAGTGCTACCCATTTCCTTTCATTAGGAACATACTTGCTACAATTCTTCCCCAAATCTTCTGATGCATTTCTGACCTGTTTCTTGTAAATGTAGTATGTACCCATGATAATAAGGTCAGATTTAACAGCAAGTTTAGTGCTAGTTTCTCAGTACTTTGTGGCAGTGGGAAATAATAGTGATAATGCTTAGCATTTGTATAGCCCATTTTCATCTCTTCACCTCAACGCTCTTTACGATGGTGGGTAAGCATCATTACAGAATGGGAAACTGATGTACAGAGGGGCTAAAGGCTAGATTCAAAACCCATTGAAGTCAATGGAAAGACTTGCATTGGAGCTGGGCCAGGCATTGGATCAGACCCTTAAGGGTATGTCTACACTGCATTGTAAACCCAGGTCTATGGGATCCGGGCTTCTGGACTTGGTGTTTCCAAGTCTATGGGTGAGTGTCCACACTGCATTGTGAACCTGGGTCTCAGAGCCATGCTAATGCATCCATACTGCTGTAAGCACTTAGGACTTGGGTCTGTTGCTTAAGCTGTGTCCACACTGCAAAATGATAGGGATTGGACCCAAATCACAGTGGGACTCAGGCTCTGACCCATCCCGCTAACAGGGTCATAAGACCTGAGTGCTTGCTGACCCAAGTCAGACTGATATGTGTGGGGGTTTTTTCTTTTTGTTTTTTTGTTTGACTCAATTTTCACCTGAAATCATTTTTTTTTTAAAGTCAGTATTTTCCTTCCTTTGATTTTTGGGGGTGGTGCTCGTTGAAACCTAACACACAAAGGGAATGTAGATAGAGCTGGGTGACATTTTTTTGGCTGAAATGTGTTTTTTGGGGAGTGGGATGGAGAGAGCAAAAATGCAGGTTAGGTGACACCAAAATGCTTTGTGAATTCATGTCAGTTTTGCGGAATTGTTTGCTTAAAAACAAACACATTATAAAAAAGTCAAACAAATAGTTTTGATTTTTGGTTCAAAATTTTTCGTTTCAGAAATGGCCTTCAATTTGATTTATATAAATAAACGTTTCAATTTGCTACAGATTTTGAAGGGTTCTATCAAAACAATGGGGTTTTTTTTTGTTTTTGTTTTTTCGGCATTGCCAGCAAACCATTATTTTTCAGCATTGCCAGCAAATCCGTTATTCAGCTGGCTGTAGATATGAATCCCTGTGAAACCAAATAAGCAGAAAGACTGTCTCAAATGCCTGCAAATTGATGGTACTGAGCTTTGCAAAGCTCTGCTTGCAACTCCCCTTTATCTCTCCCTTCAGATCTGTGCTTGGACTGAAGATTACTTGGGCTAAGTGAATCCACTGATTGCCTTGTGTGCCTTCATTAAATGGCAAAGCAACTTCCCTCTGTACAGTCCTTTGGCCTGCTCAGAAATGTCAAGCGAGGGAGGCTTCTTAGGACAGGGGCTGGAATTTTATAGGCATCGATTCCACAAGACCTTAAGTAAAGATGGCACTGGATGGCTGGAGAGACCTTGCTCCTCCTTCACCCTGCAGAGCAAGGAAGCGCAGGGAGAGGTGAAGGCAGTCAGGTGAACTACAGGTCGCATTCAGTAGGTGGCAATTTTCCCTCTTAGGGTTGAGCTGGTGCTCAGGTGCTGTGCTACTGGATTAGGTGGCACCTTTCAGATGAGACATGGAGGCAAGATTCTGGCTACTTGTGGAAGTATGGTCCAACAGATTGAGTACAGGGCAGGAAGTCAGGAGACATGGATTTTACTCCTGGCAGTGTCACTGAGCTTCTGTGTGATCAGTTTGACTCTGCCTCAGTTTCTCTATCTGTAAAATTAGGTTTATCATACTTGCTCCTCCTTGAAAAAACACTTTGAGATCTACACATGACATGTGCCACAGGGGCTTGGTTCTGTAGTGCATTGAGGACTTTTGTCTCCAATCCAGAAAACTCTTAAGCGAGTGATTCAATCTAAGCATATGCATAATGCCATGGAAATCAACTGCTCACATGTGTCACATTCCAGGGTGCAATCCAGACCATTGAGGGATTGCATCACAACCTGCCCTGCAACCTGGGGTGCCTCACAATGCTTTGCCGTTGTAGCTCCCACCCTGGGCCCTTCAAAAACAGCGTGCAGATCACACACTGAGTGTCTGTGTATAGCCACAACCCTAGTCCAGCACCTCTGACCCTGGCAGCCAGTCAACAACACACCAGTCACACGGTGGCTTCCAGCAACATTGGTACTACTTGCAGGATGATCCCAACACGCTCCCAGTCCTGAATTTTCCCCAAAATTTGTGTTCTGCACTGTCTAGCCCCCTCCTGGATAGTTCAGATATTACAGGTTTATTGCCTCTGTAATTGGTCACTCTACAACAGTTTGCTTTTTAAGTGGAGTTACCCAAACACTTCAGTTTAAACACAACACTGGATTAATTTTGATTAAACAATAAAACAAGTTTACTTAAGTACAAAGAGACAGATTTGAAGTGAGTACAAGTGCAAGATATTAAAGTCAGAAATGACTACCAGAGATATCAAAATAAAGCGCTTCCTAGTAGCTAAGACTTAACAAACTAAGCTTGATTCAATGTCAGATCCTTACGACATGGTCCCAGCAACATAGCTGACCAAATTCTCAAGTCAGGATCCGTTCCCAAAGTCCAAACGGCTGGTTCCTTTGTCTTTTTAGGTGAAAGTGTGATTTAAGAGAGAGAGAGAGAGAGAGAGAGATTGATAGACAGGAGTATTTTTTGCCCCTCACTTTTATAGGCAAAAGACATTATCTAAAGCAGTAAATAATAGTAATAATATTATCCAATTAAAAAGCAACCATGATTTCAATAGGCTGAGTTTTCAGAGAAGGGGGCGGGGAGAGAGATGGGTGTGTGTAAACTGCACCCTGCTTTTGGCAGTGTGTAGTGTACAAAGTCATGTTCTTCTCCTAGCACGGGTATTAATACAGATAGACAGTGAGGTTCAGCTTAGCTTAGGCAAGTAAAGACACACCTGATGGGTGTGGGTATGTACTCAGGTACATACCCTACATGGTTCTCTACTCAGCAAGCTCTGCTTCCCTGTCAACATTGCTATTTTTAGCAGAATAATGTCCCGCTGCCTCATTACTGCTGTAGCCCTTCGCTGTCAAAGGGAAAGACTCCAGCAACAGTGCAAGGCTCCTGCAGCGAGGACAGGCTTTCCCCGCTGCCTCCCTGTGCCAGAGCCTTTCACTGACACACATAGCTATGCACCGACATGTGGATGCAATGTTCTTTTCATTGCAGTGTGTAGCTACACGTACACCATATGCAGCCGCCAGTGGGGTGTAGCGTAAGACGTAGCCTGAGAGAAATGCCACGTATAAATGAATAGTTTTTCTTTTGCTCCTAAAACATTATGCTCTTGTTCTCTAAGCTTCTGTTTTACCAATGGTTTCCTTTTGGACAGATCTAGGGTATGCTATTGTCCATGCTCAGCCTTTTCAACTCTCAATGAGGTTTACTCTTCCTAGGCACTGTTGCATGTGTCTAGGCAAATTCATTGGGGCGGTACGTCCACGGCCTTTCAGCTTTTACAGGGCAATTTCAGTTCACTGCTATTTTGATTTGGTGGTAACACACTACACCTGGTCTGCCTATGTGTCAAGGGAAGCACAGGATGGGGCCTGTTTTTCCTAACTTCAGTTTGGAAAATTCAGCTTGAATGCTACTATCTTCTCATTCTGTTTAAGAGAAAGAGTGGAATAAAAGAAGCAGAAAGGGGGGAAAAGTCCTGGTGGAAATATAGAGGAGAGAATTGGTTGAGCAAAAAACAAATATGAGGGGAGAGGATGGCTTTGGGAAAGAAAAATGCCAATGAAAAAATAAAATATACTCAATATAGGGCACCTTATTATACCAATCTAGCTTTTTGGAATGCTCATCTATCCCTAATAGAGAACATAGATGTCCCCTTAACTAGATTTGTTCTTTTATACCTGTTTTATTTATACCTGCCTCTGGAAATTTCCACTACTTTCATCTGACGAAGTGGGTATTCACCCATGAAAGCTTATGCTCCAATATGTCTGTTAGTCTGGAAGATGCCACAGGACTCTTTGTCACTCTTTTAATTGAAACACCTTTGGGGGAGCAAACAACCAAACATACATGGGTTTAACTGACAAGACGACCTGATTTGCACATCCTAAGAACTCAGGAAAAATAGTTCACAAGGTTTCATCCATCCCTGGTGTAGGTGGTGGTGACTCATCAAGTGCTGTGAAGAAAGACTTGCACTGAAGGCTGAGGCATTGTAGGAGGTTTGTGGAAGACTGGAGCTGCCATGCTGATGCTTTACAGCCCCTTTAAAATTCAAATCAAGCACAAAGAGGTTCACAGGAAGTGCACTTTGCTTGAGAGGAGGTCATTGAGGCCGCAGCCGTTAGGAAATGAGTAGTCACTCAGTGGCCTTTGATCAGACATTCCTCGTGGGAGTAAAGTTGTGGGAGGCTAGTTGTTGCTGAGTTGTGGCTATTATGAGAGGATGTGTGTCCTGTCAACTGAGTAGGGAAACGGCGCAATACTTTTGAAACAGACATGTTTGTAAGGTTCTAAATCATTAATTGTTATTATTTGTATCATAGTAGCATCTAGTGATCCCAGCTGAGATCAGGGCCCCATTGACTCGGTGCTGTATACACACCGTAAGAGACAGTCCCTGCCTTGAAGAGTTTACAGCCTAAATTGGCAAGACATACAAAGGGTGGAGGAAAAGGAAGTATTATCCATGTTTTGCAGACGCAGTGCAGAAAGATTAAGTGACTTGCCCAAGGTCACCTAGTGAGTCTGTGGCAGAGCCAGGGAATTGTACTCGGGTCTCCTGAATCCTGGATCAGTGCATTATCCATCAGGCCATCCTTCCTCTCAATAGTATTTGGATAATAGCTTTTACTTCTGGGACAGAAAACAAAAGTGCCCAAATGCTGCACATTTTTTTCTCATAATTGGAACCTGAAGCACCAGAAATCTAGCACTTGTTCTTTCAAGGATTCCAGCCCAGCGTTGGGGTCTTGAGAACTTCAGGTTGTTTGGATAGAGCCATGCAAGACTTTCCTTTTAAAACTCAAAAATCACACAGGGATTTGTCTGAGTTTCACTGTGAGTTTTGGGGTCATACATAGTTCAGTGAAGCAAACCAGTGTGAACGTGTTGAGTGATGATGGACAAGCTTATCCAAACCTGACACAAACTTCTTAACCGTTAAAGAGTCTTCCATTACTAGGTGACAGTAGTGACTGACAGGCTGCTGAAACTGGAGTGCTAGCTATTACAGAACATTCATAGACATTCTTAATGTAGAGATGGAAGAGACCTATGGCATTAGGTGATTAGTCCATTTTCCTTCGAATGCAGGATTTGTCCCCTGTTGTGCATTTACTAGTGATTTTTTCCAGTCAAGTTATAAATATGCCAACTGATGAGGCTTCCACAACTTCCCTACTTTTCACTGTTGGAAAGATTTTTTTTCCAATGTTCAGCTTAAAATTTTCCTTCCTTCCTTTCATCAATTGCACTGATTTATACCTTCTTTTAGTACACTATATACTTTCTCTTTTCTTGGTGTTTACACTGTTTAAATATTTGTTGGCTACTATCATATCACTATATGTATTTAGTTCTTTTAGTCTTTTCTCATAAATCAACTCCTCCAGCCCCCTAGTCATTTTTTGTTGCTTTTCTTTGATCTCCTTCCCCCTTGTCAATATATTTCTGGTAATATGGCACCTATAATGCTATTCCAGATACACTCATTCTGTGTGACCAGTTTGTCATCTCCCTGCATACCTCAACGTATGCAGCCCTAAATTGCCCTAGCCTTTCACGCTGCCATATTGAATTGCAAATTCATGTCTGATTTGCTCTGGCTACCAGCTCTAAGGCTGGGTCGGCTGCTTTCTCACTCTCTGTGAGTAGCCGGGCCTGACACATTGGGTCTTCATTCACATCTGTGCAAGGCAGGTGCAAAATGTTATCCAGTCAGAGTGGTAGGATTTCATACCCGCGTTGCCAGGTGTGAAAGATGTCATGTAACAAGACCATGGTGAATCAAGCCCTTCTATGTTTTGGATTATTCCCCCTCCCCCCCAATGTATTAGCTTTCCTCTTTTCCAAGCTGATGCATTTTGTTGCCTTCTACATCTTGTAATCTCTCTAGGTTATTTGCACACACGTTGGGATGAGGGTAGCATTTGAAGAGATGGTCTGTTCTACCTTGAAGACTGCTGGCTGCTGTACTGGGATGAAAGTTATGTGCTCTTCACCTCAGGTCATGCTGGGGAAGAAGATGGCTTGTATTTGTGTGCAAAGGTTTTGGTATGTGTTGAGGGTCTTCCTTCGTGAATATGAGGCGTTTCCTCTTTGTGGAGAACCAGTGTGATGGCTTTAGAAGCAAGTACCTGGACAGTGTGGGAAAACTTTCAGAGAATGGTGGCGTATAGGAGATGCGATGATGCAGTTAGAGGGAAGGGAGATTCTTTAGGCACCTGCTGGTCTCCTTTTTCCTCTTTCACATAAGAGGCTAAGGGAACAGCTCTGCCTATGCTTCATACAGATCCTCTGTGGAATCACTGGAAAAGCATTCAAATCCCCACTGTACATAATAGCCCAGAAAAGTTCCTCCAGTCCTCCCCAGCACAGTAGGGAAGGAGGTTGGGGGAAGACTGATTAAAGGATTGAGGACGTTTTGAAGGTTAATAATGGGCATCAATGGAGAAGGGTACAGGCAGGGTTAACACAAGCCCCGGCTGATGTGGAATAGAGGGCGTTCTTAAAGGGACAGTGAATGCTTTTCTTCTCTAGTGGACAGCAGCCAGTTCAGATGCCAGAGCCAGGCAGCGTGGTGCAAAGAGGCCATTGTCTCAGCTGTGTGAGGCTGTTAGCAGACTGGGGAATCTTTTTGTCCACTACTTTTGAGAACATAAAATGCATCGGAGCAGTAAGATTCGTGAATGGTTTAATGATCTCTCCTCCAGCAGAATCACTTTTGTCTTTTGTTTAGACTTCGGTGTCGGCATCGGCGGGGTGAGGAGCAGGGGTGACGCACAGCTGTTGTGCCCTAGGGAATGGCATTCACCTAACAAGTAACACTGATATTACTTCTCTCATTATTTTTCATCTAAAAATCAGACAGCCGGGCTACAGAATGGGGACCCAACTTCCAAGAATGGGCATGTATCAGCGCAGTATGTGCTGGAGCATGCCTGCCCTTTGCAGCCAGGATCAAGCGGTCACTTAGGGAAAGGGATGACCTGATTCAGTGCAGGGGTGGGTATCTAAGGGGATGGCATAGAGTGGGGAGCCTCTCGTGGGCAGGTACGGCTTCAGTGATCGAAGGCAGGGGAGAATCAGTGAGGCTCCCGTGGAGCAGCTAGTGGGAATGGGGGTGGGGGATGATGACTGGGGAGCCGTTTAGTGGTTTGGGTGACTTCAACAGGAGGTTAAAGGAATCAGGGGCTTTCTTAGGGGAGTGGGGTCAGGTGAGGATATGGGAGTCTCATGATTCAACCAGTGAGAGTGGGGAGGAATCGGAGGATGGTCCAGAGAAATGTGTTAAGAGAAGGGTTTGAGGATGGTTCAGAGAGTGTTTTGGGGGAAGGATTAGGAAGCGCTTTAGGGGGAAGGATGGAGAAGTCACTTAGGGGCTCAGTTAGGTAGGGAGGAGCAGGGGTGCAGTTCTAGGGTGGGAAGCAGAGAAGACTGGGGGATTTGAAGGAGGGGGAAACATCAGAGAGCAGTACAGCCAGTGCTACAGAACAACTGATGTGCAGTTTGCTTGTCTGTGTTGGTGACTATTGAAGCTTTATACAGATGTCAGGCAATTCTCTCCTCTTTTATGTGTAGTTTGTTTAGGAATGAAGCACGTGAGGGTCGCTTTCCCTTTACTGGAAGTGGGAATGTATTGGGGATGGGGGGGGGGGGAGGGTCTCCCTGTACGGAGTGTAGGATTTGTATGCACTGGGAAATGGGAAGTAGTTTTACAGATTCTCACCCCCCCAGTGTCTATGCAAAACTCTCTGCATGTTGGTGCTCCCCAAATAGAAGAGCATCAAATTTAAATCTGTCCTACAGTGTAATAAACCAAGTGAAGACAGCATTTATAGCGTATTTCCACATGGACCTGTAATTAAATGGGATCTCTTCTTCATCGCTGCTGTTCTCCTTTTTAATCAGCATCGTTGCTTTTTGTGTGTGCTCTTCTTCCCTCATCCCCACCCGGTTATTTTGTTCCTTCCTTACTCTGGCTGTTGTCTTAAATTGTGCACTGACCTTGTAATGAGAGGCACTCAGACAAACCCCTGTGCCATGAGGTTTGGAATGGGTGCAGGGTTCTGCCTACACAGTTCTCATTGTGTGGTCTGGCTTTTTGGATCATAAGCCCTTCAAGGCAGGGACCATGTTTTCTTATCAGTACTGCAAGGTGCCTAGCACTCTGTTGGGCTCTGTAAAACAATAAGCAATAATATAAAGTATTCCTTTAGCTCTATGAATAAAATCCATTGACCCCAGTGTTCTAAATATAACATAAGAACAGCCATACTTGGTCAGACCAAAGGTCCATCTAGCTCAGTATTCTGGGGAGGAGGGATAGCTCAGTGGTTTGCACATTGGCCTGCTAAATCCAGGGTTGTGAGTTCAGTTCCTAAGGGGGCCATTTAGGGAACTGGGGCAAAAATCTGTCTGGGGATTGGTCCTGCTTTGAGAAGGGGGATGGACTAGATGACCTCCTGAGGTCCCTTCCAACCCTGATATTGTAATTTCTACCATCTTCCGACAGTGGCCAGTGCCAGGTTCCCCAGAGGAAATGAACAGAACAGGTAATCATCAAGTGATCCATCCCCTGTTGCCCATTCCCAGCTTCTGGCAAATAGAGGCTAGGGACACCATCCCTACCCATCCTGACTAATTGGTATTGATGGACCTATCCTCCATGAACTTATCCAGTTCTTTTTTTGAACGCTGTTATAGTCTTGGCCTTCACAACGTCCTCTGGCAAAGAGTTCCACGGGTTGACTGTGCGCTGTGTGAAGAAATACTTCCTTTTGTTTGTTTTAAACCTGCTGCCTATTAGTTTCATTTGAATCAAGCCTCCCATTGCCTTGTAAAGTAGGGTTATACAGAATCATGATCATGGTACCCAGCAGCAAAATGCAGCCACTTCTGGGGTAATGATGCAGCAACTGTTTAGCAGTGCACTGGAACAAGACACAACAGTTTAGGACAAGAAGTGAAGAAGATTTTTACATCCAGTTGAAGCTGACAGTGGAATGTAGGCAGGAGGAATGTTTGAATTTAGTAGAGTTGTAAAAACAAACAAAATATTAGTAAAAAATGTAGGAATTTTTTTAAAATGTGTATGGTATTTTGTTTGTTTTATTAATTTAAAAAATGCCAACATTTTAATTAAATTTTTCCATTACTGAAAGATTTCAACCAGATCTAAAAATGCCTGAAATGCCATTTCAATGAAAATTTTCATCAAAATATTTTTGGGGAGTGGGATGGGGTTATTTTATTAAAAACTCAAAATACAGAAAATTTTGACCAGCTGTGGATTTTAGCCAGGTCACTATTTTAAAAAGTGGAGGAGTTAACCCTAAAGTTCTATGGCTTTCTTGATGACCATATATAATCAAAATATTGGTATTATGTTTCTCCTGAAAAAGGCACCCCAAGCAACAGAATGCTTCCCAACAGCACACTGTGGGTAAGATCCTCCACTCTGGCCTCTTTACAATGAGTAAAAGGGCTGGAGTGGTGGAAAGAGGCTCTAAATGCCTCCTCTGCATCTGAGGATTGCTCTGGTAGAAGAACTGCAGAAGAAGCTGTATGGCCTCTGGTGTAGGGGGCATGTTGGGGGCAGGACCACATCATGCAGCACTGCAGAGATTCTGTCACAGGGCAGCTCAGGAGGCCGTCATAATTTCGACAGGCCCCCAAGACTCTCTAAATTACACTGGGCGCTTCTGCACCCTCTGGAGCAGCCCTAGATTAGGAGGGTACCAAGGTGATTTAAAACCACCTTAATCCCACTTCCTCTTGGACTGTGAGTTCTGAGCTGCACCTTTTAAAGGTACAGCACAGATTATCCCTCTGGGGGTTTTGCTTACTATTGACTCCCTAGAAAAAGCAAAACCCATGATTCAGGGTAACTGGGTTCCACTTGATGGCCCATGATGATGCACAGGAGGTCAAAGTAGATGATGTAATGGTCTCTTCTGTGAATATGTGAAGAGTAAAGTGTAAGCAATTGGTGTCTGTGGGGAATGCAGTGTTGTTATCTTCTGCCCCCCTAGCATTAATAAGTATATATAAATATTTTTTGGAATCTGGAAGGTGAAGTGGTTTGGAGAGGAAGGGGTTGCTCTCCTGTATTGGAAGACGATGTTTTTTCTCCCTCATTAATGTAGAATAAACCTAGAGTTCTTGGGTGATCTATAATGTTAGGGTGGCATCTCTTAAATGAATGCAGAATGCGATGTGGCTTAATCAGAACGTGGAAATGGATGAGACTATACCCGTTCATAGGCGCCTCATTCTCTGTCTCTAGCAGCGTAGAATCTGAATGGGACCAGCATGTCTCCTTTTTAGACACTTGGATTTGATGGGGTCTCTTGCTTATATGCATATGGTGGGAGCTGATGTTCATAGGCTTGTGAAATGTGGCGGATGTTTGACTGGAGGATGGTACCTAATGGGTTGTCTCTGTTGATAAGGGTTTATTGAGCTATTGGATGTGACGGCAGGGTCTCTATGGTATGAAATGTGAGGGAGGGTCTTTGTTGATATGGGTGTGAAATGGGGGTTGTGGGGAGGAGGCCTCTCTAGGGAAGTGGAACTAGAATATAATGAGAGGAGTCTGTTTATAGCAGAAGCCCCAGTTCTGGGGCATGACAAAAGTCACAGAACTCGGCTGGCTGCAGACACAGATTTCACCAGTGTCACTGTTTATCTCCTTGTCTTTCCTCTGCTCAGTGCCGCTTGTCTCAAACATACCCTTGGAAATCTTGCCTGGAAATCCCACAAGAATGGGCTGTTCTCATGAAATATGTGGCATTTAGGCTTCTGCTTTGGCTGGAAAGATCCTTGTGCTGCTGGTGGCATTTCAGCATTTGCCACTCCTGGTCCTGAAAATGATAGGTCAGTGGTAGGCAACCTATGGCACGTGTGCTGAAGGCGGCACACGAGCTGATTTTCAGTGGCACTCACACTGCCAGCGTCCTGGCTACTGGTCTGGGGGGCTCTGCATTTTAATTTAATTTTAAATGAAGCTTCTTAAACATTTTAAAAACCTTATTTACTTTACATACAACGATAGTTTAGTTATATATTATAGACTTATAGAAAGAGGTCTTCTAAAAACATTAAAATGTATTACTGGCACACGAAAGCTTAAATTAGAGTGAATAAATGAAGACTCGGCACACCACTTCTGAAAGGTTGCCGACCCCTGTGGTAGGTAATTCTCTTGAACCTGAAACAAAATCCAGTTCAAGATTCTGGCCGCCCTTATCTAAAACTTGTTACTCAGCCACGTATCTAAAGTGTCTATCCAGTTCTCAGAAATACCCGTTTTTTTAATGTCTCAAGCGATAAGGCTCTCTGCCATTCCCTTGGGAGTCCCATGGATGTTCATCCCATAAAAAGCTGTCTTCCTGGAATATCATAGAACAGGGGTCGGCAATGTTTGGCACGCGGCTCGCCAGGGTGCTTACCCTGGTGGGCCAGGCCAGTTTATTTACCTGCTGACACGGCAGGTTCGGCTGATCGCGGCCCCCACTGGCCGCAGATCGCCGTCCTGGGCCAATGGGGGTGGCGAGAAGTGGCGTGGGCGAGGGATGTGCTGGCCGCGGCTTCCCGCCGCCCCCATTGGCCCGGGACGGCGAACCGCGGCCAGTGGGGGCCATGATCGGCCAAACCTGCCGCGTCAGCAGGTAAATAAACTGGCCCGGCCCGCCAGGGTGCTTACCCTGGCGAGCCGCGTGCCAAACGTTGCCGACCCCTGTCATAGAAATTCGAGATGGAGACGATATAGGTCATTTAGGCCACCCCTTGCTGTGCATTTCCTAGTGCTTAGTCCTATCTACATTGTTAATATTCCAAGCAATTGGTTCCCAGCCTGGGGCCTGCAGTCTACCAGTAATCTATGAAATACTGGTTTGTGATCTGCAGAGAGATGTCTGGTCACCTGGTGCTGTGCCTCCTTGTTCCCAGCTGTTACATTACATTAAAGAATGCTAAAAGCACCGTAAATAACCTCACTGATATTACTTGCCCATAAAGGCAATTGCTGTAGGCTCCCCAGGAATGTTATGCAATCCCAAACGGGAGGACAGCTGGTCCATGGGGAATTTTATTTAGGAAGATGATTGTCCTACGCAATGGAGGTTCTAGCTCTTCCACCGGGAGGTTTTGCTCCAGTCTCATACATCTTGTTGTCTTGATACACCTCTACCCCAATATAACACGACCCGATATAACACCAATTCGGATATAACGCGGTAAAGCACTGCTCCAGGGGGGGCTGCGCACTCCGGTGGATCAAAGCAAGTTCGATATAACCCGGTTTCCCCTATAACGCGGTAAGATTTTTTTGGCTCCCGAGGACAGCGTTATATCGAAGTAGAGGTGTACTTAGCCTGAGTCCGTTCCCCTCCCCCCATTTTCTTAGTGTGAACCTGTCTTTCCTAATTCTGGGAAGGGGTTCTTCCATGCAAATTCCCATGATGTCACATTGGAGACCATGGGTGGAGCTCTGTTACTTTGCTGAGGTGTAGGATATGCTGCTCTGAGTATCTTCAGCTCCCTTTGTGCCACTAAGGAGAGCTAATTAGTCTCTTTTTGTGCAGTCTCCTTGCAGAGGTAGCTGACCTCTTGTTAATCCTGGATTAAGTTCTTACTGAGAACTGGCTCTTTGTGTGCTCCAGTTAAGATGGTTACACTTTGTTCCTGAAGAACAATCTCTCTCTCTCCTCCTCCCCCCCCCCCTCCCGGCCCAGTGCCTTTGAGCAAACGATTGCCTGTCCCTTCTTCCCCCGCTACTGTGGAAACCCACAAGCACTGGCAGCTGCAGTGTCTCATGCCATGAAAAATGCCATTGTCAGTTCAGAGCACCCAGAAGGGGGTGCTTGATCTGGCACCTGTCTGAGAGCCTGCTCTCTGCCGTGGTGAGAGGGCTGAGCCTTGGCAAAGCCTCTCTTTGCCCACAAGTTTTTGAGGGCCTGCCCTGTGCATCAGGGTGGGAGCAGAAGCAGAGCCTCCCTACAGTACTAGGTTCCAAGGTCTGGAGCCTGTTTATGTATGAGAGAGGGGTCAGAGCACGTTCCGTGCGCTGAGCGGGAACTAGTGAGCAGAATTCCGTGCCCTGATGAGAGAGTGGAGCCTGTACAATGTTCTGTGTTATGGAGGGAACAGAATCCGTGTCCTGGTGGGCAGATGGATTCCATAACGTGCACCAGGAAAGGAGCAGATTCTGTGCCCTGGTGAGTGGGCAGTATTATGAACTAGGGAGAAAGCTGAGCCTGTTCTGTGCCCTGGGATTAAGGCACATATTATACACAGGAAGAAGGCTGGGCCCATTCCATGCATCTGATATGGAACAGGCACCATTTCATATGCCTAGAGGGAAAGAGAGAGCCTGTACTGTGGTCTGCAGAATGGGAAATGCCTGCCCTGGATACTAGAAAGGGCGTTGAGCTTGTTCCATCAACTGGGAAAATGCTAGAACCTATGTAATATTCTGAGTCGGGGCAGAGACATTTTATGCGTTGGGGAGTGGGACAGAATATTCCTAGGCTCTCTTAACTCTTTTGGTTTTAAAATTGCTTGTTTCATGGATTGGGGAACAGGTTGATCCAGCTCTGTACACCAGGGAGCAGGTAGTCTGGGTAGCAGGAGTTATGCGTGTCAGGGTTAATGTCAGCTACTTTTGGGTTTCTGCCCATACTTGCTGGGGTTTCCCTCCCACTCTTGGGTAGTGTCTGGCACGAAGAAGCCCTGGATTCTTCCTTCCGTATTCCATAAATGCATCATTTGACAACTTTCTTTGAATTCTCTCCTCTTTGCCCACATCATATTCACAAGCTGTTACTAAATGTGCTGTGAATGCCTGAGCATTTACTTCTACATATTGTAGCTGGAGGCAGATAGTGTGGGTGGCTCTGGAGACAAGTTTACTTTATAGAGACTAGTAAAAGTTTAACCTCCCAGAGCTGAGAGTTTGGATTTATTAGCAGGGTCTAGTGGATAGAGTTGGGATGCTAGGATTCTCTTCCAGTCTCTGTCACTGAGATGCTGTGTGATTTGGTCCAGACTATCCCTCCATCCATGCCTCAATTTCCCCATCTGAAATGGGAATTATGATACCTACATATTATAAAGCCATTTTGACATCCTCATATGAAAAAATGCTACCCGTGTGCAAAGTGTTAATACAATCCAGACGATCTGAGACTCTTGAGATTGCAAAGAGCCCTTGAACATAGGCCCTCTCATGAGATTTCTGACATGTCTCCTTTGGGTGAAGTTCCAGAAACAGAAGTGGGGGGAAAATCCTAAGATTTTAAACATTTTAAATAGGTCATGTTCAGAAATTGAACAAAGGGACAGAGGGTTCTTCTTTGTTTCCAATTCAAATCATTCATTACTCATTGAGATTTTATAGGCAGGCTTTTTAAATCCCAATGTCCATTTTTATGCTTCAGATAAGCTCTGTGTGAAGAGGATAGAAATGTTCCTGTTAAATACAAAGTTTGTCTTCAGCACCAGCAATATCTTTATAGATCCAAATGTACCGTTACTGGACTGCCTCCCACATATCCATCATCAGCCTCGGACTTTAATTACCTGGACAGGTGCGTCATTTCCCATCACCTGAGATGTGCAATATTAATGAGTAAGCTTGTCTTACAGCTGGGTCTGAGACAGCAGGACAGAAGCCAGCCCCAGCAGCCTGAATGCCTGACTTCAGCAGGAAGCAGAGGTACAGATCATGCATTAGGGTGATCTCTAAGCAGCTTGCCAGAGAAGTGCCCACCCTGGATAAAACATCCTCCGAGCAGGTCTACGTAACCTGAGTATCCCTGCTGTGAATGTTTCCTTTCCAGGGGATTCATTAATTATGTGGCACTGTCACTCCCCCAGTTAGTCCTAGGGTTTGGGGACACTTCATACTATGTTTACGCTCAGCATTCAAGATCCCTACAGCATTAAATATCTAATGCTAATGCTAATTCTCAACCCTGAACCCTAACTCTAGTCCTACAACCTGCACCATAACACTAATCTTCTCACATTGTCTGGTCACTATGAAATCCATGACACAAAGCCTTGGCTATGCTACAACCTATGCCATAATCCAGTCCTGCCCTGTTCCTAACTCTTATCTTCAGGTTGCATTGTGGCCATCACCTTGGACACTGTCCGTGGGTCATGCTAAACGCTAAACCTGGCGCTGCATCTCTACCCTAGCCCTAACCTTAGGGCTTACGTTATTAAATTCTCAAGTGGTACAGCTAAATAGAATCCTAAATCTAACTAATTTTGTCCTTTCTAAAGATGGGTATGACTTGAGCCACAAAATTTGTATCCAGGTTTGGGTTTCAACCCCCCGAACCAGAACTGTTTGGAGTTAGAGTTTTGCTTTGGTTCATTATAGAGAGCTGGATTCCAAACTGTCCCAAAGTTTTGGGTTTTTCAGATCCAAGGTTAGAATTTGGGCCTGTCTCCAGTCTTTATTCTTTGACTTCAAGTGCTGCATATTGGTCCTTCTGGTGATGAGGTCCTGAGCCTCAAAAAGGCAAGGTCCTAACTGAGGAAGGATTGATCATTGCAGGTGAAAGTTTCCAGGATCATAAAATGCAGGGGTAGGCACAAACCAATTCAGATAAAATAAGAATTCCCCAGCACTTAAAACCAAGCTTGAACTGATACTTTTAGTTTTAGGTTGCAGAAAGTTTTTGAATAATTCCGCCGCTTCCCACGATGACTTTTCATTCTGCAGAGTCCCCTGCACTTCCTGGTTCCAGACTAGTACTACCAAAATACCATGAGAGATGCTGTCTTCACAATATTTCTAACTTGAATGCTAGGAGGAAGAGACTGAAATGTAATGTGAGAGCGCCAGCCATATTTGGGAGGTCTGATAAGGGTTGGGAAAGCATCTGAAATTCTGGGTTCTTTGAACTATCAAATATTTTGATCTTTACATATCACTAAAATAAGTCTGAACTTTTTTTTTGTTTAAAATCACTTTTTATTTTCACAACTCCCATCTGGGGCTGGAAATACAAGTGCCCAATTTTGTTAGACCCAAGTGGTTTGGAGAAGTAGCTGAACTTTTATCTGTATCCTGAAAGATTTGTCGTTCATCTATCACAATTTGGGTCAAAGCTCTCCCTACCTTGTGTATTAGCCTAAACAGAACTAAATTAATAACAGTTAAGATTGCATCAGGATGCACACAAATCCTTGAAAGCATGAAAATAAAAAGTTAAGGGCAAAGTCTTACTGCTTGCCATCTTCACGTTGCCTAGAGTGCTCTTGATAACACACTCCAAAGGCATTCACTTCATCTCCAGTACATAGTAGAAGACAATATGTACCTTGAGTTCATCTAACTCACTCTATCATGAAAAACCTTGATGGTGACCTCACATTCCCTTGTATCAGTAGATTGACACATTTAATTGTCACACAGTCCATTCATTGGGAAAATAATTGTTCTATAGTACACTGAGGCCACCATTAAAGTTTTACATGATGAGCACTAATTTGACTGGAGGAGGGAGGTACATGAATGTGGGGCTTTTATGGGGGAGACTATGGCCTTGGCCAGACAGGGCCAGCAGTAAGTAAGTGAGGAGACGAGCTAATGCATGTCCAAAGTATTGTCAAGCTGTAATATATTGACCCCTTTTTGTATGCCACCACTGCAAGATAGCATGGCTAATCCAAAATGCTCTGAAGCACTTCTACTGAAAATATTGTATATCCCTTGCTCACATAGCATGGCTCTGCATTGCTCTGTAGTGGCAACACCACATGTTGAGGTTTATGAGTCTGCTCCTGGCTTTGTCCTAATGGTCCTAGTCCTTTTGCCAAAGTAGTAGCAGCTCATGCTTCTAAATCAGTGGTTTTCAACCTGTGGTCCATGGACCCTGGGGGATTCGCAGACTACGCCTAAGAGTTCCCAAGGGGTCGGTACCTCCATTCAAAAATTTTTTAGGGGTTTGCAAATGAAAAAAGGTTAAAAATCACTGCTCTAAATGCAAACGTTCTGGGCTCGTTTCCCTGTGATTGACTCAAGTAAGGGCATCGTCACATATCATTTAGCCACTAGAGGGGGACAAAAACACACATAGGAGTGGGAGGAGGGAAGGAACGAGATTTACTTTGTTAGGGTAGATTAGAATTGCATCCTCTGAAACACTGCATCCTCCTAAACCAGAGGTGGGCAAACTACAGCCCGTGGGACCCTCTTGCCCGGCCCTGAACTCCTGGCCCGGGAGGTTAGCCCCCGCCCCTGCTGTTCCCCCTCCCCCGCAGCCTCCGCTCACTGCGCTGCTGGCGCACTGCTCTGGGCAGCCGGGCGGCGCTGCTGCAGAGCTGCTGCGTGTCCTGGAGCTCTGGTGCTCCAGGCAGCGCGGTAAGGGGGCAGGGAGGGTTGGATAGAGGGCAGGGGAGTTCAGGGTGGTGGTCAGGAGGCAGGGATGTGGATAGGGGTCGGGGCGGGGAACATGGGGGCAGGGGTCCCGGGGGGGGGCAGTCAAGAAGGAGAGGGGGGGGTTGGATGGGGTGGCGGGGGCTAGTCAGGGGCCGGGGTTTCGGGAGTGGTCAGGGGACAGGGAGTAGTGGGGGGTGGATGGGCAGGAGTCCTGGGAGGGCCGTCAGGGGGTGAGAAGTTGGGGGTCAGATTGTGGCGTTGGCTGGGCCATCCCTGGCTGTTTGGGGAGGCATACAATTTTGGAAACCCGATGTGGCCCTCAGGCCAAAAAGTTTGCCCGCCCCTGTCCTAAATGCTCTATTATTGTGTTGACATAACTCCTATGCTATCATCATATCTTATATCATGATACCTCTTACATGGATATTCAAAAACCGTCACTTTAAAAACCTAATTATTCATACAAAACATGTTGCAACTTTTCACACACATCCTTTCCAACTATGCATAGCAGTGGCTCACACACATTTTATTTCACACCTCAGACTGCTCTACTGCATTTTCAAAAGGGGTCATACAAAAGCATTGGACACCGAAAAAATGTTGGTCATGTAGTGCTTTTAGAAATAGTTGTCACTACTCCTTTTGTTTTTTGTTTTGTTTTGTTTTTTGGTGGGGAGAGGATGTTGGTCCCCCGGCCTCCAATAATGCTCTAGAAAATTCAAGCAGTTTGTAAACTACTGTAAACATTTGAAATTAAACCTCTAACTCAAAATTTATTTTATAGAATGCATTCGCCCCATTAAAATGAAAATCTATATGCAACCTTAACTATGGTGGCACTATTGTTCCACCCTGTTTTTGTACCTGTAGAGAGTGATTCTGCAGTATTACTGTTTAGTATTGTTATTTGTATTGTGGAAGTACTTAAGCGCCACCCTGAAGAGCCCCATTGTGCTTTTTATTATTGATTTATACAGTTGCCAGAAGTGTACCAGGCACTTCACAGAAGGGAAAAAACATTAAGACATGGTCCAATAAATTAAAGTCTTAGGGCTCTGCTGTGTGGAGTCCCTTTGATTTAAATGGGGCTCCATGTTGATGCAAGGTCAGCCCATGCACAAAGGATTGCAGGACTGGGGCCTAAAGCCTCATTCTATGGATGGATCCTTAGGCTTGTATCCTGTCCCGGGAACATCAGTGCGATTCCACATGGGGGAAAGGTTCTGTCTTTTATGGCTCCTTTGCACAGTTCGTGGCTAAATTCAGAATTACTGGATAAGGTGACTCAGAATGTTGTCAGCTCTTGCAATTGTTGTCATGCCTTCTGTTATTTGGTGCTTCTCTTAAAGCCCGAGCACTTGTAGTCCTGTAATCACGTGAGAAACTCAAGTATCAGAGGGGTAGCCATGTTAGTCTGTATCCACAAAAACAATGAGGAGTCTGGTGGCGCCATAAAGACTAACAGATTTATGTGGGTATCAGCTTTCATGGGTAAAAACCCACTTCTTCAGATGCAAATCTCAGTTTCCTTTTTTGTCTTAATAAAAGTGTCTAGCCCTCATGGTTGCATTGAAAAGCTTGAAAACATGATCTGGGTGCACCCTGCAGTTCAAATACCAGAAGACAAATAAAGAGAACCCCCAATTTATTGTTTTTTTTTTAAATAAAATCTTTGATTTTTAAGCCAATCTCATGAGATTTGGGGCCCTGACTCATGATTTTTGGATTCTTGGGATTGGCAGTACTATATTACAAACAGTAGGGAGGGTAAGCTGTAATTCATGAGCTAGATCGCAGGAATAACACAGTAAAGCTACTTAGTTTAGGCCTGTGAACATTGTGATAGTATGAGATAGATATTTTTATGTGTACACACACACATACACATACACACACACGTATGCAAGCGTGTGCGCGTGTATATATATATATATATGGGCAAGACTATTATTTGTCAGCTCTTGGAGGCAAGGATTGTACCTACTTTTCTGTTTAGGAGAGTGCTTAGCATATTGAAGGTGCTACTGACAACAAATAAATAGCATGTATTGTTAATGTACAATATTTAACAATAAACTGCTGGAAGATAATTGAAGATGGCAGAGGGGTAAGACTCTGGGCTTGTCTGCAATGATGTCGCTATTCAGGAATAACTGTCTTAGAATTACTATTCCTGAATAATTTGTGTGTGGACGCACTTATTCTGGAAAAAGTTCCTTTTTGCTGAATTAGTTAAATCCAGTTTGGAAGTGAACCAAGATAAGCCAGAAAAAGGTGCACTTTTTCTGGACTAAGGGTACGTCTATACTTACCTCTGGGTCCGGCGGCAAGCAATCGATCTTCTGGGATCGATCCCGGAAGTGCTCGCCGTCGACGCCGGTACTCCTGCTCCGCAAGAGGAGTACTCGGAGTCGACAGGGGAGCCTGCCTGCCGTGTGTGGACCCGCGGTAAGTTCCAACTAAGATATTTCGACTTCAGCTACATTATTCACGTACCTGAAGTTGCGTATCTTAGTTCAAAGTGGGGGGTTAGTGTGGACCAGCCCTAAGACTGTCCACACATAGTTATTTCAGAATAGTAATTCCACTTTATATTTGCATGCTACCTTATTCTGGAAGAACTTTCATGTATAGACAAGCCTAGCACAATGGGGTCCTGGACCGTCACTACGGCTTTTAAGCATTATGCTAATACAAATAATAATAATAATTAATAATGAGACTTTTTTAAAGCATAGAGGTGTATGGATATTCCATGTATAGTGGAAATGTTTGCTTAAAGTTAAAAAAAGACAATGCCACTTATCTGCATTTTCAAGTTAAAATTCCCTATAGTGTTTGCAGCCCAATTAGTGGATTGTGGGGTGGCCCAATCCTGCCAGGTGCTGAGCACTTTTGCTGAGTTTTGAGCATCTTCTACTCCCAGTGATTTTGACTAGAGTTGATGTTTCTTAGCACCTTGTGGGATCAGGCTCTTTGTGCATTAGGAAGTGAAAGGTGTAAATGATTATAAACAAAAGAGAAACTGACCCACCCCAGTCAGGATGGGGAGTGGGTGAAATGCAACAAAAGGAAGCGAAGAGCCCAGTAAGAGCCCAAAGTCATACTGGTATAAGCTAAAATGTGAATTTAAATTGCGGTCGTTATACGGGCATAACCCCTTGCTTGGACACTTTGAAAGGACTTGTCTACACTTGCAAGTTATTTCAGATTAAGGTTGGGATTGACTTGAAAGCATAATAACTATTGTAATTAATTTTGCTGTGTAGACAAGCCCTTTTTTCATATAAGAGGGCCTTTTTGAGGGGTTTAGTTTATGTTGCTTTGAAAGGGGTGGGGTTAAGATAAATTGAAAAAACCTCCCGTGAGTTTTGGGGCTGGGGGATAGACTGGTATAACTGTTGCTTAACTATACTGGTATAATAGCTAAAACTTCCCTGTTAGATAGACAAGCCCTGCGTGGTGTAAAAGTCAGATAGGTTTTGAACTTTCTCCCATTAGTTTTAATAGTCTGAAGTAGTGGTGATGAGAGGAACAGATAGGGATATATGGATATAATATATATCTATGAGAGAAACAAGATGGATGAGGTAATACCTTTTACTGGACCAACTTCTGTTGGTGAAAGACAAGCTTTCGCGCTTCCATAGAGTATATTTAGTGTGTGTGCACGCATTGGATTTTTAACTGGGAGGTGTCCCTGCAACCCCCCCTGTAAGCTTCATTTTGGCTGGAAGGCACTTTCTGAGGTTCAGGGGGGCCTTGTATAAAACCAGAGCGCTGGCAGCGCACCATTCAGGACAGACGTGAATAATTGAGGAGGCTGACTGCACCAAAGGGGTTGCATTATGTAAACCGACCAGCAGCCAGCCAGCAGACTCTGTGCGTGTGTGTGGATGTGTGCGTGCGTGTGAGAGCGAGCAAGCAGCTGTGTGTGAGACACCCTGACAGGGAGAGAGGCAGAGCGCCCTCCATACATACAGCCCAACAATAGATACATAAAATAACCCAAAAGCCCACATCGCTGGGGTGGGGGGAGATGGGGAGAGACGGCGCTATGGCAGGGACCCCAGAGCTCTGCAGGGCTGCAGAAAGAGGGGGCTCGCTCAGCCACTGAGCCCCCACCCACCTCTTTCTTTAGAGAAGGGCTTTGAAATAGTCCAGGAGGTGAGTACCCTCCCCCCACACACCACTGCATGAATGAATGAATTCCTAGCGGCTCTGCGCTGTGCTACGGTCCCCAATGGCTACCAGGTTAGTGCTCCTCTCCTCTTCGTTCTGCTGATGCTTGTGCGTCTCTCTCTGCCCCTCTGTGTGTGGTGCGCTCTGTTTGCAGCGTATGTGGATGCGGGGGGGAGAGACTTTCTGGGCGCTGTGGGCTTGCACGGGATTGCTGGGGGTGGAGGAAGAAATCTCCTGCCTGAACATACGCTTTCCAAGCAGATTAAAGCCGGAGTCCATGTTGGTTGCTGCTGCTCGTCTCTCTTCAGGGGGTGGGGGGGGATTGCAAAGCAGTGAGTGTGACATCATGTTGCAGAGATGCTCTGTTTTTTCCTCTTGGTGGGGTAACCCCCCCGACCACCCCCCGCCCCCCGCGCAGTGGAATTGCTGAAGCAGTGATTTCAGTTGCTGAAAATGACACGATCAGTCGGATCTTGCCAACCCTCCCTTTCCTTTCTCTCCCCCCCCCCGTCCCCCTGCCCCAACACTCAGAAAGGAGGCTGCTGATTGTCTCAACATCTGGGAGGATTGAGAGAGGTAGAAGGGGACCCAAAACAGATAGATGGTTGAATTAGCAATGCGTCATGGAGCAGCAGCCAGAGCTGCTGCAGGGATGTGTGTGTACCCATGTGCTCCCTGGCTACAACACACACACATACACACACTCCCTGTCTCCTCCTTGCATTCCATTCTCTCCTGTTTATATATTTGCAATGATGGGGGAAGGCAGTGTGTGTATGGTATTACTTTACAGGCCAGGGTCCACACAGGTGGTTTGTATCTGATGGGGGATGATAGGAAAGCAGGACTGAATGTACTGTCAGTGTTTAGCAATAGTGGGACACTTATGAATCCTCTGCCCTGAGAAAAATGATTTGCTTTTCCGTAACCAGCTGATTGATAATATAGCCCTTTCTGTCGCAGAAATTGCTCTGCTCTTTAAAAGAGACATACAGATACTTTGCGAGAGCCAAATGCATCTCTGGGGTAAGTCCTTTTAACTGAGTAAGTTACACTGGAGCTGTCGACTTTGGTCCAGCAATATGAAATTAAGCAAAGGAAACTTTTATGCTGAATTTTAGGAATAATTTTCTGTCAGGCTGGGGACCTGTGGGCTGTGTCAAGGGAACCCCCGCCCCAGCTGCTTGACTCATTTAAAACTAAAGCTGGACAAAGCAAGAGAGAATATGCTGTATCAAGAACAATCCTGCACCAGTCCCCTATAGGGGGTGGGGGTGGGAGATGGACTGTGCATGATCTAATAGGTGTTTTCACCTCTGTCTGATTCTGTGTATCTGCACTGCTGGCTTCTGACACTGGGCAGCCCCTCAACCTCACTTATTTTTAACCTTTAGCTTGAGAGAGTTGCTGTGCCAGGCAGGGTGTGTGTGTGTGTGTGGGGGAGGGGGAACGGGACTGGAATATTGATATTTCCAGGACAGTAACTTGGAGCAGCATCAGGTGACGGGCAGAGGAAATCGATTTGATCCCCATTAACCAGCTCTGAAGATCACAGCACCTTCCATTAGCCTATGAAAGACGATCCATATGAGCAGCAGGTACTGAGTGGGAGGATGTCAGCCTCTTGCTTCATCTTCCTGTCCTGGGAAAGACAATCTCCCTGTCCACCCCCGCGTTGTCACTAGCATGATGTGGCACAAGGCTCCTCTAGACATTCATCAGTCTGTTACCACTCCTTCCCCTCGCCAGAAGAATACGTGTCCAGGAAGACGCTGGCATTGCTAGGTTCAACCCCCTCCCCCGATTACAGTTTTCTCCTTGTTGGGAGGACGTTGCGGGAGGGGGAGTGGGATGGGAAAGAGGGGCATCTGGTCCTTCACCTTATGTAGTCATACTGTTACCACTGGGAGGTGTACATATAGGTCCCCTTCCAAAGAACAGCATTGAATGGGATTTTTGTGGCGACTCCTCCACATACCTACCCATGAATATTGCTAAAGGGACAGTATCGGCTGTCCCAAGCATTGAAAAAATCAAGTCAGCCCTTCCTGTCCCCCACACTCCCCTGCTTCCCACAATCATGAGATGAAAAATAAATTTTGGATTTCTTTTTATTGTCTTTTGCTTTCAGAACCTTTAGGGTGCTCTCTGGTTGCCAGGAGAGCTAGAAATATAGTGTTTTTTCTTTTTAATGAAAGCTGCAATTCTCCTGTAAGCACAGGGCCCCCAGGTACTGGGGCTTTCAGAAAAGTACCAAATATTCCGAGACTCACGATAAAACCACAAGAGCTATCAGCTCTATAGTGGGGAGATAGGGAGCCCAAGTTCATTCCAAATTCATATCCCAGTTAGTTTGACTTCATCCTTATTAAGTTATAGACATTGAGCTCAGTGCCCCTGCCTGTGTGGGGACTGTTCAGTGGAGATCTTAGAAACCAGTAACCAGTCTGCTAAGCACATCTCTGAAGAAGTTTGACATTTAGACAAATTTCCCTCCACTGTTGGTGCATCACATCATGTGCGGGTGGGTGGTTTGCCTCACTCTACCACGGACATGGCTGTATTTCATTAGTGGGGATGGGATTTTCAGTAAATAATTTGTGAAGTCCTTTATGTTTCTTCAGGGCGAACAGTACTCGATTAAAAATATGATTTTTGTGTTACCGGACTGTTGACAATATCATTAACGGAGGTTGGGAGTACAAGTCACCATCCTACTTTACATTGCTACCAGACTGTTGCTGGTGCTTTGAAAGCATCTCCCATCTCTTCCCTGCGATCTCCAGAAGTATTGCTAGGCGCTGTGGGCTGGGAAGCGGGGAACAAGTAGTGCTCTGTTTCAAACACAGCAAGGTGGGAATTTCCTTGAGAGATCCGACCCTTTATCCACCAGGTCTGATGTTTTGCCTCTAGCAGTGACCAATATCAGAGGATTCACAGAAAAGCAATGGCATTATTAAGAATACATTTGACTGACTATGCAATGCCGTGTGTGAGTGGAGGGCAGATTCCTTCCTGACACCTGCAGTGAACCTTGAAGCATGAAGATTTGATTAATCCTCTCTTGTGCCTATGTCAATATGTTGTAGAATTTCATAGAGAATGAAAACCTTTCCAATAGAAATTTTAAACCAACTTCTAGAATTCTATGGCTGGAATATAATTCTCTGTTTAAGTCTATAGGTTTCAGAGTAGCAGCCGTGTTAGTCTGTATCCGCAAAAAGAACGGATGCATCCGAAGAAGTGGGCTGTAGTCCACGAAAGCTTATGCTTTAATAAATTTGTTAGTCTCTAAGGTGCCACAAGTACTCCTGTTCTTTTTAAGGCTATAGGGTTGTTTAAAAATTCTGATGACTTCGGATGCATCCGAAGAAGTGGGCTGTAGTCCACGAAAGCTTATGCTCTAATAAATTTGTTAGTCTCTAAGGTGCCACAAGTACTCCTGTTCTTTTTAAGTCTATAGGGTTGTTTAAAAATTCTGTCAAAAGGATCCCACACTCTAATAGGTTTATAGAGAGATGCTCATAGAATCCTGTGTAATTTCTGTCCAACCCTATTGGTTTCACCCTGTTAAATTTACAAGATTTCCCCCAAAGGGTAGTTTGAATAACAGCAACATATTGCTACTAGTCACGGGTGACTGGGAAGCTCAGGCGGTAGGTTGAGGGTATATATAGAGATTTTCATTCTTAGATTTCCACTCTGAAGCCAATCCAGATTGGGAGTGACCAAAAGTTATCATCATCTGATGGCTGTTTGGTAGCCTGCATGAAATGAGTTAGTGAGTCTCAACCCTGTTTCCAGTGGACATGAGTGCATATCAGAGAAAAGCTGTCTTCAGCGAGAGCACTATTATCTGCCTTGTTGACAGTTTCCGCAGCAAAGCTGCAGAGAGTAACTCTGATCTTACCACTGGAGGTGATACCTTCAAGTAAGGCTTGCGGCACACTGGTGATGGTGTAGTTTATGCTGCTGCTGCCAGTACACACTCTGCTTTGTGTGTAGATAGATGACTTCAATCTTGAGTGTTGCCAATCTGTTAACTTTCAGCTGTACTGAAATTCTTTGCCCATGTAGACATAAAACATTGATCCTTGCCCCTTTTAAGTGTTAGACACAAGCCAGGGCTCAGTCACTGGTAAACTGATTATCACTTCAAAAGTTTTTTTTTCTCTTACTTAATTGGCCTCTCAGAGTTGGTAAGACAACTCCCACCTGTTTATGCTCTCTGTATGTGTGTATATATATCTCCTCAATATTTATTCCACTCTGTATGCATCCGAAGAAGTGGGCTGTAGCCCACGAAAGCTTATGCTCTAATAAATTTGTTAGTCTCTAAGGTGCCACAAGTACTCCTGTTCTTTTTGCGGATACAGACTAACACGGCTGCTACTCTGAAACCTGTGGTTATATAATAAGTATTCTTTCATCCATAGAGCCCCCAAAGCACTTTCCAAAGATGTGCAAGTATTATCTTCCATTCTATAGACATAGATACCAAGGCACAGAGAGGTAGCTGAGGGTGACACACAGAATCAGTGCCAGAGTTGGGAATACAACTCAGGTTTCGTGACTCCCTGTCCAAGGCCCTTCCCATTGGGCCATGCTGTCTTATGTATATACTGTGTGGAGCACTAGATTCCTTGAAGCTTTTTTGGCTGCGTCGTCTTCATTAGCCTCTAATCACTGAGCATTATCCTCAATTTTAGTTCTTCCAGGTGGGTTCTGCTCACATATGGTGGAGATTGGGGGTCCGGGAATCTCCTGCGTAAACTTTGAGTAGCAGAAATAGGTGAACTTCAGAAAGTTCAGGGAATTGGCAAAGTACTCAGAAGTTTGGTGTCAGATCTGAATTATGCAAATCTCTTTGGTGTGTAAAGCTGGGCAGGAAATCTTGTGAGATCTCAAGAGATCTCTGTTCCCTCTTGGGTCAGAAACCCTGAGAGCAGCCTCACTCGGAAGAATCGCAGAAGTGTAGGGCTGGAAGGGACCTCAAGTTTCTCTCGTCCATCTCCCTGAGCTAAGGCAGAAGTAAGTATACCTGACAAATGTTTGTCTAACCTGAATGTGACACCTCTCACTTGGGTAGAATCCAGGAGGGCAGAGATGGAATAAAAATAAAAATAAAAAATCGCGAGGGGATGGAAGGGGAAGGAAGGAAATATTTTGGAATCTCTCACAAGTTTCAGTTTGAATTTGAGCACTGCTTTTCATTGCTTTATATTTCATTCCTACTGGCTCGCTTATCTATAATGAAGAAATGAGGTTCTTGCATCTGAAGAAGTGAGGTTCTTACCCACGAAAGCTTATGCTCCCAATACTTCTGTTAGTCTCAAAGGTGCCACAGGACCCTCTGTTGCTTTTTATCTATAATGAGTAGATGACAGAAACCTAGATAGGTGGCATGTTCTACCCATGTCAAAGTAGAAAGTGGAGGAAACAGTTTATAACAAGGGTCCGCCTCTAACTTTTGAACATGGAACTAACTTTTTATTTTTTCATTGACCAGATGCTTCTCTCTTTACACATTCCTAATCCATGAAGAGATATTGCTTTGACATTAGCCTTTCTGAATGGCCCCTAGGTACTATGATTTCATGTTCTCTTTATTATTGTATTTTTATTTTTTGTAGCGCCAGTTGTAGGCTTGATGCAGTGCTTAATTTCAGGTGTGTCAATAGGACTACACAAGCACTTGAAATTAAGCGCATGCTTAAGGACTTTGTTGGATGGGGACCATAATGCTCAGTACTTTGCAGGATCAAGCCCAGTGTGCTCAGCACTGTATAATATTCCCAAATAAACACTGTTCCCCGCCGTGGAGAGCTTACGGTCTAGCAGACAGGACAAAATGGGGGAGCCAGAGGTAGGGATAGTAGCGTCTGTGTGTTTGTTCGTTAAAATTTAAACTAAGTTTGATGCTTTCTTGTAGGATGTGAGGATGAAGTCGATATTAAAATATTCTCTTATTTGTGAGGATATGATACTGTTAGTTCTCCAAAGCCGAGCGGGTTGGGCTGGGTCAGGGCTTAGCTGTGAGGCCTCTTAGGAACACCAGGTGCTACAGGAAGTGGTGTTGGTTATTCAGCAGGTGGCGCTCTTCCCTTTCAGTAATGACGAGTGACCTCAGTGTTGCTCCAGAGCATTATGTGGCTGAGGTTGCCATTTTTTCAAATGAGACATCTTGGACGTCAAAAAAAATTCCTGGGTACTGTTTGCAATGTAATGATCACCAGCCTGTGTCCTGGCTAAATTCTAGTTCACATTCTACATCTGGCAGATTCAAGTGGATTTAATATTCTTCACTTCCTCTCTTAAATAATTTGGTATCATTATTTAAAAAATACTATCATGTTTTACAGGAATAGCTCAAAATGCTTCAATATCACAATCATACGCTGTATTGTTTTTGACCATTGCTGCAGAATACTGTTTTAAGGGTAGTGTTGATATGGACTGCTAAACTGTTTCTTTTTAACCCAGAGGTGGCTGCATTTTGACACGTGGTGTGATTTCAGTATATATTAGGATAGCCAAACTCATTTTGCCTATTTCCAAGACCACTTGAACATCCTGGGTTCAAAATTAGTCAGAAAACTCAATCAAAACCAGTGGTTCTGCTTGAGTTCTTGGAACCCCTGGAGGACAAGAGGGTTGGTACTGAGGGTCTCTCTGTTGCTCAAAGGGATGCAGGCATAGCTCCTAGAACATGGATTTCACTTGTAAACATTCACAAACACTGCTGTTCATTGTATTCTCCATTCGTCCATGGATACAAACCTTTCCAGACAATCTTCCAGTAGAAGGTGGTTATTCGTCTCATCCCCATTGTAACAGCGCTGACTCACCGGCGCAGCACCTCCTGCTGGTCACCCTGGGAATTAGCTCTTTTCCAGCCTTGGAGCACCCTCTGCCGGCTGGTGGCTCACTTGTCTCAGGCCCCCGTGTCCCTCCCGGACGCCAGTGCCCCTTACCCTGGGGTTCTGCCCACTGCAGCACCCCAACACGCTGGGTCTCCCCTCCCAGGGGAACCCTCAACCCTCTATACCCACCCTGCCTCAGTGGCTACTGCCAGTCATCATCCAGCCCCCTCTCACTGGGACAAACTGCAGTCTGTAAAGGCCACTCATCATTGGCAAGGGGGTCGGACCAGCTGCCTCTGCCTATCCCCGGGCTGCACCTCCCAGCCCCAGTACCGGCGTAGGCCTTTATCAAGGCCTCAGCCTGGGGAGTTGCCAGGCTGGAGCCTCTCTTGCCCTTCCCCAGCACTGCTCTGTCTGCTTTGCTCCTTCAGGCAGCTAGGTCCATCTCTCTCCAAAGCTAGAGAGAGACTCTGACCCAGCTCCTCCCTTAGGCTTTCTTATACTCCTAGCCCGGCCCTGATTGGCTGCCTCAAGCCTACTCCTGATTGGTTCTATGGGCAGCCCTTTCCCAGGGCTCTTTTTAACCCCTTCCACACCGGAGTGGGGTGACAGCCCCGCTACACCCATACATCTGTGAGATCAAATTCATTCTTAGTGTCATTTCATTTAATGGACTTCAGTGGAGTTACACAAGGGTTGAACTTCTCTATATGCTATGTAATGAGGATAGACTGTTTTCTTTCCCCGCCACTTGGATGCAGGGCCTAATTCTGTGCTATGTTAAACCAGGGCACATGCAATCACTCCATTGACTTGAATGCAGGTGGGAGCAGAAATTCTCCCTCTTTCTCTAGCCATCCCCTCTTTATTATTTTATTATTTGTTTTGCAGTAGTGCCTTGAAGTCCCGGCTATGGACCCCGGGACTCAATTGTGTTAGGCACTGTACAGACACAGAACATAAAGATGTTCCCTGACCCATGTATTCCATAAAGGGACTTCGCTTGTTCTCTGGCTGGATCGCTTTTGTTCTGTCACCTAGTGTGATCTACAGCAACTCCTCAAGACCACCTTGTAGAGGCATCTGAGGGTCTGAACAGCCTCTGGTCAGCGAGGTCTGCAAAGCATTATTTATTATTATATTTTTCAAAGTGGGTCAATCCATTTTGGCATTTGAAGCGTGGATTCCCGGTTCTATTGCAGGCCTTGGTCACTATGGAAACAACAAAAAGCGTTCGTCATGGCTGTTCCTTGGGTCAGATTCAAAACTCTGGGAGTGAACAGGAGCAACGGAGAGTTTTTCAGGGGCTGAGGTGGCGGGGGGGGGGGGTGAGTGAGGACAGGGCTTCACACTTGTGTAATGTGTGTGTTGTTCTTGTCCTCTTTGTGCTTGAATAGAAAGGCTGAATAAACAGACTCTTCGCACACATTATGTGCACTCCAGCGGAGCTCGCCATGTCAGGAACGGGGATAGTCACTGTTGTCCAATGATCAGGTGATAACACTAGCAGCCAAAATCTCCTGAGTCCTAGTCCCCACTCTGCCATTGACTCAGTGTAGCCTTGGAGAAGTCCATCTCTCTCTCATTTTCCCTGTCTGTGCAGTGGTGATAATCCTAACAGGGATGCTGTGCAAACTGATTGGATTTATGTTTTGTAAAGTGCTTTGAAGATGGTAAATGTTCTGGACTAGTTTCTGCTCTCAAAAGCACCATTTGAAAACTAGGCAGACACTGTGTGTGTCTGTCTGTTCTTTGGTGCATATGTGTGTATCTATAAGTTGGAGTTCATGCAAAAACATTCATTACAACCCTTAAAAGAGGCTGCCTCATTCTGGGTTTAATTACAAAACTGAAACTCTGGACAGTTGGGGCAAAAGATTCTCCAACTTTGTGGCAAATCTGAGCTGAATTTCACGTATGCATGGAGGTCTTGTTTTGAGCTAATCAGGGCTGTTTTATGCTTTCCGGTGGAAACCAGGCAAGGTTAAATGTTCTTTCATAGTTTTAAGCTAAAACCAAGCAAAACTTTGATTGGCTTTCTCTCTGTGTTTTGGGGTTTTGTTTGAAGCTGGAACTCAAAGTGAAACTTGTGATCGTTTGAACTCACCTAAACTGAAACTAATGAGAAAAGTTTGCACAAACCTTACAAAGAAAGTCAATGAGTTTCATGCAGCGGGAGTAGGGATGAGTGAACCAGCTCAGACAGATTTACTATCTTATCTTGGGGACATGCATTTCAAATTCCTGACCTGAGTTCTGGAGCAAACTAAACAAGAGACTTCCCTCAGAGAATCCATCCCAGATTGTATGTTGCGCCCAGTGAATGCCAGACACAGGACTTGGGAAGTTGATGCAGTGCTATGGAACACTTGTATGCCGTGCAGATGCTATCAGTAGAGCTCAACATTTAAGGTACCACATTATCAAGTTTCAGTACTTTGATTTAAGGAGTTCCTAATAACCCCAGGACACAACATTTAGAACCATCCTGAACTTTCATCCAAACTTCAAGTGGACACACACATTTCTGATAAACTGTTGCATGTTTGTACAGTGCCTAGCACAGTGAAGTGGCCTGGTTCATGACGGGGGCTCTTGGGCACGCTGCGATGCTACTACTAATAGAAAACAGTGCACCGTGACACATCCTTTATTCAGCCTGGAGAGGTAGCATTAATGCCAAAAATACTGTGAAAAAGTCAATTCTAACTGAACCAGCTGGGATCTTGCAAAAGAGCCTGCTGCTTTCATGGGCTTTCTATGTTAAAGCGGTCCAGACAAAATATCTCATGAGCCAAATAAATAATTGAGCTCTTGCAGGTGAGGGAGGGAGTGGGTGTTACCCAGGTCTCCTTTTGCTCAATCCTTTGTTTTAATGACCCTATTTCTAGTATAGTCCTGATGGATTAAACCTTTGGAAGTTTCTCTATGTTGCAAGTGTACTTAGGGTTCTGAATACCTGAGCAGTGGCCAGATAGAACAGGACGCGGTAGAGAACAGAGCATTCAGAACCATGTGGCAACCCTGGACTGCAGTCATGCTCCAGAGAGGTTGCCTGAACATTCTCCATTATTAATTGTTTAGGACAGCAGTGCAATGTATCGCATACAATTCCAGCAGCCTTTGTGTGTTTTTTGACTGGAGGTTAGAGCAGGGAACTTGGGTGTCAGGATTCCTGTGTTTTCTTTCTGTCTGTCCCACTAGCTTGTTGTGTGATGTTGGGCATGTTAGTTAATCTCTCTCTTCCTCAATTTCTCCTTCTGTGAAATGAAGATGCTTCAGAAAAGCATTTTGGGATTTCACAGATCTGAGTGAATAATTCACAGTGAATAATTTACATAACTTCACTTCCTGCTCACAGAATATCTGTGAGCACATCTTAGTTTCCTCCAATTTATTTGTGATTTGCATGAATTTTTCAAACTTTATACTCTCTGAATTGACTCATAAACTTTAATGTCAGAAGGGACCATCGTGATCATCTAGTTTGACTTCCTGCACATTGCAGGCCACAGAACCTTGCCCACCTACACCTGTATCGGTCCAGGTTCCTCGTATATTACAACATAAAGAGTTGAGCAGGTGGTGCGCAAAGGCTATTCACCCAGGCCCTGCACAGAAGCTAGGCCTCATGTTCATCAGTAAGGTAGAAAGAAGGTTGACAGTCTCAGAATACCAATCTCAAAAGTCTGAAAGTAGCAGTGTTGACACGTGTAATACTGACAGGGCCTTTGAGCTGCTAGTGAAATGGACATAACCTCTAGTGTTTGTCTCACAAAAGGCAGAGTGAATATCTGGCGTGGCATCTGAGGAGTCCAGCAGGAGAGCAGGTGTGATGGTGTTAGCACTGGTGAGAAACAATTCCTCCCACTCCAGGTTAGGCCTTGGCGTTTTGGTTTCTCGAGCAATGACTTAGAATTGGTGGTTTCCAAATATTAGGTCAACATGTCTAATGGGAAACTGACTAGGGAAAAATGGAACCTCCTACTCTTAACTACACGGTGAGTGCTCAGAAACATAGATACAGGTAGATTACAGAATGGGGTTGTGGTACAGCTTGGTACAACTGTGTCAGTACAACACTGCAATGGGGAAGGAGGTGAAAGAACAAAGAAATGCCAAGATCATACGGTGAGTGGGTCTTTGCTCTAGTGACATAAATAACCAGATGCTTTGTGGGGGGCACTCCATTGTATAGACCTGGCTTGAGAAAGACCCCAACAATACTTTAGACTAGATCAATTTTAGAACCAGAGCCAAGATTTTAAAAAGTGACTAGTGATTTTGGTCACCTAACACCTTAAGGGGGGCCTGATTTGGAGAAATTGCTAAGCGCCTGCCCTCTGAAAATTTAACCCCTTTGACGTGTTTCATGTTGAATACTCGCAGACTGAGGCCACCAACCTCTCTAGTCATTTCTGAGCATTTAAGTCCAGACTCTTCTTGGCCATAGTTATGTTTTTTCCCCTCCACCATTGTTCTTTTCCACTGGTGGAAGCATGGCCTTCTGTTAGCATTATTCAAAAAGCTTAGGAACCAGATTGGGCTGGGGACGATTTACACATTGCACTGACATTGGGTTGGGGTCATGTGAATGGGGCAAAATTATAATCACCCTGATTCATAAGCAGGGGAGACTGGGGCGGGGAGAATCATGCATGACCACAGTGACAGTGAGCTACGGGGGCAGATTTGCAGCCTTGTTCTTTTTTTCCCTGTGTGGTACATCCCATGTCAGCCACCTATAGGCGTGGTTTGAAGCAAGGAATCTTGGCTGCATGGGGCCATTCTACAGCCTAGCATCCTGTCACCCCTCCAGGACTTCAGACAGTCTTCAGTGCAGTTCTTGTTAGCTGAATCAGTTAGATTTTGTGGATTGCCTTTGGGGAGGTTGGGTTTCTCAACAATAAAAACAAACAAAGAGGGAGAGTAAGAAAGAAAAGCAAATAGGGAAGTCAGCAGCTAGTCAAGTGTTTGTCACATATCTCCCTGATTCTTAAGCACAAACTTGAGTCTCTCCCAGATTGGATAGAACAAAGGAAGAGTCCATTCCTTAATGGGTTCTTTCTTTTCCACACTCCTGTTTCTTTCTCTGTTTTTCTCTTGCTCCATTAATGTGTCTGTCTGTGTTTTTCTGTCCTCCTACATGGTCTCTGGCCAGCCATATCCCATAAGGGGCTTTACAGAGGAGCTGACTGGCACTGCAGACCGTTCAAGTGGGAAAGCTGAGGTTTTAGTCTGGCCTTATATATGTGAAAAGGAACTCTGTGAAACAGTTTCAAAGGGGAAAGCCCAGAGATTTACTGTTTGCTCAGTCTTGTGCTTCTGCTGGTGAACCACTAGAACAATAGGTACAGAGTGCTGCCATGGCAATACACACTTCCTGATCTCCAGTGATGGTAGGATAACCTTTCCCTGTATTTCATATGCACACATGCTCTGCGATAGATGTATATAGCTGGGAAGAGGAAGGATAGTCCAGTGGTTAGAGCACTAGCCTTTGAACTGAGAGACCAGGGTTCAAGTTGCTGCTACATAGACTTCCAGCGTGATCTCGGTCAAGTCACGTTCATCCTCACTGTGCCTCCACTCCTCATCTGTAAAATGGGGATGGTAGCACTGCCCTACTGCCCCGGGGTGTTGAGGATAAACACATTAAAGATTGTGAGGTGCTCAGAGTCTGTGGTCATGGGGGCCATGTAAGTACCATAGACAGATGTGTGGGGTGACAAGGTGCCAAGCTTCTCTGTTGTTGTCCATGGAAGACTTTCCAAGTGTGAGCTTGTGAACTCTGAGTGAGTCATAATTACTTTAAAGTGTGGTTCTGTTCTGGAAAGTGATGTTTTTAAGAAGAAGGGCATGAGGAGGTTCCATGTTTGTTTTCTTGTGGCAGCATCCGTCTCATAGGCATAGCATGTCCATAGGCAATGTGGTTTAGGGGCCAGAGCGCTGCACTGGAACTGGAGAGACTTGGGTTCTTTTCTCTGTTGGGTGACATTGGGCAAATCACTTCACTTCTGGACCTCAGTTTCCCCATCTGTAAAGAGCTGCTGGCCTCCTTTGTAAAGCACTTCGGGATCTTCTGATGAAAAGCACTGTATTAACAGTTAGGTTTTATTATTGTTTATTATTGTTTCAGTTTAAAGGAGGTTTATTTTTTCCAGTTTCCAGCTCTGCAAAGTGCAAACACAAACTTGGAATATAAAGTCAGTCATCTTTCCCCACTCTCCTGCATCATATCTTTTTGCTAGTGATAGCGATTTGGCAATTGAAACTTAATAATTTTGTTGATGATGGTAGGTACCCAAGTTCACGGTCCATTTTGGTCAATTTCATGGTCATTTTAAAAATCGTAAATTTCATGATTTCAGCTATTTAAATCTGAAATGTCACGGGGTTGTAATTGTAGGGGTCTTGACCCAAAAAGGGAGGGGAGAGGGAGGAAGGTCTCAAGGTTATTGTAGGGGGGTTACAGTACTGCTACCCTTGCCTCTGCTCTGCTGCTGGTGGCAACGCTGCCTTCAGAGCTGAACAGCTGTAGTGCGGCGGCTGCTGCCCGGGAGCCCAGTTCTGAAGGCAGAGCTGCCGCCAGCAGCAGCACTGAAGTAAGGATGGCATGGTATGGTATTGCCACCCTTACTTCTGCGCTGCTGCCCGCAGAGCTGGGCCTTCAGTCAGCAGCCGCCACTCTCTGGCTGCCCAGCTCTGAAGGCAGCAGCGCAGAAGTAAGGATGGCATGGAATGATATTGCCACCCTTACTTCTGCACTGCTGCTGGCAGGGCACTACCTTCAGAGCAGGGCGCCCGACCAGCAGCCACCGCTCTTCGGCTGGCCCAGCTCTGAAGGCAGCACAGAAGTAAGGGTGGCAAGACTGCGATTCCCCTAAAATAACCTTGTGACCCCCGCAACTCCCTTTCGGGTCAGGGCCCCCAGTTTGAGAAACGCTGGTCTCCCCCGTGAAATCTGTATAGCATAGGTTAAACGCACACAAAAGACCAGATTTCACGGAAGGAGACAAGATTTCATGGTCCGTGATGCGTTTTTCGTGGCTGTGAATTTGGTAGGGCCCTATGCATGAGCCAGAATAGCATCCAGTTTACACTTCCATTCTTGTATTGGCAGTGGAGGACTAACGGGGTATGAAGTAGTAAAAGCTTAATTTTGTCGCTAGACTGCACAGATCTAACTCTCAATACACAAAGGAAGCACGTTTGCTGAGTAAGAAAGCGCTGTTTATACAGAGGTACTTTTCTCACCATAAACGTACAGTAAGCAGATATTCTAGGTATCTTCAGATATCTGGGACTAATTGTTAACTATTTGATTGTGTAATAAAAGCAACATTATATTTCAAGAGATGCTCTTTCAGCTACCATGCTCCCCCACAGCATTCTCCTAATACCCCATTACTTTGGGAAAATTTTAAGAACTTTGGCTCAAATCTCCTTTAGGTTTGGGCCCCTTTATGAGAATCAGTCTCTTTTCAGTGTGGCTGACTCGTGCAATTAGTCTGCAACTCTCACAATATTTAGCATTTTTCCTAAAGCCCCAGCTTCTGGAATTAGAAGATTGCAGGAGAGTCTCAGCTTTTTTTAAAAATTGAGTTTCTAGCCTTAGTGGTTGCAGAGAGAATCTGGAATAAATGATCTGAGTATATCCAAAAAGGCTTGAAAATCAGAAGATAAAATAAAAAGAACCCAATATTTATCATCTCATTATTTTTAAGATAATCCATGATTTTTGAACACCTGGGGTTGGCAATACTGTTTTACTCCCATCTCTATAATTGTGAGTCATAATAAGGGGAATAATCTCTGTATAATGTAGCTGTCCGAATTATTCATCGGAAATACATTAGCCAACAAATTTAGCCCTTTATTTCTGTCCACAAACCAACCCTGATTTCTGCAGTTGTATTTATAGGTACAAATTCAGCCTATGGGTTGTTAATGAACTGTTCACTGTTCTTTACTCATGGTATACAATTGGTCATGTAAGTCATATAGCACTGGTTCTGCTTCCTGATTGGATGACTTGAGCTTTTTAAACAGGAGAATAATTACCAGTAAAGACTGAATAATGAACAGCAAATGTCCTTTTTTGTTAAACAAATACCCCTGTTTGCCTGTGAATACTGATATTCATAGAAAGAAAAGACATCCCCCAGATGTCTGTACGAACAACATCACACTATGCTGGATAATTTTTATTGGGAAAAAATTCCAAATGTTTGTGAAATGGGAATAATAAGAGGCACAAGGGATCAAACTCAGAATTCAGATTGATATTTGTGTATGGTGGTTTTGCAGTGTTCGACCAGATCTGGTGTGTAAGAATGGCCAGAATACGCCCAAAGTTAGGTCTGGTCTCCACTTAAAGCTTTTGCTGGGTTAGCTATTTCAGTGAAGGGGTGTGATTTATTTATCTATTTATTTTTACTGATGTAGCTGTGCTGGCAAAAGTCCTAGTGTAGATGCAGTTATGCCAGCAAAAAATGGCCTTTTGCTAGTTTGCTTGGGGAACTGGTATAAGCGGTGCCTATCCTAGGAAGGTTTGTTAGGATGGTTAAACCAGCAAGCCCTTTCTAGTGTAGGCAAGACTTTAGGGACCTGAGGCCATATTTAGGCCCCTAAATAGATGGCCTGATTTGAAGAGAAGCTGTGTAACTGCTGCTTCTAGTAACCTCACTGGGAACTGTGAGTGCTCAGCACCTTTTGAAAATCAGACCGTTTGCTTAGGAGCCTGAGTGCTTGTCTGTAAGGAAAGTTTTGTATTATACCAGTATAGTTGTACAGCTATAGTTATGCTGGTATGAACCTTCAGGGTAGATACTTCTATTCTGGAATAAGGGGGGCGTTTTCAGTTTAGCTTAAACCCCTTCCCGAATGACACAAGCTAAACCAAACAAAAAAGGCTATCTTATACTGGAATAAGTGGGTCCACACAGGACGTTATAGCTATAACTGTACTGGTTTATAGTCACACTTTAGCTTATAATGGTATGTTTTCTATGTAGACAAGTCCTAAAGTTGGCATTAGGTGTCTAGATTCAGGAAGCTAAGTGTGGAAAGTTTGGCCAGAGCACTTACAAAGAAGCCGCATGGCACTACCTCCCCATGTCCTAACGTAACCTATACGTGCTGTGGGTAACATAACTGTTCTTTGCTTCAGCACCTCTTGGCATATGGCTATTGACTGTGCTCTTTCTCCACCCAGCACTGCCAGTAACTCGAACCGCAGCACGCCTGCCTGCTCCCCCATCCTGCGCAAACGTTCCCGGTCTCCAACCCCACAGGACTCCCAAGGAGACGCCATGGTGGAGAAAGGCTCAGACCACTCTTCAGACAAATCCCCTTCCACTCCGGAGCAGTGTGTGCAGCGCAGCTATTCTGCTCAGTCGGGCCGCAGTGGGGCCAAGAACTCCAAGGTGAGGCGTGCGACCCGAGGATCACCTCTCCCCCCCATATACCCTCGAGTGTTGTACTTACTCTTTGTTCTGTGCCTTTCTTCTCTGCATCTCTCTCCTCCCCTCATCGTTACCCAAGAACCTTTGCTGAGGTGCCCATTGGCTACTGGGGCACTTGACTGGTTAGGACAGAGCTGAGCAGGTGCTAAATACGCCCTTGTCTCCCCTCCACTAAGCTCAGACCACAATGCACCAATTGCTCTAGCAAGCGTGCCCATACTGCTGCTCCGTAATGGCTTCTATGGGCTGAAGCTTTGGGACCCATGTCCCCTTTCCCTGGGAGCCTGCACTGTTCCCAGTGGGACCTTGAAAGCCAGTTGTAGCGAACCTCCCTTTTCAGCCGTTCATCACAAGGTTCTGTGGCACAAACTGAGGAGGAGGGCTCCAGAAGGGGCTCTGAAAAGCTTCTGGTTCGCTGAGGGTGAAGTGCATGCTGCACAGAGAGCTGGCACAGGTCCTAGGCACCACATCAGTCCCATTTAAGACCTAATTTGAGACCATAAATGGGATTCAGGGGCACTCGTCCACCTAGAACCCAGGCTTCCTTGGCTGCAGGATTACTCACAACCAATGTATCCTATCCGAACTGGGAGCGGGGTGGATTTTGCTCATCGTTACCAGGGCTCCCCAGTGACTGATTTGAATCTTCTTGATGGCTGCATTGCACTGCCCGGCACCTTTTCCTCAGGTAAAGGACATGGCAGGAAGGAAGGAAGGAAGAGGCTGACATAGATGGCCTCTCTGTAGCTACCCCCCGCCCACGGTGTGTCCTGACACCATCAAGCCGAAGGAGCTGTGTAAAAAGCCCTTTGCTTCTCCTCATAGTGCAGGTACCCTCAGTCCAGAAGGTGGCTGGGTTTACCATTTTCATGACCTTACTGGAGCCAACTGCAGCGTGAGCCTCACTGTATGGACAGAATGAAAGGGAAAATTGCTCGGCGAGGGCGTGCAAGGAGATTTGGGATGGGCCTGTCCGCCCTGCTGATTTTGTTAGTGATGGTCAGTGGTGCCTTATGACATACAGGTTCCCAGGCATGTGTGAACAGAACAGGAGCTTTGATGCCAGCCTTAGGGTTTGTCAAAAGAAAGCTCACTGCTCAGAAGTGTTTGTGGCTTTTCAAAATTCATGAGGTGAAACATTTTGCCTTGAATGTCATCAGAACATCACCAGCGACTGCACAGCTGTACTGTTCCGGCTTGTGTGAAATGAACTGGTGGATTCTCAGCCCAGTTCATCATTGGATAATTGTATCACACAGAACACGCCCCTCTCCCTGCAAACCATTATCCTTGCCACTTTCATTGTCAGTCTCAGCAGAGAAGCCCCAAATTCACTGGTCCGTGGAGACTGAACTCCTTTTTCGCCCAAGAGGAGGTCGCATCCGGTGAAGTGTGTAACATTTGTAAGGGGCAGTGAAGGGGAAGCTTGCATCACCACTGCCTGTGCCATGCTTGTTCTGTACGTAGAGGACTTTGGTCTCCTGCTCTGCCAGCCCACTGGCTACGACAGCATTATATTTATTTATGGCCCATTTGAACCAGGAAAAGGAAGGAGATAATGTTTCCTGTTGTATTTCTGGGTTTTCCTCCCATTGTTTTGTGAATTGTGTTTTTTTTTTAAATTTCTCTCTCTTCCCTCCTGCATGCTCTCTTCCCGATTTAGTCACACAAGCGCCTCTCTAAAGTAAGCTTTCTTTCTTCTTCCCCATTCTCCACCATAGAATTGTCGTAACACTCAGAAATCCTCCCCATGGTACTGGGAAATGGCCCCCAGAATGGGACATTCTCCCAGTGCATTTGTGGGAACGTTAGCAGCCACTCACCCCAACACCTGTAGCTGTGAGGCTGGGTTCGCTTGAAGTCACTGGGCTTTCATTAATATTCATTCACATGGCATGAGAACTGGCCCATTCATTACACTCCTTTATTTTACTTCTGTTTGATCCTGTAGTTTATTTATTTTGCTATTTGCTTTTCTTTAACCTTACATTGACTCGTTTTCAGTTTGCAGAGTGAGACGTCCAGGCTGTGATGGGTAATATAGCCCCATAGCACCATCTTTCTCCTCTTCCCACTTCATAACTTTTTAGAAGTTTGAGACTGGCCCGTTGGTCTGTGTTATTTCTCCACTACTTTTATGGCTGGTCACTTGCCCTTTCTGAGGTGGGGGATTCATGACAATTGATCACAGTCAGGCTGGACTCCGAGAGTTTTTCTGTGTGACATGAATATTAAAGATCAGTGACCTCAAAAGAATACAGCTGTACCCCTTAGAATAGACCTGCTTCCTATGGAACCCTGAGAATTCATGGGCTCACTCTGAAAGGTATGAATGGAAAAAGTCTCTCATCAGGGTAAGAAACCAACTCCCAGAGGGGAGGGGTATTTGGGTTTGAATTTTTGCATATCTGAGCAACAACTAAATTGCCTTCTGGAGATCATAAAAAAATAAAATGGGTGATGGGGCGATTAGGGGATAAAGCACTAAAGTGAAACAGTTTGAATGTCTTAGTGTCCCAAAATTCTGGTCTTTCCCAGGGGAGACCTTGGCTTCAAATGCTGGGTTAATTCCCAGTGAACATGGAAACTGATGGTCCTGTCTTAGTCCCCCATTTGTTCACATCACAGAATTTGGCTCAGCCCTGCATTATTGTTGGTCTAGGCTCAGGAGATGTTGCTTGTGGGACATGATGCTGCAAATCAGGATTGAGGTGGATTGAAAAGAATCCTGTGGGGAACCCCAGACAGAACAGCAGAGAGCTCTGCTGGGGCTGCAAATGGAGGAGCATTAGCAGAGCTATTTGGGTGGGATAGGTGGTGCTGGGAGGGATATTTCTGAAAGGGGTGCATTGGCCACCAATGGAATGGCAGGTCAGGATGGAGGTGCATTGGGAGAGCACTGTGTAAGTTCTCCATTGGAATGGCAGATGGAACTCCTGATTGACAGGTCAGGTTGGAGGTGCATTGGCATAGATGTGTGTGCAAACCATACACCAAGGTGCTAGCTTGATCCACTTCCCGTCTTACTCCTGCTTTCATGAGAACAAAATATTCTAAATGATATTAAAGAAAACAACAGTGCAATAAACCTGAGATGAGTTCTGAAATGGGGATGAGGGAGTTCTGAGCACAGTCCCCAATAGACAGACAGGCAGTTTATGTTCCTCTCTGCATTCACAAGCTATCTGTCCTGAGGAGGCACCTTTGGTGGAGCTGATTACGAAGATTGAAACCCCTTCTGACCTCAGGAGAGTTTGGTCGTGGATCAGGATTAATTCCCACGGGTGGCATAGTGTGGTGAGAGGAAGCCCAGGGCTAATGAACATAGTGGACTAAATTCCTCTCTCAGCTCAGATGATGATGTGTCTGTCCAGGGCAGGGATCATGGAAGATAGCAGTGTATGGGAACACACACAGACATGCAGGATGAAGAAATTCATATTTCATCTTTCAACCTTATTGTTTTATTTCAGCTTTTCGTTTTGCAAGCAGAAAAATATGCCACTTTCCTATGCAAACCAGCTCAGATTGGTGAGGGTGGGGAAACGGCTTGAGCCCATGAATTTGACACTGTGTTTATACAGTTGCTCATCGTTGTACAGTACTGGAGTAATTTTTGTTTCATGTTAGTTGTCATGACACAGTTCCGCCATCAGAGGGAGCCTCTTCACTTGTCATTTTGAATCATTTGAATAAGCCTGCTTTTCAGGAAGGTTCTTTTCTACCCCATCCACTGCTAACAGGTGAAATTCAGACAATCCACCAGTGCAGCAAGCAGACACATTGCTCCACCTCGGCCTTAGATTGCCAGCCAGCTGGGATACTCACTACACATGGGATAGAAGCTATTGCTTCGCTGTTAAAATATAAACAGTTTTTTTTTATTATTATTTTTTCCCTCTTGCCTATAAAAAGGGGTGACCCCCCTCAGAGTTAGTTAATCCCACTCACCCCCTAGTGCTGAGTCTGAATGGTGAGGATAAAATAGATCTATATTGTCAATATAGTTTGTACAGTGCCTCGCACCGTGGGGTTATTAGGTTTTATAGGAAGGATGAGCTTTCAATGTGTCCCGAAGGTCATTAGGGACGGGGTGGCGTGTTGGAGCCCATTCCATAGCTTTCCATGTACGACATGAGCCCTCCGGAGAATCACTGGATAAAACAAACAGGTGTTTGAGATATAGGGTATGTCTGCCCTGGGAGCTGGGGGTGTGATCCCCCACTTGTGGAGACGCTCACGCTAGCTCGCATCGAGCTACTGCATTCAAAACAGAGTATAGCCGTGGGACAGCACAAGCTGCGGGGTGGGCTAGCTGGCCTGAGGATGTGCCTAGGGTTTTTGGCGGGCATGTAGTTGGGGCCGCTAGGCCCCCCTCCTCCCCACACACCATACTGCTCATGTTGTTGCAGCTACATTCTGTGTTTAGTGTCTCTCTCCAATGAGTATGTCTCCTGAGCTGGGAATCTCACATTGGAGACAGTCTCTGAAGCTTCAGCCTGGTAATGGAATTCAATAGTTAACTGGGTAGCGTTAAAAGGGAAAGGTACCTAGTGGTTAGACTGGGAGTCAGGTCTCCAGAGTTTTATTCCCAGCTCTGCCGCTCACTCATTTTGTAACCTTAGGCAGGTCATTTCACCTTTCTGTGCCTCAGTTTCCCCAGCTGTAAAATGTGGATCATGTTGCTTTCATGCCTCGTGGAAGGTGGTGTGGAGCTGCATTATGTACAGTATGTGAAGTGCTTTGGATTCCTCTGGCAGCAGCACTATAGATGAGCAAAGTATGATCCTGCTCCCATTAAAATCAATGGCAAGACCTCCATTGACTCTGTGGGGAGTAGGACCACCCCTGTTGTACCAGCCAACAATCTGAAATTCATACAGACACGGAATGATCTGTTGCCTCCTACCCATAGTATTACCTTTAATGTACCAAGGCAGAGCTGCCATTACACACAGTATGATCCCTAACCCGAGCAAGTACTTGTTAAACAAGGTCACGTTAGAAAGATGTAGCAGGATATAAAGAAAAGACTCATTAAAGAGCCCCATCCCCTCCCTCGTCAAGGCGCCATGAGAAGTGTTATCTGGCTGCCGAAGATGAGTAACTGTGTGCTGTGATACCCCTGGCATCTGCCCCTCTGTGCCTATGTAGCGCTGTGTCCTGTTGATCCGTGGAAGCTCTCCTCAGTCCTGTGTGTGATTATTTCCACCATTTATGATAGATATTATTTATTTCCTTTCCTCCTTTCAGTTCTAATTGTGACAATTTCTTTTTCCAGTATGACAGACTTAACCTGATCAAAGTAAGAACTTGTTTCTTTCTTTTTTAAACCACCCGCTGATTCTTCTGGACTCTTTCCTTGATCCTGACTCCTTCCCACCTTGTAAAGAAATCAGTGCACAACCCGCTTTGGAGATGAAGCCAGGAGACAGTTTTAAGCGTAGGCTCCTGAGGCTGTGAGCAGGAATCTTCATCTTATATAAATGTTCGGGGTTATTTCAAATGGTGAGGTCTTTCTCTGATGCTTGTTACTCTGGTGCACAAGAGGAGAAGTCCATCAACCTCCCCGAAGCCACAATAGTCTTCCTCCTCCAGCTTCCTGTAACATGTGCGTCCACCATACATACCTCCTATTCTCTCTCTCTCTCCTAGGCTACTACACCCCATAATCCATTTCCCTTCAGTCTGTGCTCTCTCTAATCTCTCCCCTCTTGGAATTCTTCTATAGGAGCTCTGAGAGCAGACTAATGGCAGGAGACTGGAGGCTCAGGGAGAAGTTTAGGGAAACCTGATGTAGGTTCAGGTCACTTCTGCAAGATCTTATTGCTGCTTCTAAAGTTCCCTCTTACCCTAAAATTATTTCCATGCCTCGAACCAAACCTTGGCAGAAGTAAAACAGAGTCGCTAGAAAATGAATCCCTAATATAGGAATAAACGTAACAGGATGAACTTGCAACCTGAAAAAGGGTAAAGGAAATATAATAGGCAGTGGATCTGTTGAATAAATGCAGAAACAAGAGCATGTGCCCAGCTACTGAGTTTTCTGTAGAAACTATAACATGGGTTATAATAATGCAGGAGAGGATTCAGGTCTGGAGGGAAACTCACCTAGAGAAAAAATGACACCACCTTAATACAGAGTTCTCTATGCAACTAAGGCTGCTACAATTGCTGCAGCAGAGGGGAGTGAAATCTCTGTTGCAGTGCTCATTTCAGCAGCCTCAGTGGCAGCAAAGTCTGCATTTTCCTGTTACTTCTGGTTTGATTGTGGGGGATTACGTTTCAGGCACTTCTGTGCTTTGCGCTACCCAGAGGGTTGCAAGCTAGGGTAAAGAAAGTTGCGTGAGAACCTCTCCATCTCAGGTACCCAGATGCCATGGTGATGAGTTCTGGATGGATGGGTGGATAGACAAACTCTATCATTAGCAAGAATTGAGCCACACGATGCTCTGGTCTCTGTGCCGTTTGTGGACAAGAGTGGTTTTCTCCTTGTTTCTCCTTGCTCCTTTGGATGAGGACTCCCTTTGGGAGAAAAAGCAGCGGGTAAGACCAGCCTTGGAAAGGGGATGGGTCAGAAGGATGTAGCCAGTAAGAATTTTCCCCCTCCACAAGCTGATGGTTGTTTCTGTGTCTTGAAGATCTGTCTGCACTGTGATGCGCTTTCTCCTGCCCAGGTTTGTGGGAGAGCCCAGAAATGGACGCTTTATGTTTTTCAGGAACTCTGCTCCACGGGGGTGAGGGCCACAGCTGGTTGCATATTCTTGTGGTGTTTTTGCTGTGGTTCAAAAATGTCCAAGGATGCACAGGTCCTTTGAGTAGGGTTGGCTCCATGAATGAAGTCTGAGTGCTTGTAAAGTTCTGCACTTGTGCAGAAAGGTGGAGGGGTGGGGGAAGTTGAGCAATTTTCTGGGGTGGATTGTGAGTCTTCTGCTATCCCTGTCTCTGGTTTTCCACTGGAACAACCTAGATCCCCCTGGACACCTTTTTCAACTCACTCAGGAACTGATGCAAAGGATTCTGGGAAGCCTCACTCAAAAGCTGACCTCCTGATTCAAAATTAGGAGTATTCAGGTCTGATCATTTCATTCAGGTCTCATGGCCAGTTCCAAGTTGAGAGTTATGTACACGCTACCCTGCCTATAAAACGGGCATATATTGTAGAATGTGAAATTAATATGATTTTCATTTGATGCATGCCTGTTCTTGCCTGGCCTGGGGCAGATATGGACAGATGACATTTAGTGCTACCTGGTCTGAGCAACGTGAACTCAAAACTGCCGTGAAATCCATATGGTGTGAATAGCACAGCAGCATTTCTAAGCTAAGTGGAGGTAGCGAACTCCTGTTCCCAATACCTAGACATAGGCCAAGTATTTGTTGCAAAAAGATTTTTAAAAATAGCTTGTCGTCAGGTTAGTAGAATTGTAGCATTTTTGCAAACAACGTGAAGTGATCAGGGTGTGTAGAGGTGTCGAGAGGCAGCGTGGTGTAGTCGATAGAGCTAAGTGCTGGGAGCCAGCACACCCCTCCTCCTCTCGAGTTCTCTGGTACTGTCTGGCCTTAGTAATACTTTATATTTACAAACAGGCTCAACCCTGTACATCCTTAGTGTCATGAGACGCCCCAGCACAGTCAACAGGACTGGTCATTTGAGTAAGATCTACTTGCATGAAGGAGAGTTTGCGGATCAAGTCCACAGGAGCATTATGTTTCCCAATGTCCTGGAGGTAGATAATAAATATCATTGCCCCCTCTGGAGCCTGGAGAAGTAAAGTAATTTGCCCAAGGTCACAGAGCAAGTCTGGTTCAAAGAGAGGATTACAGTAGAGTCCAGGGCTCTAAATCCAAGCTCCTTCTGTAGTCCCCTAGACCAGACTGCCCCCTATGTCTCACTTCCACATCTATAAAATGGGGATAATCATACTTCAGGCATGTCTCAAGAGGATGAAAGTGCCACCTAAGCGATAGCAGTATTACTAGGGACACCATGTCGGAATGCAGAGCATATTTCTCTCCCTCCCCTTGCAATCTGACTGCTCTCACCTCTCACTGAAAAATGGCGAGCATGACTTTTCCGGCTGAACTGGCTTTTCCACGTGCTCAAATGTGACAAATGGCCCAGCCTCCCAAAACAGTGCGAAATGTCTCAATGACAGGGTGCAAAATCACAGGCAGAGGGGCAGAGAAACTCTTCACATCAGTTTCATGGAAAAATGTGCTCTCAGTTTTGCCCAGCTCTACTGAGCACTTCTATTACTGTAGTGTTCTCTCTCTCTCTCACGCTCTTTGTTTCACATGCTGCTTTCCAGATTCAAATCTTTTGGAGGGTCTGTCTGATGCCTTTTGCGAGTGACTGAAGTGAAATCAAGTTCCTAGCTCACCCTAGTAGTTCCTCAGGTGTTTATTTGGAAGGGGTCTCAGAACATGCTGGCATTTTTATCAGCTAGCCAGCAGGCCCGTGGGAAAATGAAGCTTGTAATAGAAATGATTGGTGATCATTAGCTCTAATGTTGCTAATGGGTGCTGCTGTTCTGCAGAAATGATTACAAAGTATGTGTATGTGTGAGAGCCTGAATTGCCTCCTGCTATAACCTCATACTTCCGGGTTTGTTCTTAACTCAGATAACTGGGAATAAACATGTTAGACTCTGCTCTGAAACCCATCAAAGTCTTTTGTATTTATTCCCACTTTCTGCTGAATAGTTATGCTGTACATACCAGATGGGTTCTAGTCTTTCTCTCTCTCTCTCTCTCTCTCTCTCTCTCATACTAAGATCTCTGCAATAACTAATACTTCTCTTTTATTTTGTCCTTACAGAAAAGCCAGAGTTGGTATAATGTAAGTACTCCAGTTTCTCTTGTCCCTTGGTACATGTGGGGGTGGTGGGGAAGGCGGGCTGGGTTAAAAGGGGCTTTGCAATGGCACTGGGGCATGTTGATCATTTCAGAAAAGGCGGGGTGGGGAATGGTTCAGAGCTGGCAAGAAGGGATTGGCTTCTTAAGGGAGGGATATCAGAGAGAAGAGACTCTAAGAATGGGAGCAGATAATGTGTCCTCTCAGTCACAGGCTTCCTGCTGTACGTACATAGTCAGGATCTCTCGATCCTGTCTCTCATTGGATCTCCTTGGAATGGAATAGAGTTTGGCTTTATATAGCACCAAACAAAGCTACAAATATATGAAAATGTTCACGCCTTTTGGAGTGGGTTGGAGGTTAGGGAGGGTAATCACCTGCCCACAGAGCTTGCAGGAACATAAACCGTCTTTCATTTCTGCCTTGAGCTGATATTTTTTTCCCTTTGAGATCATGAGTGGCAGCGTTTGCAGGCACAGTGCTGTCAGTTTTCAGATTTTCCACAAGCAAATAGCGTCAGCTTCCCTTGCACAGATGAACTCCGCCCTCCCCCAGGGTCTGATAGTAGATACCAGCTGTGCAGTGGCTATGCAGATGAGGTGTTAAATTAGCATCTTTCATTTAACACCTCATCGGAAAGACAGTGCCTTTCCAGCAATTACTACACATACGACTTTTCCTGCAATTGGACCTAGGTGGAAAGTGAGAGAATTTTTTGGGGACTATCGGGTGGGAAAAGTGCACCGTTTAAGAAAAGCCTGGCATGTTCCAGGGACTGATCATGGGGAATGGAGCCTTTCCCTTCTAGCTCACTATCCCAGGTCAGTAGCCGCTGAAAGTTGTGACTTTGGTGGCAGATGTTCAGCTGCCTTAGTTTGGTGAGTCTCCAGGAACAGGTGGCTGCCCCATCAGAAAGAAGTCCTCAGCAGTAGTCACTAACGTGAGGCTCTGTTGGAAGCTCAGCAGAGAGGCCAAGGACTGAATAAAACATGGAGATTGAACTCTCCTCAGACCCCAAGGTGGTCTCTGCAATCATGGGGAAAGTGCATGGCTGGGCTGCTCTGTTTACTATAACTTTGCTTAGGATAAAGAGACTTCAGAGCCAGATTTTCAAAGGCGCTCAGCTCCTCTTTAGACACCTAAGTGGAGTGCTCAGCAACCAGCTACTTCCATAACAGACAGCAGCAGCTATGGGGAGCGGAGCACTTTTAAAAATCTGGCCCTGGAACTCCAGAGTTGGGGCTGTGGCCCTTTTTACAGGCAGCACGCTTGCTAAAAGTACATGGTTTCAGGAGTGTTCATGGCAGTTTTTGGCAGGAGTGAATCACTGCGCAGGAGGTCTGGGTGATATGTCTTAGAGTCTTACTAACAGAAGTCAGTGTAACACTCAATATCTTACATCTCAGGCCATCAAACTGAGTTTGCTGTGTCCCTGGTATTAGCTAGGAAGACAGTGGCAGTGCAGAAGAACCGTTGCATCATCAGCTTTTCTGGGGAAGGGCAGTTTCTACTGGTTCTCCACAGTCCAGACTCTCAAAAGTTGTGGCTTTTTATTGACACTGACCTTGCGTTTTTCCTAGGGTATGGAGTATGGCCTAGATTTTTTAAAGTATTTAGGCAACTAACTCCTACTGAAATCAATGGGAGTTCGCACCTAAATACCTCTAAAAATCTGGACATATGTCCTCTATTCAGCAGTCAATACCTGTTCAGTAAAGCACTTAAAACACGTGCTTAACTTGGAGTCACATGGTTAAAGTTAAGCACATGCTTAAGTGGTTTGTTGAAGAAGGATGGATTTAACATGTCGCGTCTATGCTTTGTTGAATTGGACCCATCGGCTCCTTGATTAAGGGTTCCCCAGTCATCTGATGTAGACTACATGCTAACCTAGCAGTGATTAGTCCAGGCTTATTTGGCTTCATGCTTCACAAGGTTCAGGCTCTCCTGGCTAACAGTATTCCCAACTTCTGTATAGGCTCTTGGCAAGGCAGGAAAAGTTTAAAAACAAACAAACAAAAAACAAACCTGGGAGTAAAGCCAAATATGTCTAGAGGTGAGTGAGCATACCAGGATTTCTCGTTTCTCCTTTCCTCTCCCCTCCCAGGATCTCTCAAAAGTCTTTTTATCCTTTGGCCTAATTCTGTACCTATCTCTGCTGGGTGCTAGGAGAAGTCTGGGATCCCTCCAGCCAATCTGTGAGGCTCTGATACAGACCTCTAATGTCCATGATCACCTACTCTAGAGTAAGATGAATTTGGAGCCAATACACGTGGGAACCTGACTACTGGAGAAAGCAAAGCATTAGATCCCTCTTAACCTGGGAGCCTAGACCCCAGAGAGGTTGTAGCATGGAGATACCCTAGAAATTGATCCTATGTCTGTCTGATTCCACGATCTGTTGAGCTGTGTACACATCACAATCATGCAGCACTAGCATTTTTTTATGAGCGCTGAATCATGGAAATCACAGAGAGGAGATGTTTTATCATGTTGCACCAAAGTATCCTTCATCCACAGCTCCCACCCTCCAGTACGTACTGCCTGTCTCCTCTGGGAGTCTTGAGAGGCTGAGGCAGGACTTTGCTCTTCTCTCATTGCACAGCTAAAAAGACAACAAACTTTTCCAGGCACTTTCCTTCCTTCATTCACTCACTCACTTTGCACGTCTGCCTGACCACCACTTCCTGTTGTCACCATTTTTTATTTATTTTTAAATCCTCCATATCTCTAAAATCAAATCTCTTTGCTCACTAGTTCAGTTCTGAAATGAGTTTTGGTTTGAAACAGGAATTTTCCTCGTGAGAGGTGGGGTGTAGACAAAGAGACCTTGTTAGGAGGAGAAAGTGTTTAATAAGGATAGGCAGGGGTGAAGATGACAGCATGGGCAGAAAACGATAGACCTCTTCCTATTGAAGTCAGTGACCAAACTCTCTGACTCCAGTGGGAGCTAGTGTGGATCCAGTACGCACAGACAGGCAAGGAGAGGGACAGAAGCAAGGACAGGAGAACATCTGGCTTTGGAGGCAGATGGTGTTAGCAAGTGGTCAGAAGTGTGGAGAGAAACAAACTGGGTTGGAGGAAACGTGGATTGCAGACAGTAAGAAAAGGCGGAGAGGTGATCAGAAGTATTGAGAGCAGACTGACATGAACAGAAAGGTGGGGGTGTTCAGAAACACAGCGCAGACAGAAGGATCGTGAAGAAGTGGCATAAAGAAGCATGTAAAGAAGTCAGTAACCATAGCTGAAGGTGGCATTGTGTTTTATACAAGAGCTGCTTGTTTCTGTGACTGGTGGGAGCCATCCCATGCTGCATGATGCTTTGGTGTGATCTGCTTCTGTGGTTCTCTTGTGGTTTTGTGTCCGCTCTATCTTATCTTTCTGTTCTCTTGTTTTTCCTCCATGTATTTTCAGCATGAGAGACAGCACATCCGGAGAGTAAGCACTGGCTGCGTTCTGCGTGGTTTTTTTTCTTTTCTTTTTTTGTTCTAGTCCACAAAACCATTGTGACCAGATGAAAGCAGTAATGTGGAAACGGGGATGGGCCACCTGAGCTCCAGGAAGGGAATCAATGCTAGTGACAGCGTAACAGTTGTCAGTAATTTGCTACTGCTTTGCACTGTGTTGGGCCAGCCCCTCCCACACATCTTGCCAGGATCTCCGGCACTGGGGACAACCAGATGCTTTCCCTTCCCCTCACCTCCAGGGACAGATCCATAAATAAGAGTTCACCTCCAGGGAGCGTCTAGAGAACCCACCTTTGGTGTAGTCTTGCAGTTTAGTCAGCTCTAGGGCGTGTCTTTAAACCTGCACATATGAAACACAGGTACATCTGCACTGCACGCAGACTCACTCTCACCCTCACTTTGGAGTCAGCTCTTCCCTGAAGCGCTGTTGCCCGTCAGCTTTGTATTAATACACTGGCCTTGGCTGTGGAGGCACCAGCCCTATTCCTGCTGCTTTTAACTGGTTTTCTTGTTTCTGTCTGGCCTGCTATGTTATCTCACCTCCCCTTAACCCCACTTTGACCTGTCCCTGCTTCTCCAGTAGAGGTTGCTCCCTCCCATGTTCCATTTTCTCTTTTCTTCTTCCAAGACGATAGCAGCCTCTAGCTGTGAAAATTTGCTTTAGAACTCACCCTTCCTCTGCCTCATGGTGTGTTCTCTGGTGCCACCAATGCTTTCCAAGAGGTGCATGTGAGATTTGCATCAGGACCATATCAACTGGGGCAGGGGAAGAGTTTATAGTTTGTGAAGTTTAAGGTACAGAACCAATGGAAGAGTAGGCCCTTCTTCTCCAGTGGTAAGAGACCTTCCATCTGCCTTAGCCCTTCTCCTTCTATGCCCTGTAAATCAGTGGTGTAGGCTGACGGGCAGGTGCCCAGTCTGAGAGTTAAAATACAATACCAATTCAGGTCCCTTTCCTCTGGGCCAGCTAAGTACCTTAAGGAGATTTCCACAGAGAATTCTCAATAGCCAACAGAGGCCCTTCCAGCTTTCAGCAAGCAGGGCAGGGGAGAGGACGTGTCGTTCTCCTTTGGTGACCTTTCTTAGATATCTCATATGCCTCCTGCCTGGTACCCATGGAGAGAGTTCTCTCAGCTCTCATTTCCACAAGGCTGAGCCACCAGCAATCATCAATATAATGTCCAGTAGCCAGTATTGTGACACTTAGTCAGCTGCTCCGTCTGGAGACTACAGCTTCCAGCAACCCTGGTCATAAAGGGGCTAACAGATCTCCTGGACGAGTCTGAGCTCACGGGGCCAGTGCTCAGTTCCAAAGAGCTTCCCAGCTTTAGAAAACCGCATCGCACACCTGCCGTGAGAATGTGGGCTGCGGCTGAATCATATAGTCCCATTTCTGATCCAGAGTGAACACATGCAGCCCTGCACCTGTGCTCATATCTCCTAGGTTGAGGAGCATGGATTTATTGGCTGGCTGGTTGAGTTCAACAGTAGTGAAAAGGAAAAGCTGCCCAAGGCATTTCCAGAGCCATTGGTGAGGAGCAGCAGACTTGGGACCTGGCTTGTCAGGATTATTAGCCTGATTGATTAGAAGTCCATTACTAACCACCTGCAGACCTCTGCAGTCAACGTTTAGCCCTCAGGCTGCCCTCTGAGTGTCCCTCTTCTGGGCTTAAGTGCTCTGTGTCTGCTCATCAGTTTTGAGACTGAGAGGCGCGGGCATGCAGTGACTGAGATCAGCAGTGAGTCGCCACGTAGCTCTGTTTACTAAGAAAGTTGTCTGTCTGCATTAGCACAGGTCTCTTGTTGTGAGAGAAGGGGTCTGGTATGTCATCTCCTCCTGTCCAGTGACTCTAAGGTGATGGAGCTTTTCTCAGGCCTGCTTCACCCTAAAAATGGTTTGCCAGTATCGCTCTAGCTACAAACCCTTCTAGTGTAAATGCAGTTTAGACTGGCAAAAAAGTGTTTTTGCTAGAATGGCTTGTATCGGATTCCTGAGTGATAAGCTATACTGGCAAAAATACTCGCTGCCAGTGTAGAAATATTACTAATAAAATCCCCCCCCCCCCGCTATATCTGGCCTCAGTATTGTCACACAACCCTCCCTGGAGCATCTGGGCAATGGAGTGTCTCGCAACCAGCTTTGGGGAAAACAGAGCAGTAGCCCCCCAGATGGGCTGCTGGGGCCCTACTCCAAAAAAGGGCAGTCAAACTTTGGGGCTATGTTGGCAGCTTAGAAGGAACCTCACGTGCAGGCAAATGGATACAATTCTGTCCTTCACTTCCCCTCAGAACAAACCCATGCATCCCTGATATTTGGTTACGGGCATAGGCGCCGACTCCGTGGGTGCTCTGGGGCTGGAGCACCCACGGGGAAAAATTGGTGGGTGTGGAACACCCACTGGCAGCTCTCCGCCCCGCCCCCCTGCCCCAGCTCGCCTCTGCTCTGCCTCCACCTCCTCCCCTGAGCGGGCCACTGTGTCCTGCTTCTCCCACCTCCCTCCCAGAGCTTGCGCCACGAAACAGCAGGAGGGAGGGGGAGGAGGAGGAGGAATAGGGAAGAGGCGGGGCCAGGGCGGGGATTTGGGAGGGATCCAATAGGGCCGGGGCCGGGGGGGGCGCAAGCTCCCACCGGTGCCAACAAAAGTTGGCGCGTGTGGTTATGGGTCGAAATTGCTCACTTGTGTGAGTTTACCGGCAGTGGGACCCAATAGCTTATCAACTCAAACTGCTATTACGTACAGGGGAAGAGGACTGTGTTATGGGCATTGTGGTAGATGTACGAAATCGCTTCACTGCTGTTTTTAAAATAGGGTGTGTTTGGTAGAGCTGTTGTGCTGTGTGGAATGATTCTTCCAATCCCCTTCTCCTGGAGAATGCAGCTACCGGTAGCTGTGCATGGGGTGTCAAGAGACCATCCCTCCAGTGGAACAGCTATTTCTTAGCACTGGGAAGAAACCAGGCCCAGGGCAATATGGTCCAACCTCAAGGTTTCAGAAACCACGAGTCAGGCTCCCAAAATCATGAGATTGGCTAAGAGATCATGGGATTTGAACTATAATAAATGTTGGGGTCTTTTTCTTTGCCTCCTGGTTTTTGAGACATTAGGGATCATGTTGTCAAGCTTTTCCCCATAGCCTCAAGGGCTAGAATCTTACTTTATTTTAAAATGAGAGCTGGGATTGTCATGTAATAACATTGGATCTGTGAGAAAAATACCAAATATTGTGAGGTTGCAATAAAATGGTGAGAGTGGGCAACACTGGGAGAGGGTCTCTGAGGCTTAGTAAAGGAGCTGAGATTAGGGAAGTATGGAATAGTGTAAGGCCTAGTGCAAGGAAATCATGGAGGTGAAAGGGAAAGCCAACATCTACAAGAGTGAAAATGGGCATGAACAACAAATTTCAAATCCAGAGTCAAGCTTTTCCAGGATTTGGAGTGTTTGGATCTGGGGTTCTGGTCCAGCCCGTTCTAGAGAGAGGGCCCGAGCCATGAAATCAGGTTGCAGAACCAATCCAGTCTTCCCAAAAATTTGTGAGTTTTCATATCCACAATTTGGGCTTAGGCCCATCTCTGGCACAGAGCTAGCATGTGGGAAGCAGGAACTCTCTTAACCACTAGCAGGAATCCCCCCACCCAGTAAATGTTTTGAACATTCTATATGTGTATTCTGGAACCATTTCACTGCCATAACATCTTTCTTTCTTTCTTTCTTTCTTTCTTTCTTTCTTTCTTTCTTTCTTTCTTTCTTTCTTTCTTTCTTTCTTTCTTTCTTTCTGTCTTTCTTTCTTTCTGTCTTTCTTTCTTTCTGTCTTTCTTTCTGTCTTTCTTTCTTTCTTTCTTTCTTTCCCTGCGTGGGACGACAGGCCCTGTTCCCTGTCAGAGCATGGAGGATTCAGTTTATATTCTTCAGGTTCCACATCCAAGGTCAGAGCCAAGGAGGACTCTATGAGATTCCCCTTGGAGACATGTAGACAGCCCAGCCTTCCATTCTTATCTTCTGCTTGCTCCACTATAAATCACTCTGGTGGCCCTCCTCTCTTGACTGTTCCGAAATAGGGGCATGACCTCAGGGTTCTTTGCTGTCTGGTGCCAGAGTGTCGGGCTTCTCCAGCATTTCCAGCTGCTGTATGTAGCAAGTGCTGCTTCTGTAAATCATCTCCTGCAATCTCTGTGCAGATAGAGGCCAAACAGCCAGGAGGGGGTGTGGCACTGCCAAATAATCTTCCCCAGTCACTGGTGAGAAAGGATTAGCGAGAGTAAAGAGATGTCCTTTAAGAGTTAGAGCAAACAGAACTGGCTCCAGGGACCTGCAAGACCCAGATCCATCCATGGGGCTTTCTATCGACTAATCAGCTCCCTGGGCCAGCCTTACCCCCACTCTCATATCTCCCTGTAGAGTTCACCCCCGCAACTTGCTTTCTCTCTCTCCTGGTGTGTGTTTGCGTTGAATATTCTCCTTCTCTGTTTCTCTCCCTCAGTTCCTCCACCTCTTCTTTTCCTTATAGCTCACCCTAGACCCTCTATGCACATTGGCTTCATGATAAGGGCATCAGGGAGTTCCACCCTGGTTCCAAAAATCATTTACAAGAATTCACCCCTTTCTGCCTACATCATTGAAATGCCTCTAGAAACATTTAAACTTCCTGTAAAACATCTGCTGAAAGCCTATGACAGCACAGCAGCACAATTCAATCCATTTCTCTTTGAGAGCAAAGTCTGGTGCGCAGCTCTAACCACAGACTATAATGAGTGGGACGAAGCGCCACCAGAAACTCTGCATTGTTTGCAATTGTCCACACAAACACTGAGCGCACAGATAAAGGAACTTTCCCAACAATGGCGCCAGAGGAGAGCTAGGGCTGTTACCTCTGCTGTTCCACACACAGAATTGAACATTCAGCGTCTAGTATCATCTCACTCAAAGCAGCATGTCATCACAAAGCACCGGAAAACAAGAGATGGGATTGTCTTTTCTCTCGGTCTCTACAAAATCATCATCCAGACCCTGTTCAAATTACAAATACGTTCAAGATGGAAGACCAAACTCTGACCAAGGCAGTATTCTGCTTGCTGGGAAGGACTGATTGAAATACAGCATGCAGTCAAGTGCTATAATTTCATCTACAGTAGCTTTACTGTGGCATATGCCTCAGTCGTACAATATGCAATAATACATGCAAACTCATATCAGCTCCAGCTCCAGGGCCTGATTTGCCAATACCATGCACAAAGCATTTCCGTTTGCACCTAAGCAAAATAGGTGGAAACCCCCCACCCAAACAGAATGGTGGTTTTATACACTCCCATTGCACAGGGGTGAATGATGGCACAAGATGCAAGATCGTGGAGAATCAGAGCCATGGTGTACTCAAACTGAGACTAAAAAGTAGGAGAGGCATAAGGCCCATTGGAAAGATGAAAAAGAATGATAGTGAAAGCAGTTAAATGGAGGAGAGATTGAAACAGAGAGACTTTTTTTTTTTTACAGTAACCTGCTGTCCTGAATACCAAGAGGTACTATACAAGAGAGAGAGAGATTCAAGCTCTCAGAGTAAAAGATCCCCACCCCCAAAAAAACCTGAGGGAGATAAGCTGTGTATAACTGGGAGAAAGGAAAGGGATGGCCGAAACAGCTTCACCATCAGGTCAGCCTGAGCTAGTGACTCAGAATCAGACAATGACACAATATGGAGGGATGCGCTGCACAAAGCCCCAGTAATAGAGATGAGTAAGCAGTTTGTTTGGTAAACACAAGTTCTCTTTTGCTTGTGAATTGACTGCAGTCAGCTTGAGATTTTTTTCTCAAATGTTGCCATTGTTTTAAATGATTCACGGGGTAATTTCTGCAAATAATTCTTGGTCTCTAATTCACCAGCAGTTCGTGACAAGTTTTCAGTATTCAAACTTTGACCTGTATCGATTAGTTTTGATTGGGCGTTATGTCATTGTGATATGGTCTGTTCTCTGATTGGAGGATCTTAGCACAAAGGCAGGTCTACTCTACAACTGTTTGCTGGCACACCTATGTTACTTGGGTGTGAAGAAGTGTGATCTCTGACCAGTGTAGCTGTGCAGGCCAAAGCCCCTAACATAGACACAATTATACTAGCCAAACTATGCTTTTGCTGATCATTTGTTATGCTCGGGGGGAGTAGAAATAAGCTATACTGGCAAAAGCCCAGTTTTGCCCGTATAAACTGTGTCCACACGAGGATCGCTTTGCTGGTGTAATATACTGATATAGCCATGCCAGCAAAGCACTCCTTTTGTTAACCTGGCCTAGAAATCAGGCATTTCCTAATCTAGTGATTGGGAATTCAAAATTTACTTGCCACCAAAATCCCCCAATAATTACTTGAAAATTGCTCAGCATTCCTGCCATTCTCTTTAAAAATGGCTGTTTGCTCCTGGCAGGAGACTCCTTCGGTTAGAATATTTGGGGAAAGCCCAAAAGAGGCTGCGAACACTGGCAAATCAAAGACATTGGAACAACTTTTGCAGAATATGTGGCCAAGTTCCTTGCTGATATTAATGGGGGCAACAACGGTTTTGCCCTCTTATGCCAGCAGAGAATTTGGCCCACTTTTGTTAAAGGTGTCTATTTCAACCCCAAAATCTGTGCACATCCTTCGTGAAACACCTAGGACCAAGTCCATCCTTGGTGAAGCTCTGAGCAGAGGATTTGTCTCCACTCCCCCTCAATGTCTCTCACGTTCTCCTTCAGTTTTCTATGTAGTACAACCCAGACCATCCCTTGCCAAGCCTCCCTGTCCTCTCCCTCCCTCGTCCATTGTTTTGGATTTCCTGCCAGAGGATTTGTGTCTGTGTTTGAACAGCCAAAGCCAGGGAGGTTTCTCCATGTGAAATCCACCCCCTTCCCCAACATCTCGTCTGTCCTTGCCCCCACCATCACCCCTATGGTGTCATTCTGTCCCAGCTCCCTGTGTTTGTGGTAGAGTTAATGTTTACCATGACTACCTCCGCCCGGCTCTTGCTATCACTATGTGCTGCTCCTGCTTTGCAGAGGAGGTGGGTGGATGTGCAAAGAGAAGAGAAACATCGGTTGACGCTGTTCCAGGTGGTTTTGGAAGTAGTTTCTCAACCAGCTCCATTCATTACAGCGACCAAAGTCCTTACATTGCAGTTGTCTGCAGCACTAGACCCCCATGACAGAGCAAGGTGACTGCATTGTTTGCAGCTGTCACTGTTGAATATAGTAGTGTTGGTTTGTAGACGGGACCCTCCGTTGTTGTTGGCAGATGGGGTATATTGCTTCCCTCCTGGCTGTGCTGAGAGAGACACATCTGTGTCCAGTCTAGCTTCAGCAATTCCACTTTTGAGTGTCTGGGGTGAGAGAGATTACTAAACCAAACGCACCCTGCTTGCCTGCCTCCCCAGGAATCTCTCTTTTGCATCAGTGAGTCACAGTCCCTGTGCCTGGTATTAAGCCCTATTCTGGTTCCTCTGGCTTTGCCAGAGCTGAGGTTTTCTGGATGTACTTGTACCCAGTTCTTTGAGTCTTTTACTGGATACACTCGGGCCCAGCTCCCACAGAATCAGCATCATCAGTGACCCTGCATTCTGAACAGGAGCTGTGCCATATTACCGAAATCTTCTTGTGCATTTCCTCCTTTCAGCATTTCTGCACTTTAAGGAGGATAGGGGTAGTGAGGGGGGCAGTCACTGTGGATTGCAGAAGAAGGTTAAACCAATCTTCCCTGAAACCCTCAAAGAGTCCAGCTGCTGGAGCCTGAAGGCAATCCTCACCCTACCTTGCAAATGTGGACCTGGTTACTGAATAAAAGGAGGAGCTCCAGTTTTTCAAAGGCATCTTGGGGTAATAGCGCTCCAGACCAGTCCAGTCTCCCCTCATGTTCCTGATTTCATGATAGCTGTGCTCTCCTCCTCACTTCCCCTCCCCCTAAACACAAGCTCTGTCCAACAACTTTCCATTACAGGAAACATCTGTTGGAGGCAGGGCTGAGCCTGGGTTACTGCAGGGCATTGGCTGACAGAGTTACCCAGATCCAGTAACTTAAAGCATGTGCAAGTCATTTCAGTATCTCCCCACCCGCGCCGTCCATGAGAAAAATTAACAAAGACCAAAGCTGCCTTTCAGAGCAGAAAGGAGATGGGAGAGGAGAACCTGAGGCAGGCACTGGAGAAATAAGTTACTGCTTCTTTGATCAGCAGGCTGCATTGGTGAGCTGCATACCAGTGTCCTGAGCAGCCTCAGAAATTGATTTACTGCTAACCCTGTGGGGTCCTGGAGAGCTGGACTGTGTAAGTGACTGTCTGTAAGGCACTGCTGCCCCCTTGCAGCCCCGCTTGGACTCTTGCAGCTGAAGGCACTTTTGCAGTGCTCCTTTAAGGGAGACCCCGAGTGGTGACCAGTAAGAGAGAAGCCACAAGAGCGCAAATCGCGCTGACCAATAAGTTCCCCTTATGAGCCACTTTTTCAAAGTCTTTTGGAGAGCGATTCTTCTCTGGAGCTGCAGCGTCTGCTGGGGCGGAAGAGCTGAATGTGAGGAGGAGAGAAGCAGGCTGCTGCTGTTGCATCCTCATTGGCTTTGAATCGGAACCAGTGCAAGTAGCAGTGGGAGCCGGAGAAGGGGAGGGTGGCGGCGAGGTCGAAGGTATCGAGGGGGTGTCATGGATTGCTTGTTGGAGTGTGGCGTGCTCTGGGGCCCCATGCTGGGTCAAGAGAACGAGGCGTTGCTGTGGTACCTGCTGAACAGCTCACCCCAAGAATATGACAGTCCAGGATCAGAAGAAATTCCAGCCGTGAGTGTCTTCATTTATCAGTGTCACAGAAGTTCTGGTGCCACCTCTCTTTGTCACTTAGATCCCACTGCCAAACGGAAGACTCTGGAGACTCCAGTTTTTAAATACGGGAGCCTTCATGGAGAGTCCCAAGCCAAAATTGTGGATCGGAACGTCCCTGATTGCAGGGGAAGGTTCTGATCCAGATCCAAAGTTTACTGCTCAACTCAGTCTCTCTAATGGGCTGAATCAAAACCTCAGTTCTGATTGCATCCCTTCTCCTAGCTCACCCCACCGTGAGCTTGGGAGACATTTGAGTCCAGGCTGGAACTCCTCCGCTGGGCCCACCTCTAGCCCTGAGCCCGCATTTGGATGCTCAGACTGGCATATTGGTGAGTAAATTCCCAGTCCGCACACGTGTCAGTTTCTCTGTCCAATGCAAGCCTGGGACATTGTAATGAAGTGCCTATCTTTGGGTCCACAGACTGTCTCTGAAGGGGCTAGATGAAGTGAAGAACTATTAATGGCTTATTAATCAAACTCGAAGGGGGGTGCAGCTAAATTTTTAGTGAGACAGTTCTCAGGGGAATGAAAGGGACTGATTTTTGCATGATTTTTTTCTTCACTTCTTCCTGTGCTAAGACTTTTGTAATACACATGGCAAAGAATCTCCCTGGCTCCCTCTCGCTCCCCTTCCTCTAGCAGAAGGTGGCTTCTGAATTCCCTGTGCTCTGCCCTCATTCACCTGCCTTTCTGATGTATGGAAAGTGTTGCTCGTCTAGAACAGGGGTGGAAAGGGATTAGACAGATGGGGCTGTACTCCAGGAGAAGGAGAAGGGAGCATTCTGGATTAGAGGAGAGATGTGCTACATTGGCATTTCTACCTGCCTCCATTCATAGCTCTCAGCAGGCTCTACCGGCAGGGGAGGTTTAGCCGTTCTCAGAAGTCAGCATTGTCTGGTATGGGGGAGGCTGCATTTGGCCAAGATTACCGCTCCTGAGATGGATTCATACTAAAGTTTAGTAAACATGAGAGATGAGCCAGCTCCTGGTCTCGCTGCAGCCAATGGCAAAACCTCCATTGATTGTCTTCATTCGGGCCAGCGTACAGTCCCCGCTTGCAGCCCGCAGCCTCTCCTGTTTCCCATGAGAGTGCCGGCACCACGCCTGTCGGCAGTCATGGGTGTGCTGCGGTTCAGTCTTCAAAATAGCAGCTTCCGCTGGGATAGCTCCAGACTTCAGCATCCATGAGCTCCCACTGCCAGTGTTTCTACCTCATTCCCTGCAGGGGAAGCACCTGATGCTGGGGTTCCTATACCATTCCCTGCATTGCTACCTTCTGGAATAGTTGGTGGGGTCCACCACGTCCAGAGCTCCCCTAGCACCTGCTGCTAGGAAAGTCTGCAGTCCATGATTCCTTCCCTGCAGCTATCACTGCTGTGCTATTCCACACTGCCGCCGAGCAGACAGTGGCATAGCCTTTCTGCTTGCTGCTCCCACTTCTCTGACAAGTCAGGGTCTCTTCCTCCTTTATTCCTGCCTTCTGCACACTTACTAAACTAAGCCCGCAATCTTCCCCTCGATGTGTCACTGGGATAACATCTCCTGGTCTCCTGCTTTGTAAACTCATCAAATCTCCTCCCTGCACCACCATGCCCTGATGTCCTTGTCTTTCTCTCCCCACCACTCCCAGTCCCTCTTTCACGGTCACTCCGTTATTTGCAGGTGTTGAGTCCGACGTATAAACAACGTAACGAAGACTTCAGGAAACTCTTCAAACAGCTTCCCGACACCGAGCGCCTCATAGTCGGTAAGGCTGGCTGGGCTCCTCCCTGTCCTTCTGCACCGTGCCCTGCTGGGCTGCGGGCAGACGTTTCGGTAGGAAGCTCAGGGGCAGGTGCATGAGTCCATTATCTCTAGAAAGAGATCACCCTGAGGCCTTGTCTACACTTGCAGTGGCATGTAGTGTGTGATTAGCTCCACACCGCAGTGAAAGGCTCTGGCAGGGGTGAGGCCGAGTCCCCTGTACTCTACCCACCTAAGCAGTGCCTCACCCTCCGCACAGCTGTTCACACCCATACTAGTGAGATGTGCAGTGGCTGTACTCTGCACACAGCTCTAAGTGTAGAGTGAACAAGCCCGTTGCCTGCCTCCTGTATACGTAGGGCCCGATCATTAGCTGGTGCAAATGGCCCTTTTTCTGCTGGCGTCACTAGAGCAACACTGATTGGCTCCGGCTCAGGATCTGGCGCCTAATGTCTGCGACCCACTTGGTGAGTCAGGCGAGGGTTAGCTGAGAGCTGGTTTGCAGCTGTTAACTCGTGTTACTTACCACAACAATCCTTGTCCGATGGAGGGGAGAGTTATCTGAGGGAAGGGGAGAAGAAAGGGCTGAGTATAAGCAGGCAAGGAGTAGCGTGTGGAGGGGTGGGGGAAAGGAGGGTTAGAGCAAAGGCCGCAGCACAGGTGGGTAAAGTTTAAGCCCCTGAAGAGGCCCAGCTGTGCCAAGTTCCCATCCAGCTCCACGTACGTGTGTCAGCATGGAGGTCCAGAGTTGCCACCTGGGCCTTTTCCTTGTTTATTTTGGGTTACGCATTTTAGCAGGCACACTGCTCCACCTTCTCCACTGTAGCCCCTTCTTCACACCTGCTCTGCGTTCCCCCTTTACATGATGTTGCCCATTTCTCCCACCCCCAATTAAGCCACCGTGCTGCAGTGGTTTAACTGCTACTCATCGCACTGCATCCATTCACTTGTACTGTGTGTGAGTGATGATCTGAGAACCACCTGTTATTATCTGAAAGGTGCAAACCCTAAGGAGGGAGAAGAGCTGCTTGGGATGGTTCAGCCGGGCAGAGCTATGAATAATGACACTGAACAGTGGAAAGGAAAATACAGCCATTTTTCCTGGCTCAGCTCTGTGACTTGTTTTGGCATAGTTGTGGTTCTGTCTGGCCTGCCAGCCCAAGCAATATGCCAGTGGTCCTGCTCCCTGCTTATCTTCTGGTGTCTATCCACAGATTACTCATGTGCGCTTCAAAGAGACATTCTCCTGCAGGGCCGCCTCTACCTCTCCGAAAACTGGATCTGTTTCTACAGCAACATCTTCCGCTGGGAAACACTGGTAAAGACCCTCTTACTTCTCCATCAGGGTTGTGCTTTCCAGGGGTGTCAGCACTTTCTTGCCCATCTCAAAAGCATTCTGGGCATGCTGTGACTTCTTCGTTAACTCACCTCTTTATCCCCTTTCTCTCTCTCTCATCCCTTTTCCCTTGTGCCATGGCCCTGACCATAGCTGACAGTCCGTTTGAAGGATATCTGCTCCATGACCAAGGAAAAAACTGCACGGCTCATTCCTAACGCCATCCAAGTTTGCACTGACACTGAAAAGGTACGTCCCAGAACCCTCCACTCCTGGCCAATCTGCACAAGGTGAGTGCTAGCTAGTCTGGTGCTGGGGAGGTATAAATACCTAACATGGGATCAGCGCTGATGTTGGCATTGGGTAGATGCAGTGTTCACAAAGAACACCTCCAAGTGGAGCTTTGGGGACATGAGGGTAATGTAGGGACAGCATCCAGACCCTGAGATAAGGCTGGCTGATCTAAGGGCAGCGAATGGATTGTTGTGTGAGTAAAGGGTTATGCAAGGATGGCATTAGGGAAGGGGACTGGGAAATCATGGCTCCTGGGTTCTAATCACTGCCACTTGGCCAAATCACTTTCCCTCTCTGAGCCGCAGATTTCCCATCTCTAAAATGAGGATATTAATATTTACCTCCCAGGGGTGTTGAGGGACCTAATTGAAAGCAATTTGTGATCCTCAGCTAGAAATAAATAAATGTGAAGTGTTGAGGTGTGGTGTTGGGGAAGGAGGATATAGGGATGTAACACAAATCCCCATGTGGATTTCAAATATGAAACTGCATTCGTTTGGTGCCTCAGGGAGATGCGCAGAGAGTCAGCGTAGCCCAGCATGGGGTTGGGTTTAAAGCAGGGATACTGCATACAGCATGTGGAGCAGGTAGACGTTCTCACCCAAAGCACTTTTGATACAACCCCCTGCACATGAATTCTTGACTCATAGTGTAGATTACTGAGTTAATGGCTACTTATCATGTCCTCAAACATGCTCCCTTGGGTAAGTGACGCCCAGATCCCCCACTTTGCTCAGTTCTTTCAATAAGCTTGTCGATTCGCCATGTGTTCTGCTCATGAAGGCTGAGATCGGGTTCCTCTGTCTTTCGCTGGCACTCATTTTTTCTCTCTGTCTCTGCCCTTTCAGCACTTTTTCACTTCCTTCGGTGCCCGAGATAGGACGTACATGATGATGTTCAGACTCTGGCAGAATGCTCTCCTCGAAAAGGTACGGAGACTTTCCTGCGTGCATGTAGCAGTGCTCCCTGCTCCTTGGCTGGGGCAGTCTGCTAGCTGGATGTGTGCTGCCCCAGATCAGACCCATGCAGCAATCCACAATGCTTGTGGCTAATCCATATACATAAACTTGTAGGTACAGTAAATGCACATCTGTGCAAGTAAATCAGGTGCAAGCAAGTGCAATTACCCTTGTTCCTCACAGAATTACTTCTGTGCAGAGGCATATCGGCACACAGATTAAAGCTCCTCTGTTGAAAATGTGTCCCACCTCTTTTACCACTGCTGGAGTATGAATACATATGTGGTCCAGCAATAGTTTTCATAAGGCCCTCATTTAAAATGAACTGCCCCCTTCCCCGCCCCAAAAAATAGTCCCAGGGAGTAGCAGAAATCTCTGACCACATAGGCAAAGGGCTTAACAGGCACTTAGTGCAGGAGGGAGAGTCAAGGATGGGACAGAGACAGAGCATGAGTCTACGACATCCCAGCGCGTGGGGGAGCAATGGAGAAAGACGCAAGATGCATAGGGTAACACTGGAAGAGTATGTTTCCAAAACGTGCCAGTATATCCCACTTATTCTGCAGCAGCTGGAGTCCCGAATGTATCTGGTTTGACTTGCAGATTCCATCCTGTACCAGTACGTCCATCCTCGTTACAGGAGTGAGAGTCCAGGATGGAACAGATAGGGCTATCAGCACGTGGAGGGTGTGCTCAGCAATGCCACACACGTGGAGTGTGAGCTCACAACATACTAGAAATGTTAACTAAAGCAGGCCTTGATTTCAGGACAAGGCAGTGTTAATATGCAGCAGGATAAACTTCTCTCTGCGATACATTGGTGTATCACCAGTGTAACACTGTGAATGAAACAGCCTTATTTAAATTCATATAGAAAGTCTGTGTCCTTAGTTCGAGGCTTGAAACAAACAGGAACTGAGATTTGGAGCGGTGAAGACAGGAAATACTTTAAGCTCTCTTTCCCCGAATTCAGGCCCAAGGCTGGTAGGGGGGAGGGAGAAAGAAGAAAGAAATCCAGCCAGGTGCCCTTGATAAAGCATATGAATTTAATAGACTGCAGATGGGCAGAGGATGAAATGGAATTAGATTTTCCTATGGTAAATCTGTTTCCCATTTGAGCCTTGCCATCATTTTCACAATTACTGTGACATGGTTAAATCATTGTAACCTTGATTAAGATTTTCCTGCCTTGTCACAGACAGCAACAACTGGGAAAAATTCAAACCAACAAACTCCCGAAAGGTTCACGGGATTTCTTTTTTTTTAATTAGTGAGAAATCCTTCTTGCTTGTCATTTTATTTCCTGTTGGAAACAAACATCCCTTTATTGTCCCCCAAAACCTCTGCATCACAAGTTCTGCTGCCTCTTCCCTGCATAGTTGGAAGATGTAGTCACGTTCTGATCAGCTGATTTTGATCCCCAAAGGGCTAGGCTTTGAAGATTGAGCTTCCCGGTAATTTTGTTTCTCTTTCTAACTAGTGCTGTGTATGGTCTTTTCACAGTAACGCCACGAGTCCATCTCTTCACAGTAACGCTAGTCTTCTCAGTTTAAAGCCCCAGGGGAAAATATCTCTGTCTCCTCAAAGCCACATCCGGTTTTTGTTTTGTTTTGTTTAATGGCTTTACCTGTAGCAGCAAAAGGTGGGCAGCCTCCATTTAAAAAAAAAATGAAACAAACTTGTCAGAAAACCCAGAGGTCCTTTGTATCACGTCAGTGTGAGGCACATAAATGGGAGGAGCAGTGGCAGCGCAAGAGGGTAAAAACATACATGAAGGAGAGAACTACCATGGCGGATGATATTTATACAGCACGATGGAGATATTCAGGGAGATTTGTAAGCAGGTCTCCTTCTCCTAGCTGCTCCAGGGCTATCCTCATCCTGGTGCTTCCTCTCCTCTTTCCCAGGCATCTGAAGAGCCATGAGGCTGTTGTATAGGAAATCAAGGGGGTCACCCAGAGCTGTCTAGGACAGAACTTGAGCAGACAGCAAAAGCTTGCGTGGTAATGGTGTGGCAACTATAATCTCTAATCCAGGGCAATTTCTCTATGTGGGAATATGTATGCCCACAGTCTCCGCTCACCCAGTGAGCTTTGTGGCAGGCTCATTGTAGCAAACAATCTCCCAGCATCAATGAGGTTCATTGCCAGGAACAGACTGTCACAAGCTTTTGGCCCTGAGAGAGAAGACGCTAGGCCACTGCGAGCTAGATTACTGAACTCTCACTTCAGGTCCCAGGCAGGAAATTAGCCCTCCTCTGAAAATGAAAGAAATGGCTTTAAATCGGTAAATATAGAGAGAAAGAGAGAGCTCAGCAGCTTTCTAGGAAACTGTAACACCCAACAACAGTTCCCTGCCTTAGGGCACGGGCAGAAACTTCCACTAGTTCCCCTAGGGCTGAGACCCCCATAGGCCTGACCTGTATCCCAGCATGTTTATGCCAGGCTTTTCCTGGGCTCTGGCATTCACTGGGCGGGAGTGTTACCTAATGGTGGGAGAAGAGGAATAAGTATCAGGTGTCCTTGGTTCTATTCACAGCTGTGACACCTTGGGTGAGTCAAACATGGGTGTTGTGAGGATGAGTCAGTCATTGTTAGGGTGGCACACTGAAGGTGTGAAGGGCTGTGTAAGTGCTAAGCGAGATGAATTAATTAGTGTCTGGGATTCTTAGATGGAAGGGTGCATGGTCTTATCCTTTCCCCCTCCCCCATAGCCCCTGTGTCCAAAGGAGCTCTGGCACTTCGTCCACCAATGTTACGGGAATGAACTGGGGCTGACCAGCGATGATGAAGACTACGTGCCTCCTGATGATGATTTCAACACTATGGGGTGAGTAAGTGAAACTAGCTCGTGATGAAGAATTGTGAATGCTGGTGATGCCCTCAGGAAATTAGGGCCCCGATCCCTTACACGCCTCCAACTACCATTGAACTCAGCTTGCAAGGAATTGTGGGATCAGGCTGGAGGTCTGGACTGAGAACCTGATGCTTCAGATGCTTATCATGCACCATACCCTTTTACCTGTACCAGTACCACAGGTGTCAATGGACCTTCAGCACTGAAAGTACAGTGCCTTGCTATTTGAGTTAAAGGAGTAGTAGCTCTGTTAGCTAGTAGCAGGTTGTTACACTGACTGGAGCCAACCACTGCAGTGAGGACATGCTGTTGCACACAAGCCAATGCATTATCCTGACAGAAGATACAAAACCTCTTTATAATTTGTATAAGCACCTGAAACTTTGGGGGCTGGAACCATGTTGGGAAAAGGCTGTTCCCACAAGATTCCCAGTCATTTCTGCTTCCGCTCAGGCTGGAAATATCATGAGAACATCCTTATTCCAACGTTTCCCATCTCCAGTCCCGGCCAGAGCTAGGGAAATACAGAATTAAAGACTGGTGTGTTCTCTCTGGATTTACAGCTACTGTGAGGAGATCCCTGTAGAAGAAAATGAAGTGAATGACAGCTCCTCCAAGAGCAGCATGGAGGCCAAACCTGAAGCTAGTCCTCTGCTGCCCAAGAAGTCCATCACCGCCTGCACGTTGACGTCCACAGGGAGCAGTGAAGCGCCAACTTCAGTATGTGTCTCCTTCCCCTACCCCATCCCAAATCTGATTGCAGACCAGAGGCCAGGAGCGTACAAATAAGCTGAAGGAAAGACAAGCTGTGACTTAGAGGAGAGAGGAGAGATTCAGGTCGATAATTTAGCAGCCTGCAGAAGTTATGTGTAATCTCTTGGGGATACTGTTGTCTCTTTATTTATTTATTTAGACCTATACACACGCCCTTTAAACAGGAGTTCCTGATCCTCCTCCTCTTGACAGTTCTTAAATAAACCGTGCTGTAACAGGCTGCTCCTGTAGTCCCTCTTCCAATGCAACCAAAAATAACCCACCCCTCACAAGTGTTGCTACGATCTCCCATCGCGACCCTCCACAAGGGAAAAAAAGAAGAGGGACCTGCAGCCTGCCCTGAAAGTCATTAACCATGCCTGTTATATGGTGGCAATGAAAGCATTTTGGCATCTGTGGTCTCAGATTAAAGGAAACTGATTTTTCAAGATAGATTTGGGTTGTTGGTTCCCCCCCTAAAATCTATTTCCACTCATGGCGTCACTCCAAGGCAGAGTTAAGGTGACTGAGGTGGCCTCACTGCACGTTTCCATACCTTGACACGTTTGGACTCTGTTGGGGTTTAATCTCAACTCTGAATTTCCTGGGTTTGTAGTGCTTGTTTGAGGATAACTGGAACTTGGATGTGATATATTTTTATATCCTTATGTATGTGCTCAAGCTTAACTGAAATATAAAAAGATCTTTGGGAATACATGGGAATGCACACAGAGCGTTAGCCTGATTTCCAGAGGTGTTGGGCAGCCCCAGCTGCTGTTGAAGTCAAGGGCAGGTGTTAAGACCTGGAAAAATTGGTCCCTGTGTGTATCAAAAATAAATATATCAATTAGGGCTGTTGATTAATCGCAGTTAACTCACGCGATTAACTCAAAACATTAATCGTGATTAATCACAGTTTTAATCGCACTATTAAACAATAGAATACAAATTGTAATGTATTAAATATTTTGGATGTTTTTCTATATTTTCATATATTATATTGTATTCTGTGTTATAATTGAAATCAAAATGCATATTATTTTTTATTACAAGTATTTGCACGGTAAAAATGATAACAAAAGCAATAGTATTTTTCAATTCACCGCATACAAGTACTGTAGTGCAATCTTTGTCGTGAAAGAGCAACTTACAAATGTAGATTTTGTTTGTTTGTTTACATTTGCAGGAGATAATACTGCCCTTTTCTTATTTACAGTGTCACCAGAAAGTGAGAACAGGCATTTGCATGGCGCATTTGTAGCCAGTATTGCAAGGTATTTACATGCCAGATATGCTAAACATTTGTATGCCCCTTCATGCTTTGGCCACCATTCCAGAGAACATGCTTCCATGCTGATGACACTCGTTAAAAAAATGATGCGTTAATTAACTTTGTGACTGAACTCCTTCGGGGAGAATTGTATGTCCCCTGCTCTGTTTTACCCGCATTCTGTCATATATTTCATGTTATAGCAGTCTCGGATGATGACCCAGCACATGTTGTTCATTTTAAGAACACCTTCACTGCAGATTTCACAAAACTGATTTTTTCACAAAAATCACTTTTTTCACAAAAAAGATACCAATGTGAGATTTCTAAGAATAGATACAGCACTTGACCCAAGGTTTAAGAATCTGAAGTGCCTTCCAAAATCTGAGAGGGACGAGGTGTAGAGCATGCTTTCATAAGTCTTAAAAGAGCAATACTCCGATGCGGAAACTTCAGAACCCAAACCTCCAAAAAAGAAAATCAACCTTCTGCTGGTGGCATCTGACTCTCATAATGAAAATGAACATGCCTCATTCTGCACTGATTTGGATCGTTATCAAATAGAACCGGTCATCAGCATGGACGCATGTCCCCTGGCATGGTGATTGAAGCATGAAGGGACATATGAATCTTTAGCGCATCTGGCACGTAAATATCTTGCGACGCCGGCTACAACAGTGCAATGAGACTGCCTGGTCTCACTTTCAGTTGACATTGTAAACAAGAAGCAGGAAGCAGTATCTCCTGCAAATGTAAACAAACTTGTTTTCCGAGTGATTGGCTGAGCAAGAAGTAGGACTGAGTGGACTTGCAGGCTCTAAAATTTTACATTATTTTATTTTTGAATGCAGTTTTTTTTTTTCAACTTTCATGATAAAGAGATTGCACTACGGTACGTGTATTAGTTGAATTGAAAAATACTATTTCTTTTGGCTTTTTTACAGTGCAAATACTTGTAATCAAAAATAAAGTGAGCACAGTACGCTTTTTATTCTGTGTTGTAATTGAAATCAATATATTTGAAAATGTAGAAAACATCCAAAAATATTTAAATAAATGGTATTCTATTATTGTTTAACAGCACAATTAATTGCGATTAATTTTTTTAATTGCTTGACAGCCCTAATGTGAATCTTTCACACACCGTCAGATGTCACTTAGGGCAGGAGGATGGCTCCCCATCCTTGTCTGTCATGCTGTTTGCAGGAATGGCTACCTTGTTGTGCTTTTATAATTTAACCTTTTTTATGAGGATGGGTGGTTGGCCCGTTGCTCAGCCCCAACCTGGAGGACTGTTTGTCCTTTGGGCTCTAGTCTTTGACCTGTAGGGGGTGTGTGTGTGAGTGTGTCAGAGAAAGAGCTATGCCAGTGGGAATTTTCACTGATAGGGGGCGTGTGTGTCAAAATCATATCACGTAGCTCTCTGTGGTGGCATCCTGATTGCCTTTCTTGCACTCTGCCTCATCCCAGTTTGACGGGATGCTTCCGGAGGAGGAGGAGTTGGTGGAGAGTCCCCTTGAGAAGGAACTCACCCTTGAAAACATCATTGGAGACAAGATCGAGATCATCGCCCCGGTGAACTCCCCTTCCCTGGACTTCAACGACAACGAGGACATTCCAACGGAGCTCAGCGACTCGTCGGAGACCCATGATGAAGGTGGGCCGTGATGGCGGGTATGCCTGTCCTGTGGTGTCCCAGAATGCCCTGGTGCTATCTTTCCCAATTGGAGGTATTGTGGGGATACTGTGCTATCCTCCTTTACTGGATCCTCGAGGTCTTCAGCAACTCAGCATCATGGGCCAGATGAAAGGGAAACAATGAAATAACTCCATGGGGTGAATTACACTACTAATATTACAGTCATTGCCCTGGGGGCATTAAAAGAAAGGGAACCAGCTGTGTCTCCTTTGGGCTCTTCTCCTTTCCCAGACTGTAAATGGTACAGTCCTGGCACTGCAAAAGGGGAGCCTTTGAGTCTGGTGCAGTGTCCTTTGGCCTGGAGGCCAGCAGCGCTCTCACCTCTCTCTGTCTTCCTGCAGGGGAAGTTCAGGCCTTTTACGAGGATCTGAATGGCCGGCAGTACATGAATGAGGTGTTCAGTTTCAGCGTGGACAAACTGTATGACCTGCTCTTCACTGACTCCCAGTTCCAGAGGGATTTCATGGAACAACGTCGGTTCTCTGGTGAGCCATGCACCATCCTAGCACGTGCCCCATGCCAAGCAGCTGATTGACGCAGCGTTCTCTGAGCACTAGGTGCTAAGGGCAATGCAGAAGGGGGCCTCTGCATGTTGGTTTGGAGGGTGCGGCTTAGAGGCACAACTTAGTGTATTGCTGTTGCTGCCACAAGTGTACCTGGAGGGTGAGGCTGGCTGGGCTGGGGGTACCAGAGGGAGTCCTGAAGTCTTTGGAAGTTCCAGGCCCCATTTAAGCTCAGCCCACCCTTGATCACGCACCCAGCTCCAGGCACCAGGTTCCCAGTAGAAAGCATCTCTGGCTTTGCATGCAAATCCCAGCACATCACAGAGTGGCACAGTCTGTAGCCCAGGCAGAGAGTGATTCTTGATGTAGTACAGTCCATGTTTTTACTGTAGCTCTAACATCGTCTTGTGGGAAGACAGAGAGACCCCCTGACCCTATCCCTGATGCTGGACAAGGGGAGAAAAACCAGACCTCGGAATTCCTCAGGCATTTCTAAAGCTAAAGCAATGCTACAATGAGCCTCTTTCTACATGTTTTCTGCCTCTCCCTCAACTGGCAGCCTCACGGGACTTGAAAAGTGTGGTGGCTGGAAAGGTCAATACAAAACTCTTTATTAAAAAAAATAGAAAGATGAAGTGAATGTGAGCAGTGTCGGAGGATGCTGGATTGACAGCTCTGGAGAATGATGTCCTGGTGTATCTGTGGGACAGTCAGCAGCTTCCCCAGCCCCTCCACACCAGTGTGCCTCTGTCCTTGGGGAGACCATGGCTAGGGGAGGGAGAGGTTTTCAGTCTCAAGCCTGCCAATGAGGGGAGCAATGAGGGCCAATTCTGTTGGGCCTGGATGTGTGGATAGCTTCCCACTGAGTTAACACCTCTGTCAAGTCAAGATTCTAACTCGGTGGCCTTTCCTTTCCCAGAGATTATCTTTCATCCGTGGAAGAAGGAAGAAAATGGCAATCAGAGCAGAGCAATCCTGTACACAATCACCCTCACCAATCCTCTCGCCCCGAAAACTGCTACTGTCACTGAGACTCAGGTATGTGGAAGCAGAATAGGAAGGTGCCAGACAGAGACTGATCAGAGACTTATTGTAATACCCTGGGCTCTGGGATGTGCGTGCTCTCTCTCTCTCTCCCCCCCGCGCCTGGCTTCCTCTGTTATTAATTTGCCACTCATTATCATTGCAAATTCTAATGGCTAAGTTGTGCTACAGGGAAGTGACTGGGAATTTCCAGGTGAAGGGAAATCTGTTCCCAGAACAAACAGCCTAATTAAACGGCAAAGCCGCTGTCTGCACCAGTGGTTCCCGAGGTACAGCCTGTGGGACATTTGCTGGTGGTCAGTAGGGAGCAGGTGGGTCACATGGTGGTCGCTCCTCCTCTTTCCAACTGCCTGTGTAGGAGTCCAGGCTCTTTATTGCATAGAAGTGCTCAGAGCTAGAGGTCAGTAAAAGCAGCTGGAAACAGGGAAGAGGAGCCAGTCTGGCTGTCTTTATTTAGTAGCTGCAGCTGCATAGGAGGAAACAGTACCTCTGCCTTGAGAGCAGAGCCTGCAGTGGCACTGGAGTTGCCAGCCACAGCCCAGGAGAGGAGTATCCAGGCAAGCCAGGGAGACAGTAATGAGGCAGTCAAGAAGAATGCCCTGGGGAGCAGGGGGAGAAGACGACAGTGTGGCTGGACAACTTGTCTGAGGGAGCAGAAGAGATGGGAACCCAAGGTGAAGAAAAGGACCATGCAACAGGGAAGCATATGCAGGATGGAAGGAGAAGTGAGCCAGCCGGGTAGCAGAGGATCATGTGTGAAAAGGCAGAGTGGGGGGAGAGAGGCACAGACCAGAGTGGGGAAAAGGGGAGATGAAATGAAGAGAAGAAGAAGCCAGTGCAAATAATTTTATTCCCAAGGGGACAAAGCACTTGTCACTCTACAGAGAATCTGACACTGCTTGATCCTTCCTTCCTGTTGTTGTCCTGTGTAAGCAAATGCTGCAGCTCCTACAGAGGTGTTATCCTGGTGGAGGAGGACATGGCCTGCATTATCATGATGGGAGGGGAGGTGTACATGAGACACCGTGGATGTGTCTTCCCAGCAGAGTTAACTCCTCTTGAGTTAGCTTTGTTTGAGTGAGAGTGGCCCCACTGCAAAATAACACCTGAGTTGCACAGAGTAATTGCTTTGGCAGCTAATGTGTTCTGCTCGCTTATCTGTAACCTGTATCTCCTCTCCTCCGAGGGGGACAACTTGAGTTAAAAGCATCTCCACACTTGAGTTAAGGGTTTCTGTTGTGCGGATGGGACTCAAGTTAGGGGCAACACTCAAATTATAGTATAACTTGAATTACCTTTGCGGCGAAGACAAGCCTTATGAAATCTCTGGAGACTCCCCTGTCTGTACAGTCTCCGGCTTGTTAAAGTGACGAGGTTACCTTGTAAAGTAAATGGACTAGACTGTCCATTGTCCTGCACCTTGTGTAGCCATTTCCACCAGTGCAAAGCCTTTGTGAAATGCTACCAAACCCAGAATGGTAATGATTTACACTCATTTTGCACTGGTGTGAATAATTTTGCAGTGTACATGGCAATAGAGAATTGGGCCCATTGACTGCAGTAATTGATTATTCTTTCCAGTAAGGCAATGCTACTTAGCCTTCATGCCAAGAAACAGATATTTATGTTGTTCACAGATATTTGCAGAATTCTTCCCTCTGTACAATATAAAGAGCCAGAGATCAGTTTATTGGGGAACGTTAGCATTGGTCCGTTACATAAGTCGATTGGGGTATTGTTTCTGATGGGAGTAGGTATGTAACTAACCCAAACTGCTTGAGTTTGGAACATTCTAATCAAATTTCCAATTTCAGATTTGCCATAGGGAAATACTTGAGCTTAAATTTTGTTTTGTTTTTTAATGAATATTCACACCAGGAAAACTCAGCTGCTAACGGAAAACTTAACACAAACGGGTCACATAGGTGGCTCTTACTTCTGCATGAGATGTTTTGCACGATTGCAGTGAAGAGCCATGCTCTGTCCTGGCCTCGCTCTGACCAGACTAACCACTTCCCTGTGCTCTCCTCTCCGCTTTGCGCAGACAATGTACAAAGCCAGCCAAGAAAGCGAGTGCTACGTGATAGACGCAGAGGTGCTAACTCACGACGTCCCCTACCATGATTATTTCTACACCATTAACCGCTACACGTTGACTCGTGTCGCCAGAAACAAAAGCCGACTCAGGTACAGTACTCGGAGGGACTGTGGATTTGTTGATGATGAAAAATACTCATCCACCGGCCTCTCTAGAGCACCTTTCCTCCCAGGATCTCAAGGCACTTTACAAATAACAAAGGTTGAACTCCTGCCCTCTGCTTTACAAGGGAAGGGTGGAGAGACTGCAAGAAGCCTGTCTTTGCCCCCCATACCTTACCCCTTGCAAGCAGAACCTCCCCATAGCTCTTCAGAGTGGTAGGAGAGGTGGCTACTTATTCCACTGGCCCTTGAGCAGACAGTATAGTTGGTGCAAAGGAAGTGTGGGTTAGGGTTGGGAGGTGGCCGAGAGCCAGAGAACCTCTCTTTGAATAAATGGTTCATAGGAACAGCTGCTATGTACTATCCATTGAATCTTGTGGGCAATGGGAGGCGCCGACAGAGAGCACAGGGCTGTGAGAGATTCATAGGGCAAGTGAGCAAGCAGAGCTGCGAGCAGGTTAGTATTGGGTAAAATTCTGCAGCCTTGGAGGTTTGGGCTGGGCTTGGATCAGCGCCCGAGTGTTTGGCTGCGTATCCAGTACACGTCCAGATTTGCTGGGGGGATTTTGACACTGGGCTGAAAAGAACTGCCACAGGGAGAGGCTTTCAGGATTGGGCCACGGGCAGCATTTTGGCGCTTCAGGCCCCAGCCATAGCCACCGTCGAAATCATGAGAGGGAGAAATAACACGTGTTCTGTTGCTTTAGCAAAGGTTTGTAGGCCGTGGATTCACCTGTCCCCACTGCATCCAGGGGGCAAAGATTAGGAGGTGACAGCTCAGGGGTAACTGGGTTTGTTCTTTTCTTCCCTCAGGGTTTCTACAGAGCTACGTTACAGGAAGCAGCCGTGGGGGCTTGTGAAATCCTTCATCGAAAAAAACTTCTGGAGTGGCCTAGAAGATTATTTCCGTCATTTAGGTGAGAGCTGCAGTCGTTCACCCGTTCCACCATTACCAAGGGGCTGTGGTGTGTTGATATCGGGGTGTGTGCACATGCGTTCCTGCAGGCAGTCTGGTGGTGTGGGATTCAATAGCAGACTAGCAAGAGTCGGCTACCATGGCTGGGTTTCAGACAGAGCTGGATGATGTTATTACTTCACATTTAGCGCTGCCCATTAACACGTGTGGGTCGTGAGATCTCAATGCTTTAGCATGAACACAAGGCGGTCAGCACCAGACATTCGGCCAGGTGCATTATGGATATGCCTGCTTTCATCTTCTGAAGCTGCCAGTGCTGGGCCCTGCTTTGGCCCAGAGGGTGGCACTGGGTGGAAACTGTGTTGTTATGGTCCCAAGCCTCTATGAAAGTGACCTTGTATAGAGTGACCCTCCGTTATTTTCCCTTGATATTAAACATGTTGCCTGACTCACTGCAGAGAGTGAACTGACCAAAACCGAGAGCATGTACCTAGCGGAGATCCACAGACAATCCCCCAAAGAGAAGATAAGCAAGCAATCCACATTGCGCCGAAGGAAACGGCCCCACGCCCACCTGCGGGTGCCACACCTGGAGGAGGTGCTGAGTCCTGTCACCACCCCCACAGATGAGGAGGTTGTGCATCGCATCAAGCACGTGGCAGGTATGGAATTGCCAGCTAGGAGCTGGGCTCTTCGGGGATGGTGATGGGGTGGGGCCGGGCCCCTCTGGGGGCCCGGGGCAGAGAGGGACCGGGGGCTAGACCCTTCTTAGAGGTAGGGGGTGCAGTGGATTTCAGCCTGGGGGGTGATTGTTGGAGTGGGATTTGGGAGTGTGGAGAGGATAGGAATTGAGCTCTTCCTAGGACATAACTTAAATGCATGACAAAATGTTTCCCCTCAGGTTCCACGCAGACGCGGCATGTCCCTGAGGACAGTCCCAGTGGCTTCCATCTGCAGAGCGTCTCCAAGCTGCTGGTCGTTATCAGCTGTGTGTGAGTGACTCCTTACGCCCTCCTGGCTTGCTCAGTCTCGCTCCTGGGGTCCTCCTGTCTCCGTGGGGAAGGGAGTGGGTTGGATAAAGAAAGAACCGGATAGGAGTCTGAGTCACCATGTTGAGATGTGGATCTTCTCCAGCAGACGCTGCCCCAAAAGCAAAAATCAAATAAATTAACCTTTCAAAAAAACACCTCATAAATGTTCCATATAGTTGAATTCTAGCTCTGGTCAAAGGTTTGGGTCAGCTCCTGCTGGAGATGATCCACATCTCAACGTTGTGACTCAGACTCCTATCCGGTTCTTTCTTTATCCAACCCACTCCCTTCCCCCCCAGGCCTGACCTTGCCCTCAGCCAGGCAGAACCCTGCATTCCTACACATTCCTAGAAGTCCTAGGAGGTAGCTCAACTACAGAGTACGCTTTGTTCACCAGAGCGCCGGGGAAAGGGCAGGCTGTGTCGGGAGGGGAAATCTATAGTCGACAGAGGAGAAGGGAGACTAAGCCGATGAGAGGCCAGAGAAACGAATATGAACATGAGACCCCATAAATAATGACTGAAGAGAAAGAATTGTAAATAACAGAAACATTTTTGGAAAGTGAGGAATAAAACAGGTTCTTTTTATTGCATCCGGGGTCTTGGTTTAGACATTTTACAAATTAAGGATTTTGCACAATGCAGAGACTGTAATTTTTTTATTTACCTACTTGGTACCACATACAAACAACCTAGCAGTTCCCAGGAAAGTGAAAATGTGGTGCATTTATCATGCAAACTATTATACTGTAGTGCTAATGGTAAAGGTACTATACTACTACTACAACAGCGTGTTCACTACATTCGTTTTTATTGTATGTGACCAGTCGGTTTGCTACCTGTTTTCCTCTCATCACATTCCGGAGTGAAACCTTCTTGGCTACTTGCAATTATGTATGTTCCAGAGTTCTGGGTTTTGGAGAAATTCCATATTGGAAGGAAACCAGCGCATTAGGAAGAGATTTCTAAGAAATCTTAGAATTATAAACAGATTTCTTAGAAGAGAAAAAGTGGGGGGGAGGGATTGGTGAGAACTGGGTGTGCCTGTACAATGGTTATAGCAGGCTATTAGAAATCAGGACTGCTGGGTTTTCGTCCTGTCTCTGCCACTTACTTCGCAATGGCTACCACGGTGGTGGGCTTATTAGAAATGCACAGATGATCCAAACAAGCTTGGTCCAGCTACAAGACCTCTTTTGGTCTCCATTTACCCACCTATAAAATGGGAGTCCCAATGCTTACCTGCCACTTATGCTGCTGGGAGGTTAATGCACTCGTGTGTAAATGACTTTTGGAGGAAAGACACTGTACAGGTGCCTGACAAAGCATTAATGATTTACTGTGACCTGCACAGAGAGGAAAATCTTCCCCAGGACTTAGCCTAACTGAAACGTGATCCTAATAACAGAGGATCCGCTGAACCAGTTTGAATAAAGTAAGAACAACCCCAATCTTTTGCCCCAAACTCAACCAGCCTTTTCAGAGGTTTGGAAAATTTGAATTTACCATTTGAATTTTACTTTTTAAATTGCTGTGCCTCTTTTTCTGCACTTCCTGGTCCTGGCTGGGATAAGGCTGAAGATGCTTTCTGACAGAGCTGATGCATCTAGCAGCAAGCCAGATACTTCCTGCTGGATGTGCTCAATAACTCTGGCACCGTGGTAGGCATCTTCTGCTAGACGCACATTTGGCAGCGCTGCAGATATCTGCTGTTAGACTGACCTGGTGTATCTGGCAGCATGGCAGATGTTTGCTGCTGAACATACCAGTACCTTCTCTACCAAAACACTTTCTGCCGGATGCACCTGGCACACCCAGCCATTTAGGTAAGAAAGCACAAAAGATCAATTTAGAATAATCCCTGTTAGTAGGCTACCAGACAGCTGTCTGATTGGAATGATTTAGAGGCTACCAATGCATCTGCTTCCAAACTGGTGCACCAGAGATCAAAGCGTTTGTAATATTTTCAGAATACTGTATCTCGCCAATGGCCATTAGCCAGAAAAATGGGGTTGGCCCACTGGTTCTGAAGCTGTGGGGATGTTCTCAGACAGCCCCAAACATGGTAATTAAAAGCCTCCCATCTTGGCTGGCATCTTTTATCTGAGCCGCTGATGCATCTAATAGATATAACCACCACAAATGCCAGGTTGTGGCAACCTTATATAAAGTGAGAGCATTGGTTGGCATGCTGTCCCGTCAGGCTCCTCTCACGCAGCTTGGTGCAAATAGAGAAAGAGGTGCTTGCAACTTGAAATGTGAATTTATAATCCGAACAATACCGTGTGCAGGTGCCCCATGTGTAGTGGTCTACAGGCACCGCTCAACCTCTGCTGTGCTGCTAGGGAAAGAAGAGCATTGTCCGTAGAGAAACACCCATGCAGCTACAGCTTTCTTCCCTTCTCTCTCCTCTCCTTCCTCCACCCTTTCTTTCCTTCCCTTCTGTGTATTATATGTATCCACCAGACGTTCCCCCTCAGTTTCTCCTGTCCCTGTGCCGGTCTGTTTCTAACCTCTAGCTCCTCCATCTTTTCTCTTTCCTGCTCCCATTAGGATTTGTTTCAGGTATTGTCTCTTTTTTACCTCTTTACTCTTGTGTTTTTCACCTGCTTTTCTCAGTATCCGATATAACTCGCCGCCCGCTGAGCTGGAATCCTAATCCACCAAACTTGGTCTATACGTTGTCTGAGCTGATCTGTCAGTCTCCCCATTGCTCTGCCCTCAGTTGTGTTCATTTCATGAAGTTCTGTCTGCGTCTCTTTCTCTTTCTCAATTAAAGCTTCAGGCCCTGATCACCCAGTTCTTATTCAGGCAAAACGGCCACTGCCGTCAGCTGACTAAGGCATCCAGGACCCTGGGGCCTTTGGGGCATTATATAGGGAGGGGCTTGAATGATGTATATAGTTGGGGATGTTTCCACCACTGTCTTTTTTCTCCTTCCCAGTCTGGTGCTGTTGGTAATTCTCAATATGATGCTGTTCTACAAACTTTGGATGTTGGAATACACCACCCAGACCCTCACCGCATGGCAGGGCCTGCGGCTACCGGAAAGGTAACTTGGCATTTTATTTATCTTTGCCCCTCACTAACTATTAGTTCGTGTAGACACTGGTGGCTTTTCCAAAACTCCACAGCCCAGAGCTGCCCAGTTGCCTCTTTCCCAGCCTTACACACTAAAGGGAAGATAAATTATTTGGATTGGAACAAGCAAGCTGGCGCTTACACTGGGGGTGAGAATCAGGCCTTTCCTGCTATAGACTCTGCTAGACGAGCAGTACTCTCGAGAGCGTAGTGATTGTCTGGTTTCACGCACGTAGTTGTTGTTGGATATTTTATATGTATAGCTTGTCTCTCTCACTGACAGAAATTGAGACAATAAAATAATTACCTCACCCACCTTTTCTCTCTAATATCCTGGGACGGACACAGCTACAGCACTGCATACATCTGGAAATGTTCATTTCAAAGCATCTTCACTGAAGCTGAGGTTGGGCAGAGGTTTCCAAGGAAGACAATGTGTGGTGGGTGGAAGTTTTATGAATGAAAGAGTGTGGGAGGGTGGGGGGTACGCTCTGGCTTTGAGGTGAATCGTCAATGACATCCTTTTACTCAGCAGCCAGGAACTCCCCTACATCCATCCCACCCCCTTGCTTCTCCAGAGCCAAACCATTTGTGTTTTGTGTGCACCTGGCAGGTTACCCCAGTCTCAGTCGGAATGGGCTCGGTTGCTAGAGTCCCAGCAGAAGTATCATGACACAGAGCTGCAGAAGTGGCGTGAGATCATCAAATCCTCCGTGATGCTTCTAGACCAGGTGAGAACAGCATCTCCCAGCCACTTGCTCCAGAAATTCCTATTACATGAGACTGGGTGGAACATTTCTACAACCACCCTGCTGTCTGTCTAGATCCTTACCTACCCAGGCTGTCTCTAGCTGTCCCCACATGCACATCATGACCCCTTCAAACAGGACTAGTGCAAGCAGGTAAGCTTTGACACCTTCAGAGCAATCCTGAATTCTGGAGCTTCTCCTTGACCCAGTACCATAGGCCAGATGGTGGATGTAGCATCAGGTCTGGAATACTTGGTGTTTACATCCCAGTTTGATCCATTCAGCCCTTCACAGTCCCGTGGTAAAATTGACTCCCATGCAGCTTACCGAGTGCAGGTCTTCCACATGAGACCTTAAAGAGGGAGGGGGTCTGCTCTGTGTGAGCATTGGAGATCCTTTAGGGCACTTTAGAGCAGGGGGATTATGTTTTTGAACACTCCCGCCCTGCCCTGCTACCTGTTTGCTGGTTGGTGTCCACCCTCCCCCACAGAGAGGGGGCTGTCTGTACAGACCTTGCAGTTTGTAACATGCATTTGCTTCCGATAGCGGTTTAATAACATGCATCTGTCAGAAACCTAGGTCCTAGTTGTCACTCCGTGCTCCATCTGCCTAGCTGGCCATGCACCTCTCACTCCCTGTCGCTTCCAGGCCAGGCACTCTGGTATCAAGCCAAGGAGTGCAATAGGAACACCTTCCACCAGCCCATGGCGGGGAGGCTAGGTTCAAAGCCCCAGCGCCTCCAAGACTTTACAGCAGCCAAACACTCAGGGTGGCTTTTGTCTTGCAGATGAAGGATTCACTAGTAAACCTGCAGAATGGCATCGGGTCGCGTGACTACGGGTCGGAACCAGAGGAGAAACGGAAACGTTTCCACTAACAGAGGCGAACACAGGAGGCCAGAGGATTGTGTGCAATATGTGTATATAGACCATATAAATATATATATACAGAATATAAATATATATATATATTATATACAGATTTTAAAAGAGGAAAAAAGCCTATGTACTGAGGAGGAGAAGCGTGGGTGCAGACCTCCAACACTGGTTGAACTGCAGCGTCTCTGGGGTAGGACGGGATGCGATGGGGGGGCTGTGCTTTCCCAGCACTGAGGCACTGTCCGGGAGAGTGCAGCTCACGCTTACCTGTTCCCATGCACCTCTCTTCTGTGTATTCCTGGCTGTTTGTTTGTCTGTTTGTTTTAAAGGGAAGAATTGGAGCAAATGCCCCTCCCCCTCCCTCTTCCCGCCTGAGGGTACCTGAATGTTGAACAGGTATTTAAAGGGGACACTGTCAACTTTAGCTTGCTCCATTGAGAATAAGGAGGATTTTGCTAGAAGACATCAGCCCCTTGTAGGTGTAGCCTACTGAATTGAGCAGGCTTTGAGCCATGAGAGTTCTCTAGGAAACGACTCTCATTCAGTAGTGAATGGGGTTTGTTCTGAGCCCTCTGCTAGAATACTGTAGTAGGGGTGCAACTCGCCATTAAACTGGCCAGCCTAATTTTGCTGAGTAAAGCACAGAAACTGAACCAGATTTTCTCAATGAAACATTTCACTTTTTATTAATAGAAGTTACATTAATGGCAAAGTAGAGGGGCACTGACGTGGGTTGTTGCTCGGTATTCTTGGCTAATCCGGACCCTGGCATATCTCATTGAAGTCAGTGAATTTAGCCCGTGGGTTCTTTTTCACTTGACAACGTCCCCTTTACATACTCTGTTTTCCTCAACCCTCCATGCGTTCCTGTCCCTGTCAATAAGCCACCCCTGTGCTAAGGAGCTGCAGCTGTGCTGAAAGGGCTATCTGTGCTCACTTCCCAGTCAGAGGCATGTAAAGCCTAATGGCTCTGACTTAATACAACACCCTGGTTTTTTTTTTCTTGTTGCTCACTATTTTAACCCCCCTTCTGCCCAAAAAATTAAAATAAAATAGTGGGCTAGGTGAGGGCATTCGGCATGTACCAATATCCAATATCTATTTACATACATCTCACCTCTGGTGGAAACTCACAAGGAGAGGGAGCAGCTTCCTTTTACAAAAAAAAAGAAACCACAATTGCAACTAAACGGATTGAATAGATCTGTATCAGGAAGCCACCCACTCTCCTGTTGCATGGCGGATCCCTGGAGATGTTAGAAGTGGGGTGCAAAAAAGGACCGGCCACACAGGTAATTGTCTTTCCTAGAAAGATGCTGTAGACAGGGGACGTTTTGGTGCGTTTCCTGTTGCATTGTGGCAAACCTTTTAGAATGAGAGTATTCCGGGGCTATCAATAGTGGCAGCTACAGGGGCATCCACACAGCAGGCAGCTCAGGCTGTTGCATTTGTATTTATTTTGAAAGGCCATTTCAAATGATTAATTTTTAATGATCGGGCATTTTAACCCAGCAGAGGTCAAGAGAGGAAGCCTGAGGGCTGTGGTATGGAACGTACTGGGCTCGCCATGTTCGCTGGGCAGCTGGTGAGATGTCTGTCTGGGTGTGAATCCCACAGCAGGTGGGCATGTTTTCTTTTGTCTTGGAGGAGCAGGAGAGGGACACGGTGCAGTCGCTGGGGACTTGAAAATGCCATACGTGAGCCCATGGCTTTTGAGCGAGCTTCGGTGACTGGAGGAGACTAGAAGCAAGGGCAACGATGTAGGAGTTATTATTGGACACACCAAACAAATGGGAACCCAACACGGTTAGAGCCTGATCCTGAGGTACTGAGCACACACAAGACACACTGACATCAGAATGACACCATGCCTTTATGTTGTGCTTTGCAAAACTGGATGAGTATCATTGTCCTTATTTACAGATGGGGAAACTGAGTCACAGAGTGGTCACATGAGATGTTTCGGTGGTAGAGCCAGGAATACAACCTCACATCATCAGTCTTGTGCACTAACCACTAACCCGCACTGCAGGTGATCAGCAGCTCTCAGGATCAAGCTCTAACTGGCACATCCCTTTGCGTGGTGAAAGGACAGAGGGGATTTGCGGTGGTGACTATTATGCTTCCCCATCTTGCCTTACCAGGTGGATTAGTTGGTCTATGGACCCTCTATCTCCACCATCTCTGACTCTGGAAGGATTTTCTCAAGCAGGTGAGATCACCTGACACAGCCCCGTTTAGGGTAGAATTGAGTACTGGATGATCTAGCAGGTCTGTTTCATCTCTAGCTTCTGCGTGCGCTGAAAGAGCAAGGTGAGCAACTGGCCCTTCCTGCATCATATCGCACTGGCCTACATGGCTCTAGAAGGAGTTTGACTAAGCCATTTATCACACACTCCTCCTAAAAATGCGCTAGCTGCCTAGTTTGGCTGGGGAGGTACTGAAGCTCTCTGGGGGGGGCTTGTTGGCGTCTTGTGTGACTGGGACTCTTAAATTCAAACCGTGACTATTTTAGCAGACTACCGGGGAAGGGGGAGAAAGACAAGGCAAAGGACTATAGACAAAAACATGCCCAGGAACCTAGGGAATGTACTGCTTTATATAATTTATTGTATTTATGCTTATTTATTTAACTTAATGCTGCTTAAAACTGTACATCTCCCTGGCATTTCTTGCTGAAATGGGCAACATAGGGTCAGGCAGATCCCCTAGCACTGAGGAAAGAAGAGACCAAGGCTGGAAGTTGAGGCAGGTCAGTGCCCCCTGCTGTGATGAGGATGGGTTTGTGTCCTGCTGCTGTTCTAAGGACACAAGAGCCCAAACTCACTGGTGGGATCCAGGACCCTGACTAAGGAAGGTTTTCATGTCTCTGTTACTGTGGGTCTAGCTTAACCTCCCCCTTTCCAAGGTTTTAATCCAAAGGAGAGTGGGGATCCTAGTGGTTTCTGTCCTAAATATGCCATTGGGAAGCTCATAATGTATTTGCAAGTTACTCTAGATCCTGGAGGTGAAGCTGCAGTCTGTAATCTAGCTCATGGGTTGCATGTACAGATATATTTATCCTGCTATGGAGGACAGGAACCTGCCCCAGCTGTGAAGGCCAAAGATAGATGGTAGCAGGCGAGGTTTGTTTCTCAGTCACAGGCCTTTCAGTGTCTCCTACAGCCACTTAAAAATCTGTCCATCTAGTCTACCCCTTACCCCAGCAGTCCATTTTCTAGTGTTTTGTCCAAGAGCCACAGCTTCCCTGGAAGAGTCTGTTCCATCCAGCAGATCACAGGCCTACACAAACTTGTGCTGCTTTAGTTAAACTGCTGCAGATTACGGTGGATCCATTCAGAACCAGTTTCAAACTGGTACAAAACAGTGAATCCCAAGCCTGTAAATTTACAAGCTAAACCGTTAAGTGTGTCTACACATGCAGTGACACCAGTTTAACATCATATTGTTAGTGAAGTCAGTGCAACTGTACATATAGACAAGCTCTTAGTGTCAGGAAGCTTTTCCTGGCCCCCTGGCAATAATTCCTCTCTGGCTTTCAGCTAGTGTATCCTTCGTTATCTCATCGCTCTGCTTATCTAGCCTTTTTTTAACTCAGACCCTCACCCTTTGCTTCTCTGCCCCACTTGCAGAGAAGAAACACACCCATTTCTTTGCCTCCCACATTAGGGGTTGAAGTAGATTATTTAATGTCAATAGGGAGCCAGAATTAAGACACACACATAGTCTGGGATTAAAGGAGACTAAGAGCATTAGGTACCCAAATCCTATTGCATTTCAATGGGAGTTGGGTGCCTAACTTCTTTAGGGTCCTCTGAAAATCGCAGCCCGAGGTGTGCTTATGGTTAAAAGTTTGTTGATAATCTAGCAGAGATTTCTAGTGGTAAAACAGAGACAGAGATGGATGGAAGGGAGGATACTGTAAGTACAGCTGAAAGTTAGTTTTCACCCTAGTCTCTTCTCTGTGAGGCTCGCCTGTTTTGACCTAGCCTGAACACATGGGCAGATACATTTATTGCCCTGCTGACCTGGGGGGAGGATCGTAGCCTTCGTTTGGCACTCTGCCCCGACAGGCCCTCATCCTTCCACTGTGCATAACCAATCAGGTTCACAGGCAGAACAGTTTGGTTTGATTTTCAGTGTCTGACCAATTGTGAAATAGATTTTTTAAAGGGTTTATCCTTCCACTCCACTCCCCTTCCTGCTGCAGCTAAAGCACCAGCCAGATAGAATATACACAAAGTAACATAAACAGCGAATGGCCTAAATAGTGCTGCGTGAGATGCTGCAGCACTGGAGGGAGGGATAGAAAGACAGCTCATCGGGAACACACATTCTCAGCTCTAATCTTTCCGTATGTGGAGAAAAAAGGAGTTTCCTTGCTAAGCCCAGTTTTCAAACTTGGCTGCCTAAATTAGGTACCTATATTCTGCCCATTGGTGCTTACCTGAAAACAGGTATTTTGGGCTGTAGGGTCCATGTAGTGCCTGTGTTTGAAAATGGGGGCCTAGTTACATAAACTCAAGACTTACTTATTTGTGAAAGACACCATCCTCGGGTAAGTCTGTAGTTCAGATGTGGGAGATCTGGGATCAGGGAAGGAAGACGGGTAGGCAAACACTCTTAGACTCATTTCAAAACTTTGCATTAGTGGGAATGCTGTGTTCCTGGTAGAGTGGGGTGGAGAAAGAATGGAAACAGTTTCAGCCTGTGTACTTGACTATAAAGCAACCATGCTTCTGGAAGGGTTCTATCCTTAATGTATAGTACAAGCCCCGCTTGAGCTAGGAAGAATCATGATTAAAAAATGGGTTTAAAATACAGACAAGCAAAAATAAAAAGAATCAAGGTCACAAAACTCTGAACTCCCTATGCAGCTAAAGCCTGAACCACAATTTCAAAATCAGCGTACACAGTATGTAAATATTTTAATCTTGGATGGTAGTTGTGAATGTCAAGCTCTAACCCTGACATGAACGCTCCAGCTTTGACTACTTTGCAATTTAACCATGCAATCAGCTTTACCAGAGAGCACATGCCAATTTGGAATCAGTTTCCTATCCAAGATCTCTCTCACTCAGTAGGTCTACAACAGAGCTGTAATTTCTAGCTCAAGTAGATATGCCCATGTTATCTTGATCAGAGGTAGCGGGTAGGTCTACCCGAACTGGAAATTACACCACTTCAGACAAAAAAAAAAAAAAAAAAAAAAAAATCTATGGACAGAAAGGGTGCATCTCTAGTAAAGTGTAACCTTGTACCCAAATTTATTTTTTAATGCACAGTTTAAAAGGAAGAGATGGTTTTTGCTGCAAGCATAATGTGTTGGCTTTACTGAGCCCTGACCTGAAAGCTGCTCTGTGGAAATAATGCTTGTGTCACCAGCAGCAGCCCTTAAATGGACCCATTTTCCTATCCCAAATATAAACAGATAATGATCAGTCAGGTACAGTAAGCCAAATTCTTCTCGCATTTAGAGCCAGACAAGTCCATGGATTCAAAGATTTACTCTGGTATAAAGGGGACAGTTCAACCCAATATTTCCTCTTCATGTATATGCTTAGTTATCAACAGCTAATTTTCCTAACCTACATTTTTAGGGCTGGGGGGGAGAGGGGATTGTTTGTTACAAATGGACAGCTGCAGTCGAGACCATAACCCCAGTTGGCTGATGTGCACTGCAAGACATTTTGTGAGGGATCTGCAGTGATTCCCACGCAAGTAAAGAGGAAGGTCCAGCTCCTCATTGGAATGAAAGCAGTGATAGAGCTGGATGTGGGTCAGGTAAGCATCTAAGAGATTGACTGCCTACCTTGGCAGCTCTCCAAACTGCTGGATGGAGTGTGTTGAGTTGGGTTGGGCACGAACTCTCACGAACAGCCCCTCTCAGGGTTCTGTGGCTCCTTTGCTTCTAGTGGTGGCTAGAAACTTAGCATAACACCATTAACCCTGTTACAACATTGCCTTCAACTCACTCCCCCTCTAGCTCCTCAGAACAGATGTGTGCTGCAATGCCGAGGCAGAGTGAGGTTGAACACCGGATACAATGGCAACCCTCAGTCTAAATTTCTGTGCATTAGAATGCTAAGTACACAAGAGAGGATTCCTTTCCTACCAGTACCTAGGAACAGGGGCACTCTCCCCTCTCCTATGGCCTCGGAGTCCGTTCCTCTTCATGGTAGTTTTGCGTTCCAGGGCTTGGACACATCACCTGCCATGCAGCTAGCCGTATCAGAATGGAGAGGAGTTGGAGCAGGGCAGACGGTGGCTTTTCCATCATTCAGCACTGGAATGTGGAATTGGAAGAAATCTCTTCTCTCCAAATCCAGCCCAAAGCTAAAATGGCCAGTGCTTCTCTCACCAAACAAGCTGCTAAATAGAGCTTAGTGTCAAGCACTTCTGAGGGTCAGTATCTTTCATCTTCCCCCCAGGACCTTGCTGGATAAGGGGTCTCAGAGTGCTGCTGGAAAGAGTAGGGGCACCTCAGGGGAGATCAGCTCTGTCCTCTTTGCCTTTTTGGGGACCATCCAAAACAGATGAGCTTTTCCCCTTCTACACAGGCTGAGGGCAGGTAGTCCACCTATGAGATACACAGTCAAGATGACTAGTGTCTTTTCAGTTGAGTTGTAGGCAGGGTATGAACATCCCATGATAATTTGTACCAGGTTTGAGGGCAAGATCTTTTGGTTACTTACTACAATTAGCTGATGTTTGACAGGAGAAGAGCATAGCCAACAGTGCAGGCTTCTGCATGCTCTATAGCGCAGGTCCCTTCCACAGGCATCCAGAACCAACCTTCTCCAAAGAATACTTCAGTACCCTAGAGGAAGAGCCTTGCTCCTTGCAGTGACTATTCTACAAGGTAACGTTCTGGGCTTGTTACTGTAGAATTTTTGTCAGCGAAGCTGCTCTTCCTTTCCCCCTCAAACCCTGCATGCATCCTCTGTGGGTTTCACGTATTTCAGCACAGCTGCACCTGGCAGTTTGCAAGCTGTTAGGCTCTGATTTGCTACCACTGATGGCTTCTTGGTGTGGTAGAATGGAACCTGGCTTGAGGTTTTGAGATGTGGGAGGGCACTGGTTGTGAAATTACCTCTGTTCTTGTTTAACCAAGACTGTGGGTGGACACCACTAGCCCAAAGTGTCTGGAATAACCAGTCTGAGAAATGACTACCGTGATGTACTGTTTGCAGGAGAGAACTGTACTGAATGTTCACTCCCCATCTGATCAGTCTGTGCTCTCTCTCTATGCTTGCAGGTGAATCTCTTTTGTGCCATAACATGCTTTTTTCTAGATGTGCAAACCAGCCAAAATAGTATGTTACTCTCCCCCTCCACTTGCTCAGCCATAGCTGAACATTCCCTTAGCTACACAGGGAGAGCTAGCCCCCAAAACACATTCTGCAGCTACAGTGCTTGCATGGCTCCATTTTCTCCCCTCCCTCACCTCACTGCTGCAGGACAATCAGCTCTTTTCTATCCCAATCTCCCTCTGTCCAGGATGGACTGACCTGATGCTGTCCCTGCTTGTCGTTCCTTGCAGCAGTGTGTGGTATGCTAGGAAATGAATGTGTGTTATTTTGGTGGGGAAAGGACTTTCCTTCTGGGGAAGGAATTATATTTGCACATGACTCAGGAGGCTCCTCCTCCTCTGACAATTTTTGTTACCTCACTCCTGTTGGTCAGTTTCATTGCTAACATTAAAGGGCCAGCTTCCTGAATCTGATCTTTGAGTTAGAAAAATGCAGCAGCCAGAGCTGCTTGGGCATGTTCAGTTTCCAAGCTCAATCTAAACTGCCCCAGCAGCCCTCCAATGGGGGAGACTGGCAGCTGCTGCTACTAAGAAACAGCAACTTTCTCCAACAAAAGGCTGGAGCTTGTGCCACATCAGTATCATTCCTCGGAGATGGCTTGGGAGCCTACATGTCTCCCTCCCCCATTAAATAACACTTAAACAGAACAAACGTGTTAGCACCAACCTGCACTCTTGGTACTGTACATTAACAGCACTTTTGCCATGTTACCAGCGGGTTGCAATGCATTATTTTTTCCACAGCTCACACCTCATCAAATGCTCCATGGCCAAGTAGTGCTGCTACATTCCTGGACTACCTTTCCCCACACAAGGGCCTGGAGCTTGCAACCCTAATTCAGGTGAGTAATCCTTACTCTTGCAAATAATTCCATTTGAGTAAGGATTTACTCACATCAACAAGAGTGGGTTGTATGATCATCCCCACGGTGGGCATTTCCCCTCTTGAGTAGTAACACTCTAAACGGGGAGGGAGAGCTATAGGCCAAGGCTCACCTCTGTCTTGTTGAATAGTCTGTGGTGGCAACACAAACTCTGGGGCTGGGCCACATGCAGAAGGAACAGCAGTTGTGTTTTGAGGCGGTGTCTGGCTAACTGTGTTTGGCTCTAACTGTAATAAACTTTGCGCTGTGCGCAAGGTGTGATAAAGATACTTACCTGCTAGGAAACTAGGAATTATAAAGGCTACACAGCCAAATCTCAATGTAAAGTAGCTAGAACAATGGAAAATACATTATGAATTAAAGTATTGAACAAATGAGAGTGACAGTTGAGTGCTTCATTTTTATTTTTATTGTCCTACCTAATTCTAAGTCTCTCTTGTTATTTCCATATACACAGAGAGGGGTCTTTCCTGATGCCAGTGGGGGATGATCTTCCCAGAAGACACATTCTCTTTAACAGTGCCTTGGGGCAATGCCATCTCACTCCCCCTTTTTCAATCAAAAGATTGGGAGTCCTAAGACAGCTTTCCCAACAAATGGGTTCCCCCTACCTAAAAATATTTGAGAGGGTAGTAGTGTCTATCTATAGGAGCACTTCATAAATTACAGTGTTAGTGGAAGATGAAAGACACAAAAGCATCTGGTTAGTTTAGAAAATCAGAAAGGGGTGGGGATGTTATGGATTGAGGGTTAATATTCCTCCCATAGCATTTTAGGCTGAATACGCTGGCCTAGGAAAAATGAAGACTTCCACCATAACATAAGTAAGGGAGGGTTCTTCCTCCATTTTAAACACTGGGTTCTAAGATGCCAAGTCTAAGGCATTACCGATGGAGCATGCTTAATCTACAGATGGGCTCAGGCTGTAAACCTGGGATCTGGTTTCAGACAGTGTGTGTCAGGTCTGTTTGGAACTGGGTTTTAGATTTACAAAAATCAGGGCATTCTGCAGCTCCTGATCCTAGTTGGGTCTCTGAATAACCATCACCTAGAATTCTGGTTTGGGCCTGTCTAACTTTAAATCACATCAGAGCGATTTATGCATAACAAAGCAGAGGAAGTCCCTATGCAGAAAGCATGCCTGACTCAGTGAGTGCGTTATCTATGTATTTAGGAGCAAACAGTGGGGCAGATTCATCTTAACTCTTCCAAGCTGTAAAGCAGTCATTGCAGCAGGGGATATCACATTATCTGCTAGGAGCAAAAACTCCCCTTTCCTGACAAATGGCATTCAGCAGCATCTCACCCTCATGTGCCACTTCTACATATAGACAAATGCTTTCCCCAATAATCTCAGATTCTAAGACTAATGCTTCTCTGAATGAGAAGCCGCCATCACTATGCTTAAATGTTTTACATATAACAAAGCCAACCCCCCCACCTTGCTACTGTATCTGCAGCTATGTATATACTGTGTTAGTACAGTACTGTGTTTATAAGTGAAACTTAATTTACAGGAGAACTGCTCTGCAATAATAGGTCACATCAGACTAACACTGAGTATTCAGCATGGAGAATAATTATCACAAGAAATAATACATTAAGGGCTATGGGAGAAAATAACCACTGTTTGACTCTAGGTGGTGTAACTGTCCCACTATGACTTTCAATGAGTTATAAAAAGCTTCACAAATTCCAAAGCTGCCTCATTATTTTCCCATTTGGGAATAAGCAGTCCATTTCATTCGCTTGCTTACCTAAACCAGACTCTCTCTCTCTCCTCTCTCCCTTCAGGAGCTCCGACCTTTAACTCTCTTCTGTTTGAGGACACTTCGCTAATTTCAGGGAGTATCCGTCTCCCAGGGATGCTCTCCTGTGGTTGTTGCAAGACACTAGTTGATAGAGGTTATTTCCATGATAAGCAAACACTATCTACTGTGTAAGTTAACAGAGCAAGGCTAATAGAGACAGCTAGAACTCTGACAAATAGTTGCCAAATGAAACAAACATCACTTCTTGGAATTGTTGCAGTTTATAGCAGGGAATCCCAAGGTAGCAGTGGTACAGCCTGAGGGCATGGCTATTCAGGATCAGTCTGCGGCAAACTGGGCCGTAAATCTACATCCCATTAGCTTGCCGCTGGCTAACTGGCTGTGTGAAACCTGCTACTATGTGCTAAATGTTCTGCAGCAGGTCAAAGCACACTATGGAACTTGTATGCAGCAGGGTGTGCATGGCAAGCTAATGCGTGTAGATTTGCTGCCCACTAATTCTCTGCATGCTGATGTACATTTTTTTGCAGCTCTAAGCTGCTATGAACCTTCTACTTCTCCATATCCTTGTCCTATGTTTGCAACAGCAGCCTACAGTCCAGGGCAGCATGGAGAGCAAGCATTTGAATGGTAAATAGCAAGCATTGGGGTGGAGCAGGATGATATTTTTAATAATTAAAGCGACTGTTCAGGCTTTATCAAAAGGGTGAGCACAATGCTAAAATGACCTTGCTGATGGCCATGTGTATCAGGGTAATGTGACATACCCCTCAATGCTGCAGTGTCGAATTAGCAAATTTTGCAAAGGAATATGGTGAGGGTAATAAATGATACTAGTATTTACAAGGCCACTGGATGAGAGTGGGGGCAAAACTTAGGAAGGAGCAGTGCCACCCGCACCCCAACCCCTTTCCTCAGCATGCTTCAAAGGAGAGTCCTTTAGCAAATGGAGACATGAAGCTGAAGTCAAGGCTGTGCAATGTCCAAGGCAAGTGGAAGAGAATTTACACTTTCCCTTATTTCCTCCTGGTGCTGTAGAGTTTTCCCAAACCTGGCTGGAGTGACTTGGTCCTTCCAACTTCAGAGTTCCTGCAAGGAACAGAAGCCCACCCACCCCCACACCTTGTGATTAATGCTTCCTTAGCAGAGGGATGGTCTTGTATACCATGATAAGTGAGGTTACTTCTGCTCACAGCACCTGAGAGGCTGCATAGACAGCTGCATTGTTAAAAATGCAACAGTGCATACAATCAAACACAGAGACGGGGCTTAGAGTTCTAAACTTTGGCTCTGAGCCCTGTGTGAAAATAGAAATACTGCAGCATCTTTTGGAAACAGCAAGGGGGAACAACATTTACAACACACTTCTGAAATAGCAACAGGTTTGTTTTTGTTTTAATTGGGGAGAGATGGTCAGGGTAGCATATACTACACCCAATGAGCAACCAGAGCCAGACCTCAGTTCCCTGGTGACCTAGGGTGCATTAGAAGAATGCCTACAAAATGCAAAGGGCTGGACTATGGATAGCAGTAAAGGAAGACTGGTTCAGCACTAGTATGGGACTCTGGATTAACTGGCTGAAACTTGGGGATTTTGTTACTGACAAATTTGCTTTCTTTCTGAGAAGCCAAACAGATGTACCAGAGTTTCCCCAGCAAATTGGAGATTCCTGAAAATTGTGTTTCAGAAACACCAAAATACGGTGTTCCTGAAAGGAAATGCAAAAGTGTCCAGAATTTCAATTTCACTTAGCAGCAGCGATCCCAATGCTGCCACCCCCGAGGCCCAGCTTCAACTAGGTTTCATTGAAAAATGGCTGAGCAGCTCTACAGTGGAGAAACTGGGTTCAATTCCCTGCTTTACTATAGACTGTGTGTGACACTTGAGCAAGTCTTTCTGCCTCAGTTTCCCCATCTGTAACATGAGGATAATAGCCCTGTCCTGCTTCACTGAGGTGTGTGTGAGGAGAAATATATTAAGTGCTCAGCTACTGTGGGGCACATCAGTGTCTGATAAATACATTCCTGGCAGAACAATGCTACAGCACAGCCAGATCTTTTGCTATTAAGATTTTAAAAATAATCTTAATGCACCCACAATCCAAACATGCTTAACTGCTTCCAGAGCCATGGTGGAAGTGTTGGACCCAAAGCAAGCCTGGGATACATAGACCTCTCCCCCATTTCTCCAAGCCTTTTGTCAGGATAACATAACCGCCCCATTTTCCTGCACCTCTCCCCAGTGGTTTTAGGGAGCCCCACAAGTCAGGGAGCAGAATCAGCCACATGTGCACAATGCTCTAGCCACACCCTTGTTTTGTATCAAGCTTGCGTACCTTATTGCAGGTCACGGCCCATCTACTCTTGGCTACTCCTCCACGGGCACAGCACAGTTTTCCTTGTTTTCCGACGGAATGGCAAGGTAGTCAGTCCTACAGATCGAAGGAGAGCGCTCACCACAGGTAAAAAGAACCCCGGGTGGGTGCTAGCTGCGAGCATAAGCTGAGATGCTTCAAGGGAAAGACCAGTTGAGAGTTGCTATCCTTTGAAAGTCCTTATTTTTGGAGGCACCGAGCGCCTGTAACTTGGCACCTCTGACATGTCAGCCCTTAACTGAGTAAAGCGCAGGGTGACTCTCACTGCGGAGAACGCCCCTTCCGAAAAGGTTTTCGGTGTGCTCCTTTCTCAAGGGCAGGTGCAGAGTTTGACCCAGGATAAAATCATAAGAATATTTTCTCCCCACTCCACACAAAGGGCCTTGTTATCGGATGTACAAAGGAGGGACACATACAGCATGGGAATAATCTCCAGCTGTCACACTGGAACTGTCTTTGCCTCAGTCTTTAAAAACAGCGTGTGATGCTTATGATCATGAGTTAGGCAAATTGCAGGCAGGTCCTGGGAAAGTGTCTCCTACACCGTTCTGACAAGGTGCCTTCCAATACCCCAGTTATGGGGCACTGCACAGCTTGGCCAACATGCCTTCACTCTGAGTTGTAACTGTCCCTTGCTAACCTAGTGTATAGCCTCTCTCAGGAGAGATTCAATCCTGCTACATTTCACAAGGATTCTGAGATGCAGCAAGAGAAATGAATACAAGATCAAAATGCTTTTAATGGTGGCCAGATCCCCTGGTGAACCCTCTGAACCACACCCCAGTTTTTTCTGCTGCAGGTGAGAAGCTCTGTAGGATTTTTACTTACGCATTTTCCTGTACAGTCTCCTCTGCTTTGGAGACCTTCCTGTAGCAATAGACCATTTCTATCAGCAGCCACAAGGTGAGGAAAACCAGGAGAATATACATCATAATTTCAGAGATGACAGATGTGAAATCTTCTCCAGCTGTTGGGGAAACAATTAAAATAAATCACTGATCTCTCAGAGGATGGTGCAGTACAAAATTGGTTCTCAAAGAACCAGCCCTCTCCTGTTTTCAACCAGATAGAGTTACCTGCAAGAATGAGCAACAGAAGATACAGGACTGTAGGCTTAGGTACCTCTCTTATTGGAACTAAGGCCAGCAGGCTGAGTGCGCTGCAGAAAATGGGGGGAGGGTCTCAACTGCCATTTGAGCGAGTAGCTGTGAAGAAGCTTAGGAGGCGGTAGCTAAATGAAGAACAGAGCCTGGCAATATAGCTGCATGTCACCTTGAACTGCAGCACCTGAGCAGCGGTCTTCTGCTCCTCTCCCCAAACCAGCTGCCGGAAGTGGAGGAAGAAGCTCAACCTGGTCTGAGAGGGGCAGGGTTTGGCTATGGGGAGACTTCCATCAGCTGTTCCACCCTGCACGCTCGTGGAAATAAAATATACATGTACTCAAGTTTGCTACTAATTCCAGTTATGTTCTCCTCAGAGCAAACATATGCATGTAAGCACACACACACACACACCCACCCCAATTTTAAACCGATCTTATCCTGGATGCTGATTTGTTTTCATGGTGCTTTCTTTCTCTAACCCCTGATGCATTGCTAGATATCCTGTGCAGCAATGAGGTAGGGTAACCAATTGTCCTGATTTTATAGGGACAGTCCTGATTTCTGGGTCTTTTTATAGCCTTCTATTACCCCCTACCCCCATCCCGATTTTTCACACTTGCTGTCTGGTCATCCCTACAATGAGGTGACTATCAGAAATGAATACAGAATCAAAATGCTTTTAATGGTGGCCAAGAAATAGCAGGACTTGGAGGAGAGAAGGGAAAGAGATTCACACACAGGACAGATATGGTGTGGAAACCCTGGCCCACTGAAGTCAGTGACACCACTCCTACTGACTTAGTATGGCCAGCATTTCACTGATTGAGGGGGAAGGGAGAAATGCACGTGAAGAAAAGAGGAATTGCACAGCTGGAGGCAGGAAAGAAACAGAGGGAGATGGAGAGAGATCACACCCAGTGGGGGGAGGGAAGAAAAGAGAAGGGGTGGAGGGAAGCCATCACCCGTTCATCAACTACACTGCTGCTGCTCCCTGCGAGAACGGTGTACTGAGAGCCACTAGGGAGTAGTGTGTGCACTGAGCTGAAAAACAGGAAGCCCATTGCACTTCCTGCTTGGTACAGCATGCTTCTCTGGTTGTTCCCCTGCCCAGGAGCTGCTGGATGAGGCCAGGACACACTTCTGAGCTCTGGAACTGGGACTACGCCCAGCACAAGAGGTGCAGGGTTTCATATTGGAGCCCGTGTCAGACTCGTAAGAAAGTGTGGCTGGGGAAATAGAAGCATCTGCAAATGACCTATTCCTTGGCAGCTTCCCCACCCCTCACCAGGGATACCACTGAAAAGAGCATTGTCTGGTTTGCAATAGACTTGGCCCTTGGCAAGGCAGGTCACACCCAATGGTTCAAAGTATTTCCACCAGTCCTCCGTACCCTCCTCTACCACAGTGAGATGGATCAATCTGGAGCTTGTGAAGAGTGGGCGATGAATCTCAAAGTCAAACTCCCGGGTGACGTTACAGGTGTAGATCCCCGAATCATTCAAGGTCACATTTAATACAGTGATGGACACGTCCTGCATGTCTTTGCTCCCGTTCCACTGTAGCCGGCCACTGAAGCGGCTTGGAAATTCATGGTATACTTTTCTGTATTCACAGATCTGTAGAGAAATGGGGGGGAAGGAACAGTCACCTATCGATTTGTGGATGCATCCTACTCCCCACCCTGGGATTCCCCTCTAGCTAGGAACAGTTCCCAGCTACCAGGTGGTTTAGAGTTTCTCTTCCTGAAGCATCAGGTGTTAATACTTCTAGAGATCTCCAGATGAAGAGCACTAAAAACACTTTACAAAGACAGCAAATAGAATTATTTCCATTATACAGGTAGGGAAAATGAGGCACCGATAGGCAAAGTGACTTGTCCAAGATGAAAGCAGGTCCAAGGTAGAGGCAGGAATAGAACCCTTGTCTCCCAGGCTAGTGCTTAAGTCCATTGGATCATGCTACCACATTAAATACAAACAATTGTTTGTAAGCACTGGAAATTGTGGTCCAAACAAAGGTATTGCAAGAGAAAACTGAAAGTGTGATGATAAATATAATGGCTTATTTACACAGGGGGACAAAGCTCCAAGCCTGTATTGGTGGGTCCCACGCTTCCAGGCAGATTCAGTGGCCTCAGAAGCTCACTAAGGCCTCCCTTTCTCAGTACAGTTTCTTGAGCTACTTTCATCACAGGACAGTATAGGAGGTGGAATACCCACAGTCTCTGTTGCTCCTTAGAGCTCAGGAGGCACAGCTTGGCCTCCTGCCTGGAGGAAAGTCTGCTTCCCTTCTCAAGGGAATCTCTGTAGAGCATGGGGGGAAGGAGGGAACCACCCTCTACTCCAGGTTCTAGCCCTAGGACCCTAATGGTAGCAGCTGTTGGCCGCTTTACCTTCACCACTGACGCTGCTTTGATTCTCTGGGCCATTTCCTAGTAGTCCCCTTTTCCTAGCTTCACCCTTGCCTCAGGATTCAGCAATGTTTCCTCTCCTTTTACCTGGGCTTCTCTAGAGAAGAGTGCGAAAGGAGAGCTTTTAAGCAGTATGAGTGGGACCTTAATTGGTTCCAGCTGTCTCCATTAGCCTAACAGCCTTAATTGAGGTCAGGTGCCAGCATTAGCCTAATGACCTTAACTGGTTAAATTGGCATCAGGTGTCTTGATTGGCCTGGAATAGCCTTTGTTTGGCTATCTAGAAACAGGGACCTGCTCATTCTGAGGCTGAGATACCTGCTTTCAACTACTCTCTTATATCTTTCTGGTCTGAGTCCATCACAACAGCCATGAGCATTGGAGTCCTGATTTTCACCCTGTGCTGAACTGGGCCTCCCTTTCTGCAAGTTCAGCTTTATGAGTGTAAGTTGTTCTACACTTGAGGTCATGAATGGGTGTATCCATAGAGCAGGTCCTTCTGTGTCTAAATGTCCTAACTTGTGCCCATGAATAATTGCAGATGCAAATCTCTCCCCACTACTATTTGCACCCACAAATTGCAGGTGCAAGAAGGGAGGCAAGTGTTTAAAAATCAGATTCACCCCCTCTACTGACAGGCATATGGGCTCCCTATTGGAAGCTCAGATGAGAAGCACCGAACGGTGGCTTAGGAGGTTGGTGACAGCATGTGGACCCTCTTGTCAGTTCCTAGTGGGTAACAGTCCATACCATTAAAACACCCCCTGAGTCACTCATTAGCATGCTCAGCAGATAAGCCAATCCTGAATTCCCTTCTCATCCTTCCAAGTGGTCCCTCCAGATCAGAGCTCAAAACAGTGGGGACGTATCTGGAACTCACCATTGCCACTAGCTTTGTTTTCTGGATGAAACAAAGACTTTGCACATATGAAAATTTGCAAGAACTGCATATAGTCAGGCCTCCAAGTACTCAGGACTAAGAAACCTGTTGCTTCTTTTCCTTCAAATCCACATCCCTCTATTTTAACTCATTTAGAAGGACAGTTCCAACATCCCCCCAGACAGCCTTCAAAAGAGCACACAGAGATAGTGTAACCATGCTTCTTGAATCAGATGATGGAGTAACTTTCATAGGGATATCACTGTGCCATCATCATTAAAACAGCAGGTGACAGAGCTATGTAGCGCTAAAGCCTGGCCTCGGCGAATTCAATGGCTATAATTCCGTGGACTTCAATAGGATGAGATTTGACTCTTAGAGAACAATCGTTGGGCATGAAGGCGAGATCTCGGGGTTAAATTCTGATGTCAGGAATTGGGACTCCTAAATTCTATTCTTGGTTCTGACATGGCTTTCATATGCCTCCAACTGTATATCTAGACTGTTCAGCCAACTAACTGGCACATCATAATGGGTAACAAGATGTGGCAGTCCATCCTCCAATATTTTAATTGTGCACTCTCCACCCACGTTTGACTGTTTGCATCGCTACCCTGCAGTCACACTGTGAAGTTTGAGCGAAGCCAAATTACTGTATTGTGGCTGTTCCTCTCGCAGTCTCAGCCAGCGGTCTGTTAAATCTAGTCTAGGATCTGGGTTCTGGGGGAAACACATCAGCTGCCTTCTCCTGTAAGTAGCATAAAGCAAAACAAAATTAGGCAAAATGCACAATGCAAGCTTGCACTCTGCCACTGACCAACTCTGTAACTTTGGGCAAGTCAGTTCACGTTTCAGTGCCCGTTTCCCTCTCACCCTTCAGCTGCCTTGTCTATTTAGGCTGTAAATTCTTTGGGAAAGGGCCTGTCTCTTACTATGTGTATGTACAGCACCTCACACAAGGTGGTCTTGCGCTCCATTGGGCCTTCTGAGTGCTGCTGCATGACACATAATCAACTCAATTTATGGATCAGTGATATTAGGAGGAGACAGTTACGAGACAATGTTTGCAAAGTGCTGTGCTATCTCTGGCTGAAATGTGCCATATAAATGAAAACACTGTAGTGCAAGGGTGGGGTTATATAACTGAAGGAGCATTGTCATTTTCAGTATTGTGTGAGTGGCCTCTGGACATTTCTGTCTTCCTCAAATCAAACTTCAGATGTGACACACAACCCAAATTACACTTGTTTTTCTTATCTTCCTTGTGTGACCTTCACCAAAACTGTACCACAGAACCCAAGTTAATGTTTTCCCAGGCCTTTTTACCTCGCTCTCCCCATACATTCCCTGGACATTTCCCACATACTAAGGGGTATGGTAGCAATGAATTAGGTTAGCAAATATACATACCAGCTCATCTTTCCCCGCTTCAGTCTTGTAGAACCATTCCACCACGGTGCTTGCAGAAACCTCTTCTCTCTTCATGCAGGAGATACAGAGCAGCTTCATGTGACTTCCTTGGACAGCCTCCGTCTCTGATGGGACTTCCACACAGACTGGAGAACAGACGCCAACTGAAGACCATGGGGGCAGAATAGCAGCAGATGGAGAAAAACACCGGGATAGAGATGGAGAAAAACAAATGATCTGTTATTCAGGTCTCTTCTTACTATAGACCTCATAATAAACCTCAGTGGAAAACCGTCTGATTTATTACTAAGGCTCATGGACGATGGCTAAAAGTCTAAACTGGCAAGTTTTACAAACCTTCCTTCTCCAAGCTGAACTATATAAGTACGTAATAATTAACGTGTGATTGCTGCGAGCAAATTCTTCTTGGCAGCAGCTGCTTTGCCACATTTTAAGTCCCTTTTTAGAGTAATTAATGCTACTTTAGAGAGGAAGCAACATAGTACATTCTCTCCCACCCACTAACACTTAAGCATGTAGAGAACTCTGTTACAGCACTTACTGAATTCTGTATTAGAACAACCTCTGAATCCAGCCTCTAGGAGCAATTGTGCACTAAGTGAAGCGGGATGAATGTTTCAGGGTGATGATGTGTCCAAACCTGACAATTAGAGTTCGCTAGGCTCAACTCTTCCAGTTTTGTGGTTTTGTAATTTTTATTTAAGCATAAGAGGCTTGGAGTCAGGCAGAATTGGCATCTGGGTAAACTATAGATTCGGTGTGTATGCTAGCCAAAAAGGCTTTCAATTAGGTCAACTCAAAAATTGGCAGGTGTGAAATATTTCCCTCTGTAACAAGGCAGAATGCTCCTACTCATCAAATGCTGCTATGACATAATGTAAACCCATGCTGCCCTGGGATGGGCAATATCATTTCTAGTGTCTGCTTTATATATGTCTTCGCTCTATCACGATGCTGACTGTTACCTTCATCCTCTTTCCTATACATGGGGTCTGGACTTGCCTTTTGCAGCTGATCCACCTTAATTAAATATTATTTTGGCTGACAAAAGCCTGCACTGCCCTCTGCAGTCCTGTGGTTAGGCTATTCACCTAGATTAGGAGAGCCATGGGTTTAAATTCCCTGCTATGATGAAGGACTGCAAAGAGCCTTGTCTCCAACAACCCGGGTGCATCCCCTAGTTTCTGTATAGTGTGATCAGGGGCTTCCATGCTTTTGCTTGTAGCTTGACGCTGTTCAACATTAATTAAATATTGCTTGGGCAAAAGCAAAGACAGCACTCCCTCTAGAGTGCAGGGGTTTGGGTATGTCCTTGGGCTGTGGAAGAGGCAGGTTTACATGTGCTCTCTATCTGCCTTAAGAAGGGCTGTGGATAGATGTTGACTGCAGCCTTGGTGGGTGTGCGTGGGGCTTTGCTGGTTAGCAATGGGGGGGGGGCTCCCTAACTCTTGCCTGTGGATGATGTTCCACGTTAGTTAAATATTATTTGGGCTAGCAACTAGGTAAGGCTTCCTCTGTAGTCCACTGATTAGGCTATGTGCCTGGGCTGTGAGATGATATGGGTTCAAATGTGGCTGCATGTCACTACCCTAATACAGTACAGTGACTGGGACAGTTCTCCTTCTTGCCTGTTGAAGCTGTTCCACTTTAGTTAAATGTGCTCTGGGCCGGCCTCGCTGCTACCCTCACTCTCTTGTCCAGTGGTTAGGATACTCGCCTGGGTTGTGGGAGATCCTGGTTCAAATCCCCCAGCTGCTTGTTCGGCAGGGATTTGCACAGGGATTTCCTGCCTCCTAGGCGACCGTCCTTTACGGTGGGCCATCCTTGTCCGAACCCCCTCTCTTTCTCAAGAGGCCATTGTCTTCTTGGGCCGGAGAGGGGATTCGGACAGGGATCGCTCACCAGTGACTCTCCCCAGGAGGTGGCGGCCCCCAGTTCACACCCCTCAAAAGAGCAGGGGAGTGCCCTGGGGTCTGCCACAACCTGGGCGTGTATCCTGATCATGGTGGACAAGAGAGAGAGGGGGTTTTACTGCTCAGCAGCAAAGCCCCTTTAATTAAAAGAGCAAGAGGCCCTGTGACAGGCCTCTTGCTCAGCTAGGAGGGGTCTCTTCTCACACCCCCACAGGCCCTCCTGTCCCACAGAGCCGGGAGTTGAACCAGGGTCACTCACAATCCAAGCGAGCACCCTAACCCCTGTACCGTAGAGGGATGTGAGAGCTTACCTTGCCCCGGTTAATATATAGTTAAAGTGGAACGCTTGAGCGGTAAGAGATTGAGATACCCATCCCTTCAAAACCAACATGGAAAGGATCTGAACCTGGGTCACTCACAATCCAAGCAAGCACCCTAACCCCTGTACCATAGAGGGACTTGAGAGTGTCCAGTGCTCCGGTTAATATATAGTTAAAGTGAAATGCTTGAGCGGTAAGAGTTTGAGACGCCCATCCCAGGGAAGGATTTGAACCAACACCACTTTGTTGTTTGGGTAAGTAGCCAGACCACAGGACTACAGCGGGACTCACACACAGCACCTGGCCGAATTCTCATGTAATATTGACTGAATGTGTCCTACCTTCAACAGAAAGCACTGAGGGAGACCCCACAGCCCAGCACCCCCAGCCAGGGACTTAGGCCATTCGGTTGAGAGGTAGGCCATCAACCTTCAAATCCCTTCTCAGGGAGCATAAAGGAGATTTGAACCCACACCTGCCACTTTGTAGGGGAAAGCCTCTAAACCTCTGGACCACAGAGGGACTCACGGTGTCAGTATGGCCCAGTGACTGTTTAATTACCTAATGACATTGGCCCACCTTCAATAGGAAACACTGAGGGAGCCAGCACATTGGAATACCTCCTAGCCCAGCACTTAGAGCATTCACTTGCCAGGTAAGAGATGAAGGTTCAAATCCCGTCTCAGCCAGCATAAAGGGGATTTGAACCCCAACCTCCCACAGGTTGACCACAACCCCAAACCACTAGACCACACTGGGCTCCTGGCTAAGCTTGCGACCCAATGAATATGTAATGAAAGTGGAACAACTGCAGCAGAAAAATTGGATGCCTCAGCCAGGCTGCAATGAGAACCCCTCTTAGTCCAGCAGCTGCATGTTTATTCACCTTGGAGGCAGGAGATGAATGTTTAAGTCCCTTCTCAGCAAGCTGAGGAAGGAGTTGAACCTGCCTCATCCACATGCTGGGTAAGTACCCAAGCCATTGGACTAGAGAGGGATTCATGGAGCAGGCCTGGCCAGTTACTACTGAATGAACGTGGCACAGCCTCGACACGCTACAACGAGCGAGCCTCCTCAGGATGGCCTTTACTTCAGTATCGGGCTCACGCTTGAGAGAATGCAGAGCCCCCTTCAACTCCCTGCTCATCAGGCGGGGAGAAGGAAATTGACCCAGCATTGTCCCCTCCCAACCTCTGCTTGCCGGCCACGGCCAGGAACGCCTCAGATGACTTAGGTGCCTGACCCACTTAGTGTGAGATGGTTAGGGACCTGCCGAACGCCCCGCAAAACAGCCCAGGGAGAAGGAAGCAGAGGCCTCCCGTGCAACTTTTAACCTAGTGGTTAGGGGCCTCGCCTGTGATGGGGGTCGGGGGCTGCTTCAAGTTCAGCTGGGAAAGGAGACAGTTAAGGTTGGCGCTGATAGAGATCTAGACAATCATGACTTGGCTGTAGAACGTGACTCAGGACGTGTTATTTACCCCTTCACGCAACGCAAGAACCAGGGGTCACCTGCTGGCATTAGTAGGCGGCAGGTTTAACCCAAACCAAAGGCAGTACTTCGCCCCGCAAGGCACAGTCAGTCCGTGGAACCCGTCACCAAGTGACATGGGGCGGGCCAAAACTGTAAGTGGGTTCAAAAAAAGCATGAGAACATGCGTGGTGAATGGGTCTATCAGTGGCCGTTAGCCAAGACCGTCAGAGACGCAGCCCCGTGCTTGGGGCGTCCTTAGCCCGCTGAATGCCGGCTGCTGGGAGGGGCCGACGGGACAGATCGCTTGATAATTGGCCTCTTCTGTTCGTTGCCTTTGAAGCAGCCGGCGTTGGCCACTGTGGGAAGACAGGACAGTGGGCTAGCTGGGCCATTGGTCTGATGCAATCTGCCCGTTCCCGTTCTTAACTCTCCCCTCCGCCTGATGAGCGCGAGGGATTTGCAAAGGTCTCACCTACCGCCCGGCTGAGTGCCCTAATCATTGGGTCCTGGGCTACAGTGATGGGAGCGCCCTCAGTTGAAGCTGTTACACTTTAATTAAAGGCCCCTGGGCCCAGTTAAAGGCTGTGGCTCCCTCTCTGATCCCGTGATTAGGCTTCACTGAGAGACTGTGAGGATGGCGTGTTCAAATCCCCTTTCTCCCTGCTAGGCAGGCAGGCGGGCGGGCGGGGGTTGAAGAGGGCTCTCCTACAGCTGTCTATGTTCTGTGGTTCTGTGGCTCTAGCCATGGGGGTCTTGTGATCCCTTCCTCTTGCTCGTGAAGCTGTTCAACTTTAATGAACTATTATTTGGGTCAAAAAGCCCAGCACCTTCCTGTGTAGTCCAGTGGGTAGGCTACGGGGCTGGCTTGTGGCCGCTGTGGGTTTGAATCCTCTATTTGCCTGTTGCAAGGGCCTCTGAAAAGATATCACCAGTAGTTCTGGGGTAGACAGGCCCCTTGCTTTTTGCCCGTAGAAGGGGTTCCATGTTAATTAACTATTGTTTTGGCAACACCATAGCTGTCGTTCCTTCCCTGGTTCAGTGGTTGGGCCGTGTGTGTGGGATGTGTGTGCTGTGGGTTCAATTCCCCCTGCTAATGCTAAAAAGGCCTTGAGGTCAGGCCCTATTGCAGGCCTGGTGAGTGTTCCCTGCCTTTTTGGGTGCTGCCCTGGGGGGGGGGGGGCGGCTACCCTCTTGCTTGTGGAAGCTGTTCCACTTTAATTAAAGGGTTGCTCGAGCGCAGGCTGCCAGGCTTCCCTCTGTAGGCTGATGGTTAGACTGCGTGCTTGGCGTGGGGGAAGATGTGAGTTCAAATCTCTCCTGGTGCGTGTGTGCTTGTCTTTCTGGGGTAGCGTTGGGGCTGCCTACCTTCTTGCCTTTCCAAGCTGTTTCACTTTAATTAAATGGTATTTGGGCCTCACTCTGCTACAGTACCCTCTGTAGGCTGATGGTCACGCTATGTGCCTGGGGTGCCAGCACTGTGGGTTTGAATCTCACTTAGGATGCGTCCCCTGATCTTTCCCTAATGGCGACGGGGTGGCCTGCCTCCTTCTTGCCTGTTGAAGCTGTTTCACTTTAGTTAAATGTGCTCTGGGCTGGCCTCACAGCAACCCTCACTCTCTTGTCCAGTGGTTAGGATACTCGCCTGGGTTGTGGGAGATCCTGGTTCAAATCCCCCAGCTGCTTGTTCGGCAGGGATTTGCACAGGGATTTCCTGCCTCCTAGGCGACCGTCCTTTACGGTGGGCCATCCTTGTCCGAACCCCCTCTCTTTCTCAAGAGGCCATTGTCTTCTTGGGCCGGAGAGGGGATTCGGACAGGGATCGCTCACCAGTGACTCTCCCCAGGAGGTGGCGGCCCCCAGTTCACACCCCTCAAAAGAGCAGGGGAGTGCCCTGGGGTCTGCCACAACCTGGGCGTGTATCCTGATCATGGTGGACAAGAGAGAGAGGGGGTTTTACTGCTCAGCAGCAAAGCCTCTTTAATTAAAAGAGCAAGAGGCCCTGTGACAGACCTCTTGCTCAGCTAGGAGGGGTCTCCTCTCACCCCCCCACAGGCCCTCCTGTCCCACAGAGCGGGGAGTTGAACCAGGGTCACTCACAATCCAAGCAAGTACCTTAACCCCTGTACCATAGAGGGATGTGAGAGCTTACCTTGCCCCGGTTAATATATAGTTAAAGTGGAACGCTTGAGCGGTAAGAGATTGAGATACCCATCCCTTCAAAACCAACATGGGAGGGATCTGAACCTGGGTCACTCACAATCCAAGCAAGCACCCTAACCCCCATACCGTAGAGGGACTTGAGAGTGTCTCTTGCTCCGGTTAATATATAGTTAAAGTGAAATTCTTGAGCGGTAAGAGTTTGAGACGCCCATCCCATCCCAGGGAAGGATTTGAACCAACACCACTTTGTTGTTTGGGTAAGTAGCCAGACCACAGCGGGACTCACACACAGTGCCTGGCCGAATTCTCATGTAATATTGACTGAATGTGTCCTACCTTCAACAGAAAGCACTGAGGGAGACCCCACAGCCCAGTACCCCCAGCCAGGGACTTAGGCCATTCGGTTGAGAGGTAGGCCATCAACCTTCAAATCCCTTCTCAGGGAGCATAAAAGAGATTTGAACCCACACCTGTCACTTTGTAGGGGAACGCCTCTAAACCTCTGGACCACAGAGGGACTTGCAGTGTCAGTATGGCCCAGTGACTGTTTAATTACCTAATGACATTGGCCCACCTTCAATAGGAAACACTGAGGGAGCCAGCACATTGGAATACCTCCTAGCCCAGCACTTAGAGCATTCATTTGCCAGGTAAGAGATGAAGGTTCAAATCCCGTCTCAGCCAGCATAAAGGGGATTTGAACCCCAACCTCCCACAGGTTGACCACAACCCCAAACCACTAGACCACACTGGGCTCCTGGCTAAGCTTGCGACCCAATGAATATGTAATGAAAGTGGAACAACTGCAGCAGAAAAATTGGATGCCTCCGCCAGGCTGCAATGAGAACCCTTCTTAGTCCAGCAGCTGCATGTTCATTCACCTTGGAGGCAGGAGATGAATGTTCAAGTCCCTTCTCAGCAAGCTGAGGAAGGAGTTGAACCTGCCTCATCCACATGCTGGGTAAGTACCCAAGCCACTGGACTAGAGAGGGATTCATGGAGCGGGCCTGGCCAGTTACTACTGAATGAACGTGGCACAGCCTCGACACGCTACAACGAGCGAGCCTCCTCAGGCTGGCCTTTACTTCAGTATCGGGCTCACGCTTGAGAGAATGCAGAGCCCTCCTCAACTCCCTGCTCATCAGGCGGGGAGAAGGAAATTGACCCAGCGTCTTCCCCTCCCAGGTACCGACCTCTGCTTGCTGGCCACAGCTAGGAACCCCTCAGGTGACTTAGGTGCCTAACCCACTTCGTGTGAGATGGTTAGGGACCTGCCGAACACCCCGCAAAACAACCCGGGGGAAGGAGGCAGAGGCCTCCTGTGTAACTTTTCACCTAGTGGTTAGGGGCTTCGCCTGTGATGTGGAGGGGGTGGGGGTCCTGCTTCAGGTTCAGCTTGAAAAAGAGACAGTTAAGGTTGGCTATGATAGAGGTCTGTACAATCATGAATGCAGTGGAGAATGTGAATCAGGATGTGTTATTTACCCCTTCACACCATGCAAGAACCAGGGGTCACCCGCTGAAATTAGTAGGCAACGGGTTTAAAACAAACCAAACACAGTACTTCTTTACACAACGCACAGTCAGCCTGTGGAAGTGGTTGCCAGTTGATGTGTAGGCAAAAACTATACGTGGATTCAAAAAATGAATTAAAAAAGTTCGTGGTGAATGGGCCCATCAGTGGCTATTAGCCAAGACAGTCAGAGATGCAGCCCCGTGCTCTGGGCATCCTTAAGGTCTTGCCAGATGCTGGGAGTGACCGACAGGGGATGGATCGCTTGATAATTGCCCTCTTCTATTCATCGCCTTGGAAGCATCTGACATTGGCCACTGTCAGAAGACAGGTTACTGGGCTAGATGGATCATTGGGCTGACCCAGTATGGCCATTATCATATTCTTAATTTCCCCCTCTGCCTGATGAGGAGAAGGGATTTGAAAAGGGCTCACCTACCGCCTGGATGAGTGCCCTAATCATTGGGTTATGGGCTACAGTGTTGGGGCCCCCTCAGTGTTGCCTCTTGAAGCCATTCCACTTTAATTAAATATTATTTCAGCCAGATAATGGGCGAGGCTCCCTCGGCCAGCTTCTTAGGTGGGCTGTGAAGAGCTATTGGTTCAAATCCCCTTTCATAGAATCATAGGGTTGGAAATGACTGCAAGGGTCAAACCTTTCTGCCTGTTGAAAGGGGGGGGGGGTTGAAGAGTGGTCTCTTGCAGCCCATATGTGTGCCCCGATGATACAGAAGTAGCTTCATTAAGACAGGATTTCAATACTGTGTTGCTCTGGGGTAAATATTGGGACTAGCAAGACTACGTCCCTCTGGTAATTTCCCATTCAGACTTTGACAGCACCATTGGCATAAGCACTCATGGGAAAATCCAAAGAACATGTTGGACATTTCTTGGCACCAATGAGACATTTCCAAAAAATACAAAAAAAAATTGCCACATTTGTAAAAGCAGCAACAACCCTCTAGATTTCATAAGTAAATTGAAATAATTGCAGTAAAAATTGTCTGATTTCATAAGTAAATTGAAATAATTGCAATACAAATTCTCTTTGATTTACATGAACCAGGGGTCACCCGCTGAAATTAGTAGGCAACAGGTTTAAAACATCAATCCATATGGTCTGCATGCTTTACGTTTATACGCTTTCAGCCCCTTAGGAACAACTGAATGTTCAATCAACATATGTAGTATTTTAAAACAAGAGTAAAGAAGAATAAGTAAAGCACACACAATTACTATAGAAAAACACGGTTTCTGTGATAAGGCCACTTAATAATATCCTAATTGATGCAATTAACTTAATATCAATGCCATTTCCTTCTCTCTGTCAACCAAACTAAAAGCCACTATTAAGGCTGGATTTTATTGGAGCGCGCGTTGGGGGAGGCTCTCTGGGAGAAGCACGTCTTCAGAGAAACATGTTACAGCAGCCAAGCTCAGGGTTGCTTGGAGGAACCCAATCCAACCCCACAAAGAATGGAGGCACCTACCCCATATAACCAACAGGACCGAAGAGAGACAGAAACCCGTGGCGAGAGCAGCCATGCTTCCTAGTGGGGATGCTTCTCAGGCTGGATAAAGGCTCTTTCCAAAAAGGATCCTTCTCCCCACGCCACGCCGTGCCCAGGTGCAACAGGGTGCCAGCGGATCCGTGCTTGTCTGCTGTGATCGGTCTGCGGGGATCAAGCTAGGGACACGGGGGAGGGAGGTGTGGGAGCAGGGAGCTCAGTGTGAGTTTAAGATGCCATTTTCTTGTGGGAAGAAGTCCATGCAAGAAGCTGGCTTGAACCCCAAAGGGGCTGGCGTCAGCACCACGGACAGGTCTCCCGGGAGCCGGATCACTACCCCTCAGCCCCCCACCGAGCGAAATCCTGGACAGCTCCACTCAGGAGGCGCTGGGCAGCCTGCTCCCTGCCGGGCTCGGTTGCAACCCTTCCTCCTCCTCCCGGCCAGCGGTTGTTGCTAAGAGCAGCGCCCCATGGAGATGCAGGCTCCGCGCACGGCACCCGGTGCGGAGTGCCTGAGGGACCGGCTTGGCGCACGCAATGCAACAGCCAGGGCCGGGGGAAGGCAGCTGGGTCCCCCCCCCCCCTTCCCCAAATCAGATCCGCCCAGACCGCCCCAGCGCCCGGATCCGGCAGGGTCTGGAGCAGCGGCGGCTGGGCGGGGCGCGCCCCTGGCCTGGGATCAGCCGGCTGGAGGCGCGTTTCTCTCCGCCCCTCCCGCGGGCCAGGTGCATCCTAGCGCCGTGGAGCTGGGCAGCCTCCCTGCTACACACGCTCCCCCGGCAGCATCAGCACCGAGCCCAGCCTTCCCGGGGGACGCTGGCTCGAGACAAGCATGCGCAGACACCTCCGTTCCTCTCCCAGCCAGAGAGACAGACCCCCGCCCTCGTCATCAGACAGCAGCTTCCCATGGAGAGTCAAGCCCGGCTGGTGCCTCACCTGCCCTGTCTTCCCCCCGCCCCAGCATCCTTCTAGACACGCCGAACCCGCCCTCCAGACTAATGATAATGCCAAAGCTTTCTAGCTAATAGCTAGGGCGCATCCCCCCGCCTCGCCTTTAGTGCCATCCTAGCAGAGCAGTAAGGCCTCCAATAACAGCGAAATCCTTTTTCTGGAGCAAGCCATGCACTCAACGATCAGCGTGAGCCTGTGCTGCTCGCTCTGAAAGTAATCCCGACAGGCGAGGTGGGGGGTGTTGTGCGGTAGCCTGCGCGCCTGTCTCATTTCTGGGCATCGCCACCAGAACTGCAAGAATTTGGCGCTTGCATGTCACACCACGTGCCGTCAGTTTAATCTGCTCGGATGTTTCCCCCGCCTGGGGCTTTTCACCGAGTGCGCTAGAGTCATCCGAGAGATCACTAGCTTTGCATTTATTCTTCCCCATCTGCACTTACACGGCAGCTTGGCAAGGAGAGCTGGAGATGGTAGCATCACCCGTCCCAGCCCCAAAATAAAGCCGAGGGAGGAGACATGAGATATTTAGCCAGTGGCAGGACATAGGACGTCCTCACCCCGTGAGGAGCTTAATGCTAACAGTTGGAAGGCTCTGAAGGTCATTAATGTAACAGTAGGAAATACTGGGAAATCCTCTCTTCTCATGTATCAGCCTGTTCCCCAGCAGTTAATGCCAGCAGCAGGCTGGGCTCTCTGCTCTTGGAGGGGAGCCACAACACCCACCATGTATTCCTCCAGTGCTGAAAAGCACCCAAGGTCACAGCTGAGCAGATCTGGGGAAAGCGGATGCTCATTAAATGCTCCCTCTTTCTTTTTGTGTTTCTCTTTTTTTCCTTCTTGGAAGAGGTAGGATAGGGAGCAGCTGCTTCTCTGGCAGCAGGATGAGAAGCACGGTCCTTTTAATTAATCCTACTGCGTCCAGAATCATAGGTGTAGTTTGACTTCTGTATGGGGGGGGGGGGGGAAGGGGAGGGAGAGGAAGGCAGCTCCAGTAAGGCCAACAAGGCCACAGCCCTGTTGTGCTAGACAATATCCCAAAATATAGAAGGTGCTTGTAATCTAACCATGTATGGTGAGTCACGTGATGCCCTGTGCTGAAGTAGTGAGGGATAAGAAGTCCTCATGTTGTTCCCAGATAAGAGGTTCCTTCTAACCCACCCCCTCACCCAAAGGATGCCCTTCTCCAGTTTTATGACACTTGCAGACTGAACAAGGCTCAGTGGGAGGACAATTCCTAGCCAGTAAGACCTGCAGCACAAGGTAAGACATAGTCCATCACACTGAGCATTAAACCACCGGCTCGGCTCCCTCAGTGCCCGGGTGCATGCTGCAGACACAATAACTAAAGGCATATCTACATCAGAAATTTCCTGGAATTCCAGTTTAACTCTTCATGTGAACGCTCTTCTTCTGGAATAATGATGCCTTTTTCAAAGCAGGCTAAACTAACCCAGAAAAAGCCAGAATAAAAGCATTCACATGGAGAGTTAATCTGGAGTTAATCAACTCTACTTTAATCAAGAATAATTTCCGCATGTAGATGAGCCCCAAATAAAGGACACAGGATAAGGAGCCAGACATTGCCGTTCTCCTAGAGCAGAGGTTCTCAAACTGGGGGTCGGGACCGTTCAGCGGGTCGTGAGGTTATTACATGGGGGGTCACAAGCTGTCAACCTCCACCTCAAACCCCACTTTGCCTCCAGCATTTATAATGGTGTTAAATATATAAAAAAGTTTTTTTAATTTATAAGGGGGGGGGTCGCACTCAGAGGCTTGCTATGTGAAAGGGGTCACCAGTAAAAAAATTTTGAGAGCCACTGTCCTAGAGATATACAGGATTTGTCCCCAGTTCACCTGCCACAGTCTAAATTATGCTTAGTGGAAGGATGCTGTTTTGTAGGGCTTTTTATAGACATTCAGAAGCTAAGGAATAATGTTCCTGGCTGTCTCATCTGACAGCCATGTGTTTGAAAAAGTGCAGTGGAATTAACATCTGTTCTCAGCAAGCCAGGTGCACTGCTGGAAAAAAACAAGTCCCTGCAAAACACAGGACGCTTGAAATAGCCAAGCAGTATTTCATGTGCGATAGCTGCTCCAATTGCAGCCGCCTTACAGAAGCCTGACAGTGAAAGAAAGGAGGCCTGCCTGAGAACATGCGATTAAGAGGAAACAGAGAATCAATAGCGCTGACTCAGTTAGCAGCCGCTAATTGGCTGTGCACTTTCCTATTCCTTGGTATGGTCCCTCCATCAGGCACCTGACCTAGATACGTCTTCCTGGGAGGAGGTTTCATATGAATGAAGCCCTCTTTCAACCCTAACCCTGGATTCCCCAGCTTGGCAGTGTGAGGGTGCAGAAAGCAGAAAAAACGTGTCTCGCTGGACTTAACGGTATATGGTCAGCAACAAATGACTCATTAAATAGTAATCATGTGCGGTATTCCAACCATTGCCATTTTCAGGCTTAAAGCACTTTGCAGTTATTAACGAATTAAGCCTCTGAAGATTCTTGTGAGATTGGTGTTCTTACCTCCGATCTACAAATGGGGAAACTGAAGTGCAGAGGGGCAAAGTGGCTTCCCTGAAGGAAATGGGTGGCAGAGCTGGGAACAGAACTTAACATGAAAATCCCTGGGTCAAATGGGCAAATGGAGACTGAATTCCCCTGCCCAGCTTTGAGGGTGGTGGTTCCTCCAGATGTCCAGTAGGTAAGATCCCTTTGTTCTTGCTCTGCCCATGCTACAGACTCATCTTCTTGGGCCTAGTGGGGACTTATTCTTAAGTCCTCACTTGTTTTTAACCTCATGGGAGACAGAGAATAAACACCTCCCGCATGCCAACTGGAACAGCATGCAGCCAACTGGTCACCGCAGCCCAGTTTCTGCCACAGCTGGAGAGTGATTCCATTTCTGCTACACCTAGTTTTTGTCTGCTTGTCCGGGTTTGCTGAGAAAGAGCCAGAGGATACACACACCTTAACACAAGCATGCCCCTCCCCACCTGCACACGCACACAGAGTAAATGAAGGATGCTGAGGCAGGCGTGGGTGTACCCCATAGGGATGCTCTGCAACAGGCAACCTCCCCGCCCTTTCAGACATTCCGGTGGGGACTCAAACATTGAGGGGATACAAATGCTGAATGCTACCAAAAGCAGCGCCACTTACCATGTCGGGGTTGCTATGGCAACCCACCCAGATACTGCAGCACAGGAAAAAAGACGGAAGCTTTTGTGTCAGCATATTAAGGTCAGGAGATAAAAATAAATTCAGCTTAGCTGCCCCCCCCCCCAGCAAACTCCCTTCTTCATTATGCCCGTTGGGCCAGGACATGAAAGGGGCAGTGCAAAGCCTGCATGGCTTGCTACTGTGTAATGGCTGTCCAAGCAATGCTCCCCGACCCTCACAACAATCACATTAATGTGCTTAGACTGAATTGTTATCCTCATTTGGCAGACAAACATCAGAAGGCTCCTTCCCTGAACAGCCTCTCCTGGCTGCCAGGAGACAACACAGACCCAAACCTGTCACCAACTGCTCACAGTCAATCATTCCAACATCAAGGCCACTGGAACAGCGCAATGGCCAAACAGCAAGAGGCGATGGCAGTGCTACCTCCTGATGTGTAATTAATGCTGGGGAGAATGATCTGGAAGGAAGAGGATCAGATCCCCCGTGTACACACGTACACCACTGCCCTTAGAGCGGAGTCTATAATTGGGATGGAAGCAGTAAGGCTCTATAGAAATGGAATAGGGCCAATGGGCATTATTTTCAAAAGCTACAGGATTTAATAGAGAATGGCATCCTTTCCACGGTCTTTTAAAAACACAGTGTTCTATAGCAGGGATCTAATGCTCCAGTAGCTTCTGTAGGACGATTTGAAGTTTACAATGCGCTATTAAATCTATAGGTTTTTTCATTCACAAGGTTTTAGATGCCTTCTCCACACACAGCCAAAGCTACATCCCCATCACACACTCTCCTACCTGCAGGGCTGCCACTGTATTCTCCATGCATGTACATATTACTAAGCCTACATCTCCATCACACGTAAGTGCCAC